>NW_027077810.1:2462911-3078639 GCF_963930625.1 Muntiacus reevesi | reverse complement strand
ATGACAGTGTATTGAACAGCTAGGTCATTTCCAAATAAATTAAGCTTAGTGTTTCACAGGACACCCGGACATGTATGGAGAGACCAGCACGGATGCATGGACACCAACCTTGGTAACTGGACAACCAATGGGAAATTACTGTCTGACTCAGGAGAGAGAAAGAAACCCGAACAGATGGAATGAAATGAACAGAAACACAGGCTTTGCAACTCACACCCTAATTCAATTACCAGAAAATAAACAACACTATAACCATTTTAGAAAAACAATAGACATCTCCATGAACTTTGGTCGGGTGAGGAGTTCAAACACACAGCAAAAAAAAGCCAACTTTTCCAAGTCGTGAATATGTTAGTTCACACATTGACTTTTACATTGAAATGTGTAACTAATAAACTTAAAATCATTGACTCACTACATAAGCATGGAAGTATTTTAAATATAAAATATATTCTTTAGTATTCAGGAAGCACTTGACACATCTCTAAGTGTATCAGACCCAAAACTGGAACGTAGTGGAAGAGTCAGGATAGTCTAAAATTGAATCCCTAACTAAAAGGAACACACAGGATTACTGTAGATAAAAAAGGTTAAAGAAGAGAAGCTAGAAATCAGTCAAAAATGTCTTAGGGGTTAGCTTAGAGTGACTACCCTCTGCGTGACTCTTTAAATTTTTCATGTTTGCAGCTTCCAAAGTTTCCATTTTGAGAATAATACTTTCGCCTCCAAATCAGTGTGACTTGGGGACACAAAGGTAGAAGTTGATAATTTTCTTTGCCTATGTCTGAATATTTACAGTCAGAGGTAGAAAAGGAGGAGTCTGTCCCTTGTCTAGATGAGGTCAATCCCCAGGTGTGGGATGTCTCCATCCCTGGTTTAGCCATAAATATTCCACCAGTAAAGATTTCTCTGAGACCAAATGCTCCCTAGCCCTGGAAAAGACAATATCCCTTAAAACCAGAAGCTCTTGAGGGTCTTAGACCATTAGTTAACAAATACCGAGATACTGGAACTCGAATCAGCTGTGAGACCCCTGCAACACCCCAATCTTGCCCGTTCAAAAACCAGATGGATCTTACCGATTCGTCCAGGATCTAAGAGCTGTTAATGAAGCTGTGGTTCCCATCCACCCCATAGTCCCAAACCCATATACCCTCCTATCCCAAGTCCCAGGAAATGCCAAGTACTTCTCAGTCTTGGACCTTCAAGGTGCTTTCTTTTGCATTCCTCTCCATCCTGAATCCCAAAAACTCTTTGCTTTTGAGTGGCGGGACTTGGAAACAAGAGAGACCATACAACTCTCGACTGGACTCGACTACCCCAAGGGTTTAGGGACAGCCCTCATATCTTCGGGACTTCCTCGGGGAGAGAACTAAGGGAATTAACTTTAACAAACACTAGTCTAATACAGTATGTGGATGACTTGCTCATAGCTAGGCCAGATTTTACCAGCTCTCAAATGGACACTATTTAAAACGCTAACTTTCCTGTATGAAAAGGGTTATCGAGTATCCCCCAAGTAGGCTCAGATTAGCTTAACCCAAGTAAAATACCTTGGATTTATAATTACGGAGAGAAAAAGAATGCCTGACCCCGAGGGGAGATCCCTCATCTTAAATACCCCGTACGCCCAAACAAAACAACAGCTTAGGGGATTTTTAGGAAGGACCGGGTTTTGCAGGATCTGGGTTCCTAATTATGGCAATCTGGCCAGACCCCTATATGAAAATTTAAGGGGGAAAGACGAAGAGCCACTCGACTGGCATGAGACCTGCAAGGTGGCCTTTAATGTCCTAAAAGAGTCCATCACTACAGCCCCAGCTTTAGGCCTCCCCAACCTGGAGAAGCCTTTTAGACTCTATGTTTCTGGAAGGACAGGAACTGCTCTTGGTGTGTTAGAGCAGATGATGGGGCCCGTATTACAACCTGTGACTTATCTCTCAAAATAACTAGATGAGGTGGCCAGAGGGTGGCCCACTTGCCTCCAGGCAGTAGCAGCCACCGCTCTTATGGTTAAGGAGGCATCTAAGCTGACCCTGGGTCAGCCCACCACAGTATATACGCCTCACCGGGTGCAAGCAGTCTTGGAAACGAAAGGGGACCGGTGGATGACAGGGGGAAGGATCACCCAATACCAAGCCCTCCTCCTTGACACTCCAGAAATAAAGTTGAGGGTCTACCAGACTTTAAATCTAGCAGCCTTACTGCCAGATCCCCCTACCTCCCCTCTGGATCACCAATGCATACAAATCACAGACGAGTTATACTCTTCTCGCCGGGACCTATCAGAGACACCTTTATCTGACCCAGAGGAAACCTGGCACACAGATGGCAGCAGTTTTGTAGAAAAGGGAGACAGGAAAGCAGGATATGCTGTAGCGAGCCTGGAAGAACCTAAGGAAAGTGGGTCTCTTCCCCCAGACACCTCAGCCCAGAAAGCTGAATTTTTGCCCTGACAAGAGCTTTGGTGTTAGGAGAAGGAAAGAGGATTAATGTGTGTATGGACTCTAAGTATGCTTTCCTCATTCTGCATGCCCGTGCAGCAATTTGGAAAGAAAGAGGGATGCTCAGTGCCCGAAGGTCTCCTATTGAACACAAAGAGCTCATTCTCAGGCTCCTGGAGGCAGTCAAACTTCCTGCAAAATTAGCTGTCATCCACTGCAAGAGTCACCAAAAGGGGCAAGATAAAGAAGCTCAGGGAAATAGGAAAGGTGATCAAGAGGCAGGACGAGCTGCCGGGGAAGCTACCTCTGCCACTGCTATCTGCCCCCTTTTCCCCAAGGAAACCCTGACTCCAGAATTTACCCCAGGGGGACATTCCCGATATGCTGAGCAGAGCTGGGAGATTGGGTCACATGGGTGGTTTCAGCCTGATCAGGCCCAAATAATACTCCCTGATTCTCAGGTTTAAAAAATTACTAACACCTTACATAAGAGCACCCATTTTGGAAGAGATAATCTAGAAATCTTGCTTAAGTCTATTCTCTACCATCCCCAGTTAGCTAAGGTTGTTAAACAGGTCACACAAAATTGTGACACCTGTCTAAAAAATAACCCAAAAACCAGACCTCCTCTAATTACACCTGTCCAACATTGGCGATCATACCCAGGAGCGGACTGGCAAGTAGAATTTACAGCCATGCCCAAGACCCAAGGGTTTTCTTACTTGCTAGTCTTTATTGACACATTCACAGGATGGATCGAAGCGTTCCCTACTGAGACTGAGAGAGCTACAGAAGTCTGTAAAGCTCTGCTGAAGGTGATAGTGCCTAGGTGTGTGCTGCCTCGGTCACTTCAGAGTGACAATGGGCCCTCATTTACAGCCATGATATCCCAGAACCTAGCCGCATGCTTAGGCATGAAATACCGGCTCCGCTCATCCTGGAGGCCTCAAGCTTCAGGAAATGTAGAGAGAGCCAACCAGACTCTTAAAAGGGCTCTGGCTAAGCTCTGTCAAGAAACACATAATAAGTGGACACATAGGCTGCCCATAGCCCTCATGAAGGTACGGACATTCACCAAACGGCCACTATTGTAAATTCCTTATGAAATGATGTATGGAGGTCCATTCTTCACTTCTGATTTGTTTTTTGACGAGGATGCCAATACACTCTTAAAACATATAATTCACCTGGGAAGGTTTCAGCAAGGACTCCAACGGTATGGAGAACAGGTCCTCCCTAAACCACAGGAAGACTTGAAAAATCCCCAGGTAAAGCCAGGGGATCAAGTATCAGTAAAGACCTGGCAAGAAAAAGGGAGTCCAAACCAGCTGTCCGAGAAATGGACAGGGCCATATCAGGTTGTTCTAGTGACTTCACCTGCTGTAAAAGTGAAGGGTCTATCTGCCTGGGTCCACAATTCTAGAATAAAACCCTATGGCCTACAGGAGGGGGAGACAGAAACTGAGACTCCAAAGCCAGAGGACAGCTATTCCTGTGAACCTGTTGAAGATCTCAGGCTCTTGTTCAAGCAGAACCCCATCAATCCTGCCTCAGATAAGTAAAATGCATCATATGATGTTCTTCCTCTTTCTAATCATATCTCCCTGTATGGCTATTGATCTCTCCCTAAACGAGGCATGTTCACTTGGAAACCACACTGCTTCTCAACTGAACCTAAGCAGCCCAGGCTGAATCTGCATTAATGACAAAGGTTGGGGGTATGTCCAACCCATCCCAGGTTATCACTATCAAAGACCCACCCTTCCAGCCGAGCTATGGGCTGTTACTCAGCGCCCCCATGTGGTCGTAATATGGCCTTTTGGGGAAAGGGGGGAAAAAAACTTCATGTCTTGGTACCAGCAACAACTGTCTCTATTTACCCCTTGGATGACATCTGCAATCCCATCTGAGCCCTTATTTTCTCTCATAACTAACATCCCCCAAGTGACCTTCCATATCTCTGTAAAAAGCCACTCCCTAACAGGGGTGTCAGTGAGAAATCTAGACGATTCACAATGTGGGGTGACCGTCACTGTTGAAACTGATGGGAAAAACCGGGACAGGCCCTGCAGCTGGGAGACCAGCCGACGCCACCCCCGGCCAGCACGCGCCTGGCCCGGCCCGGGGCGCTTCCCGGACCCCGAGCGGCCTGGCGAGGCTGCGGGAGCTCTGGCGGGGGTTTTGGAGGGGGGTGGCGTGAGCGGGGAGGACGTCTCGGTGCACCCCACCCCCCGCCCCCCACCATCCCGTTCGCTGCTCAGGGTCACGTGGCTCCGGACGAGCGGGGCGTCGGCCCGGGGCCGCGGTCCCCGGAGCCTCCTGCGGGCTTAGGGGCAGCCCAGCCGGGGCCCCAGGCGCCCATCCTGCCGGCTGTGCAAACCCCCTGGAGTGTCTCAGCCCCGCCCTGTCCCCAAACCGAGGCCCGCCCTGTCCCCACGCCACGGGCCCAGCACAGGACCTTCCTGAGAGAGCGGACGAGCGACAGCCAGGCACACGGACAGGCACTCGCACACACCCACGCCAGGTGAGACAGTGGCAGGAAGAGTCGAGGGTTCAGAGAGAGACTGGAAGACAGCGTGTGGGCAGGGGGTGCCTCGGGCAGGATGCCGGGCAGCTGCAGAGACCACCCGGCCCTGAGCAGCTAAAGCGATGGGGGCGGGGGGAGGCCACGGAGCAGCGGCGGGCCTGGAGAGGCCCAGGGTGGGAGGACACCTGAGATCTCCGCGCTCCGCGCCCCGCCCCCCTCCCCCCAACCCCCTGCACGCATGCCACGCCGGGGCGCTTTGACACTAGCTTCTCTGAAGTTTTGTCACTTGAATTTCTCTCCCTCTGCTCAACTGAGTGATGACAGTGTATTGAACAGCTAGGTCATTTCCAAATAAATTAAGCTTAGTGTTTCACAGGACACCCGGACATGTATGGAGAGACCAGCACGGATGCATGGACACCAACCTTGGTAACTGGACAACCAATGGGAAATTACTGTCTGACTCAGGAGAGAGAAAGAAACCCGAACAGATGGAATGAAATGAACAGAAACACAAGCTTTGCAACTCACACCCTAATTCAATTACCAGAAAATAAACAACACTATAACCATTTTAGAAAAACCATAGACCTCTCCATGAACTTTGGTCGGGTGAGGAGTTCAAACACACAGCAAAAAAAAGCCAACTTTTCCAAGTCGTGAATATGTTAGTTCACACATTGACTTTTACATTGAAATGTGTAACAAATAAACTTAAAATCACTGACTCACTACATAAGCATGGAAGTATTTTAAATATAAAATATGTTCTATAGTATTCAGGAAGCACTTGGCACATCTCTAAGTGTATCAGACCCAAAACTGGAACGTAGTGGAAGAGTCAGGATAGTCTAAAAATGAATCCCTAACTAAAAGGAACACACAGGATTACTCTAGATAAAAAAGGTTAAAGAAGAGAAGCTAGAAATCAGTCAATAAATGTCTTAGGGGTTAGCTTAGAGTGACTAGCCTCTGCGTGACTCTTTAAATTTTTCATGTTTGCAGCTTCCAAATTTTCCATTATGAGAATAATACTTTCGCCTCCAAACCAGAGTGACTTGGGGACCCAAAGGTAGAAGTCGATAATTTTCTTTGCCTATGTCTGAATATTTACAGTCAGAGGTAGAAAAGGAGGAGTCTGTCCCTTGTCTAGATGATGTCAATCCCCAGGTGTGGGATGTCTCCAGCCCTGGTTTAGCCATAAATGTTCCACCAGTAAAGACTTCTCTGAGACCAAATGCTCCCTAGCCCTGGAAAAGACAATATCCCTTAAAACCAGTAGCTCTTGAGGGTCTTAAACCATTAGTTAACAAATACCGAGATACTGGAACTCGAATCAGCTGTGAGTCCCCCTGCAACACCCCAATCTTGCCCGTTCAAAAACCAGATGGATCTTACCGATTCGTCCAGGATCTAAGAGCTGTTAATGAAGCTGTGGTTCCAATCCACCCCATAGTCCCAAACCCATATACCCTCCTATCCCAAGTCCCAGGAAATGCCAAGTACTTCTCAGTCTTGGACCTTCAAGGTGCTTTCTTTTGCATTCCTCTCCAACCTGAATCCCAAAAACTCTTTGCTTTTGAGTGGCGGGACTTGGAAACAAGAGAGACCATACAACTCTCGACTGGACTCGACTACCCCAAGGGTTTAGGGACAGCCCTCATACCTTCGGGACTTTCTCGGGGAGAAAAATAAGGGAATTAACTTTAACAAACAGTAGTCTAATAGAGTATGTGGATGACTTGCTCATAGCTAGGCCAGATTTTACCAGCTCTCAAATGGACACTATTTAAAACGCTAACTTTCCTGTATGAAAAGGGTTATATAGTATCCCCCAAGTAGGCTCAGATTAGCTTAACCCAAGTAAAATACCTTGGATTTATAATTACGGAGAGAAAAAGAATTCCTGACCCCGAGGGGAGATCCCTCATCTTAAATACCCCGTACCCCCAAACAAAACAACAGCTTAGGGGATTTTTAGGAAGGACCGGGTTTTGCAGGATCTGGATTCCTAATTATGGCAATCTGGCCAGACCCCTATATGAAAATTTAAGGGGGAAAGAGGAAGAGCCACTCGACTGGCATGAGACGTGCAAGGTGGCGTTTAATGCCCTAAAAGAGTCCATCACTACAGCCCCAGCTTTAGGCCTCCCCAACCTGGAGAAGCCTTTTAGACTCTATGTTTCTGGAAGGACAGGAACTGCTCTTGGGGTGTTAGAGCAGATGATGGGGCCCATATTACAACCTGTGGCTTATCTCTCAAAATAACTAGATGAGGTGGCCAGAGGGTGGCCCACTTGCCTCCGGGCAGTAGCAGCCACCGCTCTTATGGTTAAGGAGGCATCTAAGCTGACCCTGGGTCAGCCCACCACAGTGTATACGCCACACCGGGTGCAAGCAGTCTTGGAAACGAAACGGGACATGTGGATGACAGGGGATAGGATCACCCAATACCAAGCCCTCCTCCTTGACCCTCCAGAAATAAAGTTGAGGGTCTGCCAGACTTTAAATCCAGCACCCTTACTGCCAGATCCCCCTACCTCCCCTCTGGATCACCAATGCATACTAATCACAGACGAGTTATACTCTTCTCGCCGGGACCTATCAGAGACACCTTTATCTGACCCAGAGGAAAACTGGCACACAGATGGTAGCAGTTTTGTAGAAAAGGGAGAGAGGAAAGCAGGATATGCTGTAGTGAGCCTGGAAGAAACTAAGGAAAGTGGGTCTCTTCCCCCAGACACCTCAGTCCAGAAAGCTGAATTTTTGCCCTGACAAGAGCTTTGGAGTTAGGAGAAGGAAAGAGGATTAATGTGTGTATGGACTCTAAGTATGCTTTCCTCATTCTGCATGCCCGTGCAGCAATTTGGAAAGAAAGAGGGATGCTCAGTGCCCGAAGCTCTGCTATTAAACACAAAGAGCTCATTCTCAGGCTCCTGGAGGCAGTCAAACTTCCTGCAAAATTAGCTGTCATCCACTGCAAGAGTCACCAAAAGGGGCAAGAAAAAGAGGCTCAGGGAAATAGGAAAGCTGATCAAGAGGCAGGACGAGCTGCCGGGGAAGCTACCTCTGCCACTGCTATCTGCCCTCTTTTCCCCAAGGAAACCCTGACTCCAGATTTTACCCCAGGGAGACATTCCCGATATGCTGAGCGGGGCTGGGAGATTGGGTCACATGGGTGGTTTCAGCCTGATCAGTCCCAAATAATACTCCCTGATTCTCAGGTTTAAAACATTACTAACTCCTTACATAAGAGCGCCCATTTTGGAAAAGATAATCTAGAAATCTTGCTTAAGCCTATTCTCTCCCATCCCCAGTTAGCTAAGGTTGTTAAACAGGTCACACAAAATTGTGACACCTGTCTAAAAAATAACCCAAAAACCAGACCTCCTCTAATTATACCTGTTCATCATCGGGGATCATACCCAGGAGCGGACTGGCAATGCCGCTCCGCATTTAGAATTTACAGCCATGCCCAAGACCCAAGGGTTTTCTTACTTGCTAGTCTTTATTGACACATTCACAGGATGGATCGAAGCGTTCCCTACTGAGACGGAGAGAGCTGCAGAAGTCTGTAAAGCTCTGCTGAAGGAGATAGTGCCTAGGTTTGGGCTGCCTCGGTCACTTCAGAGTGACAACGGGCCCTCACTTGCATCCACGATACCTCAGAACCTAGCCACATGCTTAGGCATAAAATACCAGCTCTGCTCATCCTGGAGGCCTCAAGCTTCAGGAAAGGTAGAGAGAGCCAACCAGACTCTTAAAAGGGCTCTGGCTAAGCTATGTCAGAAACACATAATAAGTGGACACATATGCTGCCCATAGCCCTCATGAGGCTACGGACATCCCCCAAACGGCCACTATTGTTAAGTCCTTATGAAATGATGTATGGACGACCATTCTTAACTTCTGAATTTTTTCTTGACGAGGATGCCAATACACTGTTAAAACATATAATTGACCTGGGAAGGTTTCAGCAAGAACTCCAACGGGATGGAGAACAAACCACAGGAAGACTTGAAAAATCCCCAGGTAAAGCCAGGGGATCAAGTATCAGTAAAGACCTGGCAAGAAAAAGGGAGTCCAAACCAGCTGTCCGAGAAATGGACAGGGCCATATCAGGTTGTTCTAGTGACTTCAACTGCTGTAAAAGTGAAGGGTCTATCTGCCTGGGTCCACAATTCTAGAATAAAACCCTATGGCCTACAGGAGGGGGAGACAGAAACTGAGACTCCAAAGCCAGAGGACAGCTATTCCTGTGAACCTGTTGAAGATCTCAGGCTCTTGTTCAAGCAGAACCCCATCAATCCTGCCTCAGATAAGTAAAATGCATCATATGATGTTCTTCCTCTTTCTAATCATATCTCCCTGTATGGCTATTGATCTCTCCCTAAACGAGGCATGTTCACTTGCAAACCACACTGCTTCTCAACTGAACCTAAGCAGCCCGGGCTGCATCTGCATTAATGACAAAGGTTGGGGGTATGTCCAACCCATCCCAGGGTATCAATATCAAAGGCCCACCCTTCCAGCCGAGCTATGGGCTGTTACTCAGCGCCCCCATGTGGTCGTAATATGGTCTTTTGGGTAAAGGGGGAAAAAAAACTTCATGTCTTGGTACTAGCAACAACTGTCTCTATTTACCCCCTGGATGACATCTGCAATCCCACCTGAGCCCTTATTTTCTCTCATGACTAACATCCCCCAAGTGACCTTCCATATCTCTCTAAAAAGCCACTCCCTAACAGGGGTGTCAGTGAGAAATCTAGACGTCTCACAATGTGGGGTGACCGTCACTGTTGAAACTGATGGGAAAAACCGGGTCAGGCCCTGCAGCTGGGAGACCAGCCGACGCCACCCCCGGCCAGCAGGCACCTGGCCCGGCCCGGGGCGCGTCCCGGACCCCGAGCCGCCTGGCGAGGCTGCGGGAGCTCTGGCGGGGGTTGGGGAGGGGGGTGGTTTGAGCGGGGAGAACGTATCGGTGCCCCCCCACCCCCTGCCCCCCACCATCCCGTTCGCTGCTCAGGGTCACGTGGCTCCAGACGAGCGGGGCGTCGGCCCGGGGCCGCGGTCCCCGGAGACTCCTGCGGGCTTAGGGGCAGCCCAACCGGGGCCCCAGACGCCCATCCTGCTGGCTGTGCAAACCCCTGGAGTGCCTCAGCCCTGCCCTGTCCCCAAACCGAGGCCCGCCCTGCCCCCACGCCACAGGCCCAGCACAGGACCTTCCTGAGACAGCGGACGAGCGACAGCCAGGCACTGAGACAGGCACTCGCACGCACCCACGCCAGGTGAGACCGAGGCAGAAAGAGTCGAGGGTTCAGAGAGAGACTGGAAGACAGCGTGTCGGCAGGGGTGGCCTCGGGCAGGATGCCGGCAGCTGCAGAGACCACCCGGCCCTGAGCAGCCAAAGCGATGGGGGCGGAGGGAGGCCACTGAGCAGCGGCGGGCCTGGAGAGGCCCAGGGTGGGAGGACACCTGAGATCTCCGCGCTCCGCGCCCCGCCCCCCTCCCGCAACTCCCTGCACGCATGCCACGCCGGGGCGCTCTGACACTAGCTTCTCTGGTGTTTTGTCACTTGAATTTCTCTCCCTCTGCTCAACTGAGTGATGACAGTCTATTGAACACCTAGGTCATTTCCAAATAAATTAAGCTTAGTGTTTCACAGGACACCCGGACATGTATGGAGAGACCAGCACGGATGCATGGACACCAACCTTGGTAACTGGACAACCAATGGGAAATTACTGTCTGACTCAGGAGAGAGAAAGAAACCCGAACAGATGGAATGAAATGAACAGAAACACAAGCTTTGCAACTCACACCCTAATTCAATTACCAGAAAATAAACAACACTATAACCATTTTAGAAAAACAATAGACCTCTCCATGACCTTTGGTCGGGTGAGGAGTTCAAACACACAGCAAAAAAAGCCAACTTTTCCAAGTCGTGAATATGTTAGTTCACACATTGATTTTACATTGAAATGTGTAACAAATAAACTTAAAATCATTGACTCACTACATAAGCATGGAAGTATTTTAAATATAAAATATGTTCTATAGTATTCAGGAAGCACTTGGCACATCTCTAAGTGTATCAGACCCAAAACTGGAACGTAGTGGAAGAGTCAGGATAGTCTAAAAATGAATCCCTAACTCAAAGGAACACACAGGATTACTGTAGATAAAAAAGGTTAAAGAAGAGAAGCTAGAAATCAGTCAATAAATGTCTTAGGGGTTAGCTTAGAGTGACTAGCCTCTGCGTGACTCTTTAAATTTTTCATGTTTGCAGCTTCCAAATTTTCCATGGTGAGAATAATACTTTCGCCTCCAAAGCAGAGTGACTTGGGGACACAAAGGTAGAAGTCGATAATTTTCTTTGCCTATGTCTGAATATTTACAGTCAGAGGTAGAAAAGGAGGAGTCTGTCCCTTGTCTAGATGATGTCAATCCCCAGGTGTGGGATGTCTCCAGCCCTGGTTTAGCCATAAATGTTCCACCAGTAATGATTTCTCTGAGACCAAATGCTCCCTAGCCCTGGAAAAGACAATATCCCTTAAAACCAGTAGCTCTTGAGGGTCTTAAACCATTAGTTAACAAATACCGAGATACTGGAACTCGAATCAGCTATGAGTCCCCCTGCAACACCCCAATCTTGCCCTTTCAAAAACCAGATGGATCTTACCAATTCGTCCAGGATCTAAGAGCTGCTAATGAAGCTGTGGTTCCCATCCACCCCATAGTCCCAAACCCATATACCCTCCTATCCCACGTCCCAGGAAATGCCAAGTACTTCTCAGTCTTGGACCTTCAAGGTGCTTTCTTTTGCATTCCTCTCCATCCTGAATCCCAAAAACTCTTTGCTTTTGAGTGGCGGGACTTGGAAACAAGAGAGACCATACAACTCTCGACTGGACTCGACTACCCCAAGGGTTTAGGGACAGCCCTCATATCTTCGGTACTTCCTCGGGGAGAGAACTAAGGGAATTAACTTTAACAATCAGTAGTCTAATAGAGTATGTGGATGACTTGCTCATAGCTAGGCCAGATTTTACCAGCTCTCAAATGGACACTATTTAAAACGCTAACTTTCCTGTATGAAAAGGGTTATCGAGTATTCCCCAAGTAGGCTCAGATTAGGTTAACCCAAGTAAAATACCTTGGATTTATAATTACGGAGAGAAAAAGAATTCCTGACCCCGAGGGGAGATCCCTCATCTTAAATACCCCGAACCCCCAAACAAAACAACAGCTTAGGGGATTTTTAGGAAGGACCGGGTTTTGCAGGATCTGGGTTCCTAATTATGGCAATCTGGCCAGACCTCTATATGAAAATTTAAGGGGGAAAGAGGAAGAGCCACTCGACTGGCATGAGACCTGCAAGGTGGCCTTTAATGCCCTAAAAGAGTCCATCACTACAGCCCCAGCTTTAGGCCTCCACAACCTGGAGAAGCCTTTTAGACTCTATGTTTCTGGAAGGACAGGAACTGCTCTTGGGGTGTTAGAGCAGATGATGGGGCCCGTATTACAACCTGTGGTTTATCTCTCAAAATAACTAGATGAGGTGGCCAGAGGGTGGCCCACTTGCCTCCGGGCAGTAGCAGCCACCGCTCTTATGGTTAAGGAGGCATCTAAGCTGACCCTGGGTCAGCCCACCACAGTGTATACGCCTCACCGGGTGCAAGCAGTCTTGGAAACGAAAGGGGACAGGTGGATGACAGGGAGAAGGATCACCCAATACCAAGCCCTCCTCCTAGACACTCCAGAAATAAAGTTGAGGGTCTGCCAGACTTTAAATCCAGCAACCTTACTGCCAGATCCCCCTACCTCCCCTCTGGATCACCAATGCATACAAATCACAGGCGAGTTATACTCTTCTCGCCGGGACCTATCAGAGACACCTTTATCTGACCCAGAGGAAAACTGGCACACAGATGGCAGCAGTTTTGTAGAAAAGGGAGAGAGGAAAGCAGGATATGCTGTAGTGAGCCTGGAAGAAACTAAGGAAAGTGGATCTCTTCCCCCAGACACCTCAGCCCAGAAAGCTGAACTTTTTGCCCTGACAAGAGCTTTGGAGTTAGGAGAAGGAAAGAGGATTAATGTGTGTATGGACTCTAAGTATGCTTTGCTCATTCTGCATGCCCGTGCAGCAATTTGGAAAGAAAGAGGGATGCTCAGTGCCCGAAGCTCTGCTATTAAACACAAAGAGCTCATTCTCAGGCTCCTGGAGGCAGTCAAACTTCCTGCAAAATTAGCTGTCATCCACTGCAAGAGTCACCAAAAGGGGCAAGAAAAAGAGGCTCAGGGAAATAGGAAAGCTGATCAAGAGGCAGGACGAGCTGCCGGGGAAGCTACCTCTGCCACTGCTATCTGCCCCCTTTTCCCCAAGGAAACCCTGACTCCAGATTTTACACCAGGGGGACATTCCCGATATGCTGAGCGGGGCTGGGAGATTGGGTCACATGGGTGGTTTCAGCCTGATCAGGCCCAAATAATACTCCCTGATTCTTAGGTTTAAACATTACTAACTCCTTACATAAGAGCGCCCATTTTGGAAAAGATAATCTAGAAATCTTGCTTAAGCCTATTCTCTCCCATCCCCAGTTAGCTAAGGTTGTTAAACAGGTCACACAAAATTGTGACACCTGTCTAAAAAATAACCCAAAAACCAGACCTCCTCTAATTACACCTGTCCATCATCGGGAATCATACCCAGGAGCGGACTGGCAATGCCGCTCCGCATTTAGAATTTACAGCCATGCCCAAGACCCAAGGGTTTTCTTACTTGCTAGTCTTTATTGACACATTCACAGGATGGATCGAAGCGTTCCCTACTGAGACAGAGAGAGCTACAGAAGTCTGTAAAGCTCTGCTGAAGGAGGTAGTGCCTAGGTTTGGGCTGCCTCGGTCACTTCAGAGTGACAACGTGCCCTCACTTACAGCCACGATACCCCAGAACCTAGCCGCATGCTTAGGCATAAAATACCAGCTCTGCTCATCCTGGAGGCCTCAAGCTTCAGGAAAGGTAGAGAGAGCCAACCAGACTCTTAAAAGGGCTCTGGCTAAGCTATGTCAGAAACACATAATAAGTGGACACATATGCTGCCCATAGCCCTCATGAGGCTACGGACATCCCCCAAACGGCCACTATTGTTAAGTCCTTATGAAATGATGTATGGACGACCATTCTTAACTTCTGATTTGTTTCTTGACGAGGATGCCAATACACTCTTAAAACATATAATTGACCTGGGAAGGTTTCAGCAAGAACTCCAACGGGATGGAGAACAAACCACAGGAAGACTTGAAAAATCCCCAGGTAAAGCCAGGGGATCAAGTATCAGTAAAGACCTGGCAAGAAAAAGGGAGTCCAAACCAGCTGTCCGAGAAATGGACAGGGCCATATCAGGTTGTTCTAGTGACTTCAACTGCTGTAAAAGTGAAGGGTCTATCTGCCTGGGTCCACAATTCTAGAATAAAACCCTATGGCCTACAGGAGGGGGAGACAGAAACTGAGACTCCAAAGCCAGAGGACAGCTATTCCTGTGAACCTGTTGAAGATCTCAGGCTCTTGTTCAAGCAGAACCCCTTCAATCCTGCCTCAGATAAGTAAAATGCATCATATGATGTTCTTCCTCTTTCTAATCATATCTCCCTGTATGGCTATTGATCTCTCCCTAAACGAGGCATGTTCACTTGCAAACCACACTGCTTCTCAACTGAACCTAAGCAGCCCGGGCTGCATCTGCATTAATGACAAAGGTTGGGGGTATGTCCAACCCATCCCAGGGTATCACTATCAAAGGCCCACCCATCCAGCCGAGCTATGGGCTGTTACTCAGCGCCCCCATGTGGTCGTAATATGCCCTTTTGGGAAAAGAGGAAAAAAAACTTCATGTCTTGGTACCAGCAACAACTGTCTCTATTTACCCCCTGGATGACATCTGCAATCCCACCTGAGCCCTTATTTTCTCTCATGACTAACATCCCCCAAGTGACCTTCCATATCTCTCTAAAAAGCCACTCCCTAACAGGGGTGTCAGTGAGAAATCTAGACGACTCACAATGTGGGGTGACCGTCACTGTTGAAACTGATGGGAAAAACCGGGTCAGGCCCTGCAGCTGGGAGACCAGCCGACGCCACCCCCGGCCAGCACGCGCCTGGCACGGCCCGGGGCGCTTCCCGGTCGCCTAGCGGCCTGGCGAGGCTGCGGGAGCTCTGGCGTGGGTTGGGGAGGGGGGTGGCTTGAGCGGGTAGAACGTATCAGTGCCCCCCCACCCCCCGCCCCCCACCATCCCGTTCGCTGCTCAGGGTCACGTGGCTCCGGACGAGCGGGGCGTCGGCCCGGGGCCGCGGTCCCCGGAGACTCCTGCGGGCTTAGGGTCAGCCCAGCCAAGGCCCCAGGTGCCCATCCTGCTGGTTGTGCAAACCCCCTGGATTGCCTCAGCCCCGCCCTGTCCCAAAACCGAGGCCCGCCCTGCCCCTACGCCACGGGCCCAGCACAGGACCTTCCTGAGAGAGCGGACGAGCGACAGCCAGGCACTCGGACAGGCACTCGCACGCACCCACGCCAGGTGAGACAGAGGCAGAAAGAGTCGAGGGTTCAGAGAGAGACTGGAAGACAGCGTGTGGGCAGGGGTGGCCTCGGGCAGGTGCCGGGCAGCTGCAGAGACCACCCAGCCCTGAGCAGCCAAAGCGATGGGGGCGGGGGGAGGCCACTGAGCAGCGGCGGGCCTGGAGAGGCCCAGGGTGGGAGGACACCTGAGATCTCCGCGCTCCGCGCCCCGCCCCCCTCCCCCCAACCCCCTGCACGCATGCCACGCCGGGGCGCTCTGACACTACCTTCTCTGGAGTTTTGTCACTTGAATTTCTCTCCCTCTGCTCAACTGAGTGATGACAGTGTATTGAACAGCTAGGTCATTTCCAAATAAATTAAGCTTAGTGTTTCACAGGACACCCGGACATGTATGGAGAGACCAGCACGGATGCATGTACACCAACCTTGGTAACTGGACAACCAATGGGAAATTACTGTCTGACTCAGGATAGAGAAAGAAACCCGAACAGATGGAATGAAATGAACAGAAACACAAGCTTTGCAACTCACACCCTAATTCAATTACCAGAAAATAAACAACACTATAACCATTTTAGAAAAACAATAGACCTCTCCATGACCTTTGGTCGGGTGAGGAGTTCAAACACACAACAAAAAAAGCCAACTTTGCCAAGTCGTGAATATGTTAGTTCACACATTGATTTTACATTGAAATGTGTAACAAATAAACTTAAAATCATTGACTCACTACATAAGCATGGAAGTATTTTAAATATAAAATATGTTCTATAGTATTCAGGAAGCACTTGGCACATCTCTAAGTGTATCAGACCCAAAACTGGAACGTAGTGGAAGAGTCAGGATAGTCTAAAAATGAATCCCTAACTCAAAGGAACACACAGGATTACTGTAGATAAAAAAGGTTAAAGAAGAGAAGCTAGAAATCAGTCAATAAATGTCTTAGGGGTTAGCTTAGAGTGACTAGCCTCTGCGTGACTCTTTAAATTTTTCATGTTTGCAGCTTCCAATTTTCCATTTTGAGAATAATACTTTCGCCTCCAAACCAGAGTGACTTGGGGACACAAAGGTAGAAGTCGATAATTTTCTTTGCCTATGTCTGAATATTTACAGTCAGAGGTAGAAAAGGAGGAGTCTGTCCCTTGTCTAGATGATGTCAATCCCCAGATGTGGGATGTCTCCAGCCCTGGTTTAGCCATAAATGTTCCACCAGTAAAGATTTCTCTGAGACCAAATGCTCCCTAGCCCTGGAAAAGACAATATCCATTAAAACCAGTAGCTCTTGAGGGTCTTAAACCATTAGTTAACAAATACCGAGATACTGGAACTCGAATCAGCTGTGAGTCCCCCTGCAACACCCCAATCTTGCCCGTTCAAAAACCAGATGGATCTTACCGATTCGTCCAGGATCTAAGAGCTGTTAATGAAGCTGTGGTTCCCATCCACCCCATAGTCCCAAACCCATATACCCTCCTATCCCAAGTCCCAGGAAATGCCAAGTACTTCTCAGTCTTGGACCTTCAAGGTGCTTTCTTTTGCATTCCTCTCCATCCTGAATCCCAAAAACTCTTTGCTTTTGAGTGGCGGGACTTGGAAACAAGAGAGACCATACAACTCTCGACTGGACTCGACTACCCCAAGGGTTTAGGGACAGCCATCATATCTTCGGGACTTCCTCGGGGAGTGAACTAAGGGAATTAACTTTAACAAACAGTAGTCTAATAGAGTATGTGGATGACTTGCTCATAGCTAGGCCAGATTTTACCAGCTCTCAAATGGACACTATTTAAAACGCTAACTTTCCTGTATGAAAAGGGTTATCGAATATCCCCCAAGTAGGCTCAGATTAGCTTAACCCAAGTAAAATACCTTGGATTTATAATTACGGAGAGAAAAAGAATGCCTGACGCCGAGGGGAGATCCCTCATCTTAAATACCCCGTACCCCCAAAAAAACAACAGCTTAGGGGATTTTTAGGAAGGACCGGGTTTTGCAGGATCTGGGTTCCTAATTATGGCAATCTGGCCAGACCCCTATATGAAAATTTAAGGGGGAAAGAGGAAGAGCCACTCGACTGGCATGAGACCTGCAAGGTGGCCTTTAATGCCCTAAAAGAGTCCATCACTACAGCCCCAGCTTTAGGCCTCCCCAACCTGGAGAAGCCTTTTAGACTCTATGTTTCTGGAAGGACAGGAACTGCTCTTGGGGTGTTAGAGCAGATGATGGGGCCCGTATTACAACCTGTGGCTTATCTCTCAAAATAACTAGATGAGGTGGCCAGAGGGTGGCCCACTTGCCTCCGGGCAGTAGCAGCCACCGCTCTTATGGTTAAGGAGGCATCTAAGCTGACCCTGGTTCAGCCCACCACAGTGTATACGCCACACCGGGTGCAAGCAGTCTTGGAAACGAAAGGGGACAGGTGGATGACAGGGGGAAGGATCACCCAATACCAAGCCCTCCTCCTTGACACTCCAGAAATAAAGTTGACGGTCAGCCAGATTTAAATCCAGCAACCTTACTGCCAGATCCCCCTACCTCCACTCTGGATCACCAATGCATACAAATCACAGGTGAGTTATACTATTCTCGCCGGGACCTATCAGAGACACCTTTATCTGACCCAGAGGAAAACTGGCACACAGATGGCAGCAGTTTTGTAGAAAAGGGAGAGAGGAAAGCAGGATATGCTGTAGTGAGCCTAGAAGAAACTAAGGAAAGTGGATCTCTTCCCCCAGACACCTCAGCCCAGAAAGCTGAACTTTTTGCCCTGACAAGAGCTTTGGAGTTAGGAGAAGGAAAGAGGATTAATGTGTGTATGGACTCTAAGTATGCTTTCCTCATTCTGCATGCCCGTGCAGCAATTTGGAAAGAAAGAGGGATGCTCAGTGCCCGAAGCTCTGCTATTAAACACAAAGAGCTCATTCTCAGGCTCCTGGAGGCAGTCAAACTTCCTGCAAAATTAGCTGTCATCCACTGCAAGAGTCACCAAAAGGGGCAAGAAAAAGAGGCTCAGGGAAATAGGAAAGCTGATCAAGAGGCAGGACGAGCTGCCGGGGAAGCTACCTCTGCCACTGCTATCTGCCCCCTTTTCCCCAAGGAAACCCTGACTCCAGATTTTACACCAGGGGGACATTCCCGATATGCTGAGTGGGGCTGGGAGATTGGGTCACATGGGTGGTTTCAGCCTGATCAGGCCCAAATAATACTCCCTGATTCTCAGGTTTAAAACATTACTAACTCCTTACATAAGAGCGCCCATTTTGGAAAAGATAATCTAGAAATCTTGCTTAAGCCTATTCTCTCCCATCCCCAGTTAGCTAAGGTTGTTAAACAGGTCACACAAAATTGTGACACCTGTCTAAAAAATAACCCAAAAACCAGACCTCCTCTAATTACACCTGTCCATCATCGGGAATCATACCCAGGAGTGGACTGGCAATGCCGCTCCGCATTTAGAATTTACAGCCATGCTCAAGACCCAAGGGTTTTCTTACTTGCTAGTCTTTATTGACACATTCACAGGATGGATCGAAGCGTTCCCTACTGAGACTGAGAGAGCTACAGAAGTCTGTAAAGCTCTGCTGAAGGAGATAGTGCCTAGGTTTGGGCTGCCTCGGTCACTTCAGAGTGACAACGGGCCCTCACTTACAGCCACGATACCCCAGAAAGTAGCCGCATGCTTAGGCATAAAATACCAGCTCTGCTCATCCTGGAGGCCTCAAGCTTCAGGAAAGGTAGAGAGAGCCAACCAGACTCTTAAAAGGGATCTCTGGCTAAGCTATGTCAGAAACACATAATAAGTGGACACATATGCTGCCCATAGCCCTCATGAGGCTACGGACATCCCCCAAACGGCCACTATTGTTAAGTCCTTATGAAATGATGTATGGACGACCATTCTTAACTTCTGATTTGTTTCTTGACGAGGATGCCAATACACTCTTAAAACATATAATTGACCTGGGAAGGTTTCAGCAAGAACTCCAACGGGATGGAGAACAAACCACAGGAAGACTTGAAAAATCCCCAGGTAAAGCCAGGGGATCAAGTATCAGTAAAGACCTGGCAAGAAAAAGGGAGTCCAAACCAGCTGTCCGAGAAATGGACAGGGCCATATCAGGTTGTTCTAGTGACTTCAACTGCTGTAAAAGTGAAGGGTCTATCTGCCTGGGTCCACAATTCTAGAATAAAACCCTATGGCCTACAGGAGGGGGAGACAGAAACAGAGACTCCAAAGCCAGAGGACAGCTATTCCTGTGAACCTGTTGAAGATCTCAGGCTCTGGTTCAAGCAGAACCCCATCAATCCTGCCTCAGATAAGTAAAATGCATCATATGATGTTCTTCCTCTTTCTAATCATATCTCCCTGTATGGCTATTGATCTCTCCCTAAACGAGGCATGTTCACTTGCAAACCACACTGCTTCTCAACTCAACCTAAGCAGCCCGGGCTGCATCTGCATTAATGACAAAGGTTGGGGGTATGTTCAACCCATCCCAGGGTATCAATATCAAAGGCCCACCCTTCCAGCCGAGCTATGGGCTGTTATTCAGCGCCCCCATGTGGTCGTAATATGGTCTTTTGGGAAAAGGGGGAAAAAAAACTTCATGTCTTGGTACTAGCAACAACTGTCTCTATTTACCCCCTGGATGACATCTGCAATCCCACCTGAGCCCTTATTTTCTCTCATGACTAACATCCCCCAAGTGACCTTCCATATCTCTCTAAAAAGCCACTCCCTAACAGGGGTGTCAGTGAGAAATCTAGACGTCTCACAATGTGGGGTGACCGTCACTGTTGAAACTGATGGGAAAAACCGGGTCAGGCCCTGCAGCTGGGAGACCAGCCGACGCCACCCCCGGCCAGCAGGCACCTGGCCCGGCCCGGGGCGCTTCCCGGTCGCCGAGCGGCCTGGCGAGGCTGCGGGAGCTCTGGCGGGGGTTGGGGAGGGGGGTGGCTTGAGCGGGGAGAACGTATCGGTGCCCCCCCACCCCCCGCCCCCCACCATCCCGTTCGCTGCTCAGGGTCACGTGGCTCCAGAGGAGCGGGGCGTCGGCCCGGGGCCGCGGTCCCCGGAGACTCCTGTGGGCTTAGGGGCAGCTCAACCGGGGCCCCAGACGCCCATCCTGCTGGCTGTGCAAACTCCCTGGAGTGCCTTAGCCCTGCCCTGTCCCCAAACCGAGGCCCGCCCTGCCCCCACGCCACGGGCCCAGCACAGGACCTTCCTGAGAGAGCGAACGAGCGACAGCCAGGCACTGAGACAGGCACTCGCACGCACCCACGCCAGGTGAGACCGAGGCAGAAAGAGTCGAGGGTTCAGAGAGAGACTGGAAGACAGCGTGTGGGCAGGGGTGGCCTCGGGCAGGATGCCGGCAGCTGCAGAGACCACCCGGCCCTGAGCAGCCAAAGCGATGGGGGCGGAGGGAGGCCACTGAGCAGCGGCGGGCCTGGAGAGGCCCAGGGTGGGAGGACACCTGAGATCTCCGCGCTCCGCGCCCCGCCCCCCTCCCCCAACTCCCTGCACGCATGCCACGCCGGGGCGCTCTGACACTAGCTTCTCTGGTGTTTTGTCACTTGAATTTCTCTCCCTCTGCTCAACTGAGTGATGACAGTCTATTGAACACCTAGGTCATTTCCAAATAAATTAAGCTTAGTGTTTCACAGGACACCCGGACATGTATGGAGAGACCAGCACGGATGCATGGACACCAACCTTGGTTACTGGACAACCAATGGGAAATTACTGTCTGACTCAGGAGAGAGAAAGAAACCCGAATAAATGGAATGAAATGAACAGAAACACAAGCTTTGCAACTCACACCCTAATTCAATTACCAGAAAATAAACAACACTATAACCATTTTAGAAAAACAATAGACCTCTCCATGACCTTTGGTCGGGTGAGGAGTTCAAACACACAGCAAAAAAAGCCAACTTTTCCAAGTCATGAATATGTTAGTTCACACATTGATTTTTACATTGAAATGTGTAACAAATAAACTTAAAATCATTGACTCACTACATAAGCATGGAAGTATTTTAAATATAAAATATGTTCTCTAGTATTCAGGAAGCACTTGGCACATCTCTAAGTGTATCAGACCCAAAACTGGAACGTAGTGGAAGAGTCAGGATAGTCTAAAAATGAATCCCTAACTCAAAGGAACACACAGGATTACTGTAGATAAAAAAGGTTAAAGAAGAGAAGCTAGAAATCAGTCAATAAATGTCTTAGGGGTTAGCTTAGAGTGACTAGCCTCTGCGTGACTCTTTAAATTTTTCATGTTTGCAGCTTCCAAATTTTCCATTTTGAGAATAATACTTTCGCCTCCAAACCAGAGTGACTTGGGGACACAAAGGTAGAAGTCGATAATTTTCTTTGCCTATGTCTGAATATTTACAGTCAGAGGTAGAAAAGGAGGAGTCTGTCCCTTGTCTAGATGATGTCAATCCCCAGGTGTGGGATGTCTCCAGCCCTGGTTTAGCCATAAATGTTCCACCAGTAAAGATTTCTCTGAGACCAAATGCTCCCTAGCCCTGGAAAAGACAATATCCCTTAAAACCAGTAGCTCTTGAGGGTCTTAAACCATTAGTTAACAAATACCGAGATACTGGAACTCGAATCAGCTGTGAGTCCCCCTGCAACACCCCAATCTTGCCCGTTCAAAAACCAGATGGATCTTACCTATTCGTCCAGGATCTAAGAGCTGTTAATGAAGCTGTGGTTCCCATCCACCCCATAGTCCCAAACCCATATACCCTCCTATCCCACGTCCCAGGAAATGCCAAGTATTTCTCAGTCTTGGACCTTCAAGGTGCTTTCTTTTGCATTCCTCTCCATCCTGAATCCCAAAAACTCTTTGCTTTTGAGTGGCGGGACTTGGAAACAAGAGAGACCATACAACTCTCGACTGGACTCGACTACCCCAAGGGTTTAGGGACAGCCCTCATATCTTCGGGACTTCCTCGGGGAGAGAACTAAGGGAATTAACTTTAACAAACAGTAGTCTAATAGAGTATGTTGATGACTTGCTCATAGCTAGGCCAGATTTTACCAGCTCTCAAATGGACACTATTTAAAACGCTAACTTTCCTGTATGAAAAGGGTTATCGAGTATTCCCCAAGTAGGCTCAGATTAGGTTAACCCAAGTAAAATACCTTGGATTTATAATTACGGAGAGAAAAAGAATTCCTGACCCCGAGGGGAGATCCCTCATCTTAAATACCCCGTACCCCCAAACAAAACAACAGCTTAGGGGATTTTTAGGAAGGACCGGGTTTTGCAGGATCTGGGTTCCTAATAATGGCAATCTGGCCAGACCCCTATATGAAAATTTAAGGGGGAAAGAGGAAGAGCCACTCGACTGGCATGAGACCTGCAAGGTGGCCTTTAATACCCTAAAAGAGTCCATCACTACAGCCCCAGCTTTAGGCCTCCACAACCTGGAGAAGCCTTTTAGACTCTATGTTTCTGGAAGGACAGGAAATGCTCTTGGGGTGTTAGAGCAGATGATGGGGCCCGTATTACAACCTGTGGTTTATCTCTCAAAATAACTAGATGAGGTGGCCAGAGGGTGGCCCACTTGCCTCCGTGCCGTAGCAGCCACCGCTCTTATGGTTAAGGAGGCATCTAAGCTGACCCTGGGTCAGCCCACCACAGTGCATACGCCTCACCGGGTGCAAGCAGTCTTGGAAACGAAAGGGGACAGGTGGATGACAGGGGGAAGGATCACCCAATACCAAGCCCTCCTCCTAGACACTCCAGAAATAAAGTTGAGGGTCTGCCAGACTTTAAATCCAGCAACCTTACTGCCAGATCCCCCTACCTCCCCTCTGGATCACCAATGCATACAAATCACAGGCGAGTTATACTCTTCTCGCCGGGACCTATCAGAGACACCTTTATCTGACCCAGAGGAAAACTGGCACACAGATGGCAGCAGTTTTGTAGAAAAGGGAGAGAGGAAAGCAGGATATGCTGTAGTGAGCCTGGAAGAAACTAAGGAAAGTGGATCTCTTCCCCCAGACACCTCAGCCCAGAAAGCTGAACTTTTTGCCCTGACAAGAGCTTTGGAGTTAGGAGAAGGAAAGAGGATTAATGTGTGTATGGACTCTAAGTATGCTTTGCTCATTCTGCATGCCCGTGCAGCAATTTGGAAAGAAAGAGGGATGCTCAGTGCCCGAAGCTCTGCTATTAAACACAAAGAGCTCATTCTCAGGCTCCTGGAGGCAGTCAAACTTCCTGCAAAATTAGCTGTCATCCACTGCAAGAGTCACCAAAAGGGGCAAGAAAAAGAGGCTCAGGGAAATAGGAAAGCTGATCAAGAGGCAGGACGAGCTGCCGGGGAAGCTACCTCTGCCACTGCTATCTGCCCCCTTTTCCCCAAGGAAACCCTGACTCCAGATTTTACACCAGGGGGACATTCCCGATATGCTGAGCGGGGCTGGGAGATTGGGTCACATGGGTGGTTTCAGCCTGATCAGGCCCAAATAATACTCCCTGATTCTTAGGTTTAAACATTACTAACTCCTTACATAAGAGCGACCATTTTGGAAAAGATAATCTAGAAATCTTGCTTAAGCCTATTCTCTCCCATCCCCAGTTAGCTAAGGTTGTTAAACAGGTCACACAAAATTGTGACACCTGTCTAAAAAATAACCCAAAAACCAGACCTCCTCTAATTACACCTGTCCATCATCGGGAATCATACCCAGGAACGGACTGGCAATGCCGCTCCGCATTTAGAATTTACAGCCATGCCCAAGACCCAAGGGTTTTCTTACTTGCTAGTCTTTATTGACACATTCACAGGATGGATCGAAGCGTTCCCTACTGAGACAGAGAGAGCTACAGAAGTCTGTAAAGCTCTGCTGAAGGAGATAGTGCCTAGGTTTGGGCTGCCTCGGTCACTTCAGAGTGACAACGGGCCCTCACTTACAGCCACGATACCCCAGAACCTAGCCGCATGCTTAGGCATAAAATACCAGCTCTGCTCATCCTGGAGGCCTCAAGCTTCAGGAAAGGTAGAGAGAGCCAACCAGACTCTTAAAGGGGCTCTGGCTAAGCTATGTCAGAAACACATAATAAGTGGACACATATGCTGCCCATAGCCCTCATGAGGCTACGGACATCCCCCAAACGGCCACTATTGTTAAGTCCTTATGAAATGATGTATGGACGACCATTCTTAAGTTCTGATTTGTTTCTTGACGAGGATGCCAATACACTCTTAAAACATATAATTGACCTGGGAAGGTTTCAGCAAGAACTCCAACGGGATGGAGAACAAACCACAGGAAGACTTGAAAAATCCCCAGGTAAAGCCAGGGGATCAAGTATCAGTAAAGACCTGGCAAGAAAAAGGGAGTCCAAACCAGCTGTCCGAGAAATGGACAGGGCCATATCAGGTTGTTCTAGTGACTTCAACTGCTGTAAAAGTGAAGGGTCTATCTGCCTGGGTCCACAATTCTAGAATAAAACCCTATGTCCTACAGGAGGGGGAGACAGAAACTGAGACTCCAAAGCCAGAGGACAGCTATTCCTGTGAACCTGTTGAAGATCTCAGGCTCTTGTTCAAGCAGAACCCCATCAATCCTGCCTCAGATAAGTAAAATGCATCATATGATGTTCTTCCTCTTTCTAATCATATCTCCCTGTATGGCTATTGATCTCTCCCTAAACGAGGCATGTTCACTTGCAAACCACACTGCTTCTCAACTGAACCTAAGCAGCCCGGACTGCATCTGCATTAATGACAAAGGTTGGGGGTATGTCCAACCCATCCCAGGTTATCACTATCAAAGACCCACCCTTCCAGCCGAGCTATGGGCTGTTACTCAGCGCCCCCATGTGGTCGTAATATGGCCTTTTGGAGAAAGGGGGGAAAAAAACATCATGTCTTGGTACCAGCAACAACTGTCTCTATTTACCCCTTGGATGACATCTGCAATCCCAACTGAGCCCTTATTTTCTCTCATGACTAACATCCCCCAAGTGACCTTCCCTATCTCTGAAAAAAGCCACTCCCTAACAGGGGTGTCAGTGAGAAATCTAGACGACTCACAATGTGGGGTGACCGTCACTGTTGAAACTGATGGGAAAAACCGGGACAGGCCCTGCAGCTGGGAGACCAGCCGACGCCACCCCCGGCCAGCACGCGCCTGGCCAGGCCCAGGGCGCTTCCCGGACCCCGAGCGGCCTGGCGAGGCTGCGGGAGCTCTGGCGGGGGTTTTGGAGGGGGGTGGCGTGAGCGGGGAGGACGTCTCGGTGCACCCCACCCCCCGCCCCCCACCATCCCGTTCGCTGCTCAGGGTCACGTGGCTCCGGACGAGCGGGGCGTCGGCCCGGGGCCGCGGTCCCCGGAGCCTTCTGCGGGCTTAAGGGCAGCCCAGCCGGGGCCCCAGGCGCCCATCCTGCCAGCTGTGCAAACCCCCTGGAGTGCCTCAGCCCAGCCCTGTCCCCAAACCGAGGCCCGCCCTGTCCCCACGCCACGGGCCCAGCACAGGACCTTCCTGAGAGAGCGGACGAGCGACAACCAGGCACACGGACAGGCCCTCGCACACACCCACGTCAGGTGAGACAGTGGCAGGAAGAGTCGAGGGTTCAGAGAGAGACTGGAAGACAGCGTGTGGGCAGGGGGTGCCTCGGGCAGGATGCCGGGCAGCTGCAGAGACCACCCGGCCCTGAGCAGCCAAAGCGATGGGGGCGGGGGGAGGCCACGGAGCAGCGGCGGGCCTGGAGAGGCCCAGGGTGGGAGGACACCTGAGATCTCCGCGCTCCGCTCCCCGCCCCCCTCCCCCCAAACCCCTGCACGCATGCCACGCCGGGGCGCTTTGACACTAGCTTCTCTGGAGTTTTGTCACTTGAATTTCTCTCCCTCTGCTCAACTGAGTGATGACAGTGTATTGAACAGCTAGGTCATTTCCAAATAAATTAAGCTTAGTGTTTCACAGGACACCCGGACATGTATGGAGAGACCAGCACGGATGCATGGACACCAACCTTGGTAACTGGACAACCAATGGGAAATTACTGTCTGACTCAGGAGAGAGAAAGAAACCCGAACAGATGGAATGAAATGAACAGAAACACAAGCTTTGCAACTCACACCCTAATTCAATTACCAGAAAATAAACAACACTATAACCATTTTAGAAATACCATAGACCTCTCCATGACCTTTGGTCGGGTGAGGAGTTCAAACACACAGCAAAAAAAAGCCAACTTTTCCAAGTCGTGAATATGTTAGTTTACACTTTGACTTTTACATTGAAATGTGTAACAAATAAACTTAAAATCATTGACTCACTACATAAGCATGGAAGTATTTTAAATATAAAATATGTTCTCTAGTATTCAGGAAGCACTTGGCACATCTCTAAGTGTATCAGACCCAAAACTGGAACGTAGTGGAAGAGTCAGGATAGTCTAAAAATGAATCCCTAACTAAAAGGAACACACAGGATTACTGTAGATAAAAAAGGTTAAAGAAGAGAAGCTAGAAATCAGTCAATAAATGTCTTAGGGGTTAGCTTAGAGTGACTAGCCTCTGCGTGACTCTTTAAATTTTTCATGTTTGCAGCTTCCAAATTTTCCATTATGAGAATAATACTTTCGCCTCCAAACCAGAGTGACTTGGGGACACAAAGGTAGAAGTCGATAATTTTCTTTACCTATGTCTGAATATTTACAGTCAGAGGTAGAAAAGGAGGAGTCTGTCCCTTGTCTAGATGATGTCAATCCCCAGGTGTGGGATGTCTCCAGCCCTGGTTTAGCCATAAATGTTCCACCAGTAAAGACTTCTCTGAGACCAAATGCTCCCTAGCCCTGGAAAAGACAATATCCCTTAAAACCAGTAGCTCTTGAGGGTCTTAAACCATTAGTTAACAAATACCGAGATACTGGAACTCGAATCAGCTGTGAGTCCCCCTGCAACACCCCAATCTTGCCCGTTCAAAAACCAGATGGATCTTACCGATTCGTCCAGGATCTAAGAGCTGTTAATGAAGCTGTGGTTCCAATCCACCCCATAGTCCCAAACCCATATACCCTCCTATCCCAAGTCCCAGGAAATGCCAAGTACTTCTCCGTCTTGGACCTTCAAGGTGCTTTCTTTTGCATTCCTCTCCATCCTGAATCCCAAAAACTCTTTGCTTTTGAGTGGCGGGACTTGGAAACAAGAGAGACCATACAACTCTCGACTGGACTCGACTACCCCAAGGGTTTAGGGACAGCCCTCATACCTTCGGGACTTTCTCGGGGAGAGAACTAAGGGAATTAACTTTAACAAACAGTAGTCTAATAGAGTATGTGGATGACTTGCTCATAGCTAGGCCAGATTTTACCAGCTCTCAAATGGACACTATTTAAAACGCTAACTTTCCTGTATGAAAAGGGTTATATAGTATCCCCCAAGTAGGCTCAGATTAGCTTAACCCAAGTAAAATACCTTGGATTTATAATTACGGAGAGAAAAAGAATTCCTGACCCCGAGGGGAGATCCCTCATCTTAAATACCCCGTACCCCCAAACAAAAAAACAGCTTAGGGGATTTTAGGAAGGACCGGGTTTTGCAGGATCTGTATTCCGAATTATGGCAATCTGGCCAGACCCCTATATGAAAATTTAATGGGGAAAGAGGAAGAGCCACTCGACTGGCATGAGACCTGCAAGGTGGCATTTAATGCCCTAAAAGAGTCCATCACTACAGCCCCAGCTTTAGGCCTCCCCAACCTGGAGAAGCCTTTTAGACTCTATGTTTCTGGAAGGACAGGAACTGCTCTTGGGGTGTTAGAGCAGATGATGGGGCCCGTATTACAACCTGTGGCTTATCTCTCAAAATAACTAGATGAGGTGGCCAGAGGGTGGCCCACTTGCCTCCGGGCAGTAGCAGCCACCGCTCTTATGGTTAAGGAGGCATCTAAGCTGACCCTGGGTCAGCCCACCACAGTGTATACGCCACACCGGGTGCAAGCAGTCTTGGAAACGAAACGGGACATGTGGATGACAGGGGATAGGATCACCCAATACCAAGCCCTCCTCCTTGACCCTCCAGAAATAAAGTTGAGGGTCTGCCAGACTTTAAATCCAGCACCCTTACTGCCAGATCCCCCTATCTCCCCTCTGGATCACCAATGCATACTAATCACAGACGAGTTATACTCTTCTTGCCGGGACCTATCAGAGACACCTTTATCTGACCCAGAGGAAAACTGGCACACAGATGGTAGCAGTTTTGTAGAAAAGGGAGAGAGGAAAGCAGGATATGCTGTAGTGAGCCTGGAAGAAACTAAGGAAAGTGGGTCTCTTCCCCCAGACACCTCAGTCCAGAAAGCTGAATTTTTGCCCTGACAAGAGCTTTGGAGTTAGGAGAAGGAAAGAGGATTAATGTGTGTATGGACTCTAAGTATGCTTTCCTCATTCTGCATGCCCGTGCAGCAATTTGGAAAGAAAGAGGGATGCTCAGTGCCCGAAGCTCTGCTATTAAACACAAAGAGCTCATTCTCAGGCTCCTGGAGGCAGTCAAACTTCCTGCAAAATTAGCTGTCATCCACTGCAAGAGTCACCAAAAGGGGCAAGAAAAAGAGGCTCAGGGAAATAGGAAAGCTGATCAAGAGGCAGGACGAGCTGCCGGGGAAGCTACCTCTGCCACTGCTATCTGCCCCCTTTTCCCCAAGGAAACCCTGACTCCAGATTTTACCCCAGGGAGACATTCCCGATATGCTGAGCGGGGCTGGGAGATTGGGTCACATGGGTGGTTTCAGCCTGATCAGTCCCAAATAATACTCCCTGATTCTCAGGTTTAAAACATTACTAACTCCTTACATAAGAGCGCCCATTTTGGAAAAGATAATCTAGAAATCTTGCTTAAGCCTATTCTCTCCCATCCCCAGTTAGCTAAGGTTGTTAAACAGGTCACACAAAATTGTGACACCTGTCTAAAAAATAACCCAAAAACCAGACCTCCTCTAATTATACCTGTCCATCATCGGGGATCATACCCAGGAGCGGACTGGCAATGCCGCTCCGCATTTAGAATTTACAGCCATGCCCAAGACCCAAGGGTTTTCTTACTTGCTAGTCTTTATTGACACATTCACAGGATGGATCGAAGCGTTCCCTACTGAGACTCAGAGAGCTACAGAAGTCTGGAAATCTCTGCTGAAGTAGATAGTGCCTAGGTTTGGGCTGCCTCGGTCACTTCAGAGTGACAACGGGCCCTCACTTGCATCCACGATACCCCAGAACCTAGCCACATGCTTAGGCATAAAATACCAGCTCTGCTCATCCTGGAGGCATCAAGCTTCAGGAAAGGTAGAGAGAGCCAACCAGACTCTTAAAAGGGCTCTGGCTAAGCTATGTCAGAAACACATAATAAGTGGACACATATGCTGCCCATAGCCCTCATGAGGCTACGGACATCCCCCAAACGGCCACTATTGTTAAGTCCTTATGAAATGATGTATGGACGACCATTCTTAACTTCTGAATTTTTTCTTGACGAGGATGCCAATACACTGTTAAAACATATAATTGACCTGGGAAGGTTTCAGCAAGAACTCCAACGGGATGGAGAACAAACCACAGGAAGACTTGAAAAATCCCCAGGTAAAGCCAGGGGATCAAGTATCAGTAAAGACCTGGCAAGAAAAAGGGAGTCCAAACCAGCTGTCCGAGAAATGGACAGGGCCATATCAGGTTGTTCTAGTGACTTCAACTGCTGTAAAAGTGAAGGGTCTATCTGCCTGGGTCCGCAATTCTAGAATAAAACCCTATGGCCTACAGGAGGGGGAGACAGAAACTGAGACTCCAAAGCCAGAGGACAGCTATTCCTGTGAACCTGTTGAAGATCTCAGGCTCTTGTTCAAGCAGAACCCCATCAATCCTGCCTCAGATAAGTAAAATGCATCATATGATGTTCTTCCTCTTTCTAATCATATCTCCCTGTATGGCTATTGATCTCTCCCTAAACGAGGCATGTTCATTTGCAAACCACACTGCTTCTCAACTGAACCTAAGCAGCCCGGGCTGCATCTGCATTAATGACAAAGGTTGGGGGTATGTCCAACCCATCCCAGGGTATCAATATCAAAGGCCCACCCATCCAGCCGAGCTATGGGCTGTTACTCAGCGCCCCCATGTGGTCGTAATATGGTCTTTTGGGAAAAGGGGGAAAAAAAACTTCCTGTCTTGGTACTAGCAACAACTGTCTCTATTTACCCCCTGGATGACATCTGCAATCCCACCTGAGCCCTTATTTTCTCTCATGACTAACATCCCCCAAGTGACCTTCCATATCTCTCTAAAAAGCCACTCCCTAACAGGGGTGTCAGTGAGAAATCTAGACGTCTCACAATGTGGGGTGACCGTCACTGTTGAAACTGATGGGAAAAACCGGGTCAGGCCCTGCAGCTGGGAGACCAGCCGACGCCACCCCCGGCCAGCAGGCACCTGGCCCGGCCCGGGGCGCGTCCCGGACCCCGAGCGGCCTGGCGAGGCTGCGGGAGCTCTGGCGGGGGTTGGGGAGGGGGGTGGCTTGAGCGGGGAGAACGTATCGGGGCCCCCCCACCCCTCGCCCCCCACCATCCCGTTCGCTGCTCAGGGTCACGTGGCTCCAGACGAGCCGGGCGTCGGCCCGGGGCCGCGGTCCCCGGAGACTCCTGCGGGCTTAGGGGCAGCCCAGCCGAGGCCCCAGGCGCCCATCGTGCCTGCTGTGAAAACCCCCTGGAGTGCCTAAGCCCCGCCCTGTCCCCAAACCCAGGCCCGCCCTGCCCCCACGCCACAGGCCCAGCACAGGACCTTCCTGAGAGAGCGGACGAGCGACAGCCAGGCACTGAGACAGGCACCTGCACGCACCCACGCCAGGTGAGACCGAGGCAGAAAGAGTCGAGGGTTCAGAGAGAGACTGGAAGACAGCGTGTGGGCAGGGGTGGCCTCGGGCAGGATGCCGGCAGCTGCAGAGACCACCCGGCCCTGAGCAGCCAAAGCGATGGGGGCGGAGGGAGGCCACTGAGCAGCGGCGGGCCTGGAGAGGCCCAGGGTGGGAGGACACCTGAGATCTCCGCGATCCGCGCCCCGCCCCCCTCCCCCAACTCCCTGCACGCATGCCACGCCGGGGCGCTCTGACACTAGCTTCTCTGGTGTTTTGTCACTTGAATTTCTCTCCCTCTGCTCAACTGAGTGATGACAGTCTATTGAACACCTAGGTCATTTCCAAATAAATTAAGCTTAGTGTTTCACAGGACACCCGGACATGTATGGAGAGACCAGCACGGATGCATGGACACCAACCTTGGTAACTGGACAACCAATGGGAAATTACTGTCTGACTCAGGAGAGAGAAAGAAACCCGAACAGATGGAATGACATGAACAGAAACACAAGCTTTGCAACTCACACCCTAATTCAATTACCAGAAAATAAACAACACTATAACCATTTTAGAAAAACAATAGACCTCTCCATGACCTTTGGTCGGGTGAGGAGTTCAAACACACAGCAAAAAAAGCCAACTTTTCCAAGTCGTGAATATGTTAGTTCACACATTGACTTTTACATTGAAATGTGTAACAAATAAACTTAAAATCATTGACTCACTACATAAGCATGGAAGTATTTTAAATATAAAATATGTTCTATAGTATTCAGGAAGCACTTGGCACATCTCTAAGTGTATCAGACCCAAAACTGGAACGTAGTGGAAGAGTCAGGATAGTCTAAAAATGAATCCCTAACTCAAAGGAACACACAGGATTACTGTAGATAAAAAAGGTTAAAGAAGAGAAGCTAGAAATCAGTCAATAAATGTCTTAGGGGTTAGCTTAGAGTGACTAGCCTCTGCGTGACTCTTTAAATTTTTCATGTTTGCAGCTTCCAAATTTTCCATTTTGAGAATAATACTTTCGCCTCCAAACCAGAGTGACTTGGGGACACAAATGTAGAAGTCGATAATTTTCTTTGCCTATGTCTGAATATTTACAGTCAGAGGTAGAAAAGGAGGAGTCTGTCCCTTGTCTAGATGATGTCAATCCCCAGGTGTGGGATGTCTCCAGCCCTGGTTTAGCCATAAATGTTCCACCAGTAAAGATTTCCCTGAGACCAAATGCTCCCTAGCCCTGGAAAAGACAATATCCCTTAAAACCAGTAGCTCTTGAGGGTCTTAAACCAATAGATAACAAATACCGAGATACTGGAACTCGAATCAGCTATGAGTCCCCCTGCAACACCCCAATCTTGCCCGTTCAAAAACCAGATGGATCTTACCAATTCGTCCAGGATCTAAGAGCTGTTAATGAAGCTGTGGTTCCCATCCACCCCATAGTCCCAAACCCATATACCCTCCTATACCAAGTCCCAGGAAATGCCAAGTACTTCTCAGTCTTGGACCTTCAAGGTGCTTTCTTTTGCATTCCTCTCCATCCTGAATCCCAAAAACTCTTTGCTTTTGAGTGGCGGGACTTGGAAACAAGAGAGACCATACAACTCTCGACTGGACTCGACTACCCCAAGGGTTTAGGGACAGCCCTCATAACTTCGGGACTTCCTCGGGGAGAGAACTAAGGGAATTAACTTTAACAAACAGTAGTCTAATAGAGTATGTGGATGACTTGCTCATAGCTAGGCCAGATTTTACCAGCTCTCAAATGGACACTATTTAAAACGCTAACTTTCCTGTATGAAAAGGGTTATCGAGTATTCCCCAAGTAGGCTCAGATTAGGTTAACCCAAGTAAAATACCTTGGATTTATAATTACGGAGAGAAAAAGAATTCCTGACCCCGAGGGGAGATCCCTCATCTTAAATACCCCGTACCCCCAAACAAAACAACAGCTTAGGGGATTTTTAGGAAGGACCGGGTTTTGCAGGATATGGGTTCCTAATTGTGGCAATCTGGCCAGACCCCTATATGAAAATTTAAGGGGGAAAGAGGAAGAGCCACTCGACTGGCATGAGACCTGCAAGGTGGCCTTTAATGCCCTAAAAGAGTCCATCACTACAGCCCCAGCTTTAGGCCTCCCCAACCTGGAGAAGCCTTTTAGACTCTATGTTTCTGTAAGGACAGGAACTGCTCTTGGGGTGTTAGAGCAGATGATGGGGCCCGTATTACAACCTGTGGTTTATCTCTCAAAATAACTAGATGAGGTGGCCAGAGGGTGGCCCACTTGCCTCCGGGCCGTAGCAGCCAACGCTCTTATGGTTAAGGAGGCATCTAAGCTGACCCTGGGTCAGCCCACCACAGTGTATACGCCACACCGGGTGCAAGCAGTCTTGGAAACGAAAGGGGACAGGTGGACGACAGGGGGAAGGATCACCCAATACCAAGCCCTCCTCCTAGACACTCCAGAAATAAAGTTGAGGGTCTGCCAGACTTTAAATCCAGCACCCTTACTGCCAGATCCCCCTACCTCACCTCTGGATCACCAATGCATACAAATCACAGGCGAGTTATACTCTTCTCGCCGGGACCTATCAGAGACACCTTTATCTGACCCAGAGGAAAACTGGCACACAGATGGCAGCAGTTTTGTAGAAAAGGGAGAGAGGAAAGCAGGATATGCTGTAGTGAGCCTAGAAGAAACTAAGGAAAGTGGATCTCTTCCCCCAGACACCTCAGCCCAGAAAGCTGAACATTTTGCCCTGACAAGAGCTTTGGAGTTAGGAGAAGGAAAGAGGATTAATGTGTGTATGGACTCTAAGTATGCTTTGCTCATTCTGCATGCCCGTGCAGCAATTTGGAAAGAAAGAGGGATGCTCAGTGCCCGAAGCTCTGCTATTAAACACAAAGAGCTCATTCTCAGGCTCCTGGAGGCAGTCAAACTTCCTGCAAAATTAGCTGTCATCCACTGCAAGAGTCACCAAAAGGGGCAAGAAAAAGAGGCTCAGGGAAATAGGAAAGCTGATCAAGAGGCAGGACGAGCTGCCGGGAAAGCTACCTCTGCCACTGCTATCTGCCCCCTTTTCCCCAAGGAAATCCTGACTCCAGATTTTACACCAGGGGGACATTCCCGATATGCTGAGCGGGGCTGGGAGATTGGGTCACATGGGTGGTTTCAGCCTGATCAGGCCCAAATAATACTCCCTGATTCTTAGGTTTAAACATTACTAACTCCTTACATAAGAGCGCCCATTTTGGAAAAGGTAATCTAGAAATCTTGCTTAAGCCTATTCTCTCCCATCCCCAGTTAGCTAAGGTTGTTAAACAGGTCACACAAAATTGTGACACCTGTCTAAAAAATAACCCAAAAACCAGACCTCCTCTAATTACACCTGTCCATCATCGGGAATCATACCCAGGAGCGGACTGGCAATGCCGCTCCGCATTTAGAATTTACAGCCATGCCCAAGACCCAAGGGTTTTCTTTCTTGCTAGTCTTTATTGACACATTCACAGGATGGATCGAAGCGTTCCCTACTGAGACAGAGAGAGCTACAGAAGTCTGTAAAGCTCTGCTGAAGGAGATAGTGCCTAGGTTTGGGCTGCCTCGGTCACTTCAGAGTGACAACGGGCCCTCACTTACAGCCACGATACCCCAGAACCTAGCCGCATGCTTAGGCATAAAATACCAGCTCTGCTCATCCTGGAGGCCTCAAGCTTCAGGAAAGGTAGAGAGAGCCAACCAGACTCTTAAAAGGGCTCTGGCTAAGCTATGTCAGAAACACATAATAAGTGGACACATATGCTGCCCATAGCCCTCATGAGGATACGGACATCCCCCAAACGGCCACTATTGTTAAGTCCTTATGAAATGATGTATGGACGACCATTCTTAAATTCTGATTTGTTTCTTGACGAGGATGCCAATACACTCTTTTTTTTTTTTTTTTAATATTATTTTATTAGTTGGAGGCCAATCACTTTACAACATTTCAGTGGGTTTTGTCATACATTGGCATGAATCAGCCATATAGTTACACATACGTGTAACTATATGGCCAATACACTCTTAAAACATATAATTGACCTGGGAAGGTTTCAGCAAGAACTCCAACGGGATGGAGAACAAACCACAGGAAGACTTGAAAAATCCCCAGGTAAAGCCAGGGGATCAAGTATCATTAAAGACCTGGCAAGAAAAAGGGAGTCCAAACCAGCTGTCCGAGAAATGGACAGGGCCATATCAGGTTGTTCTAGTGACTTCAACTGCTGTAAAAGTGAAGGGTCTATCTGCCTGGGTCCACAATTCTAGAATAAAACCCTATGGCCTACAGGAGGGGGAGACAGAAACTGAGACTCCAAAGCCAGAGGACAGCTATTCCTGTGAACCTGTTGAAGATCTCAGGCTCTTGTTCAAGCAGAACCCCTTCAATCCTGCCTCAGATAAGTAAAATGCATCATATGATGTACTTCCTCTTTCTAATCATATCTCCCTGTATGGCTATTGATCTCTCCCTAAACGAGGCATGTTCACTTGCAAACCACACTGCTTCTCAACTGAACCTAAGCAGCCCGGGCTGCATCTGCATTAATGACAAAGGTTGGGGGTATGTCCAACCCATCCCAGGGTATCAATATCAAAGGCCCACCCTTCCAGCCGAGCTATGGGCTGTTACTCAGCGCCCCCATGTGGTCGTAATATGCCCTTTTGGGAAAAGGGGAAAAAAAACTTCATGTCTTGGTACCAGCAACAACTGTCTCTATTTACCCCCTGGATGACATCTGCAATCCCACCTGAGCCCTTATTTTCTCTCATAACTAACATCCCCCAAGTGACCTTCCATATCTCTCTAAAAAGCCACTCCCTAACAGGGGTGTCAGTGAGAAATCTAGACGTCTCACAATGTGGGGTGACCGTCACTGTTGAAACTGATGGGAAAAACCGGGTCAGGCCCTGCAGCTAGGAGACCAGCCGACGCCACCCCCGGCCAGCACGCGCCTGGCCCGGCCCGGGGCGCTTCCCGGTCGCCGAGCGGCCTGGCGAGGCTGCGGGAGCTCTGGCGGGGGTTGGGGAGGGGCGTGGCTTGAGCGGGGAGAACGTATCGGTGCCCCCCCACCCCCCGCCCCCCACCATCCCGTTCGCTGCTCAGGGTCACGTGGCTCCGGACGAGCGGGGCGTCGGCCCGGGGCCGCGGTCCCCGGAGACTCCTGCGGGCTTAGGGGCAGCCCAGCCGAGGCCCCAGGTGCCCATCCTGCTGTTTGTGCAAACCCCCTGGAGTGCCTCAGCCCCGCCCTGTCCCCAAACCGAGGCCCGCCCTGCCCCCACGCCACGGGCCCAGCACAGGACCTTCCTGAGAGAGCGGACGAGCGACAGCCAGGCACTCGGACAGGCACTCGCTCGCACCCACGCCAGGTGAGACAGAGGCAGAAAGAATCGAGGGTTCAGAGAGAGACTGGAAGACAGCGTGTGGGCAGGGGTGGCCTCGGGCAGGTGCCGGGCAGCTGCAGAGACCACCCGGCCCTGAGCAGCCAAAGAAATGGGGGCGGGGGGAGGCCACTGAGCAGCGGCGGGCCTGGAGATGCCCAGGGTGGGAGGACACCTGAGATCTCCGCGCTCCGCGGCCCGCCCCCCTCCCCCCAACCCCCTGCACGCATGCCACGCCGGGGCGCTCTGACACTAGCTTCTCTGGAGTTTTGTCACTTGAATTTCTCTCCCTCTGCTCAACTGAGTGATGACAGTGTATTGAACAGCTAGGTCATTTATAAATAAATTAAGCTTAGTGTTTCACAGGACACCCGGACATGTATGGAGAGACCAGCACGGATGCATGGACACCAACCTTGGTAACTGGACAACCAATGGGAAATTACTGTCTGACTCAGGAGAGAGAAAGAAACCCGAACAGATGGAATGAAATGAACAGAAACACAAGCTTTGCAACTCACACCCTAATTCAATTACCAGAAAATAAACAACACTATAACCATTTTAGAAAAACAATAGACCTCTCCATGACCTTTGGTCGGGTGAGGAGTTCAAACACACAGCAAAAAAAGCCAACTTTTCCAAGTCGTGAATATGTTAGTTCACACATTGATTTTTACATTGAAATGTGTAACAAATAAACTTAAAATCATTGACTCACTACATAAGCATGGAAGTATTTTAAATATAAAATATGTTCTATAGTATTCAGGAAGCACTTGGCACATCTCTAAGTGTATCAGACCCAAAACTGGAACGTAGTGGAAGAGTCAGGATAGTCTAAAAATGAATCCCTAACTCAAAGGAACACACAGGATTACTGTAGATAAAAAAGGTTAAAGAAGAGAAGCTAGAAATCAGTCAATAAATGTCTTAGGGGTTAGCTTAGAGTGACTAGCCTCTGCGTGACTCTTTAAATTTTTCATGTTTGCAGCTTCCAAATTTTCCATTTTGAGAATAATACTTTCGCCTCCAAACCAGAGTGACTTGGGGACACAAAGGCAGAAGTCGATAATTTTCTTTGCCTATGTCTGAATATTTACAGTCAGAGGTAGAAAAGGAGGAGTCTGTCCCTTGTCTAGATGATGTCAATCCCCAGGTGTGGGATGTCTCCAGCCCTGGTTTAGCCATAAATGTTCCACCAGTAAAGATTTCTCTGAGACCAAATGCTCCCTAGCCCTGGAAAAGACCATATCCATTAAAACCAGTAGCTCTTGAGGGTCTTAAACCATTAGTTAACAAATACCGAGATACTGGAACTCGAATCAGCTGTGAGTCCCCCTGCAACACCCCAATCTTGCCCGTTCAAAAACCAGATGGATCTTACCGATTCGTCCAGGATCTAAGAGCTGTTAATGAAGCTGTGGTTCCCATCCACCCCATAGTCCCAAACCCATATACCCTCCTATCCCAAGTCCCAGGAAATGCCAAGTACTTCTCAGTCTTGGACCTTCAAGGTGCTTTCTTTTGCATTCCTCTCCATCCTGAATCCCAAAAACTCTTTGCTTTTGAGTGGCGGGACTTGGAAACAAGAGAGACCATACAACTCTCGACTGGACTCGACTACCCCAAGGGTTTAGGGACAGCCATCATATCTTCGGGACTTCCTCGGGGAGTGAACTAAGGGAATTAACTTTAACAAACAGTAGTCTAATAGAGTATGTGGATGACTTGCTCATAGCTAGGCCAGATTTTACCAGCTCTCAAATGGACACTATTTAAAACGCTAACTTTCCTGTATGAAAAGGGTTATCGAGTATCCCCCAAGTAGGCTCAGATTAGCTTAACCCAAGTAAAATACCTTGGATTTATAATTACGGAGAGAAAAAGAATGCCTGACCCCGAGGGGAGATCCCTCATCTTAAATACCCCGTACCCCCAAACAAAACAACAGCTTAGGGGATTTTTAGGAAGGACCGGGTTTTGCAGGATCTGGGTTCCTAATTATGGCAATCTGGCCAGACCCCTATATGAAAATTTAAGGGGGAAAGAGGAAGAGCCACTCGACTGGCATGAGACCTGCAAGGTGGCCTTTAATGCCCTAAAAGAGTCCATCACTACAGCCCCAGCTTTAGGCCTCCCCAAACTGGAGAAGCATTTTAGACTCTATGTTTCTGGAAGGACAGGAACTGCTCTTGGGGTGTTAGAGCAGATGATGGGGCCCGTATTACAACCTGTGGCTTATCTCTCAAAATAACTAGATGAGGTGGCCAGAGGGTGGCCCACTTGCCTCCGGGCAGTAGCAGCCACCGCTCTTATGGTTAAGGAGGCATCTAAGCTGACCCTGGTTCAGCCCACCACAGTGTATACGCCACACCGGGTGCAAGCAGTCTTGCAAACGAAAGGGGACAGGTGGATGACAGGGGGAAGGATCACCCAATACCAAGCCCTCCTCCTTGACACTCCAGAAATAAAGTTGAGGGTCTGCCAGACTTTAAATCCAGCAACCTTACTGCCAGATCCCCCTACCTCCACTCTGGATCACCAATGCATACAAATCACAGGTGAGTTATACTCTTCTCGCCGGGACCTATCAGAGACACCATTATCTGACCCAGAGGAAAACTGGCACAGAGATGGCAGCAGTTTTGTAGAAAAGGGAGAGAGGAAAGCAGGATATGCTGTAGTGAGCCTGGAAGAAACTAAGGAAAGTGGATCTCTTCCCCCAGACACCTCAGCCCAGAAAGCTGAACTTTTTGCCCTGACAAGAGCTTTGGAGTTAGGAGAAGGAAAGAGGATTAATGTGTGTATGGACTCTAAGTATGCTTTCCTCATTCTGCATGCCCGTGCAGCAATTTGGAAAGAAAGAGGGATGCTCAGTGCCCGAAGTTCTGCTATTAAACACAAAGAGCTCATTCTCAGGCTCCTGGAAGCAGTCAAACTTCCTGCAAAATTAGCTGTCATCCACTGCAAGAGTCACCAAAAGGGGCAAGAAAAAGAGGCTCAGGGAAATAGGAAAGCTGATCAAGAGGCAGGACGAGCTGCCGGGGAAGCTACCTCTGCCACTGCTATCTGCCCCCTTTTCCCCAAGGAAACCCTGACTCCAGATTTTACACCAGGGGGACATTCCCGATATGCTGAGTGGGGCTGGGAGATTGGGTCACATGGGTGGTTTCAGCCTGATCAGGCCCAAATAATACTCCCTGATTCTCAGGTTTAAAACATTACTAACTCCTTACATAAGAGCGACCATTTTGGAAAAGATAATCTAGAAATCTTGCTTAAGCCTATTCTCTCCCATCCCCAGTTAGCTAAGGTTGTTAAAAAGGTCACACAAAATTGTGACACCTGTCTAAAAAATAACCCAAAAACCAGACCTCCTCTAATTACACCTGTCCATCATCGGGAATCATACCCAGGAGTGGACTGGCAATGCCGCTCCGCATTTAGAATTTACAGCCATGCTCAAGACCCAAGGGTTTTCTTACTTGCTAGTCTTTATTGACACATTCACAGGATGGATCGAAGCGTTCCCTACTGAGACTGAGAGAGCTACAGAAGTCTGTAAAGCTCTGCTGAAGGAGATAGTGCCTAGGTTTGGGCTGCCTCGGTCACTTCAGAGTGACAACGGGCCCTCACTTACAGCCACGATACCCCAGAACCTAGCCGCATGCTTAGGCATAAAATACCAGCTCTGCTCATCCTGGAGGCCTCAAGCTTCAGGAAAGGTAGAGAGAGCCAACCAGACTCTTAAAAGGGCTCTCTGGCTAAGCTATGTCAGAAACACATAATAAGTGGACACATATGCTGCCCATAGCCCTCATGAGGCTACGGACATCCCCCAAACGGCCACTATTGTTAAGTCCTTATGAAATGATGTATGGACGACCATTCTTAACTTCTGATTTGTTTCTTGACGAGGATGCCAATACACTCTTAAAACATATAATTGACCTGGGAAGGTTTCAGCAAGAACTCCAACGGGATGGAGAACAAACCACAGGAAGACTTGAAAAATCCCCAGGTAAAGCCAGGGGATCAAGTATCAGTAAAGACCTGGCAAGAAAAAGGGAGTCCAAACCAGCTGTCCGAGAAATGGACAGGGCCATATCAGGTTGTTCTAGTGACTTCAACTGCTGTAAAATGAAGGGTCTATCTGCCTGGGTCCACAATTCTAGAATAAAACCCTATGGCCTACAGGAGGGGGAGACAGAAACTGAGACTCCAAAGCCAGAGGACAGCTATTCCTGTGAACCTGTTGAAGATCTCAGGCTCTTGTTCAAGCAGAACCCCATCAATCCTGCCTCAGATAAGTAAAATGCATCATATGATGTTCTTCCTCTTTCTAATCATATCTCCCTGTATGGCTATTGATCTCTCCCTAAACGAGGCATGTTCACTTGCAAACCACACTGCTTCTCAACTCAACCTAAGCAGCCCGGGCTGCATCTGCATTAATGACAAAGGTTGGGGGTATGTCCATCCCATCATAGGGTATCAATATCAAAGGCCCACCCTTCCAGCCGAGCTATGGGCTGTTACTCAGCACCCCCATGTGGTCGTAATATGGCCTTTTGGGAAAAGGGGGAAAAAAAACTTCATGTCTTGGTACCAGCAACAACTGTCTCTATTTACCCCCTGGATGACATCTGCAATCCCACCTGAGCCCTTATTTTCTCTCATGACTAACATCCCCCAAGTAACCTTCCTTATCTCTCTAAAAAGCCACTCCCTAACAGGGGTGTCAGTGAGAATTCTAGACGTCTCACAATGTGGGGTGACCGTCACTGTTGAAACTGATGGGAAAAACCGGGTCAGGCCCTGCAGCTGGGAGACCAGCCGACGCCACCCCCGGCCAGCACGCGCCTGGCCCGGCCCGGGGCGCTTCCCGGTCGCCGAGCGGCCTGGCGAGGCTGCGGGAGCTCTGGCGGGGGTTGGGGAGGGGGGTGGCTTGAGCGGGGAGAACATATCGGTGCCCCCCCACCACCCGCCCCACACCATCCCGTTCGCTGCTCAGGGTCACGTGGCTCCGGACGAGCGGGGCGTCGGCCCGGGGCCGCGGTCCCCGGAGGCTCCTGCGGGCTTAGGGGCAGCTCAGCTGAGGCCCCAGGCGCCCATCCTGCTGGCTGTGCAAACCCCCTGGAGTGCCTCAGCCCCGCCCTGTCCCCAAACCCAGGCCCGCCCTGCCCCCACGCCACGGGCCCAGCACAGGACCTTCCTGAGAGAGCGGACGAGCGACAGCCAGGTACACGGACAGGCACTCGCACGCACCCACGCCAGGTGAGACCGAGGCAGAAAGAGTCGAGGGTTCAGAGAGAGACTGGAAGACAGCGTGTGTGCAGGGGGGGCCTCGGGCAGGATGCCGGGCAGCTGCAGAGACCACCCGGCCCTGAGCAGCCAAAGCAATGGGGGCGGGGGGAGGCCCCTGAGCAGCGGCGGGCCTGGAGAGTCCCAGGGTGGGAGGACACCTGAGATCTCCGCGCTCCGCGCCCCGCCCCCCTCCCCCCAACCCCCTGCACGCATGCCACGCCGGGGCGCTCTGACACTAGCTTCTCTGGAGTTTTGTCACTTGAATTTCTCTCCCTCTGCTCAACTGAGTGATGACAGTGTATTGAACAGCTAGGTCATTTCCAAATAAATTAAGCTTAGTGTTTCACAGGACACCCGGACATGTATGGAGAGACCAGCACGGATGCATGGACACCAACCTTGGTAACTGGACAACCAATGGGAAATTACTGTCTGACTCAGGAGAGAGAAAGAAACCCGAACAGATGGAATGAAATGAACAGAAACACAGGCTTTGCAACTCACACCCTAATTCAATTACCAGAAAATAAACAACACTATAACCATTTTAGAAAAACAATAGACCTCTCCATGACCTTTGGTCGGGTGAGGAGTTCAAACACACAGCAAAAAAAAGCCAACTTTTCCAAGTCGTGAATATGTTAGTTCACACATTGACTTTTACATTGAAATGTGTAACAAATAAACTTAAAATCATTGACTCACTACATAAGCATGGAAATATTTTAAATATAAAATATGTTCTATAGTATTCAGGAAGCACTTGGCACATCTCTAAGTGTATCAGACCCAAAACTGGAACGTAGTGGAAGAGTCAGGATAGTCTAAAAATGAATCCCTAACTAAAAGGAACACACAGGATTACTGTAGATAAAAAAGGTTAAAGAAGAGAAGCTAGAAATCAGTCAATAAATGTCTTAGGGGTTAGCTTAGATTGACTAGCCTCTGCGTGACTCTTTAAATTTTTCATGTATGCAGCTTCCAAATTTTCCATTTTGAGAATAATATTTTCGCCTCCAAACCAGAGTGACTTGGGGACACAAAGGTAGAAGTCGATAATTTTCTTTGCCTATGTCTGAATATTTACAGTCAGAGGTAGAAAAGGAGGAATCTGTCACTTGTCTAGATGAGGTCAATCCCCAGGTGTGGGATGTCTCCAGCCCTGGTTTAGCCATAAATGTTCCACCAGTAAAGATTTCTCTGAGACCAAATGCTGCCTAGCCTTGGAAAAGACAATATCCCTTAAAACCAGTAGCTCTTGAGTGTCTTAAACCATTAGTTAACAAATACCGAGATACTGGAACTCGAATCAGCTGTGAGTCCCCCTGAAACACCCCAATCTTGCCCGTTCAAAAACCAGATGGATCTTACCGATTCGTCCAGGATCTAAGAGCTGTTAATGAAGCTGTGGTTCCCATCCACCCCATAGTCCCAAACCCATATACCCTCCTATCCCAAGTCCCAGGAAATGCCAAGTACTTCTCAGTCTTGGACCTTCAAGGTGCTTTCTTTTGCATGCCTCTCCATCCTGATTCCCAAAAACTCTTTGCTTTTGAGTGGCGGGACTTGGAAACAAGAGAGACCATACAACTCTCGACTGGACTCGACTACCCCAAGGGTTTAGGGACAGCCCTCATATCTTCGGGACTTCCTCGGGGAGAGAACTAAGGGAATTAACTTTAATAAACAGTAGTCTAATACAGTATGTGGATGACTTGCTCATAGCTAGGCCAGATTTTACCAGCTCTCAAATGGACATTATTTAAAACGCTAACTTTCCTGTATGAAAAGGGTTATCGAGTATCCCCCAAGTAGGCTCAGATTAGCTTAACCCAAGTAAAATACCTTGGATTTATAATTACGGAGAGAAAAAGAATTCCTGACCCCGAGGGGAGATCCCTCATCTTAAATACCCCGTACCCCCAAACAAAACAACTGCTTAGGGGATTTTCAGGAAGGATCGGGTTTTGCAGGATCTGGGTTCCTAATTATGGCAATCTGGCCAGACCCCTATATGAAAATTTAAGGGGGAAAGAGGAAGAGCCACTCGACTGGCATGAGACCTGCAAGGTGGCCTTTAATGCCCTAAAAGAGTCCATCACTACAGCCCCAGCTTTAGGCCTCCCCAACCTGGAGAAGCCTTTTAGACTCTATGTTTCTGTAAGGACAGGAACTGCTCTTGGGGTGTTAGAGCAGATGATGGGGCCCGTATTACAGCCTGTGGCTTATCTCTCAAAATAACTAGATGAGGTGGCCAGAGGGTGGCCCACTTGCCTCCGGGCAGTAGCAGCCACTGCTCTTATGGTTAAGGAGGCATCTAAGCTGACCCTGGGTCAGCCCACCACAGTGTATACGCCTCACCGGGTGCAAGCAGTCTTGGAAACGAAAGGGGACAGGTTGATGACAGGGGGAAGGATCACCCAATACCAAGCCCTCCTCCTTGACACTCCAGAAATAAAGTTGAGGGTCTGCCAGACTTTAAATCCAGCAACCTTACTGCCAGATCCCCCTACCTCCCCTCTGGATCACCAATGCATACAAATCACAGACGAGTTATACTCTTCTCGCCGGGACCTATCAGAGACACCTTTATCTGACCCAGAGCAAAACTGGTACACATATGGAAGCAGTTTTGTAGAAAAGGGAGAGAGGAAAGCAGGATATGGTGTAGCGAGCCTGGAAGAAACTAAGGAAAGTGGGTCTCTTCCCCCAGACACCTCAGCCCAGAAAGCTGAACTTTTTCCCTGACAAGAGCTTTGGAGTTAGGCGAAGGAAAGAAGATTAATGTGTATATGGACTCTAAGTATGCTTTCCTCATTCTGCATGCCCATGCAGCAATTTGGAAAGAAAGAGAGATGCTCAGTGCCCAAAGGTCTCCTATTGAACACAAAGAGCTCATTCTCAGGCTCCTGGAGGCAGTCAAACTTCCTGCAAAATTAGCTGTCATCCACTCCAAGAGTCACCAAAAGGGGCAAGAAAAAGTAGCTCAAGGAAATAGGAAAGCTGATCAAGAGGCAGGACGAGCTGCCGGGGAAGCTACCTCTGCCACTGCTATCTGCCCCCTTTTCCCCAAGGAAACCCTGACTCCAGATTTTACCCCCGGGGGACATTCCCGATATGCTGAGCAGAGCTGGGAGATTGGGTCACATGGGTGGTTTCAGCCTGATCAGGCCCAAATAATACTCCCTGATTCTCAGGTTTAAAAAATTACTAACACCTTACATAAGAGCACCCATTTTGGAAGAGATAATCTAGAAATCTTGCTTAAGTCTATTCTCTACCATCCCCAGTTAGCTAAGGTTGTTAAACAGGTCACACAAAATTGTGACACCTGTCTAAAAAATAATCCAAAAACCAGACCTCCTCTAATTACACCTGTCCAACATCGGGGATCATACCCAGGAGCGGACTGGCAAGTAGAATTTACAGCCATGCCAAAGACCCAAGGGTTTTCTTATTTGCTAGTCTTTATTGACACATTTACAGGATGGATCGAAGCGTTCCCTACTGAGACAGAGAGAGCTACAGAAGTCTGTAAAGCTCAGCTGAAGGAGATAGTGCCTAGGTGTGTGCTGTCTCGGTCACTTCAGAGTGACAATGCGCCCTCATTTACAGCCACGATATCCCAGAACCTAGCCGCATGCTTAGGCATAAAATACCAGCTCCGCTCATCCTGGAGGCCTCAAGCTTCAGGAAATGTAGAGAGAGCCAACCAGACTCTTAAAAGGGCTCTGGCTAAGCTATATCAAGAAACACATAATAAGTGGACACATAGGCTACCCATAGCCCTCATGAGGGTATGGACATCCCCCCAACGGCCACTATTGTTAATTCCTTATGAAATGATGTATGGAGGTCCATTCTGAACTTCTGGTTTGTTTTTTGACGAGGATGCCAATACACTCTTAAAACATATAATTGACCTGGGAAGTTTTCAACAAGAACTCCAACGGTATGGAGAACAAATCCTCCCTAAACCACAGGAAGACTTGAAAAATCCCCAGGTAAAGCCAGGGGATCAAGTATCAGTAAAGACCTGGCAAGAAAAAGGGAGTCCAAACCAGCTGTCCGAGAAATGGACAGGGCCATATCAGGTTGTTCTAGTGACTTCAACTGCTGTAAAAGTGAAGTGTCTATCTGCCTGGGTCCATAATTCTAGAATAAAACCCTATGGCCTACAGGAGCGGGAGACAGAAACTGAGACTCCAAAGCCAGAGGACAGCTATTCCTGTGAACCTGTTGAAGATCTCAGGCTCTTGTTCAAGCAGAACCCGATCAATCCTGCCTCAGATAAGTAAAATGCATCATATGACGTTCTTCTTCTTTCTAATCATATCTCCCTGTATGGCTATTGATCTCTCCCTAAACGAGGCATGTTCACTTGCAAACCACACTGCTTCTCAACTCAACCTAACCAGCCCGTGCTGGATTTGCATTAATAGCAAATGTTGGGGGTATGGCTTCTTCCCTCAAGCCTCATGAATCAGTCTCTGCTACCTTCAAACTCTTCTGCAGCTTCCTCACCTCTCTCAGCCTTCAGAGAACTGAAGAGACTTACGAGAGTTTTAAGGCTTCCCTTGTAGCTCAGTCGGTAAATCTGCCCTCAATGCGGGAGACCCGGGTTCAATCCCTGTGTCATGAAGATCCACTGGAGAAGGAAATGCCAACCACTCCCAGTACTCTTGTCTGGAGAATCCCACAGACATAGGAGCCTGGCAGGCCACTGTCCATGGGGTTGCAGAGAGTCAGATGCCACTTAATGACTAAATCATCATCAGGGTTTGCTCAAGATTTGGCTTTGGCTTAAGTGTCATTCAAACTTTTTCCGCATCATCAATAAGGTTGTTTCACTTTCTTATTATTCCTGTGTTCACGAAATAGCCCTTTTACTTTCAAGAACTTTTCTTTTGCACTCACAACTTGACTAACCAGCACAGAGTTCTAGTTGTCAGCCTATCTTGGCTGTCAACACACTTTCCTCACTAAGCTCATAATCATTTCTAGCTTTTGGTTTCAAGTAAGAGATACGCAACTCTTCCTTTCACTTGAACACCTGGTGCCTCAGATGGTAAAGAATCTGACCCAATGCAGTAGGCTGGGGTTTGATCCCTTGGTCAGGAGGATCCCCCAGAGAGGGAAATGGCAACCCACTCCAGTATTCTTACCTGCAGAACTCCATGGACAGAGAAGCCTGGCGAGCTACAATCCAGGGGTCACAAAGAGTTGGATACAACTGAGTGACAAACACACATACACTCAGAGGCCACTGCAGGGTTATTAACTGCCCTAATTTCAATACTGCTGAGTCTCAGGGAATAGGGAGACCTGAGGAGAAGGAGAGAGATAGGGAATGGCTGGCTGGTGGGGCAGTCAGAACACACATATTTTACTAAGATCACTGCACTATCTCCTGTGGGCACGGTTCATGGTTACAATTAATTACAAACTCCGAAACAATGACAACAGTATTATCAAAAGTCACCGATCACAGCTCACTCTAAGAAATAACAATGAAAAAGTGTGAAATACTGCGAGAATCACCAAACTGACACAGAGACCCAGAGTGTGCAAATGCTACTGGAAAGATGACGGACACCCTCAGTGCAGGGCTGCCGCAGAACTTCAGTTTCCAAAAACTGAATTTGCAGGTACAATAAAACACGGTCTACTTGTATGCTAAAGTATCGACAATGGGCATTTTGTCAAACAGTTTAAGAAAAGAGAAGTTCTTTGTACTGCAATTGTAATTTTTCTCCAAGTCTGAGATTGTTTCAAAACAAAAGTAAACAAAAATACAAACAGAGACACACAAACATACATATATACAGGGAGTCTTCACTTTTGCAACTTGTGTTAACTGAAATTTGCGTACATCAGAATCCTGACTTCATAAGTGCACAACTCCAGAACAGGCATGGCAGTTTGCTACAGTGTGGAAATTGAGAGTTTTTTAAAAATATAAAAAATTTTAACAAGATTTTGTACACTTAATTTCTACACTGAAGTATTTTCTACCTAATTTTATACAGAAATGTCACACACATAAAACTGTTACTGTTATCCTTCTGTTCTTCTACACTGTCCTGTGGGACTTTCCTAGTGGTCCAGTGGTCCAGAATATGCCACCCAGTAGGGGATACAGGTTCAATCCCTGGTCTGGGGAGGTTCCACAGGGCAGCTAAGCCTGTGTGCCAGAACTAACGAAGCCCTCGAGCCCATGCTCTGCAACAAGAGGAGCCGCCGCAGAGAGGGGCCCGCGTCCCACAGCTGAAGAGCAGCCCCAGATAGTAATCCCCACTTGCTGCAACTGGAGAAAGCCTGTACATGGTGAAGACCTCATACTGCCGTATATACATAAGTAAATTCTTAAATGTGTTAAGTAGGTAAGTAAATAAAGTATACTTTGTGAAGAAAATCTACTCAGAAAAAAAAAGGTCCGATTAAAAAAAAAAAAAAAAACAACAACACTTCAGACTAAGCAGATAGAACAAACTAAGCAAACTCACGCCATTGACTAGTAACTTTTTCAAATGAAATAATAATAAAAAATCAATTTTTACACTAAGGCTGTCAAATGTGTAATACATCAAGAAACAATATTATATCCCTTAAACTGAGGGCTTTGCCACCTTTATACTTAAATAAGTGTGAAAGACATAATCATTCTAATTAATGTCAGGTTTAAAAAAGCAAATGAACAAGAAAAACAATATGCTCCTTCATACATATACCAAACTCTGTATTCTTACATAATAGCCTTTCAAGTGTCTTAAAACTATTCCATCCCCCCTAAGTCTATTTCTTCAACAATTACTGTGTACTTCCTTCTACCTATTCCATATAATAAGATTTCTGATTCTCTTACCACCTCTATTACACCTAGTCTGACCTATACAAACAACTTGCCCAAGTCCCTCCTGAAAGACAGCTCTTAGAATGATCAGAATACGAGCACAATGTGGTCTGACCCTAGCTACCTGCTTTGATGTTTTCAGATCACTGTACTTCCATGAACATGCCCTAAAGAGCCATCATCTTGTTGGAAGCCATATCACACTCCTGGCTGATTCCTAATGAGTTTCCTAAAACCACTAAACCCTTTGACAGGTACTACTAATTAAAACATAAAGCCCTCACATCCATCTCAAACGCATACATCCAAAACTATCAAACAAACATGTACAAGTCTACTTGTTACTTGTTTCTTTTATATAATATTTATCTTGCTACATTCAGCTCCTTATCAGAACTTTTCAAGCTATTTTTGGATTCTGACAACATATTTCAATAAGTCTCTTAATTTTAAGTCTTCAGAAAATTTCAAACACTGTCATCTTTATCATCCAGTTACAAAACAAAACTACCAAAGACAGTATGATCATTTAAAACAACAGTAATAATACTTACTAATCTAACACATCAAGACTCATTTTACTAATTTTTCTCTGACATCAATGGAAAGCAAAATATGGCTAATTAAAATGTGATGTTTTTCCTAACACACCGAACATGTTAAACATGCTTAAAATGGATATTCTGTTTCCCATCTTATTAAGCTATGCAGTGAGGTCCAAAACTTAGACCCAAACAGGTAAGACAGTAAATCTCAGGAGAATTTTCATACTAGGTTCTTTTCCTTTCCTTAACTTGGTGGATCAGGGCAGTTACCTGTAAGTGTTGAAAATAAGAAGCTGAAATAGTCCTCATTACTGATGTTTAACTGATCACTTCCATTCCATTCTTTCACTGAAGACTTCCATCCAGAAAATGATGATCTACAATAAACAATGGAGACCTAGTACTAGAAGTGACCAAATTGAAGACTCAGGAATTAAGCACAGAATATATGACTATTCTTTATGGAATACAAGTATAATTTAAGAGCTCAGTCAAAAATCCGTAGCATGTATCATCTTTACATGTAAGGGGGTTCAAGTATCGTAATATGGAAAATATAATTTCTAACATATGTTTATGTAAAGTTTCCTTGAAAAGCATAACCAGCCCACTTATATGGTACAACTGGAAAATTTTTCCACACCACTCAAAACTCAGTTTCAAGGAGCCAAGGTGAAGTTCTGCTTTTCAGTAGTAGGTTCAGCTGCTATGTATTTACTACCTCATCTTCATTAAAAAAAAAAAAAAAAAGTCTTACCTTGTTTATATGAATGAGCTAAGTTTAAACAAGCTCCTGCTTCCTACCTAAACCAAAGCATCTTAACTAGGTAAAGAATACTTCAATTTAAAGCCACTCTGCAATAACTATGCACTCCTATACTTTGTGAGGCTTTATAACTAGTCTACGTCACAATACTGCAGCTAAAGTATTGGTAGTGGACTTAAGGGAATAGCTAAACATAAAGCAGCTTCTCATTAAATGAAGATTATCTGGTTCCTGCTATGAGATCAGTTTCCAGTGATACCTTTAAAAACTCTCCTCAAGGTAAGACTAAGAAGGAATACAGCAAATGTCAGCCATGAATACAGCAAAAAAAACAAAAAGCTGAGAATAATCAGATCCAAAAAGCTATCTTTTTGGATAGCTTTTTGTGACAAATTTTTTTTTTGGGACAAACTTTTATAATAGAAATCTGAATAAATGTCAAGACAAAATAAGGAGTTTCTAATTCAATGAGAAGCACTTTTTTTTTTTAACCACTGAAACAACTGTATTTATTAACATTCTTAAAAGTTGGGGAGTTAAAAATAATGGCAACATTTTTCTGAATCACTTCTACTTAAAGGACTTCTCTTTGCTTAAAGGGCTATGGGAGAGAATATCACAAGCTAAGAGGTTATAAAAAGTCAGAGATGCTCAATGGAAATGAGTACAAAATGGGTGATTAGAAAAGAAGCTAATATCCTCTTATACCCAGTGAACACTGTGCTGTCCAGTGGCTAAAAAGAGTAGCAAATCCATTTAAAAATCTAGTTTGGACAAAAGACAAGCAATGTATCACTCTGTCCTTAAAACTACAATGACCACACATACTGGCCACACCAGAACAGTTCTGAGACTAGAAGGGATGCTATATCAATTATGCTTGTACAACAGAAGCAAAGCAGACCTGCTCCTGGCAGGCCAGCTCACATATTCACCCTGCTTCAAAACCAGGCTGAATTTCTCAGTAATTTCTCCCTTCTCTGGTATTTTTATCTAACAGCATAGACTACGTTTCCACATGCATGTCTCATGTTCCCCAAACCAGCTGTAAATGAACTAGGGGCAGAGAGGGCAAGAAGAGTAACGGTCAGAAGAACACCACAGGTAGATGGAGAGGAAAAACTCAAAAAACCTCTAAGTGAATAGTGAAAAAGGCAGGAACAGCAATTCTAAGTACAGTTTTTAAGACAAACTAAACACCAACAACTCTAAGGTGATGGGTTTTTCACACACTGAACAAACGGAGATGGTCTGGTGGTGACCTGCTCTCCGATGAACTTCCCCTGCTGGAGACAACAGTGTCAGAACGCTAACACCCAGAGTGAACTAGACCGCAGAGCCCAATTAATATAGCAGATGAGAATCAGAAATTATTGAAGGAATATTTCAGGAAAAGGAGCCTGCCAACAGTCCTTGGCACAGACGGAGCTGAGGAGTGGGATGCCTCAGGTGAACGGTGCAGGTGGGAGACAGTGAGAAAGCTAGCTGGTTTACCGTCACCATCAAGGACGGAGGGGAAAACCAAAGACGTGAAATAACCCAGGTGATGTCTAAGGAACGGTATTCCTTAGAAGAACATCATTCCTTAAGAATAACCGAACATTATTCTTCAATTCTAAATCTAGGAAAAGTGATGCAATGATAATACCACTGGTCTGGGAAAGTTGAAAAGGCCCCATCTTGTTTTAATTTTTAAAGAGATTAGTTTGAATAGGGACAATACATCTACAGAAAGAGAAGTCTACTAAGACTCTGTGCAAATGCTAAAAGGCAAAGTTTAACTTGGTACACTTTTAACTACATGACAACTTGCTTTTGATGATTATAAACTTCTATTACCATTACTTGTAAATTAATATTTTCTCAGTACTCACCACAAACCCACAAAAAAATGTAAAAAAAGACTTGTGAAAAAATCCTTGACCAAAGTTATTGAGCACAAGTCAATCGTAATGAATGCCAAAAAAGATACTAAATACAAGTTCTAAAGAGAATTAATTTTAAGAGGTGTTCAAAAGTCACTTTTAAATGAATGCCAAAACAGATCCTCCACAAGTTCTATCATGGGAAATGAGTGCCCTCTACTGGAAGTTAACAGTCATAAAACCACTTAAGTTAAATTGTATTTCTTAAAGACCTGGCATTTAGTACTGAACTAGACAAAGAGGGGTTTCATATATAGACAACATATTGCAAACAGCTCTCTTTTGCTAAAAGGAAAAAGTAATTATCAGTTATGAAGCACAATTTGGGCGACAACATTCAAACATACGTCTTATCCTGGTACGAAGAGACTGGCAAACAAAGCTAAAGAAAGTCTACTAATAAAGCGAGCCACTCCTGTTTAATTGGGGCAGAGGGTCTGCACAAGAAGCCACAAAGAAGCTAGTTTTTAAATTTTTCAGCTACAGCCCAGATTCAACTCCTGCCTAAAACTGTATCAGACCCTGGCCTTGAGCCACAATCAGTAACAAATGGCTGAATATGAAAGTACTATGCCTGATACAAACATTACATTTTAAAGGATACTTTGAACACTAGCAACATGAAACATTATTAGTTTTAAGACCTTTGAGAGTAAAACACCACAGTCACATTCTGGAAAGTAGCTCCTTGAAAAATTAAACAGAAAATTAACATATGATTCAGCAATTCTACTTCTGGGTATACAGCCAAAAGAATTAAAAGGATTCAAACAGGTGTCTGCACACCAATGTTTATAGCTGCATTATTTGTAACAGCCAAAAGGCAGAACAACCGAGTATCCATTAACAGATGAATATATCAAAATCATGAAGACAAAATAGTGGTAAACAAGGGCTGGGAGAAGGGGAAATAATCAGTACAGAGTTTCAGTCTGCAACGATGACAGTGCTGGAGATGAATAGTGGTAGCAGTCGCACAACAGTGTGAATGTACTTAATGCCCCAAACAATTCTCACTGTATACCTAAAACTGGTTAAAATGGGAAGTTTTAGGTTATGTATATTTTGCCACACACACACACACCCACCCACCCACCCACAGATATTTTAATGATTCCCTGTCTGAGTCCGCAAGCTTTTATTTCACCACCTACATTGAACTGAGCTCCCTTCCAAAAAGAAAGACCTGTATTACAATTTCATAACACCAGAAGTTTTAAAACACAGCACTCTCATCCGTCACTGAATCCTTACTATGGCTACACACTTCTGATAATCTTAACCCTTGTTTCAATGCACCTACACAAATCACTGTATGTTTCTACCTGATGGTTCAGCGGTAAAGAATCCACCTGTGGTGTAGCAGAACAAGATTCAATCCCTGGGTCAGGAGGATCCCCTGGAAAAAGAATCAGCAACCCACTCCAGTATCCTTGCCTGGAAAATCCCATGGGCAGAGGCGCCTGGTGGACTACAGCCCATGGACTTAGTGACTGCAATCATGACAATGCAAACCGCTAAGCAAACCACCTGGAACAGTCTTGCCCCAGTGACCTTCCTCTTACCCAGTATCATCAACAGTTTTAACTGCTGTTTTAAGAGCAAATGGAGGGAGGGGGGGCATTTTAAAAAGTCAGTTCATAAACTGCCAGTGACAGGGGAAGGGTGAGGGAGAAGATTATACACTTGAAATACAGCTCACTTTAGCATGCTACCTCATGTGCAGTATCCTGATTAGCATGGCAGCCAAATTTGCACTGAGTCTCCCATAATACAGCAGCAGCTTAACTGAGAAAGCAAGTCAGCAGGCAGACTGGGTAGAAAATACACAAGCTGGACCAAAAGCTGCTGAGACTCTGCTGACAGAACCACCACTGTGCCTTCTTGTGGATCTAGTGAGGCAGGAAGACAAGTTAAATTTTAAAAGATATACAAACAAGAATTAATAAAGCAGACTGACCATTTTCACTGTGCTATGTTGAATTCTAACATATCAACTACATGAAAAAAAATATATATGTATGGCTTAAGGTACTGCCTAGAGTAAGACTAAATACAATCGTTATTTAAAGATAACATTTAACACTCGATTTCATAATATTCAAATGTGTTATTTGAAATAATAACTGATGGAGTTAAAGGTATTAGAAACAAAGCAAAACAGTAAAAAAAAAAAAAAAAAAAAAAAAAAAAACAAGCACTTTTGCCAAACAGGGACAATTATAATATCAACCTAATCCGGCCCCATCACTTCATGGCTAATAGATGGGGAAACAGTGGAAACAGTGGCTGACTTTATTTTTCTGGGCTCCAAAGTCACTGCAGATGGTGACTGCAGCCATGAAATTAAAAGATGCTTACTCCTTGGAAGGAAAGTTAGGACCAACTCAGATAGCATATTAAAAAGCAGAGACATTACTTTGTCAACAAAGGTCTGTCTAGTCAAGGCTATGGTTTTTCCAGTGGTCATGTATGGATGTGAGAGTTAGACTGTGAAGAAAGCTGAACGCAGAACAATTGATGCTTTTGAACTGTGGTGTTGGAGAAGACTCTTAAGAGTCCCTTGGACTGCAAGGAGATCCAACCTGTCCACCCTAAAGGAGATCAGTCCTGGGTGTTCATTGGAAGGACTGATGCTGAAGCTGAAACTCCAATACTTTGGCCACCTGATGCAAAGAGTTGACTCGTTGGAAAAGATCCCGATGCTGGGAAAGATTGAAGGCAGGAGCAGAAGGGGACAACAGAGGATGAGATGCTTGGATGGCATCACCGACTTCATGGACATGGGTTTAGTTGGGCTCCAGGAGTTGGTGATGGACAGGGAGGTCTGGCATGCTGCAGTTCATGGGGTTGCAAAGAGTTGGACACGACTGAGCAACTAAACTGAACTGAATTTAAAACCAAAGACTTATCTGAGTATACACACACACTCCTATATATAAGCAATACTGAAAAATACAGATTTTTAAATACCACACACAAAAGGTAGACACAAACCAACGTTTGTCATTTAATAAATGGGTAAATATAAAGTGGTGTATATTCAACAGTGGAATGTTACTCAGCATTAAAAAGAAATACAGTACTCGTATATGCTCGTAAATCCTAAGAACAGTATGCCAAGTGACGGAAGCCATACTGAGAAGATCCACATCACACAATGTCATCTGTGAGAAATGATGAAAACAGGCAAATACAGAGAGACAGAAATGGTGAGCAGTGGTTGTCAGGAGCTGAGGTAGGAAGAAATGAGGAAATAGGGATGGACTACTAATGGTAGAGTTTCTTTTTGAGGTGATAAAAATATTCTGGAATAAGATAATAGTGACTATCGCACAATCTTGGGAATATGATAAAAATTAATGAATTGCACAGTGTAAAATGGCCAATTTTATGGTATATAAACTGTGTCCTAATAATAAATACTAATTATACATATGCATATATGTATATTTTTATTGATATTTTTGCTAAAAGAATGAAAAGGTTTCAGGGGTGAGTGAAACGTTAATATATGAAAGCCGTACAAGATCTCAATAACGATTAAATAAGTAAAATTTGCCATCAAAGTTTCAAAAGAATTCTATAAAAATACCTGATCAGTTTTGAATTTGTGAATTTCGTGGCTTAAAAGGTAATTTAAGATCTGAAGAAACATCTACAACCTTTAGTTTTCTTAAACTATTGTATTAAGTAATACTATTGAAAATGAATTTACTGTTTGATATTTTATTCATTTTACCATGGTACAATTAATGTATAATTTGAAGGAAAAGTAAAACCTAAATATTTCCCCTTTGAAACATTGTTCTTAAGTCGGGGTAGACCAATTATTACATACACAGGTAAACAACACTCTTACCATAGATTCGGAGAGCAGTAACTTGTAAACTTTTGAGTAGCTCTTTATTTGCTCGGGCTGCAGCAGTATGGATAATGTCAACAAACTGTGTTGAAAGCTCAGGATTTCGGGAGCCGAGATGTGCAAGCTGCAGTGGTAAACCAGCCAACCAACCTGATAACACTTTACTACGGTATCTAAGGCCATCAAAGAAAAGGGAAATACACCACATTTATTTAAACATTTGAGAGCCTATAAGATGACTGGCATACTATATTCATCTATAGTATTCTCTAAGGTTTTGCCCACTGTATTTTAAAAGTTTATGTAGTTTGGGGCACTATGTACATTGTAATTTTATCTTAAAGGACACAGGCTCTACTTAGCTTGTGAACTATTTACACTAATTTGTAATGACCGTTTTACTATATTAAGTCATTTATGCATTCAGTATAGGGTGCCCCCACATTAAGTGGCTTCAAACTTGGGTTATTTCCATTCTTGCACATACTTGCTCACTCTCTAATGTCTCATCTTGGACACGGCAATCACTTTTGCTGTCCCCCAAGAGTTCAGTGATTTACACACAACCTTTGGAGTCTACCAGACTTGAACTTAAGTCTCAGTCTGGCTGCCCTTTAACAGCATGACACTCACCAACTTATTTAACCTAAGCTTCCTTCTATAAGGCAGAAACCAACAGTACCTACATAAAAGTATGAGAATTACTGAAAAATTAAGAAAAGCACCTGACTCACAGTAAAGACTTGAATATGTTCTAACAACTACCTATGTATGCTGAGGTACCACAAATCCCGTTATCTTTCACCCAAACATCTCTTCCAGACTATCCCAAGTAAACCTCAAACTCACCACATCTAAGACTGATTCCTGAGTTCTACTCTTCGTGTTGTCTGCATCACCAGACAGCACCAAACCAAGCTGGACACTTTTGCTCTTTAAGATACCGCCATTTAAAAATTTATTGAAACATTTTTGACACCCAGTATTATGTTAGTTTCAGGTATGTATCACATAATAGTCTGACATCTGTACACATTGCAAATGGTCACCATACGTCTAGTAACCACCTGTCCTAATAAAAGTTACTGGTCATATTCTTTATGCTGTATATTATATCCCCATGACTTATTTACTTTATAACTCAGTTTGCACCTTTTAATCTCTTTCACCTATTGTACACCTCTCCTCTTCTACTGCCCTCATTCTTATACCATGTGTCCCAATATGTCACTAAGGGCCGGAGGTTAAACCTCCATAATTTTTATGGGAAGCAAAACAAAATTCTGAGGCTGCTACAGGTGGTTCCAATAATTGTCCTTTAGCTGTTAAGCAGACAAGTGGAAATATATGCTCAAAGAGACTTTTACCTTCTCAGTTATGTGTATAAAGGTTACTGAAATTATTATGTATGCCTTTTTATTTAAAAAAAAAATAATAAAACCAAAAAGGATAAAAAGAAGATTTTCTCCAAAGATTTAATCACCCTATCATCTTATTCATACAGATTACAAAGTAACCTGGTAAGAAAAAGAAAAGCAAAATAACAAAGGAACTGTACCGGATTCTGTAAGATCTCAGTTCTTCTTTTTGATAGCTTTTACTGAAAAACTTCAGTAACAAAGTCGGAACTGGAAGGAGAAGGCCTCTCTGCTGATACAATGTATAAACTGCCTTTATGAGAGACTCTGTAGCCTCTAAGAAACAAGAGAAAACAGCTGCATGTGAGTCAAAATGTTTCTTCACCAGCACCATAATTCTTCTAAAAAGCACAGAAGCACCTTGTTCCTATGAGGAAGCAGATTTTAGCCACAAACTGATGACTACCATCAAAATCCTACATCAATGGCCTAATAAAAAAGTCAAACCAATCGGAGATTACAGTACAAATTTTCCTAAGAGACAACAAACCTAGGAAAGGACAACAAATACCACAATACTAGAAAGGTGGATAAGCCAGGAACCAAACAGCAAAGTTCTGCTTGAATGAAAAGAATTAGTAAGTCACACTAAAAACTGACTTAATGCAACATAACTTCAAGTTACAAGAAAGGTAAAGAGATAAGGATCCACCAATTTCTAGTCAAACTAGATCAGAAAAGTATTTCTTTATCCTTAGGCTCAATGTCATTTCCTATTAATAAAACTTACCTTCTTTCACTCCAACTATGTAATCTAGTAGAAAACCTACCCATCAGCTTCAGAGTGGACCTACCCACCGAAAAGGGGGTGTTCTCAGCCATCAGGGTTCAAGCAGACATTCCTTCATGATTATGCTGGCTACCTTTTATGGCTCGAACGTAAATGACTATGAAATGTTTGACAGGTATGAACTCAAAATTAGATGCTCAACATTAACAGTATGCGTAAGAGCCCCTCTCTTAAGTAAGGACAGAGCATTGACACCCACCTCTGTCTGACTGCATCTGCATTAACCTCCAGGAGACACCAAGCAATCTGTTCAGCTGCTTACTGTTTAGCCTAGACCCATCTTCAAGGGTTTCTGTTACAAATTTCCTTATCCTTTCTATCCAACTGGAATCCTTCTGCAAAGTTGAGGCATTTGCCAGGGAGACCATGATATCAGACAGTGTTAAATTCAGTAAAAGGTGATCTACATTATTCGAGAGAATCGTGCAATGCTTGATGCTAAAAACAAAGACACACATAACTGTTAAGTGTTGTATCTACCATGCCTGTTTCACTTAAACACTTAACTATTCCTCCCAGAATGAACTGTCAAGAAGGTAAGTATAGTAAAGCGACTGTAAGCAAACCATTCATTACAGAATCAGAGTTGTTAAGGCATAAATTAAGAATGCATACTGCTCAGTTCATTACCCAAGTTGCTATTCACACAAGAACTACAGGCCCTTGAAACATGGTGTGGTAATCCTAGATGTACTACAGGGATAAGAACACTTGAAAACTTCAACACACTTGAAGATTTTCATTAAGCAGATATTTATATTAGGATGAAACTCACGACAGACCTTGATTCTGCTTCTAACTAATTTTGACTTGACAGAATCACTAATTTCTCCTGGCCACAATTTCCTTATATGTGAAACAGGAGACTGGTCTAGATAAGCCCAATTCTGAAACAATTTAATTTTATGACTCACATATTACAATCACTTTTTCTAACAGATTATCTTAAGAAAAACAAAATTTGCAACTTAGGATAAAAACCACTAGATATATAAACACTATATAAACACAGTGTAGATTTCAGGCTACACTGCATTCAACAGCAGAGCCTATTTATTCTCATGTTCAGAAACATGTAAAGTTGATTAAACTAAAAAAATACCTGAAACTAATTTATTTTAAAAGAAAGTTAACCCTGGATTAGGCATGAGAAAGGACACAGTCATAAGGAACCACAAATACAAGGGGAGGGAAATTTTTAATATTTGGTGTTATTAGGGTATCAAATGTAGGGTTAGGAATGACAAATGGGACCAGATCACAAAGAGTTTAAAACTAAGGACACTAAAATCAATTCTGCAAGCACAGGAGTAACATAGTTGAAAAGTTCTTTCATTTCTGCTGATGAAAAAGAAAATATCAGTTACAAGACTCTAAACAAAGAAGTAGTTGTATGTCTACTTGAGCAATACAGGCAAGACGTGACAAGCTCAAGAAACAATGCTGGTACAGACTAGGAGAAAGGGGGATGTATAGCAAGAATAAAAATTAGCTGGATTTGAAGTCTGCTTAAATGCATACATGTATGTGAGCTTTTAGCTGAGCTGGTAAAGAATCCGCCTGCAATGCTGGAGACCCCAGTTCGATTCCTGGGTTGGAAAGATCCTCTGGAGAAGGGGTAGGCCACCCACTTCAGTATTCTTGGGTTTCCCTGGTGCCTCAGTTGGTAAAGAATATGGCCGCATTGTGAGAGCCCTGGGTTCCATCCCTGGGTTGGGAAGATCCCCTGGAGAAGGGCATGGCAACTCACTCCAGTATTCTTGCCTGGAGAATCCCCATAGACAGAGGAGCCTGGTGGCCTACAGTCATGGTGTCGCAGAGAGTCGGGACCTGGCTGAGTGAGTGAGTAAGCACAGCACAGCCCAGCAAAAAACTGGGAATTCTATCACGGAGAGAGAATGAATGAAAACTGGGACAGATGAGTAGCAATCTATACTACAAACCCAAAACTACTGGTAGGTTCTTTGCCCAACTGTTCAGTGCCCAAAACCAAGGCACATTTTATACTAACCAGACCACACAAAAACTCAACTGCATCAATTATTCACCACAGGTAGAGCTTTTGAAGATCTACTTACCTATTACTGTCTGGAAGGTGTCAACAGACATTCAAAAGTTGGGAGAATTCATCCCGCTCCTCCAAGAATTTACACAAAATTTTAAAGTCTAAATACACTGACCACCAATTCTATGAGGGAGACAGGAAACTGGGGAAACTCATTTTCAGCAATGATAGAGGAGGACATTAGAACTGATTCCCGTCCTGAAAATAACTTTAAAAGCTGGATGAAATAGTTTTTAACAACTCAAAAGCATTCAAGAGGTAACAAGGTGATGAACAATTGCTGGGTCCCCAAAATAAAGCAAGATCACAGTACTCACGTTCCAAGGGCTGTGGAACCAAATACCCAATTCCAACGAAAAGCCTGGAAAACGGAACTAACCTTTCAGAGGCCTTACAGGGAAAAGTCAAACTCCAGAGCCAGACAAACATGGGGACTCTGGTATATTATCCCTACTTCAAGCTGAACCTGTAAGGGCTCCCTGCCAGAGTAACGGTGAACTGGAAGTAAAAAGAGCTCTTACATAAAACAATCCCAGTTATACATCATCTCAGTAGTTAACGCAACAATTTTTCCCAACTAGATCTATAGATTCAACACAATTCCAATCAAAACCCCAGCCAGTTACTTTATAGTTATCAACAAAATGATTTCTGAAGTTTACACACAAAGGCAAACACTAGACTACCCAACAAAAGACCAAAGCAGAATAATGTTGGAGGACTCACACCACTCGATTTCAAGGCTTACTGTACTACAGTAATCAAGACAGCACAGAACTGGTGAACGAACAGACAAACATAGGTCAGTGGAAGAGCCCCAAGACAGGCCTACAAGTACAGTCAACTGATGATTTCAGACAAAGGAGCCGAAGCAATCCAAAAGAGAAACAAGAGTCTTTTTCTGCAAACAGTGCTGGAATAACTGGACAGAAACTCTAGAACTGAAAAATAAAAATAAAACAAATTCAAAAAATGTATGTTTGAATGAGACAAAGAGAAACAAAAAATTCAGTAAGTGGGTCTTATATACAATCAATTAGTCTTTAAAGGGAAGGAGAAAAATGGCATTAATATTTTAAAGATGAGAATTTTTCAGATGTGTTTAGACACTTCACTCAAGATCTCAGATTTAAGAAGCTCACTGAATTCCAAGGAAAATCAATAAAAAAGAAAACCACACCTGGATACATCATTGTCAAACAGCAGAAAATAAAAGACAAGGAGCAAAGTCTTATGGGGGAGGTGGGGGGGGTGGGGAGGGAAGTAACTTTTATAAAGTAGCAACAGTTCAGACTCATAGCTGACTTCCTAACAGCAGTGGGAACCAACAGAGCGAAGCGTTGCAGTCAGTACGGTCAGGACGCTCAAACAAGAAAACTGCCAAGCTCAAGCACTGTGCTCTGTTAAAACAGTCCTTGGAAATAAAGGAGAATACATATATTCTCCTTCATTTTATATTATATATATATATATATATATATATATGTATGTATTTGTGTGTGTGTGTGTAAATCCTCTAGCAGCTTCTAAATAAGCCTAATGAAGAGAGATGAAAAAAATGAAGAGCAAAAAAATAGAATACACAGATAAAACTCAGATGGTGGATACAAGTTCTCCAAAAATATTAATTTTTGCTTGAAAGTTCAAATTTTATCTCTAGCACAGACACTATTTTCCTGAAACTGATAGGCTTATTTTTTTTCATTTCTGAGAAAATATCTACAAATACCCAAGTCTGAATAAGCATAGTTAGTCATTTAAATTAAAATCATGTCCATTGCAGAAAATACAAACAGAATGACAAGTGCATTTCCTCGAGACAACCATCATTCTTTGGCATGCAGCCAAAATACTTCAGGCACACTTTCCATTTCACCACACAGAATATTAAAATTACGTGTTTTCAAGGATTGTGACTTAATAAGATTAGTAATTTTTTACTTAATTAAGAACAATTTTAAGTGAAACTGGCATGTTCTTTTAAACTGTGAATGCATAGTGGTGAAGAATACTGTTAACCCTCCATACCGTTCTGCCTCCACATATTCAACCAACTGCAGATGGTGTATCATGTGTATGGATTGTGGCTTTCTGAATCCATAGATGCAGAATGTGTATTTGGAGGGCAACTTGCTTCTGGATCAGTGAAAATACCACGTATGACACTATGTCTTTACACAAAACTCAGACTGTACAACAAGAAGAGTGACCCCTCACATAAACCAAGGACTCCAGTGTAAATGATGTATCACTGAGGTTTGTATTTTACAACAGATACACAACTCTGGTGTGGGACGCTGACGTGAGGGAGGCTGTGCATCCATGGGGGTAGGAGTAGTGTATGAGGACTCCGTACTTTCTGTTCAATTTTAATACGAATCTAAAATTGCTCTAAAAAATGAACTCCATTTAAAAAAAAAAAGGAATGAAATGCTAGTAGTGCCACAACATGAATAAACCTTAAAGATATCATGCTAAGTGAAGTTAAGCCAGACATAAAACAGTGTTTTCAGTTTCTACTGATACATGGTACCAGAACAGTCAAATTAATAAAGGGGAAAAATGCAATAGCGGTTCCCAGTACCTGGAGGGAGAAGAGCATAGGAAGCTGTTATTTAATGTGTACCGAGTTTCAGACTGGTAACATGAACAATGTGAAATGCACTTAATGCCACCAATCAGTACACTTTAAAAATGGTTAAAATGCTAATTTTTATGCTATGGACATCTTACCACAATGAAAATAATATCTTTTGTAACTCCACAGTTCAACCCAAGATTAAAAAAAATCTAGACATCAGGTCAAAATTGAAGACCACCAGCTTAGGCCACATTGGCTCCTCTAACTTGAATCTGTGAATTTAATAGATAGCCTCCAAAGGCTATCTGAGAAATATTCAACACGCTTCCTTATGGAAGTTCAAGAGCAGCCTGCGGACCCTCAAAACAAATCACTAGGGAAATTTATGGTAATACTGTCAATCCACTTTTGTTAAAAATGCCACAATTTCACCACCTCAGTGTCTTCATCGTTAACTCCTTTTTCACCTTCTATATCTTAGCACAAATCACTACCTAGGCAGGCAGCCCTCCCTAGGACCTATGCCCCCCATGAAAGAGCAGGACCAGCTCCCTACTATACTGATATACTTTTATTACCCTACATTCTTTTTCCTAAGTGCCTTCAACATATTAAGTGCCCAATAAAGTGAATAATGACAGTACACCCATATGCTCTTGAGTAGTTTACTTACATTTAATGGTCTACCAAATTCCAAACATCCTTTTATTTAATCTCATTTTGATGAAAATTACACCTGAAACCTCTTCCTTGACAACATAAAAATCACATGTAATTATATTCACACATTGAAGGATATTCTCAACCTTATCCATGGACCTGATTAAAAACTTCTGTGTTAATAAGAAAACTGTATCTGGAGCAAGTAACAACTTACTTGCTCAAGAAAGTATCTCCATATTTGATTCTCTGTCACCTCCAACTCCAGAAACTCTAAATTAATGGTCCTAAAACATGGTTTTGATCCAACCAATAATAGTCTTCAATGCCTAAAGGATCAAGGATGAAAGAGAAATGAGAGTCAGAGACAAAAAATGACTTTCAGCATTAAAGTTAGTCATCAGTAGAAACCAATTTGATCCAGGTCTGTCCCATGTCCTCCATTATGCAATTTTATAGCTTTCTCATACCCTATAATATCTCCTTCCATTACTGCAATCATCCCTCACTTCACTTCTGCCTGCTAAAATCACATTCACATTAAAACACTACTCTCCAACACTGCCTTGTCTGTTTATCCTAACAAGGATCTGTCTTCTGCTAATAATTCCTATAGCATTTCTTGACTATAAAGTTCTAATGACACTTAAATATGCCTTGTGTGAAAGATGTAGATTCATTTTTCTTCCTGCAAGTTATTGAGCTTTTGTTTCTCAGCCTTAAAACTACCCTTCCACGCTCTTACTTTGTGATCCTGGGGGTGAGTCACATTTTCTCCTTTACAGTTTGCTTCTTGTTAGGCTCTGCCAATAAAGTGCTTGTTATTGTTTAGTCACTAAGCTGTGTCAGACTCTTCAGCAACCCCATGGACTACAGCCCGCCAGGCTCCTCTTTCCATGGGATATTCTAGGCAAGAATACTGGAATGGGTAGTCATTTCCTTCTCCAGCAGATCTTACCAACCCAGGGATTGAAATCTGTCCCTGCACTGGCAGGAGGGCTCTCCACCACTGAGCCACCTGGAAGTCAAGGGATACTTGAGACCAGAAAGCTGGAGGAGGAAAATGCGGCACTTTCTGTTTGCTTCCTAGTCCTATTTTTTGCTTCCTTTTGCCACCAGTGCAACCCAACCACTCTTCAGGCCAGCAGCAGTTCATTCTAGCAGCCAGAGTTGGTTCCAGTCTGTATCTTCCTGACACAGAACCAGTATCACCGTGCCCCTAGAACACCAGCGCCAGCCAGCAGAACCCTCTTCGCTGAGCCCTGTACCCTTACCCCACTGGGCCCCTCTCCTGATCCCAAAGACATTAGTCCCAGCTGAGTGCAAACCCCTTCCTCGAGGCCTGAGTTTGGGCTGCAGCCTTTCTTTCCAGCCACTTGCCCTCTTCTCTTTGCTCTCCGGTCAGGAGGCAGTGGTGGCTTCCGACAAGACCTTGCTGTTCCCTTTTGTCTTTCCACTATTAAGTGGAAATGCCTAGTTAACAACCGGTTGTATTAAATTCTCTGTGAAAATCACTGGTATGATTTCCATCTCATGACTAGAGTCTGACACACATTTTTATCAATTTTAAGATTTGGTATTGATTTTTGCAATTTATGAATCACTTAAGAGATCAAAGAATATACCTTAGGGCATCTAATTATCTGTCATAATACTTTACTTACAGTGAGAGACCAAAAAACTTCAGTGAATGAAGTTTCTCTGCCTACAACATACTTATCACTTCTGAGCATATCCTCTGAACTCTGCCCAAAGAGCCTCACTGATTCTCCAAGTAGTTTCTTCCTTTTGATAAGTTTAAGAACCTTCTGACAAAGACTTTAAAATCTGTTCAAGCGTTTGCTCATTTGGGGAATTGCACCTTGAGTATCTGTATCTGCTTGTCAAGTTTTATTTGGTAATTTGTTTTTACGTTTATCTGCTCTTACTTCAGGTAAACATTTCAAATAACTTCCAGGCTTACACTTTTCCAGTGAAACTTCATCCATAATTTGTTCTTTTCACTTATTTTAAAAAAGAGAACTGCTTTTCTTCAATTATCCCTCTTCCATCAGGATACTGATAACAGTTACATTACGCTTCCTTGTGTATATAAATGAGAGCAGAAACTAGTGATGTTATGCTCTCAAAGATTCAGTAATTACACAGTGCCTCTCACAAACAAACTATCCACTCTAAGCAAATTTTTATTAAATTCTTATCTATACAATTTGATAACTGACACTCATTTAGCACAAAACATTCACTTCACAGATTAAAAATAAAAATAAAAACTAAGTAAAATTGGAAGTCCAGGGCTTAAAGTGACTTGTTTAAGATCAGATACTACAGCTTTTATCTTTACTTCACAGTCTAGATAACAACTACTTGCAGTGTACAAAGTTCAGTGTGAGACTGTTTTCTGAAAATGTCAGGTTAAACAGTGGATGAGAATGGCAATATCTTTTATTTGTCCCTTTCCTTTTTTTGCTTGGTTATTTCTTTTAAGGCATATGGAAAATTACTCCTAGAATGGTGTTTGAAATCAGTAAGGTAATTCTTTCAAAGCCATGACTCCTAGTAAAATAAGCACAGATTAGAAAATCTGTAAGAAACAATAACTTAAAATAGCAAATAAGACTTTAAGCAGAAACTTAACAACTTGTCAATATTCACTTACAAATTTACCCTTATAACACACCTTTTGCTAATGATATAATATGTAAATAAATCTTAAAATCTGAATAAACTGTTAGGCCATCCAACTTTCACCCACAGTTCTTTTTGGTGCTTTCATTTTTACATGCATTTCATCTACTTAAAATGAGAAAAAAAGGGAGAAAGTAAAATTTAATAAAATTCTGATTTTGAACTACTAATGCAGTATTTATAAAGTGTACAAGAAAATCTTCTACTTAGTGTTCCATTTAAGAGTAACTATATTCTCTAGAAATTCTATTGCTCATTAAAGACATTTAATACCTTCACAAATCAATGTGTTTGTCTAAATTCTTCAGCAGTATTCTTCAATGTATCATGTTCTCCTACCTGAAACACTGATTCCCTACTATCCAGAGGACCAATCATTCCAGTCTGCCAGTGGCTGAGGGGTTGCTTGGGATATGGGACATGAGACACTACAATAGCTAGCTCCAGCTCTAGCAAACCTGGAGGCCAAACTCAGACCATAAATCAACAGCTAGCTATTGCAGCATATCTCCTTAGTTACCTTCACTGGGTTTTCCTCTTTTTCTTAACCTAAAAATGTGTCCTTGACAACCTCTGGACTTCTACTAGGTATCTTAAACTTAACATGAATAAACTGAACTCTCCTATGGGCAGTCACATCATCATCTGGACCACAGTACAGGCATCACCCCTGCTCCTCTTTCCTTAACTACATACACCAGCATTCCTGCTGGTTTCACCAGAATCTGGCTGCTTCTCATCACTTCAACCACCACCTGCCGTTCGACTCCAAGCCACCATCACCTCTCACTTAAGACTGCTGTCTCAGGCTCCCAAAGGCCCTCATGCTTTTCCTCTTGCCCCCCTAAACTTAACTCTCTACACGGCAGCCAGGGTGATCTTTTAAAACACAAATCCTACTTCACAATATTACAGGGAAGGATAAAGGAGATAATATATATAAAGGAAGGACAGGTCATCCATGGGATCAATGATCTCAGTTGGGCCCATTTTGCTAGAGTTGGAGAATGAGGGCATGGGGGTTTTTAACTGTTTTATTTGTAAATCTGGCATATTGAAGTTAAATAAACATAATTTAGATCATGCCACTCCTCTGCTCAAAACCCTCCAATGTCTTTTCACCACACTCAGGTTAAAATTCTAAGTCTTTACCACAGACCACAAGGTACCACATGATGTGGCTACTGTCCGTCATGTCCCCCCTCATCACCCACCATTCTCCCAGGACCTCACTTGCACATGCCTTGCTGCCATTCCTCAAGTATGTCCAATCTGTTCTCACTTCAGGGTTTTGCACTTGCTGTTCCCTGTGCCTAGAAGGGTCTTCCTACAGGTCTTCACAAGACTTGCTCCTTCTCTTCATTCACTGACATGCAAATATTAAGAAGGCATTTCCTGACCACCTAGTTAACAGGTACCTCCCCGCACACTGTTTCATTACATCTTCTCTCTTACCCACTTTCATCTTTCTTCCTAATGATGACATGATGGACATCAGCTATTTGTTTGCCATCTCTCAACCCCACCAGGAGCTAAGTGTTTGCCTTGTCAGTCATGTTTATCTCTGTATTCCCAGAGTCTAGACAGAACCTAACTCACTGCAAAGCAGCACTATTCAAAAGACCTTTCTGCAGTGACAGAGCCATTTTGTTCTTGTATTTGTGCTGTCCAATACAGTAGCCACTGCCACCTGAAGCTACTAAGCATCTAAAATGTGACTACTGTTTACTGAGGAACTGAATTTTAATTAAACAGCCAAATGTATAGGTGCTCAATTAACCTTTGCATCTAACTCTTTCTCACAAATTCTGATCTTCATGGTAAAAACAAAACAATAAGGAAACATTTACACTGAACGCAGCAAGCATTAAAATACAAAGCTAGGACACAACAAAATCTCTATAGTGTATAAAATTATACTACTGACCTAAAGTTAATAATACAGGACTCCAAAAACTGAAGTTAATTAAAAAGTTAACATTACATTGTATTTTAAAACACTGTGTGTTTTAAAAATATTAAATACAGTATACTTTAAATTAAGGATCCTAAGGATACAAAGAGTGTATTACAAATAAACCACCTCAGTCAGGATCTGAGTACTCAACCACTGAAAATAAGATTTAATATTAACTTGAGATTTCTTTCCAAAGATGAAAGATTTCAAATTCCTAAAAAATACTTGGGCAAAAATGAAACTTCTCAATTATGCAGCAAATACAAACACACTATATGCGTTTAACAAAACTTAAAAAGTAAGCAGTCAGTTACCCTAAGGTTGCACCCTAATACAGATGCCAATTTATCAACAGAAAACCTACACATTTTGAGAGAAAAGAGCTACAATTCAGCCTGTGGTGCATAATTAGAATTTAAGACCAAGAAATGCCATTTCATTCCTCCTAAAGTTTGAACTTTGACCACTCAATACTTTAAGTACTAAGCTATAACTAAGGTGAATGAGAAAGTGGAACTGACAGCAGGAATGGTAATGAAAAATAAACTAACAGACATTTTAATGTAATCTGGTGTAACATACATATTTATACTTTGTCTGCAAAGTAATAGATTTACCTTATTCAGTTATTATAGTTCAAATGTGCCGTGGTCAATTAGAGAACTCTGCCAATGGATGCTTTTAAATACTATTTCAGTTTGAATTTGCACCATACCTGCAACTGCAGCTTACCTACAGTAAAGGTTAACTTTAAGAAATATTTTCCGATTTATATCCTTTATCAAGAAAATAGAGAGAGACTGAGTAACTCTCTTAGTAAATGTCACATTGCACTTGAAAAGATGTGGGTTATTTTCAAATATCTTTTTATGTTGGTTTCTAACGTAATTCCACTGTGATAAGAGAACAGACCCTGTGTGATTTCAATACCTTTAAGACCATGAAATTTTTGCACGTTGTTTTATGTCCTTGGATAAGTTCCAGAGTCTCCCAATTTACAGTCTATGGGAACTTGAATAGAATTTGTGTCCTACTGTTGTGTAAAAATTGTATAAATCTTAATTATATTGAATTGGTTCATAGTGTTTTTCATGTCTAGTATATCATTCTATTTCTCTACATATTCATTCTATTAATTTTTGAGAGTTTGATACTAAAACTCCAACTAAAAATCTTAATTTATCTCCTTAAAAAATAATTGTAATATACAGTGTATTTTCCAAGTCTCCTGTAAATGTGTTATCATACTTTCAGAATTTAAAAAATTGAAGTTAAAAAACTACTATGTATGAAGTAAATAAACCCCAAGGATGTATTGTACAGCACAGAAAAAATAGTCATTATTTCATAATAAAATGGAGTATAATCTGTAAAAATACTGATTCACTGTATTGTATAACTGAAACAAATGTAACATTATAAATCGGCTATGTGCTCATGCATACTCAGTCTCTTCCATCGCGTCTGACTCTTTGCCACCCTATGGACTACAGAACACCAGCTCTTCTTTCCATGGGACTCTCCAGGCAAGAATACTGGAGTGGGTTGCCCTGCCCTCCTCCAGGGGATCTTCCCGACCCAGGGATTGAACCCAAGCCTCCCGTGTCTCCTGCATTGTAGGCGGATTCTTTACTGCTGAACCACCAGGGGAGTAAATCAACTATATTTCAATATAAATACCCTCCTCAAAAGAGAGACTGAGTAGGAAGATAAAGATCAGAGAATCTTAAGTGATACATCAGCCAAGAACCCTGATTTAAACAAAGAAGCTCAATTATATATTATGGCAATCAAGGAAATATGAACACTAGATCTTTGATAATATTAAGGAATCGTGGATAATGATAAAGGAATTTAAATTATTTTTTTAAAAGACTCACTGCCTTTTAAGAAAACATGCTGAAACATTTATGGATGAAATGATGGTATAAGATGATTTGCTTTGCTTTGGTTTAGGATTTGCTTCAACCATCTGTATGAAGGGTTGGGGGGTGAGGTGGGTCGAGCAGAAATAGAAAAAGCTTGTCCTTGAGCTGAAAACTTGGAGCTGGAGGATAAGAGAATATGGAGATTTGTGTTCTATTTTTTGTGTGTGAAATTTTCTACACTATAATCTTTAAAAAAAGAAAAAAAGAAAAAACTAGTAGAGCCATTTTTTTTTTAAATGCAAGTAGGTCATAAGAGAGTAAGAAGATTTCCAATAATGAATTAACAACCTGCAAATAGCTATATATTATGGTTATCCTACTGGAAATTTTAATATAAATAAATTCACTTATTTGGGAAAGTTTCTTTCAGGTTATATGTTGTATTTGGAAAATATAACAGCCATACCCAGGGGCAAGTGACAAGACTCATCTGCACACCTGGGTCTTCACTGCCAGTGCCTGTGACACTTGACTATTTTACCATTTCCACGTTACCATTCTCAGAATATAAGGCAAATCTTGCCTGAATCACTGTCACTGACCCGAGAGGGTCCTAGCCCAGAGTCTTAAAGAAGGTCTTCCTCCAGAATTTAGACACGGTCCTTGTGTAGTTCTGTCCTCTAGAATCTTTCTCCCAAGTAACATAAGAACAAGAGGAGAAAGGCAGAGATGATCTGGATTTCTTGAGCCATCTGGGTGGATCAAGTTTTTTATTTCTTTCCTCTGCACAAAGTCCCTCACCTGTGACAAGCTTCAGCATTAGGTCCTGGTGACACAGTCCCCTGCGGGGGGAGATAGAGAAGTAAGGAGACAGGTAGTAGTAAGTAGCTTCTTAATCTGACTAAGATCAATTTAATTTGAAAGAGGAAGTAGCTTTACAGCAATCCTTTTTCTCATCATTGCCAGATTACCTCATTGCTTTAAAAGAAAATGAATTCCTCCATCTCAAGTGTTTGGCAAACAATAGTCAGCAGATTTGTGTAAAAAAAAAAGTATACATAGTCAATTAGGGGTCGATTACAAATTTCTATTTGGGGAGTCTCCAAATTGGGAACCTGAGAGTAGAGTAGAAAAAAGATTTTTCCCTTTGAATACTTCATGCTTTTAAAATTTTGAGCCATGTGAATGTATTGCTTTATGTAATTAATTAGTTAACTTATTAAAAATAAAGATTAAATAAATAAATAAAAATAAAGATAAAAATGGAGATCATAATGCCTAAAAAGAGATTAAGATCACAGGGCCATTTGCTTCTAATGTAAAAACTAATACAAATCACTCTGTTAAGAATCAAAAGGCTATTATAATTAAATGACACATAATATCAGATTTTCTTTTGCAAAATAGGCCCTTATGGGCAAAGTTGGTGAATTCTGAATAAAATCTCTAAGTTAGATAACAGTATTGTATCAATATTAATTTCCTGACTTTAATAATAGTACTGTGGTCATATAAAAGTTTTTTTAAGAAACACACTTCAAAACATTAGGGGTAAAGTGGTGTCATATCTGCAACTTTCTCTGAAAGAGTGGGGATGAGATATATAGAGAAAGACAGAGAGAAAATAATAATAATAAAGTAGACTCGATAAAATGTTGATATTTACTGGCAAAGAGGGGGAGCGCCTGGAACTCTCATACACTAATGGCAGAAGTAAAAAAATTATGACTATTTTTGAAACCAGGCAATGCTTTAATAATGTTAAACATAGACTTATCATATGGCCTAGCAATTACAGTCCTAGGTATTTACCCTAGAGAAATTAAAACATAGAGATCCAAAACATGTGTCTAAGAATGTTCATATCAACTTTATTCATAATAGCCCAAAGTGCAAACAATCTCCATGTTCATCAATAGGAGAGTGAATCACATTCATCAATAGGAGATGAATAAACAAATATTTATCAACAGGAGAGTGAATAAACAAATGTATTCTCACACAAATGTTTGACAAACATTATTTTCACAAACAAATGTATCCACCTGCAAAGTGGGAGACCTGGGTTCCATCTGATCCCTGGGTTGGGAAGATTCCCTCGAGAAGGGGAAGGCTACTCACTCCAGCATTCTGGCCTGAAGAATTCCACAGGCTGTATACACATGAGGTGACAAAGGGTCAGATATGACTGAGTAAGTTTCACTTCACTTCATTCACACACCAGACACTGGGACATGATTCCCTTGGGTCCCCTGTGTTTCCACATGTCTTATGAATAGAGGTGCTGACAGTTTTGCTCCAGACAATCTTCTTTAAAAAAAAAAAAAACACTTGCACAGTAGATACCTTTGGAAAATATAATTTCTCCATCTGGAGCAGAAGGCAAATTTTTTGGAGTCCAGTATGATGAAGATAATGTCTCCTTCCAGGAACAAAGGTTGGGCAGATTTTCTTGAAGTCTCTTATTAAAGATTGAGGTTTTCTAAGCTTAGGGTTCCTCAGCTATGACTCAAGATTTACTATGTGTGGACATTTAGGTTGTTTTTACCTGTATAAGTTTATTGAGGCATAACTTACATGCAAAAAAATCATATTTGATCTGGTACAAGCATGAATCCGAGGCAGCCTAACTTTTTAGCTTGCAAACAGGATAAAAATCTCAGATTCTTCACAGTCCTTGCCAGTGGAATGCTGCCCAGCAACAAAAAGGAAAGAATCACTGAGACACACAGCAGTACAGATGAGTCTTGCAAACATTATGCTGCGTGAAAAAGCTGAGCCCGAATCAAGTATGATACTGTCTAATTTTATTTACTGAAAATTCTCCATCGAGCAGAATAAATCTGTATTAATAGAAATCACAATGGCAGTTGCCTGAGACAGGGAGTTTGGGGCATGTTGACAGAGGTAAAGGATGAAGGATTTTCCCAAGAGTCCAGTGGTTAAGAATTATCCTTGCAGTGCATGGGACACGGGTTCCGGGAACCAAGGTTCTGCGTGCTGCAGCACAGCTAAGGCCACGCGCTGCGGATACTAGGTGAGGAGGAGCCCCACAATGCGACTAAGGCCCGGTGCAGGCAAATAACCAAGTCTTTAAAAGGAGGTGAGGGGGAAGCTTTCTAGCGTGGTGGGAGTGGTGGAACTATTTTATATCTTTGTTGTGTTTGCATGGATATATACATCTTTCAAAGTGCATCAAACAGTGTGCCCTAAAATGTATAATTTTGTTATATGTGAATTACGCCTCAGTAAAATTACATAGAAATAGTCTAAATATTTATCAACATGTGAACAGATATGCAAAATATGGTATATACATAAAATGGAATATTATTCAGCCTTGAAAAGGAATGAAATTCTGAAACATGCTAGAACATGGGTGTTCCTTGAAATCATTACACTACGTGAGAGAAGTCAGACATGAGAAGACAGTTACTGTGTGATTCCACTTCTTTGAGCTGCCTGGAATAGACAAATTCATAGACAGAAAGCAGAGCAGTGGTTATCCAGGGCTGTGGAGTTGTGGTCTAGTGGGTACAAGGTTTCAGTTTGGAAGGATGAAATAATTCTGGAGATGGAGGTGATGGTGTTGTACAACAGTGTGAACACACTTAATGCCACTTAACTGGACACTCAAAATGTTTAAAATGATAAATGTTATATCTAGTACATTTATATGTATTACAGTAGTGGTGTGAAAAAAAATAATCTCTCTCTCCAGTGGTGTGCTGCAAAATGTATAACAACCAGCTATGAGAGGGAAGCATATTGGTAGTATTCACTTTGATAGAAACACTCCCACAGTGATCCAGTTCAAGCAACAGTGTGATATCACTGAATGTAGAGTTTGGAAAAGATACAAACAACTGGCTTTACAAAGTCAATAGGAGTTGGCTCAAAGACACTACTGTCTCTATCCAACCAACCGATTGTTAGTACACAGCAAATCCAGTAAAGAAAACACAACATAAAAGTTATAAAGTAAAAGGGAAAAAAATCACCCCACCACTACTTATAGGCAGTTGTCTGTATGCCAGCCAGGGAGGTCGATGGTTATTTGTGGGCTGATAACATACAGGAACAACAAAGTGCCAGTTCACTGATCCTGCAGGCTGGAAGGCATCAATTCTGGTTGGTTGGTACCCATTGCCACATCAGTTATTAAATCTTGTGGCTCTTATTCCTGGTGGTGACATCCAGAAAAGGAAAACTGTGGGACCTTCTTGAATCATGTAAGTTTAGCTACCAGTAGGTAACCCTTTAAAATTTTTATCGATCTTTACTGTCATCATATTCCCTTTGTTTTGGCACAAAATGGCTGCAAAAGTACAGGAGATACAAAATTTTGAAGCCATTTCCAGAAGATTTAGGCTGATTCTCGGTGCCAGTGACTCTCAGATAGGGTGTGCATGTAATTACTTGGAGTAATCTTCATTTTGAAAGAACTACAGGTGATTCTAATGCAGTTGGTTCACAGAACACATTTGGCAACATGGTTCGATGAGGTAGCTCTTTCCCTTCTCCCCTTTCATAATTTCACACCACAACCACATTGCTCTAAGATGCAAATTAGGGTAACTGATGTTATAAAACATGTCCCAATGTGTGTATAACAATGTCTGAAATGATTTTAAGAATATTCAGTATAGAAAAGGTGACATAAAATTGTGCTAATTCATTTTACTGTCATTGGTGAAACAAGTGTTATTCAAGCCTTTTGATGTGGCAGAAATATTTTAAGACAACCCCTTCTATTCTTTGAGCAGGAAATAAAATCTAGCAAACTGTGTAGCCAGTAACCTTAGGGATGGTACTTGAGGCTTGATCTCTAAAAGATGTTGAGTCCAAAAGTTGAACCTAAATCTGCCTGTATTGTTCTGCCTTGAGTGAATCTTTCATGCAGGCTGTGATCAGTGCATTTAAAAGAGCAGAGATCTGAATTTTATTGAGATTTACCTTATGTTTTATTATTGTGGGCTTGCCAGGTGGCACTAGTGGTAAAGAACCCACCTGCCAATGCAGGTGATGTAAGAGGTGCTGATTGGATTTCTGGGTCAGGAAGATCGAGGAGGGTGTGGCAACCCACTCCAGTATTCTTGCCTGGAGAATCCTATAAACAGATGAACCTGGTGGGCTACAGTCCGTAGAGTCGCAAAGAGTCGGACACAACTGAAGCAACTTAGCATGCATGCATGTTTTATTAATAATGAATTTCTGTTTAGTAAATGTTTCATAGTTATGTGCCAGACTTGCTTTCCTTATAACATGGTGGCAAGGTTAAGAAGGCATCGTTAGTCTTCATCCACTCTAATTAATAAATGCTACATGAATCTACCAAAAAGAACCTTATAACTGTGCTTGAAAAGTTGGCTTAGGGTAGCTCTTTATAGGGTGTTTGGGGGAACACTAAACCCCAAGATGCTCATTTGAAGATAGAAGACCTGCAAAAAAAAAAAAAAAAAAAGAGAGAGAGAGAGAGAGAGAGAAAGAGAAGAGAAAGAAGACTTGCATGATTAAATAAACATAGGAAATGCTGCATAGGCGACTATTTTATTTTTTTTAATTTAGTCCACCATTTACCAAAGTTATTGATTAAAGATTTTAAAATCTCATAAGAATAACATTTTGTGGAATATATATTTAGCAAAGAATTCTCCAGTGCTCTGGTGAAAATTTTAGCTGTGAAGGGGAACACAGGGATAGAGAGGCAAATTAATTTGGCATTCTTGACTTCAAACTTACATTAACCACATTTGTTTCCACTATTAAATGTAAAGAATTTGATGGATTTAACAACAGTCATCAAGGATAGTCAAAAGGTAACTTCCTCAGTGGTCTGTTGCAGCCAAAAATCAACTGGAGAATATACCTCAGGTGCCCGCTGCAATTCGAGAAAAACCATGAGGCTTCCCCCTCGCTACGAGATGAACCCCAATTCCCCAGCATTGCGTGAAGACCAATTCCGTGTTCCCCATCAAACAAGAAAGGAGCCTTGACTTCCTTGATGGAACTCCAGAGAGGCCCCAAGAACACTGTCGCAAGTCTAGAGGGACCTGAGGTCACTACAATCACACAAAAGAGCTCCATGTACCACACATCAACTCGAGATGAGGCCTGATTCCCCTGCAATGGCTCCAGAGCTAGCAGGCGTTCCCCTGCAAACACAGCAAGTGGCTTGCCTTCCTTTAGGCAACTCCAGAGATTCCGCGAGAACACCATCCCAAGTCTAGAGGAACACGAGTTCAGCACAGCAACTAGAGAGAAGCTCCGTGTACAGCAAATCATCTCGAGATGAGAGCTGATTCTCTGGCTTTGACTCAAGAGGAATGCCAACTTTCCACAAGCACCTCAAGAGGAGGCTTCTCTCAGCTCTAGGTATGTGAGAGGGACCCTGAGTTTGCTGCCTCAAGTGGAATGGACACCGAGATGCCGTGACTCGAGATAAGGCCGGATTTCCCTGCAGTGACCTGAATGCAAGCTCGTCTTTCATCTCACGAGATGAAGGGATGTCTGAATCCCCTGTGGAGACCCTAGAGAAAGCCCTAGTTCCACGTATCATCTCAACAGGAGGCCTCACACTCCTTTCAAAACTCGAGAGTCACGCGGAGGTCAATGCCTCAAAAGGAGGCGATTCCTGACTCCTCTTGAAAATTGATAGGAATCCCAATATCCCTGTGGCAACTGGACAGGAACCCTGGGTCTCTCGCCTCACCTTGAGAGGCATCCCTATTGCCCTGCCAAGCCTCGAGGAGAATCCCGAGGTGTCCTTCAAAACTAGACAGGAGTCCTGTCGCCGCTCAACCAACACGGGTTTTGAAGGGCCATCCTCGCCGTAACCCAAGAACATACCCTAGGTCCCAGCTGCAACTCAACAAAAACCATGAGACTTCCCCCTGGCCGCGAGGTGAGGCCCGATTCCCCTGCACTGAGTGCAGAGCAAATCCGTGTTCCCCATCAAACATGAAAGGAGGCTTCACTTCCTAGATGAAACTCCACATAGTCCCCAAGAACACTGCCAGAGGTCGAGAGGGACCCTGAGGTCACCGCAGCAAAACAAAAGAATTCGTGTAAATGAAATCAACTCGAGATGAGGCGCGATTGCCCTGCATTGGCTCCAGAGCCATCTCGCATTCCCCATCAAACATGACAAGTGGCTTGACTTCCTTTAGGCAACTCCAGAGATTCACCAAGAGTACCGTCCAATATCTAAAGGAACACAAAGTTCAGCACTGCAACTCGAGAAAAGCTCCCTGTACCCCCAAATCATCTCGAGTTGAGAGCTGCTTCCCTGGATTCAACTCAAGAGGAATGCCAACTGTCCACAAGTACCTCAAGAGGAGGCTTCTCTCAGTTATATGTATGTGAGATGGGCCCTGAGTTTGTGGCCTCAAGTGAAATGGACACCGAGATGTCCTGACTCGAAATCAGGCTGGATTTCCCTGCAGTGACTTGAATGCAGGCTCGTCTTTCATCTCACGAGATGAAGGGATGTCTGAATCCCCTGTGGTGACCCTAGAGAAAGCCCTAGTTCCTGGCCTCATCCCAACATGAGACCTCACATCCCTGTGAAAACTCGAGAGGCACACGGAGTTAAATGCTTCAAAAGGAGACGATGGCTGACTCTTCTTGAAAAATGATAGGAATCCCAAAATTCCTGTGGCCACTGCAAATGGAACCTGGGTTTCCCCTCTCACCTTGAGAGGCGTCCCTATTGCCCTCCCAAGCCCCAAGGAGAATCCCGAGGTGTCCCTCGCAACTAGACAGGAGTCCTGACATCACTGATCCAACCCGAGTTTTGAAGGGCCATCCTCGTCATAACACGAGAACATAATCCAGGTTCCCACCGCAACTCGAGAAAAACAATGACACTTTCCCCTCGCCACGAGATGAGGCCCGATTCCCCTGCACTGCATGCAGAGCAAGTCCGTGTTCCCCATCAAACAGGAAAGGAGCCTTGACTTCCTTGATGGCACTCCAGAGAGTCCCCAGGAACACTTTCACAAGTCTAGAGGGACCCTGAGGTCCCCGAAACAACATGAAAGCGCTCCATGTACTCCAAATCAACTCGAGATGAGGCCTGATTCCCCTGCACTGCATGCAGAGCAAGTCCATGTTCCCCATCAAACACGAAAAGAGCCTTGACTTCCTAGATGAAACTCCACATAGTCCCCAAGAACACTGTCACAGTTCTGCAGGGACCCTGAAGTGACAGCAGCAGCACGAAAGAACTCGTTTAACTCAAATCAACTCTAGATGAGACCCGATTCCCCTGCATTGACTCCAGAGACATCCCTCATTCCCCATTAAACAGGGCAAATAGCCTGACTTCCTTTAGGCAACCCCAGAGATTCACCGAGAGCACCGTCCCATATCTAGAGGAACACCAAGTTCAGCACAGCAACTCGACAAAAGCTCCGTGTACCCCAAAACATTTCGAGATGAGAGTTATGACACAGGAGGAATGGAAACTTTCCACAAGCACCTCAAGAGGAGGCTACTCTGAGCTATAGGTATGTGAGAGGGATCCTGAGTTTGCTGCCTCGTGTGGAATGGACACCAAAATGCCCTTACTCGAAATAAGGCCGGATTTCCCTGCAGTGACTTGAATGCAGTCTCGTCTATCATCTCACAAGAAGAAGGGATGTCTAAATCCCCTGTGGATACCCTAGAGAAAGCCCAAGTTCCCTGCCTCATCTCGACAGGAGGCCTCACATCCCTTTGAAACTTTGAGAGGCACGTGGAGTTCAATGCCTCAAAAGTAGATGATGCCTGCCTCCTCTTGAAAATTGATAGGAATCTCAATATCTCTGTGGCAACTGGAAAGGGACCCTGGGTCTCCACTTTACCTCGAGAGACTTCCCTATTGCCCTCCCAAGCCCCGAGGAGAATCCCGAGGTGTCCCTCGCAACTAGACAGGTGTCCTGACGTCGCTGACCCAACACAAGTTTTGAAGGTCCATCCCCACCGCAACTCAAGAACATACCCCAGGTTCCCACCGCAACTCGAGAAAAACCATGAGACATCCCCCTCGCCGTGAGATGAGGTCTGATTCCCCTGCATTGCATGCAGAGCATGTGTGTGTTCCCCATCATACTTGAAAAGAGTTTTGACTTCCTTGATGGAACTCCAGAGAGTCCCCAAGAACACTGTTACAAAGCTAGAGGGACCCTGCGGACTCCGCAGCAACATGAAAGAGCTCGTGTACCCCAAATCAACTCGAGATGAGGCCCAATTCACCTGAATTGGGTCCAGAGCCATCACACGTTCCCCATCAAATAGAACATGTGGCTTGACCTCCTTTACGCAACTCCAGAGATTCCATGAGAACATCATTCCAAGTCCAGAGGAACACCAAGTTCTGCAGAGCAACTCGAGAAAAGCTCCATGTACCCCAAATCATCTCGAGATGAGAGCTGATTCACTGAACTCGACTCAAAGGGAATTCCAACTTTCCACAAGCACCTCAAGAGGAGGCTTCTCTCAGCTATAAGTATCATAGTGGGACCCTGAGCTTGCTGCCTCAAGTGGAATGTACAATGAGATTCCCAGACTCGAAAAAAGGCCGGATTTCCCTGCAGTGACGTGAATGCAGGCTCGTCTTTCATCTCACAAGATGAAGGGATATCTGAATCCCCCGTGGAGACCCTAAAGAAAGCCCTTGTTCCCCGACTCATCTCGACAGGAGGCCACACATCCCTTTGACAACTCGAGAGGAGTGCAGAGTTCAAGGCGTCAAAAGGAGACGACGCCTGACTCACCTTGAAAATTGATAGGGATCCCAATATCCCTCTGGCAACTGCGAAGGAAGTCTGGGTCTCCTGTCTCACCTCGAGAGGCGTCCCTATTGCCCTGCCAAGCCTCAAGGAGAATCCCGAGGTATCCCTGGCAATTAGACATGAGTCCTGAAGTCGCTGAACCAACATGAGTTTTGAAAGGCCATCCCCGCCGTAATACGAGAACATACCCCAGATTCCCGCTGAAACTCAAGAAAAACCATGAGACTTCCCCATCGCTGCGAGATGAAGCCCGATTGCAATGCTGCGTGCAGAGCAAGTCTGTGTTCCTCATTAAACACAAAAGGAGCCTTGACTTCCTTGATGGACCTCCAGAAAGTCCCCAAGAACACTATCACAAGTCTAGCGGGACCCTGAGGTCCCCGCAGCAACACAAAAGAGCATCGTGTACCCCAAATCGACTCGAGATGAGGTGTGATTCCCCTGCATTGCATGCAGACCACATCTGAGTTCCCCATCAAACACTAAAGGAGCCTTGACTTCCTAGATGAAATTCCACATAGTCCCCAAGAAGACTGGGGACTTCAGCACCTCACAAGTCTAGAGGTGCTGAGGCCACCACAGCAACACATAAGAGCTTCGTGTACTACAAATCAACTTGACATGAGGCCGGATTCCCCTCCATTGGCTCCAGAGCCATCGTGCATTCCCCATCAAACAGATCAAGTAGCTTGACTTCTTTTAGCAACCCCAGAGATTAACCGAGAGCACCGTCCCATATCTAAAGGAACACCAAGTTCAGCACAGCAACTCGACAAAAGCTCCGTGTACCACAAATCATCTCAAGATGAGAGCTGATTCCCTGGATTGGACTCAAGAGGAATGCCAACGTTCCACAAGCAACTCAAGAGGAGGCTTCTCTCAGCTATATGTATGTGAAAGGGAACCTGATTTTGCTGCTTCAAGTGGAATGGACATCGAGATACCCTGATTCAAAATAAGGCCGGATTTCCCTGCATTGACTTGAATGCAGGCTCATCTTTCATCTCACATAAAGAAGGGATGTCTGAATCCCTTGTGGAGACCCTAGAGAAAGCACTAGTTCCCTGCCTTATCTCGACATGAGGCCTGACTTCCCTTTGAAAACTCGAGAGGCATTCGAAGTTCAATGCTTCAAAAGGAGACGAAGCCTGACTCCTTTTCAAAATTGATAGGAATCACGATATCCCTGTGGCAACTGGACAGGAACCCTGGGTCTCTCGCCTCACTTCGAGAGGCATCCCTATTGCCCATGCAAGCCTCAAGGAGAATTCCGAGGTGTCCCTCGCAACTAGAGAGGAATCTTGACGTTGCTGATCCAACACAAGTTTTGAAGGTCCATCCTCGTCGTAACTAGAAAACATAACCCAGGTTCTTGCCGCAACTCGAGAAAAACCATGAGGCTTTCACCTGGCCGTGAGATGAGGCCTGAATCCCCTGCACTGCAGGCAGAGCAATTCCCTGTTCCCCATGAACACGAAAGGAGCCTTGACTTCCTTGATGGAACTCCAAAGAGTCCCCAGGAACACTGTCACTGGTATAGAGGGACACTGAGTTCCCCACAGCAACACGAAAGCGCTCCGTGTACTTCAAATCAACACGAGGTGAGGCCTGATTCCCCTGCATGGTCTCCAGAGCCATCCAGCATTCCCCATCAAACACGACAAGTGGCTTGTCTTCCTTTAGGCAACTCCATAGTTTACCCGAGAACACTGTCCTAAGTATAGAGGAACACCACGTTCAGCACAGCAACTAGAAAACATCTCTGTGTACCTCAAATCATCTCGAGATGAGCGCTGATTCCCTGGCTTTGACTCAAGAGAAATGCCAGCTTTAAACAACACCTAAAGAGGAGGCTTCTCTCAGCTATAGGTATGTGAGAGGGACCCTGAGTTTGCTGCCTCATGTGGCATGGACACTGAGAAGCCCTGACTCAAAATAAGGCCAGGTGTCCCTGCAGTGGCTTGAATGCAGGCTCATCTCTCATCTCACAAGATGAAGGGATGTCTGAATCCCCTGTGGAGACCCTAGAGAATACCCTAGTTCCCAGCCTCATCTTAAAAGGAGGCCTCACATCCCTTTGACAACTCGAGAGGAACACAGAGCAACATGTAAAGGCTCTGTGTACTCCAAAACAACTCGAGATGAGGCCCGATTACCCTGCACTGCGTTCAGAGCAAGTCTGTGTTCCCCATCAAACACGAAAGGAGCTTTGACTTCCCTGATGGAAATCCAGAGAGTTCCCAGGAACACTGTCACAACTTTCGAGGGTCCCTGAGGTCCCCGCAGCAACATGAAAATGCACTGTGTACTTGAAATCAACTCGAGATGAGGCCCGCTTCCCATGCACTGCATGCAAAGCAAGTCTGTGTTCCCCATAAAACACGAAAGGAGCCTTGACTTCCTTGATGGAAATCCAGAGAGTCCCCAGGAACACTTTGAAAAGTCTAGAGGGACCCTGAGAACCCCACAGCAACATGAAAGTGCACTGTGTGCTTCAAATCAACTCGAGATGAGGCCCAATTCCCCTGCATTAGCTCCAGAGCCATCACTCATTCCCCATCAAACACAACAAGTGGCTTGACTTCCTTTAGGCAACTCCAGAGATTACCTGAGAATACCGTCTCAAGACAAGAGGAATACCAAGTTCAGCACAGCAACTCGAGAAACTTCCGTGTACCCCAAATCATCTCGAGATGAGAGCTGATTCCCTGGCTTCGACTCAAGAGGAATGCCAACTTTCCACAAGCCCCTCAAGAGGAGGCTTCTTTCAGCTCTAGGTATGTGAGAGGGACCCTGAGTTTGCTGCATCAAGTGGAATGGTTACCCAGATGCCATGACTCGAAATAAGGTTGGATTTCCCTGCAGTGACTTTAATGCAGGCTCGTCTTTCATCACACATGATGAAGTGATGTCTGAATCCCCTGTGGAGACCCTAGAGAAAACCCTAGTTCCCCGGCTCATCTCGACAGGAGGACTCACAGTCTTTAGAAACCTCCAGAGGCACATGGATTTAATGCTTCAAAAGGAGAGCATGGCTGCCTCCTCTTGAAAATTGATAGGAATCCCCAAATTACTGTGGCAACTGGAATGGACCCTGGGTCTCCCCCCTCACCTCGAGAGGCATCCTTATTGCCCTACCAAGCCTTGAATAGAACCCCGAGTTGTCCCTTGCAGCTAGACAGGAGTCCTAATGTCACTGAATCAACACGAGTTTGAAGGGCCATCCCAACCATAACTTGAGAACATAACTCAGGTTCCCGCCACAGCTCAAGAAAACCGTGAGAATTCCCCCTTGCCATGAGATGAGGCCCGATTCCCCTGCATTGCATGCAGAGCAAGTCCATGTTTCCCATCAAAAACGAAAGGAGCCTTGACTTCCTAGATGAAACTCCACATAGTCCTCAAGAACTGTGTCAGAAGTCTAGAGGGACCCTGAGGTCAGTGCAACAATAGGAAAGAGCACCGTGTACCACAAATCAACTCGAGATGAGGCCCGATTCCCCTGCACTGGCTCCAGAGCAATCCTGCATTCCTCATCAAAGAGCACAAGTGGCTTGACTTCTTTTGGGCAACTCCAAGATTCCCCGAGAACAGCATCCCAAGTCTAGAGCAACACCAAGTTCAGCACAGCAACTCGAGAAAAGCTCCGTGTAGCCCAAATCATTTCGAGATGAGAGCAGATTCCCTGGCTTTGAAACAAGAGCAATGCCAACTTTCCACAAGCAGCTCAAGTGGAGGCTTTTCTCAGCTCTTGGTATGTGAGAGGCACCCTGAGTTTGCTGCTTCAAGTGGAATGGACACCGAGATGCCCTGACTCGAAATAAGGCCGGAATTCCCTGCAGTGACTTGGATGCCGGCTCATCCTTCATCTCAAAAGATGAAGGGATATCTGAATCCCCTATGAAGACCCTAGAGAAAACCCTAGTTCCCCGCCTCATCTCGACAGGAGGCCTCACATCCCTTTGACAACACGAGTAGAACACGGAGTTCAGTGCTTCAAAAGTAGACAATGATTGAGTCCTCTTGAAAATTGACAGAAGTCCCAGTATCCGTGTGGCAACTTGAAAGGACACTGGGTCTCCCGCCTCACCTCGAGAGGCATCCCTATTGCCCTGCCAAGACTCGAGGACAATCCCGAGTTGTCCATCGCAACTAGACAGGAGTCCTGACGTAGCTGAAAAAACACGAGTTTTGACGGGCCATCCCCATCGTCACTTGAGAATATAACCCAGGTTCCCTCCACAACTCGAGAAAATCCATGAGACTTCCCGCTCGATGAGAGATGAGATCAGATTCCCCTGCACTGAGTGAAGAGCAATTCCGTGTTCCCCATCAAACATGAAAGGAGCCTTGACTTCCTTGATGGAACTCCAGAGAGTCCCCAAGAACACTGATAAATGTCTAGAGGAACCCTGAGGTCACCGCAGCAACATGAAATAGTTCGGTGTACCCCAAATCAACTCGAGATGAGTCCAGATTCCCCTTCATTGGCTCCAGAGCCATCCGGCGTTCCCCATCAAACATGACAAGTGACTTGACTTCCTTTAAGCAACTCCAGAGATTCCCCGAGAACAACGTCCTGAGTATAGAGGAACACCACGTTCAGCACAGCAACTAGAAAACAGCTCCGTGTACCTCAAATCATCTCGAGATGAGACTTGATTCCCTGGCTTTGACTCAAGAGGAATGCCAGCTTTAAACAACACCTAAAGAGGAGGCTTCTCTCAGCTATAGGTACGTGAGTGGGACCCTGAGTTTGCTGCCTCAAGTGGAATGGACACCGAGATGCCCTGACTTGAAATAAGGCCGGATGTCCCTGCAGTGATTTGAATGCAGGATTGTCTTTCATCTCACAGATGAAGGGATGTTTGAATCCCCTGTGGAGACCCTAGAGAATACGCTAGTTCCCAGCCTCATCTCAACAGGAGGCCTCACATCCCTTTGACAACATGAGAGGCAAGCGGAGTTCAATGCTTCAAAAGGAGACGAAGCCTGATTCCTCTTGAAAACTGACAGGAGTCACAGTATGGCTCTGGCAACTGCAAAGGGAAACCTGGTGTCCCGCCTCACTTCGAGAGGCATCCCAATTGTCCTGCCAAGCCTCGAGAAGAATCCTAAGGTGTCCCTCGGAACTAGACAGGAGTCCTGACGTCGCTGAACAAACACGAGTTTTGAAGGGCAACTCTGCCGTAACTCGAGAATATAACCCAGGTTCCACACCACAGCTCCAGAAAAACAATGAGACTTTCCCCTCACCGTGAGATGAGGCCCGATTCCCCTGCATTGCATGCAGAGCAAGTCCGTGTTCCCCATCAAACACGAAAGGAGCCTTGACTTCCTAGATGAAACTCTCCATAGTCCCCAAGAACTCTGTCAGAAGTCTAGAGGGACCCTGAGATCAATGCAGCAACACGACAGAGCCCCGTGTACCACAAATCAACTCGAGATGAAGCCTGATTTCCCTGCATTGGCTCCAGAACAATCCTGCATTCCTCATCAAAGAGCACAAGTCGCTTGACTTCTTTTAGGCAACTCCAGAGACTCTATGAGAATACCGCCACCAGTCTAGAGGAACACCAAGTTCAGCACAGCAACTCGAGAAAAGCTCCGTGTACCCCAAAACATTTCGAGATGAGAGCTGATTCCCTGGCTTCGACTCAAGAGGAATGCCAACTTTCCACAAGCAGCTCAAGCGGATGCTTTTCTCAACTATAGGTATGTGAGAGGGACCCTGAATTTGCTGCCACAAGTGGAATGGACACCGAGATTCCCTGACTCGACATAAGGCTGGATTTCCCTGCAGTGACTTGAATGCAGGCTTGTCTTTCATCTCAAAAGATGAAGTGATGTCTGAATCCCCTGTGGAGACCCTAGACAAAGCCCTATTTCCCCACCTCATCTCGACAGGTGACCTTACATCCCTTTGACAACACGAGTCGAATGCGGAATTCAATGCTTCATAAGGAGACGATGACTGAGTCCTCTTGAAAATTGACAGGAATCCCAGTATGTCTGTTGCAACTTGAAAGGACACTGGGTCTCCCCCGTCACCTCGAGAGGCGTCACTATTGTCCTGCCAAGCCTTGAGGAGAATCTCAAGGTGTCCCTCGCAACTAGACAGGAGTTCACACATCGCTGAACAAACATGAGTTTTGAAGGGCCATCCCCGCCGTAACTCTAGAACATAACCAGGTTCCCTCCACAACTCCAGAAAAACAATGAGACTTTCTCCTCACCGCGAGATGAGGCCCAGTTCCCATGCAATGTATGCAGGTTAAGTCCGTGTTCCCAATCAAAAGGAAAGGAGACTTGACTTCTTTGAAGGACCTCCAGAGAGACCCCAAGAACACTGTCAGAAGTCTACAGGGACCCTGAGGTCCCCGCAGCAACATGAAAGGGCTCCGTGTACTCCAAATCAACTCAAGATGAGGCCCGATTCCCCTGGACTGCATTCAGAGCAAGTCCGTGTTCCCCATCAAACACGAAAGGAGCCTTGACTTCCTTGATGGAACTCCAGAGAGTCCCCAGGAACACTGTCACAAGTCTAGAGAGACCCTGAGGTCCCCTGCAGCAACATGAAAGTGCACCGTGTACTTCAAATCAACTCGAGATGAGACCCGATTCCCCTGCATTGTCTCCAGAGACATCACTCGTTCCCCATCAGACACACAAAGTGGCTTGATTTCCGTTAGGCTACTCCAGAGATTACCCGAGACTACCATCTCAAGACTAGAGGAACACCAAGTTCAGCACAGAAACTCGAGAAAAGCTCTGTGTACCCCAAATCATCTCGAGATGAGAGCTGATTCCCTGGCTTTGACTCAAGAGGGATGTCAACTTTACACAAGCACCTGACGAGGAGGCTTCTGTCAGGTATATGTATGTGAGAGGGACCCTGAGTTTGCTGCCTCAAGTGGAATGAACACCGAGATGCCCTGACTCATAATAAGGCCAGAATTCCCTGGAGTGACTTGAATGCAGGCTCGTCTTTCATCAAACAAGATGAAGGGATGTCTGAATCCCCTGTGGAGACCCTAGAGACAGCCCTAGTTCCCCGGCTCATCTCAACAGGAGGCCTCACATCCTTTTGAAACTCGAGAGGCACGTGGATTTAAATGCTTCAAAAGGGGAGTATCGCTCCCTCCTCTTGAAAATTGATAGGAATCCCAAAATTCCTGTGGCAACTGGAAAGGACCTTGGGTTGCCCCTCTCACATTGAGAGGCGTCCCTATTGCCCTGCCAAGCTTCGAGGAGAATCTCGATGTGTCCCTCACAACTAGACAGGAGTCCTGATATCACTGAACCAACACAAGTTTTGAAGGGCCATCCCAGCTGTAACTCGAGAATATAACCCAGTTTCCCGCCACAACTCGAGAAAACCATGAGAATTCCCCCTCGCCGTGAGACGAGGCCTGATTCCCCTGCATTGCATGCAAAGCAAGTCGGTGTTCCCCATCAAACACGAAAGGAGCCTTGACTTCCTAGATGAAACTCCACATAGTCCCCAGTAACTCTGTCACATGTCTAGTGGGACCCTGAGGTCAACGCAGCAACACGAAATATCCCCGTTTACCTCAAATCAACTTGAGGTGAGGCCTGATTTCCCTGCATTGGCTCTCGAGCAATCCAGCATTCCTCATCAAGCAGGACAAGTGGCTTGACTTCTTTTAGGCAACTCCAGAGATTCCCTGAGAACACCGTCCCAAGTATAGAAGAACACCAAGTTCAGCACAGCAACTCGAGAAAAGCTCCGTGTACCCCAAATCATTTCGAGATGAGAGCTGATTTCCTGGCTTCGAATCAAGAGGAATGCCCACTTTCCACAGCAGCTCAAGCGGAGGCTTTTCTCAGCTCTAGGTATGTGAGAGGGACCCTCAGTTTGCTGCCTCAAGTGAAATGGACACCGAGATGCCCCGACTCGAAATAAGGCCGGAATTCCCTGCAGTGACTTGAGTGCAGGCTCGTCTTTCATCTCATCAGATGAAGGGATTCCTGAATCCCCTTGAAGACCCTATAGAAAGCCCTATTTCCCCACCTCATCTTGACATGTGGCCTCACATCCCTTTGACAACACGAATGGAAAGTGGAATTCAATGCTTCAAAAGTAGACGATGACTGAGTCCTCTTGAAAATTGACAGGAATCCCAGTATCCCTGTGGCAACTTGAAAGGACACTGGGTCTCCCACCTCACCTCGAGACGTGTCCTCCTTATTGACTTGCCAAGTCTCGAAGTGAATCTCGAGTTGTCCCTCGCAACGAGACTGGAGGCCTGATGTCGCTGAACAAACACGCGTTATGAGGGGCCATCCCCTTCGTCACTCGAGAATATAACCCAGGTTCCTTCCGCAACGCGAGAAAGTCCATGAGACTTTCCACTCGAAGAGAGATGAGATCAAATTCCCCTGCATTGCGTGCAGAGCAATTCCATGTGCACCATCAAACATGAAAGGAGCCTTGACTTCCTTGATGGAACTCCAGAGAGTCCCCAAGAACACTGATACAAGTCTAGAGTGACCCTGAGGTCACCACAGCAACACGAAAGTGCTCAGTGTACTGCAAATCAACGTGAGATGAGGCCAGATTACACTACATTGGCTCCAGAGCCATCCGGCATTCCCCATCAAACACGACAAGTGGCTTGACTTCCTTTAGACAACTCCAGAGATTCCCTGAAAACACTGTCCTAAGTATAGAGGAACACCACGTTCAGCACAGCAATTAGAAAACAGCTCCGTGTACCTCAAATCATCTCGAGATGAGAGTTGATTCCCTGGCTTCGAATCAAGAGGAATGCCAACTTTCCAGAACCCCCTCACGGGGAAGCTTCTCTCAGCTATAGGTACGTGAGAGGGACCCTGAGTTTGCTGCCTCACGTGGAATGGACACCAAGATGCCCTGGTTTGAAATAAGGCCGGATTTCCCTGCAGTGACTTGAATGCAGGTTCGTCTTTCATCTCATAAGAGGAAGGGACGTCTGAATCCCCTGTGGAGACCCTAAAGAATGCCCTAGTTCCCCGCCTCATTTTGACAGGAGGCCTCACATCCCTTTGACAACACGAGAGGCACGTGGAGTTCAATGCTTCAAAAGGAGATGAAACCTGTCTCCTCTTGAAAACTGACAGGAGTCACAGTATTGCTCTGGCAACTGCAAAGGCAAACTTGGTCTCCCCCCTCACCTTGAGAGGCGTCTGTATTGCATTGCAACATCTCGAGGAGAATCCTGATGTGTCTCTCCCAACAAGACAAGAGTCCTGACGTCACTGAACCTCACCCCAGACCCTGCACCTGGGGTCACTCCTCCAGTTTCCAAGGTGACTCCACCTGAAATATCCTGTGTCTGTAATCACATGTGCACATCTCCAGGATGACGCCACTTCCCAGACCCAGTACCTGTGGTCACGCTTCCACAATCTCCAGGGTGATCACAACACACTGGACCATGCACCTGGGGTCACATGTCCACAGTCTGCAGGGTGACATTCTCCCAAACCCTATATCTAGGATCACATATCTACAGTCCCCTGGGTGATCCCTCCCAGACACTGTATCTGGAGTCACACATCCACAGTCTCCACGGTGACCCCTTCCCAAGCCTTGCAACTGGGCTCACAATTCCACAGTCTCCAGGGTGAATTCCTTCTGACCATTCCCCTGGGGTCACATATCCACATTCTTCAGGGTGACCAACCCAGTCCCTGTCCATGGGGTCACATATCAACAGTCTCCAGGGTGACACTCCTCCCCTGAATGCACATTTCAAGGGGAGCACAAAAAGCACACCCAAAATATGCACATTTGACAAAAGGGTTATTTTGGACTGATTAATTAAAAAAACAAAACAAAACAAAACAAAAGAAAAAAACAAACAGCCGCCCCAGGAGGATCTTTGAAAACCAAGTCGAAATTCCATTTTATGAAGTAGATTTACATTTGTTAAGGATATCTCCATCTTTAAGGACGTGTCCCTGTCTGGACCAGGAAATAGAGGATGGCTAAATATCAAGAATGGACTAAGAATCAAGACTGACTTGATATCACTAAATGACTTGACTAAATATCAAGAAGGTCTATGGAATGGACCTGGAAGTTAATCTGCATACCACCATGTCTTTGTTTACTGTGCTTCACCTAATAATCTCCCTTAAATAGCTTCTTCCATTCCTTAACCTCCTTCTTTCATTCTTAGCTGATGATAGCATTTAGGTAAAGTCTTGGACCATTTCAGAAAGTGACAGTTTTCCCAGGTATCTTTCAACTATATAGGAGGTATGCATGTCATATATTAAACTTCTGATTGTTTTTCTCCAATCCATCTTCCTTTCATTATGAACATCTCAGTGAAGAACATTGAGGCTAGGGGGAAAATTATCTTTCCTCTCATCTAATGCAATAAAATAGCATTCAGAGATATAGAGGAATGAACCACAGACCAATTTAAAATAAAAATAAAGGAAAGCATGAATCTAACACTTACATTACTGAGTGAGGGAATCCAGCCTCAAGTGCTACACACTGTATGATCGTATAAGACATTCTAGCAAAGGTAAAACAGACATGATAAAGAGTTTATGGAATATATGGTTGAAATATTTCACATGGTACTTTAGTGAGGAATACCTGCCACTATGCATTTGTCTAAGCACATAGATTTCTGTTTTCAGAACACAAGTAAATTATTACCTATTCACATTTATTTATTTATGGTATGGTGTGCTAAAGACTGGAATGCAGAATTTAACAAAGAATATAACAGATTGAGAAATAAATGAAAAGCTTCAGACTTCCCTAGGGGCCCAGTGGTTAAGACTCCACGTTGCCAGTGCAGGAAATATGGGTTCAATTCCTGGTCAGGGACCTAAAACCCCACATGACGTGGCACAGCCAAAAGATTTAAAAGGAAGAAGAAAAATTTTAAAAGGCCACTCTCACTCTTAGGACAAAATTATCTGACCTAAGTTCACTGTGTAAATGAATGGAATCTGCAGGCCAAAGGCAAATGTACCATACATAAACATTGGACTCTGTAAGTTCTTTCCACGGGGGTTTGTAGCTAACAGGACTGAAACTACCATATCAGTTATTGAAGGAGCAAGCCCTGAATTTGATAAGTGATGAGTAGTGGAAGCCAGGTTTCTTACCATTGGAGTGGGAAGTTACAGGCAGACAAAAGGAGAAGGTTATAATACCTGTGTCATAAGAGATCAGGTTGGAGACATCATTATAAACTATCTTTAGCCTAATGCAGAAACATATAACTCCATGTGAAAATCTTCATAACTGTCTGTATGCATAGTCTGGATACATGCATGTGTATTTCCATGCATTGTCTGCTGAGATTATTAAGTTCCCACATACAAGTTTTTATTAATATGCTCTAACAAAAAGGGACAAGGACTCTTTAAATGTGTGTCTGATACTAGGACTGAGACAATAAATATGTAAAGCAGCATAATCTTAAAATGTGAGAAAGAAGGACCAAAAAGCCCCATAAAAGCTGAATTATGTAAAATAAAAGCAGGAGAGTATGGAAAAAGCTCTCAATAGCCAAAGTTAGAATGAACTAAGCAGTCTAATTGGCTGGATTATAGCCAAAAGAAAGTGAAAGTGAAGTTGCTCAGTCGTGTCTGACTCTTTGCAACCCCATGGACTGTAAGCTATGAGGCGCCTCCATTCATGAAATTTTCCAGGCAAGAGTACTGGAGTGGGTTGCCATTTCCTTCTCCAGGGGATCTTCCCCACCCAGGGATTGAACCCAGGTATCCTGCATTGCAAGCATATGCTTTTACAGGCTGAGCCACCAGGGAAGCTCCCAAAAGTTTAAAATAATTTTCAGGTGTCCAAACTGGTAAAAAGTAAAAATTAGGTTTTATGAGTAATGTTGAATAAAAATCTCACAAAGAAAGATTCTAAATAATTGATACAGACTCAGCTGTCCATCAAGTATATGAAGCTAACTCTCCTCTCCTCAAATGTGGGTCCTGCATTATGACTTCCTCCTTAATAAGGCACTCAGGATGGACGTGAGGAAAATCAACAATAAAGACAAATAACAAATGTTGGCGAAAATGTACGAAATTGAAACTCAAAACTTTACTTGTGGAGAGGTAAAAGGGTGCAATCAATGTGTCCAAAACAAGCATTTTCTCGAAAACATAAAAATGTAATTATATCACTCAGTAGTGGCCACAGGACTGGAAAAGGTCAGTTTTCATTCCAATCCCAAAGAAAGGCAAAGCCAAAGAATGTTCCAACTGCCACACAGTTGCACTCATCTCACATGTTAACAAAGTAATGATCAAATTTCTCCAAGCCAGGCTTCAACAGTAAGTGAACCATGAATTTCTAGATGTTCAAGCTGGATTTAGAAAAGACAGAGGGACCAGAGATCAAATTGCCAACACCCGTTGCATCACTGAAAGAGCAAGAGAGAAAAACATCCAGAAAAATATTTACTTCTGCTTTGTTAACAATGCCAAAGCCTTTGACTCTGCAGATCACCACAAACTGTGGAAAATTCTGAAAGGTATGGGAATACCAGACTGCCTTACCTGCCTCCTGAGAAATCTGTATGCAGGTGAAGAAGCAACAATTAGAACTAGACATGGAACAATGGACTGGTTCCAAATCAGGAAAGGAGTACAGCACCCTGCTTATTTAACTTATATGCAGAGTATATCATGTGAAATCTCGGGTCTGGATGAGGCACAAGCTGGAATCAAAATTGCCAGGAGAAATATCAATAATTTCAGATACACAGAGGACACCACTCTTATGGCAGAAAGCAAAGAAGAACTAAAGAGTCTCTTGATGAAAGTGAAAGAGGAGAGTGAAAAAGTTGGCTTAAAAATCAGTATTCAGAAAACTAAGATCATGGCATCTGGCCCCATCACTTCATGGCAAATAGATAGGAAAACAATGGAAATGGTGACAGAATTTATTGTGGGGGGGGGGGCTCAAAAATCACTGAAGATGGTGACTGCAGCCATGAAATTAAAAGACACCTGCTCCTCGGAATAAAAGTTATGACCAACCTAGACAGCATATTAAAAAGCAGAGACATTACCAACAAAGGTCCATGTACTCAAAGCTATGGTTGTTCCAATAGTCATGTATAGACGTTACAGCTGGACTACAAAGAAAACTGAGCACCGAAGAAGTGATGCTTTGGAACTGTGGTGTTGGAGAAGACTCTTGAGCATCACTTGGACTGCAAGGAGATCCAACAAGTCAATCCTAAGGGAAATCAACCCTGAATATTCATTGGAAGGACTGATGCTGAAGCTGAAACTGCAATACTTTGGCCACCTAATGTGAAGAACTGACTCATTGGAAAAGACCCTGATGCTGGGAAAGATTGAAGGCAGGAGCAGAAGGGGATAACAGAGGATGAGATGGTTGATGGCATCACCAACTCGATAGACATGAGTTTGAGCAAGCTCTGGGAGTTGGTGATGGATAGGGGAGCCTGGTGTGCTGCAGTCCACGGGGTCACAAAGAGTCGGACATGAGTGAGTGACTGAACTGAAATATCATATGTTTTGGTAACTCCACTCCTAGATATACATCCAAAGAATTTAAAAGAGGTGCTCAAATATATACTTGTACACCAATATTTACAGCAGCAGTGTTCTTGATAATCCAAGTTAAAAACAATGAAAATGTCCACCAACAAGTGAATGGAAGAGCAAATAGGGCAGTTCCATCCATGAGATGCATTACTCTGCCATATAAAGGAATATAGTAAAATAATGCCACAGCTTCAGAAAATAGTAGGGGGCTTTACAAAAACTTAAACACAGAGTTAACATAGAATCCATCAATTCCGGTCCAGGTTATACACTCAAGATATTTAAAACCAAATACTGAAACAGATATTCAAACCCCATATTCATAGCAGCATTATTCATAGTAACCAAAAGGTGGCAGCAGCACAAGTGTTCAACAGATGACTGGATAAGCACGATGTAGTATATACACAGTGGGATCTGATTCAACCTTTAAAAACAAGATAACTCATACATGCTATAATGTAGATGAAACTTCAAGTCATTAGGTGAAGTGAAACAAGCCTGACACAAAAGGAAAAATGTTCTATGATTCCACTAGTATGAGATATCCATATAAGACAAATTCCAAGTAGAGTAAGATGGCCAGGGATTGGGGGTTATGAGTATTTAATGGTTACAGTGTCACTTCAGGAAAAGGGAAAGATTCTGGAGATGAATGGTGGGGAAATTTTTACAATGAGAGTGCAGTTAATGCTATAGAAGTTCATACTTAAAATGACTCAAATAATAAATGTTGTTATATGTTTGTAAGCACAGTGAAAAAAATGACACATGGCACAACATGGAAAAGCACTAAAAACATTCTCAGTGAAAGAAACCACACTGAAAAGCCACCCAGATCATAGTCATCTTGTCACTTTAAATCCATGAAGATTTTTAACATGAGGGAAAGCCCCAGTGATGGCTCCAGAAAAAGAAAACTGCATTAGAATGAAGAAAGACAGTTGCACAAAGCTTGGGCAGCTGATGAAAGTTGAACTGGTCCTATGGATAGGATTGTAATGTGGAAACCATAATTATCCCTCATTTTGGGGTTGTGGGCTGGTTCCCTGGGAAAGTGACCATGTTTTGGGTAAAACACATTGCGGTATTTGGTGTGAATGTAGAAAACTTTGTACCACTATTTAAAGTAGACACGTTTGAAATTTTACTAGAAAGTAAGTTACTTTTCAATACAGCCATGTAAGTCACATGCCAGAAAATCAGAGATGACATCGAACATTGCAATAGAGGCCAAGAGTTAACCTAACTAAATTCAGCTAAAGTAGTTTGATGCTAATTGCCTTGTACTAGTCCACATGGTATTAAAAGGCACCATAGGAAGAGTATATTAGTAGACACCATGCCCTGGGTGCTGTGGATGACCAGATGGAACTGAAACTATTAGATGTCTTAATTCTAGTTTTCCACATAACACTACACCAAAGCAACTGTCAGAACTAAAAAGCGAATTCACAGACTTGCCTGGCAGTCCAGTAGTTAAGACTGCACTTCCACTGCAGGGGGTACAGGTTTGATCCTCGGTCAGAGAACTAAGATCCAACATGTCGAGCTGTGGGGCCAAAAAAAAGAAAAAAGAAAGTCAGCAGAACTGCAAGATCATTTGTGATTCTCTACACTAATAATGAACTATCAGAAAGAGAAATTAAGAAAATAATTCCTTTTACAATTGCATCCCCTCCCCCACATAACTAGAAATCTAACCAAGGACTTGAAAGACCTGAAAGCTAAAAACTACAAGACAATGATCAAAGAAACTAAATGGATACAAGTAAAAAGATATCCCATGCTTATGGGTGAAAATACCATTAAAATATCCATTCTAAACAAAGCAACGTACACATTCATGCAATCACTGCCAACATTTCAATGACATTTTTCACAGAAACAAAAGCAATCTTTACATCTGTGTGGAGCCACAAAGGAACCAGAAGAGCCAAAGGGATCCTGAGAAAGCAGAACAGGCTGGTGGCATGTCTATCCCTGACTTCAATCTAGAGTATGTACCTAAAGTCACCAGAAGACGTGTGGAATTGGCACAGAAATAGTCAAGAGAGCTCAGAAGTAAACCTACAGGTGCATGGTAATTAATTTACAAGAAAGGAACTAAAAATATATACGCGGGAAAGGACAGTCCCCCCCACCCCCCTCAATAAACCGTGCTGGGAAAAATGGAAACCACACACCAAGGAACAATATAGGACACCATCTTATACTACAGACAAAAACTGACTAAAATCCCACAACTTTCCACATCAAGCCCTAACAGTCTTGGGTCCTCTTAAGACAGACTTTCAGCAACAGCCACACACAGAAGCTTCTTCCCAATTTTCCTCACTTTTTCTTTCAGCAGCACATCGTTGCAGGAATCTTGAGGAAACCAGACTCCCGTCAGACTCAACTGAACCCCACAATGTCCCAAAGCTGAAGCACCAATGGGTTCTGAGGAGATCATGGGTCCTGAGGAAACTAGATTCCATCAGCCAAAACTAAACCCCATAATGCCCCAAAGCCAAAATACAATGGATCCTGTGGTGACCCATCTCCTGTCAGCCTGAACTGAACCCCACAATGTCACAAAGCTGAACCCCCATAAGGTCCTGAGGAGATCAAATTCTATCAGCCTGAATTGAACCCCACAATGCCCCAAAGCTGAAACCACATGGGTCTTGTGGTGACCCATCTCCTGTCAGCCTGAACTGAACCCCACAATGTCCCAAAGCTGAACACCCAGCAGGTCCTGAGGAGACCAGATTCCATCAACCTGAACTAAACCCCACAATGCCCCCAAACTGAAGCCCCAGTGGGTTCTGAGAAGACCAGATTCCATCTGCCTGACCTGAACCTCAGAGTATCCTGAAGCTGGGTCCTGAGGAGACCAGAGTGCTGTCAGTGGCCACCAACAGCCAGGTGCTCCAGCAGAGTGGGGAGTTCCCCCTGGGGTGAGGAGAGTGTCAGGGGGGCGGGCTCTTCATTATCATGAATAGGCATGATCAAGAAGGTTTGCAGGGGCCAGGGCAAGGACAAGGGAGATAAGCTCCAGCTCCGAGTATTCTAAGTCCCCACTTTCTGAGATTGCGTGACCTACATGATCCAGACTTTGCAAGGAGCAAGCTGAGTTACAGAGGCAGAAGGAGCAGGAGGTGATGTAAAATTTTAACGTTTCCTCTTCAGGTTCAGAAAGATGAAGCCCTCCCAGGTTCCCAGGTCCTTGTGCCCCAGTGACTGTGAGCTCTTCCTTCTGGGTGTATGACCAACCCCCACACTAAGTCCCCTCTATACCCATGGCCCTGGCCCAAGCCTAACCTCCCCCTCAGGCCCTGATGAAGCTCCCCGCCCCCATTGTGCATCTCACATCCCACCCCAACGTGGTCTTTTTGAAGCCTAAACAAGACCATCCTCCTCTCCTCCCTGTGATTCCCCTCACCTGATGAAGCCAGGTCTTCATCCCTTCCAGGTGACTCCAAGGGCCTCATTCTCTCCATGTGTGTGGCCGCTCTCTGTGCCCGTCTTTATGGGCATGTGGTGATCTCCTAAAATGAAGGTTATTTGACAGAGAGAGAATGGGGTAAATGGTGGCCACCAAAGATGTGTCCCCCCAGAACAGGGCCGTATCTGGGAAAAGAGTCTTTGTAGATGTAGTTAAGGATAGCAAGGTAAGGTCATCTAGGGTTAGGGTGACCTTCAATCCAACTGACAGACTCCTTCAAAGAGACGAAAGAGGACACAAAGGGGAAGCCTCTTAAAGGCAGAGGCAGAGATGGGAGGGAGGGGGCCACAAGCCCAGGGACCCCTGGAGCCCCTGAAGTTGGAAAAGGCAGGAATGATCCTGTCCTGGAGCCTCTGGAGGGACCTCAGCCCTGTGCCACCTTGATTTCCGGTGTCTGGTCTCCAGGACTGAGAGAGGATGAACTCCTGTTGTTTTAAACCACCCAGCATGTGATCATGTTAGAGAAGCCACAGAGCAGCCACACAGACCCTGCTCTGTAGGATCCTAGAAATGTGGGTCTCATTAAAGCAGATGAAGGGTGGATTACAGAACCCTTAAAATCAGCTCTGGACCCTCAGAAATGCTAAAGCAGTGGCTGGGCTCCAGAATGTTGAGGGGTCAAGTCTGAAGCCTGTGCCTAGGGGTACTGGGTGCACACGCCTCCCCGGGTTCTTACACCAGTACATGTGGTGTAACATCTCAGTCTTGATGGAGGACATTTAATATCAATGGCCACATTGCTAATTAAGAAGCCACCAGTTGCACAGGTGAAAGCCCAATTAGGGCACTTGCTTCAGGGATGAGCAATTCTGAAGATGGTCAGGGATGGGGACTTACTCATGTGTAGCCAGCCAGCAGCCCTTGCACATACCCCACCCCCTCCCCTCCCAAGGAGGGACCTCAGTGGGAAGCTGGGAGACTACACGGAGTCATCTCTAAGTAAATGCTGGCTGACCCCCGGGCTAGCCATTCCTGAACCTCATCCACCCTTCATAGATAAAACACTTGAATATGTGCAAAGACCTCACAGGCTGGAGAAAAGTGGAGCCACTCCAGCGACAGCATGCTTACTGACGTGGCTCCTGTAGGTCAGGCAGAATGGTCCTGGCCTGGGTGATCTGGAAGCTTTGCACTTTCCTACCTGAGTTACTCCTCCTGTGCTGCTCCCATTGCCTGTTTTCTTGCTTCCTCATTTCTGCCTGAGAAGATTTCCAACAGCAGGAACAGGTGACACAGCCCATCCTTAGGAAGTGACAGCTTAGCACCTCCTGCAGAAGGTCCAGCAGAGCCCAACACAGACCCAATCCCCCGAAACACTATGGGCCCTCACTCTCTCTTATCAAGCCAACCCTGCAAGATCTAAGCAGAAAGACAGCATCAGGTACAGCTGCAGGCACTTGAGGGGGGTTTATATAGACCTCAACCCAGGCACACATCCAAAGGGCAGGCCAGTCAGGTCAGCCAATCTGCCCACCTGGGCTTGTGGTTTCAGAAAATGGGCCTCGTTGTCCTGGCCAGGGTTCCAGGAACAGGTGTGGGTCCTTTGGGTCAGGATGGATATGGGGCTGCTGCTCTGACTTGTTTTCTCATCTTCTTATCTGACCTATAAGTGGGAGAGGATTTCAGGAAGGCCTTCTTCTAATGAGAGGGACCCAGGGGTCAGGGAGAGGATGGGTGGTGGGTGGAGACAGACTCAGTGCCCAGGTGCTATGGGACCCTCTGGAAAACCTGCTGGAAGGAGGCTGCAACCAGTGAAGCCCAAGGTCACAAAACTATCCTGAAGCTGCTGTATGTTACCTCAGGTCCTCCTCTGAGGGTCTCAAGGTCAGATCTGTCCAACAGAGGAGCTGGGGGCTCTTTGCAGTGAGGGCTCTGTGAACAGCTCCTGGGTGCTGAGCCCTGCAGGATACCTGCCCAGGTGAGCCCCATATCCTGGGAGGCACCTGCCCATAAGAACCATGTATCCTGGGAGGGGCGAGTGAACAAGTATTCTCTCTGTGCAGTTATCACAGATTAGCTTAGTGACTCTCACGTGGGCAGTGCTGGAATTAGATGAGAACAAGGACATGTTGGGGGACGTTCCCTGAAACACCCCCAGGCCCATCCAGAGTGAAGAGTTCAGTAGGTGGGTACTGGTTGCTGTGCTGGGGTGGGAGGTTTCATGGGTGCCTCTTGTTTCTTCACCTGACACCACAGAGGCCTCTGCAGGACACAGAAGACAGCCTGCCCAGGGACGGTGTGAGCCCCTGGCGACCAGGCACGGGAAGTGAGAGGGAAGGACCAGGCTGAGGGGGCCTTTCTGCTCTGAGTTGGGAGTGGACAAGCAAGTGGTGAGTGTGATCTAGGAAAGTGGCTCTGGTGATGGGAGGCTTGTTGAGGCCGTCTGAGTACGAGTTGGAAAAGAATGTTCAGACATAGAGCATTTCAGAAGGGAGTGAGTTTGTATTAAGAACAAAGAGCAGAGATAAAGTGGGCACTGTGGGCTCAGGGGGCCAACCACCTGACAGACTAGGGAAAGTTGACTGATTTCCTGGGTTAAGAGCCAATTTTTACAGTTTCAAGGCAAAGAAAATTCCTACTGGAAGGTTGATATTAGGTGATTGGGTGGGGTACCACAGGGTGTTTACTGGAGTGGGCATCCTTGCCTGGTAGGGAGTCAGGAAGCTCATTAGCAATGATCAGGTGCTTTTGGCAACAGTTGCAAAGGGGGCCCAGTCCGATTCACAGGTGACCTTGGTTCTGGGGCCCACTTCTATGGCCTTGGTGTGAGGACTCCCAGTTGTGGCCTTGGGGAAGGAGTCACCTCAACAAGACTGACCCTGCTTCAGAGTAAAAGTTCCATCAAGTTTTCTCTGCAGGAGAGATCTAGTGATCCGAGATCTGTTTGGAAAAGTCTTGGACACTGCAGGGACACATACTGAGTGTGAAACTGGATATTGAACCTTGTTGGCAAAACTCACCTTTTCTCTCTGTTGGCATTAAAAGGGTGTGGGCTGACAGCTACCTGAGAATCCATCCAATTGACAATTTCCTATTTACAACATAAATGAGTTTGGTCAAATTATTTCTATTTCTATGCAAACAGGCAGCTTGCAACACTTTGTGGCAGGATCATTTCCAATAGATTGTCGACTAATCAAGGTAACAACATTATGACACTCAACACATTTAGATATAATTTCCTAAGCCTTTTTCTTGAGGGACAGACCCAATATGAGCTAGGAATGTGTTCAAAAGGCTCAGAAAGTGCAGGAAAATACACTGGCTATGACTGGAAATTAGGGTCTCTGTGCAAACCTGGAGTTCTGACATCTTACAATCTAGACAGTTCCTGATAGACAGATGCATGAAAAACACTCTACTTTTATGTTTTTCTTTCATCAAAGGAACATGGAGTTCCTAGCATTCTGTGTGCTGAGAGTAACTCACTGCTCTAAAATGCTTGCTTGGACTTCATTTTTCAGTAAGAACTTCCCCTGACTGTGTTACAGTCAGGACGGTCCCACACTCACAGGGAAAAAGCAAACTAGCATCCAAACGTTTGTTCCATCAGGTTTTCTCTGTAGGAGAGATCCAGTGATCCTAGGTCTGTCTGGAAAATGCTTGGGTAGTGCATGGACACATACTGAGTGTGAAGCTGGATCCTGGACCTTGTTGGCTAAATCAGCATTTTCTTTCAGGTTGTCCTAAAATGGCGCAGAGTAGCAACTGCCTGAAGATCCATCCAATTGCTGTTTTCTTACTTGTGACAGCAATATCTTTGGTCAGACCTCTTGGATTTCTGCAGCAAACATGGGACTTTCAATTCCTTGCCACTGGATCATTTCCAATGGCAGGTAAACTCATTAGGTAACCAGACTCGATGGCATTCAGCACTCTCAGACACACTCCTACAGCCTGTTTCTTCATAGACAGTCCCAGGATGACCTAGGAATGGGTTCGCTAGTATCAGAAATGTGAGCAAACATACTGGCTGTGACTCTGAAAATTAGGTGCTCTGTGCAAATCTGGAGTTTTAACATTTTAGAATCTAGACAGTTTCTGATAGATGTCTGAAATACACTCCTTTTTATTTTTTGTCTTTCATTCCTCAAAGAAACACAGATGTCACAGCATTATGTTTGCTGAGAGTGACAGACTGCTTGGAAATTCTTGCCTGGAAGTCATTTTGAAGTAACAATTTCCCCTCCCCTGTGTTACCATGGGAAATGCCCCCACACTGACAGAGAAAAGTAAACAAATGTCAAAACATCTGTTCCGTGAAGTCCCCTGTAGGAGGGATCCAGTGATCCTAAGTCTGTCTGGCAAATTCTTGGATAGTGCTTGGACACATGCTCAGTGTGAACCTGGATTCTGGACCTTGTTGGCAAATTAGAATTTTCTCTGTGTTGGCCACAGTAGGCTGGGGTTTAGCAACTCCTTGAAAATCAGTACACTTGCTCTTTTCCCACTAACGACAGCAATAGCTTTGGTCAAAACACTGGAATTGCTGAAGCAAGCAGGCAGCGTGCAACTCCTTGTGGCAAGATCATTTCCATTGTAATGCCAATTAAACTACTTAGAAACAGTATGGCACTCAGCTGTGTCAGACACACTCCTCCAGACTCTCTCCTCATGGTGTGTCCCAGTAAGATAGAGTACTGTGCTCATGAACCATGGAAAGTTCAGGGAAACTTACTGGCTGTGTCTCTGGAATTGAGGGCATCTGTGGAAGCGTGGTCTTCTCACATCTTAGAATCCAGACAGCAGTCATGGATAGAGAGATGCCTGAAAAGCACCCTATTCATTGCCGCTCATTCCACGAGTGAACACAGGTGTCCCAGCATTCTGTTTGCTGAGAGTAACCCGCTAAGTGGAAACCCTTGCCTGGAAGTCATTTTTAAGTAAAAATTTCCCCTCATGTGTGTTACACTAGGGAAGGCTCCCACACTCACAGGGAAAAGCAAGCAAACATCAAAATGTCTCTTCCATCAATTTTTCTCTGTCAGAAGGATCCAATGGCCCCAGGTCTCTCTGGAAATTTCTTGGATACTGCAAGGGAAACATACTAACTGTGAACCTGAATATTTGACCTTCTTGGCAAAATTAGCATTGTCTCTCTTTTGGCACTAACAGGATGTGCGCTGGCAGCTGCCTGAAAATCCATCCAATTGATATTTTCCTACTTCTGACATCAATAGGTTTGGTCAAATCTTTCAGGTTTCTGACACAAGCAGGTGGCTTGCAACCCCATCGAGCTGGATCATTTCCATTAAAATGTCAAATAATCCAGGTAACAACAGTATGGCTCTCAGCAATCTTAGATAATTTCACAGCCAGTTTCCTCTGAATCAGACCCAATAGGAGCCAGGAATGTGTTCATAAGGCTCTGAAAGTGCAATGAAATATACTGGCTATGACTTTGGAAATTAGGCCCTGTGTGCAAACCTGGAGTTCTCACATCTTAGACTTTAGATAGTTCCTGACAGATAGATGCCTGAAAAACACCCACTTTTATGTCTTTCATGCATTTAAGTAACATAGTTATCCCAGATTTCTGTGTGATGAGAGTAACACACTGGTTGAAAATCCTTGCTTGAAGGTGATTTTTCAGTAACAATTTCCCATGACTGTGTTACTGTAGGGAAGACCCCCAAACTCACAGGAAAAAGAAAACAACCAACCAAATGTCTATTCTATAAAGTTTTCTCTTTAGGAGAGATCCAATGATCCTCTGCCTGTCTGGAAAATTCTTGGATACTACAGGGACACATACTGAGTGTGAATCTGCATCCTTGAATCTGTTGGCAAAATTAGCAAATTTTGTCGGTTGGATCTAAAAGAGTGCGGCCTTAGCAACTGCCTGAAGATTCATCCAATTGGTCTCTTCCTAATAATGACAGTGATAACATTGGTCAAACCTTTGAGGTTTCTAAAGCAAGCAGGCGGCTCACTACTCCTATCTGCTGGCCCATTTCCAGTGTAATGTCACCTCATCTAGTTAAGCACTGTATGGCACCCAGCCCTCTCAGACATACTCCTGCATCCTGTTTCCTCATGGGCAGGCCCAGTTTGAATAAGGAATGTGTTTAAAGCCTTGGAAGGTGCAGGGAAACACAGTACCCTAACTCTGGAAGTTAGGACCCTGGGAAAGCCTTGAAGTCTCATGCCTTGAGTTCTAGACAGTTCCTGATAGATAGAGGCCTAAAAATACACTCCGTATGGATGCCTTTCCGTCCTCGAAGGAACATAGCTTTCCCAACATTCTGTGTGCTGAGAGACACACGGTGCTTGAAAACACTTGCTTGTAGGCCATTGGTCATTAGAAAATTCCCCTGAAGGTGCAATGGTAGGGAAGGCTCCCACACTCACTGGGAAAGGCAAACCAACATCCAAACGTGTACTCCATAACATTTTGTCTTTAGGTGCGATCAAGTGAGCCTAGGTCTGTCTGGAGAATTCGTGGGTATTGTGGGGACACATCATGAGTGTGAACTTGTATATATGAACTTGGTGGCAAAATTCTCATTTTCATCTCCCACACTCATTTTGGGACCACATTGGTTCTAAAATGGTGCAGTGTAGCAAATCCTTGAAAATCCATCCAATTGCTGTTTTCTTACTTTTGACAGTGATAGATTTGTCCACCCTTTGGAATTTCTGAAGCAAGCAGGTTGCTCACCACTCCAGCCACTAACTGATTTCCATTGTACTGGCACCTCATGCAGGTAAGCACAGTATGCTGCCCAACACACTCGGATACACTCGTGCAGCCTGTTTCTTCAGGAGCAGTCCCAGTATATACTTGGAAAGTGTTTACAAGGCTTGAAAAGTTCATGGAAACACACTGCCCTGACTCTGGGTGTTAGGATCCCTAGGAAAGACTGAAGGTCTCACGACTTAGAATGTAGACAGCTCCTGATAGATAGAGGGCTGAAAGCACTCTCTGTTGATGCATTTCTTTTCTTGAAGGAACATAACTTTCCAAACATTTTGTGTGCAGAGAGACACACACGGCTTGAATATGCTGGCATGGAGGTCATTTTTCAGTAGCACTTTCCCCTGATGGTGTGACCATGGGGATGCCGCACTCTCCATTTTTAGAGAAAGACAAATTAGCATTCAAACGTCTGTTCCATCACATTTTCTCAGTAGGATCGATCCACTGAGGCTAGTTCTGTCTGGAAACTTTGTGGATACTGCATGGAGACATCCTGAGTCTGGACATGGATACCGGATTTTTGGGGCAAAAATAATATTTTTTCTCTTGATTTGGGAAAATGCTACGGCCTTGCAACTGCTTGGAAATCCATCCAATTGCTGTTTTCTTCCTTCTGACAATGATAGCTTTGGTCCATCCTTTGGGATTTCTGAATCAAGCAGGCGACTCACCACTCCTACCCTCTGGCCCATTCCCAGAGGAATGTCATCTCATCTAGGTAAGCACAGTATTGGTACCATACAATCTCAGACACTCTCCTACAGTCTGTTTCCTCATGGGCCATCCCTATATGAGCTAGGATGTCTTTGGGAGGCTTGGAAGGTGTAGGAAAAATAGTGCCTTGACTCTGGTAGTTAGGTCCCCTGGACAAGCCTGGAGGTCAATGTTAGATTCTAGACAGTTACTAATAGATATAGGCCTAATAACACACTCTCTGTTGATGCCTTTTCTTCCTTGAAGAAACATACTTTTCCCTGCATTCTCTGTGCTGGGGATCACACACTGCTTGAGAACGCTCTTTGGAGGTCATTTTTCAGTAGAAACTTCCTCTGACAGTGTAACCTTAGGGAAGGCCCCCACACTCACTGGAAAAGGCAAACCAACATCCAAACTTCTGTTGCATCACATTTTGTCTCTAGGAGTGATCCAGAGAGCCTAGGTCTGTCTGGAAAATCGTGTATACTGCAGGACCACATCCTAAGTGTGAACCTGGATACTGGAACTGGTGGCACAATTCACATTTCTCTTTCGGTTTGTCCTAAAACTGTGTGGCCTGGCACCTGCTTGAAAATCCATCTAATTGCTGTTTTCTTACTTTGAAGAGCAATAACTTTGGTTCACCCTTTGGGATTTCTGAAGCAAGCAAGGAGATCACCACTGCTAGTCATGGGCCTATTTCCAGTGGAATGTCACCTTATCTAAGTAAGCACATAATGGCCCCTCTGTATACTCAGACACACGCCCACAGTCTGTGTCCTCATGGACAGTCCCAGTGTGACCTAGGAATGTGTTTACAAAGCATTAAAAGGGCAAGGAAGACACTGCCCTGACTCTGGAAGTTCCGTTCTCTGGGAAGGCTGGAGGGCTCTTGTTAGAATCAAGACAGTTCTTCATAGATAGAGCCCTGAAAACACACTCTCTGTTGATACCCTTCCTTCCTCGAAGAAACAGTACTTTCCCAGTATTCTGTGAACTGAGAGTCACACATTGCTTGAAACCGTTTGCTTGCAGGTCATTTTTCAGTAGCAATTTCTTGTGATGTTGTGACAATAAGGATGTCCTCTACACTCACAGGGTAAGGCAATCCAAGATCCAAACATCTGTTCCATCACATTTTCTCTATCAGAGCAGCCAGTGAGCCTAGGTCTTTGTGAAATATGGGTAGATACAGCAGAGACACCTCCTGAGTCTGACAGTGGATACCGGAACTTGATGGTCAAATTTGCAACTGCTAGAAAATCCATACAATTGCTTTTTTTTTTTTTTTAATTTCTAACAGTGCTCACTTTTGACCCACCTTTGGGATTTCAGAAGCAAGAAGGCAGCTCGCAAGTGCTGCTGATGGCCTATTTGCAATGGAATGTCACCTCACCTGGGTAACAACAGCATGGCACCCTGCAGTCTGAACACATTCCTGCAGCCTGTTTCCTCATGGGCAGTTCTGGGATGATGTAGGAAGGTGGTTAAAAGCCTGGGTTAGTGCAGGGAAACACACTGCCCTGACTCTGCAAGTTAGGTCCTCAGGGTAAGACTGGAGGTCTCACATCTTAGAAATCTAGACAATTCTTGATAGATAAAGGACTGAAAATTCATTCTCTGCTGATGCCTGTCTTTCCTTGAAGGAACATTGTTTTCCCAACATTCTGCTTCCTGAGTGTCACACACTTGCTTGGAGGTCATTTATCACTAAGAATTTCCCCTGAAGATGTGACTGGAGGGAAAGCTCCACAAACACAGTAAAAGGGAACCACATTCAAATGTCTGTTCCATCACGTTTGCTCTGTAGGTGAGATATAGTGAGCCTAGTCCTATCTGGAAAATTCTTGGATACTGCAGGGACACATCATGAATGTGAATCTTGATAGCAGATCTTGGTGGCAAAATTTGCATTATCCTCTCCATTGGGCTTAAAACGTTGTGGCCTAACAACTGCTTGAAAGTTCATTTAATATCTGTTTTCTTACTTCTGACAATGATAGCTTTGTTCCAGCTTTCTGGATTTCTGAAGCAACAGGCGGTTCATAACTCCTAGTCCCTGGCCCATTTCCAGTGGAATGTCAGTTCATTTGGTAAGGGCAGAATGACACACAGCACACACGGACACTCTTCCATCGCCTGTTTCATCATGGACATTCCTGAGTGATCTTGGAATGTGCTTACAAGGCTCAAAATTTGCAGGGAAACACTGCCCAGACTCTGGAAGATGGGTCCTCTGGACAAGCCTGGAGATCTCACATCTTAGAATATAGACAGATCCTGATAGATAGAGGCCTGAAAACACACTCTCTATTGATGCCTTTCCTTCCTCAAATGAACGTAGCTTTCCCAGCATTCTGTGTGCTGAGAGTCACATACTGCTTGAAAATGCTTGCCTGGAAGTTGTTTTTCAGTAGCAATTTCCCTTGATGGTTTGACCATAGGGAAGTCCACCACACTCACAGGAAAAGGCAAAACATCATCCAAACGTCTGTTCCATCATGTTTCTCTGTAGGAGAGATCCTAGGGTTAGGGTTAGGGTTAGGGTTAGCCTAGGTCTGTCTTGAAAATTCTTCAGTGCTGTGGGGACACATCCTGCGTGTGAACCTGGGTAATGGACCTAGGTGGCAAATTTCGCATTTTCCTCTAGGTTGGCCCTAAAATGTTGGGAAAGCAATGGCCCTTTGAGTAAGGAAAGGCGTCACCAGAGAGTGTGTTTCCAGGCCTCTATCTATTAGGAACTGTCTAGATTGTAAGACGTGAGACCTCCAGTCTTGCCCAGATGACCTAACATCCCGAGTCAGGGGATATGTTTCCATACAATCTCTGAGCCTTGTAAATACATTCCTAGGTCATACCAGGACTGCCAAGGAGGAAACAGGCTGTCAGAGTGTGTCTGAGAGAGCTGGGTGCCATGTGGTGCTACCTATATTATGTGACATTTCACAGGAAAGGGACCACCAGATAGAAGTGGCAAGCAGACTGCTTGCTTCAGAAATTACATGGGTGAACCATATCTGTCACTGTCAGAAATAAGAAAACAAGTACTGGATGGATATTTAAGCAGTGGCTATGCCAAACCATTTTAGTGCCAACTGAGAGAAAAAGGTGAATTTTGTCCTGTATTCAGGTTCACACTCAGGATGTGACCCCACAGGATCCAAACTTTTCCAGATAGACCTGGGTTCACTGGACCTCTCTAACAGAGAAAACGTGATGGAACAGGTATTTGGATGCTTGCTTGTCTTGTGATTGTGGGCGCTTCCCTACTGTCACAGTCTCAGGGGAAATTGCCACTGAAAAATGAACTCCAAGCAAATGTTTTCAAGCAGTGTGTGACTCTCAGCACACAGTACATTGGGAAAGTTATGTTCCTTCAATGAAGGAAAGGCATCAACAGAGAGTGTGTTTTTTATAGCAGGAACTCTTCAGCTTCTAAGATGTGAGAGCTCAGGCCTGATTAAAGGACCTAAGTTCCAGAGTCAGGACAGTGTGTCTTGCTGCACTTTCTGAGACTTCTAAATGCATTCCTAGGGCATACCAGGTCTGCTCCTAAGGAAGGATGCTGAGGGAGTGTATCAGACTATGCTGGGTGAAATACTGTGGTCACATAGATGAGGTGTCATTCCACTGGAAATGGGCCTGCAGCTAGGAGTTGCAAGTCATTCACATGCTTCAAAAATCCCAAAGGGTGAACCAAAGCTAGCATTGTCAGAAGGAAGAAAACAACATTCAGATGGAATTTCAAGCAGTTGCTCGGCGGCACTCTTTTAGGGCCAAGTGAGAGAAAAATGCATATTTTAACACCAACGTCTGGTATCCAGATTCAAACATAGGTGTTTCCCCGCAGTGTCCACGGATTTTCTAAATAGACTTACATTGATGAATGGCCCCACCAAGAAAACGTGATTGAACAGATGTTTGAACTTACCTGTGAGTGTGGCGCCTTCCCTACAGTCACACCTCCAGGGGAAATTGCTAATGAAAAATGACCTCCAACAAGCGTTTTCAAGGAGTGTGTGACACTCAGCACACAGAATGTTGAGAAAGCTATATTCCTTTGAGGAAGGAAAGGCATCTCGAGAGAATATGTTATCAGGCCTCTACCTGTCATGAACTGTCTAGATTCAAACATGTGAGTCCTCCAAGTTTCCCAGAGGACCTAAATACCAGAGTCAGGGCAGTGTGTTTCCCACCACTTTCTGAGATTTGTAAACACATTCCTAGGTCAAACCAGATCTGACCATAAAATTCATGCTGCAAGAGTGTGTCTCAGAGTGCTGGGTGACATATTGTGCTAACCTAGATGAGATGACATCTCCCTGGAAAGGGGCCAGGTGCTTGGAGTGGAGAGCCTCCTGCTTGATTCATAAATCCCAAAGGGTGCACCAACACTATCACTGTCAGAAGTAAGAAAACAGCAATTAGATGCATTTTCAGGCAGTAACTAGGTTTAACCGTTTTAGGGCCAACTGAGAAAACAATGGAAATTTTGCTGCCAAGGTCCAGTATCCAGGTTCAAACATAGGGTGTGTAGGAACAGTATCCATGAGCATTCTAGACAGTTAGGTTGAATGGATTGCTCCTATCAAGAAAACGTGATTGAGCAGACGTCTGGATGATCCTTTGCCTTTTCCTGTGGGTGTGGTGGTCTTCCCTAAGGTCACAACATCAGGGGAAGTTGCTACTGAAAAATTACTTCTAACAAGCCTTTTCAAGCAGTTTGTGACTCTGAGCACACAAAAAGCTGGGAAAATTATGTTCCATCCAGGAAGGTAAGGCATCAACAGAGAGTGTTTTATCAGGCCTCTGTGTATCACAAACTGTATAGACTCAAAGATGTGAGACTTCCAGGTTTGCCCTGAGGACCCAAATTCCAGAGTCAGAGCATTGTATTTCCCTACACTTTCTGAGATTGCATCCAAGTACCATATTTTGGACTCGATTGTTGACCATGATGGCTACTCCATTTCTTTTAAGCGGTTCCTGCCCACAGTAGTAGATATAATGGTCATCTGAGTTAAATTCACCCATTCCTGTCCATTATAATTTGCTGATTCCTAGAATGTCGACATTCACTCTTGCCACATCCTGTTTGACCACTTCCAATTTGCCTCGATTCAAGGACCTAACATTCCAGGTTCCTATGCGATATTGCTCTTTACAGCATTGGACCTTGCTTCTATCACCAGTCACATCCACAACTGGGTACTGTTTTTGCTTTGGCTCCATCCCTTCATTCTTTCTGGAGTTATTTCTCCACTGAACTCCAGTAGGATATTGGACACCTACCGACCTGGGGAGTTCCTCTTTCAGTATCCTATCATTTTGCCTTTTCATACTGTTCATGGGGTCCTCAAGGCAAGAATACTGAAGTGGTTTGCCATTCCCTTCTCCAGTGGACTACATTCTGTCAGACCTGTCCACCATGACCCGTCCGTCTTGGGTGGCTCCACACGTCATGGCTTAGTTTCATTGAGTTAGACAAGGTTATGGTCCATGTGATCAGATTGGCTAGTTTTCTGTGATTATGATTTCAGTGTCTGCCCTTTGATGCCCTCTCACAACACCTACCATCTTATTTGAGTTTCTCTTACCTTGGACGTGGGGTATCTCTTTACAGCTGCTCCAGCAAAGCACAGCCACTCCTCCTTACCTTGGACAATGGGTATCTCCTCAGGCCGCCCCTCCTGACCTTGAATGTGGAGTAGCTCCTCTCGGTCCTCCTGCACCCATGCAGCTGCTGCTCTGTGGACGTGGGATTGCTCCTCTTGGCCACAGCCCCTGACCTTGGGCATGGGGTAGCTCATCTCAGCCACCTCCCCTGACCTCAGGCATGAGGTAGCTCCTCTCGGCCGCTGCCCCTGGTCTCGGACATGGGGTGGCTCCCCTCAGCCACTACCTCTGACCTTGGGCGAGAGATAGCTCCTCATGGCCATGCTTCTGCATGGTCCGTCACAGCCTGCACCATTTGAATGCCGAGTTCCAAAGAATAGCAAGGAGAGATAAGAAAGCCTTACTCTGATCAATGCAAAGAAATGGAGAATAACAACAGAATGGGAAAGACTAGAGATCTCTTCAAGAAAATTAGAGATACCAAAGGAACATTCCATGCGAAGATTGGGTTCAATAAAGGACAGAAATGCTATGCATCTAACAGAAGCAGAAGCTGTTAAGAAGAGGTGGCAAGAATACACAGAACAACTGTACAAAAAAAGATCTCCATGACCCAGATAATTATGATGGCGTGATCAGTCACCTAGAGCCAGACATCCTGGAATGTGAGGTCAAGTGGGCCTTAGAAAGCATCACTACAAACAAAACTAGTGGAGGTGATGGAATTCCAGTTAAGCTATTTCAAATCCTAAAAGATGATGCTGTGAAAGTGCTGTACTCAATAGGTCAGCAAATTTGGAAAACTCAGCAGTGGCCACATGACTGGAAAAGATCAGTTTTCATTCCAATTCCAAAGAAAGGCAATAACAAAGAATGCTCAAACTACTGCACAATTGCACTCATCTCACACGCTAGTAAAGTAATGCTCAAAATTCTCCAAGCCAGGCTTCAGCAATACATGAGCCGTGAACTTCCAGATGTTCAAGCTGGTTTTAGAAAAGGCCGAGGAACCAGAGATCAAACTGCCAACATCTGCTGGATCATTGAAAAAGCAAGAGAGTCCCAGAAAACATATATTTCTGCTATATTGACTACGCCAAAGCCTTTGATTGTGTGTATCACAATAAACTGTGGCAAATTCTGAAAGAGATGGGACTACCAGACCACCTGACCTGTCTCTTGAGAAACCTATGTGCAAGTCAGGAAGCAACAGTTAGAACTGGACATGGAACAACAGATTGGTTCCAAATAGGAAAAGGAGTATGTCAAGGCTGTATATTGTCTCCCTGCTTATTTAACTTATATGCCGAGTACATCATGAGAAACACTGGGTTGGAAGAAGCACAAGCTGGAATCAAGACTGCCAGGAAAAACATCAGTAACCTCAGATATGCATATGATACCACCCTTATGGCAGAAAGTGAAGAGGAACTAAAAAACCTCTTGATGAAAGTGAAAGAGGAGAGTGAAAAAGTTGGCTTACAGCTCAATATTCAGAAAACTAAGATCATGGCATCTGGTCCCATCACTTCATGAGAAAGAGATTGGGAAACAGTAGAAACAGTGTCATACTTTATTTTGGGGGGCTCCAAAATCACTGCAGATGGTGATTGCAGCCATGAAATTAGAAGATGCTTACTTCTTGGAAGGGTTAAGACCAACCTAGATAGCATATTAAAAAGTGGAGACATTTCTTTGCCAACAAAGCTCCATCTGGTCAAGGCTATGGTTTATCCAGTGGTCATGTATGGATGTACGAGTTGGACTGTGAAGAAAGCTGAGCACTGAAGAATTGATGCTTTTGAACTGTGGTGTTGGAGAAGACTCTTGAGAGTCCCTTGGACTGCAAGGACATCCAACCAGTCCATCCTAAAGGAGATCAGTCCTGGGTGTTCATTGGAAAGACTGATGCTGAAACTGAAACTCCAGTACTTTGGCCACCTGATGTGAAGAGTTGACTCATTGGAAAAGACCCTGATGCTGGGAGGGCTTGGGGGCAGGAGGAGAAGAGGATGACAGAGGATGAGATGGCTGGATGTCATCACCAACTCGATGGTCATGAGTTTGTGTAAGCTCCGGGAGTTGGTGATGGACAGGGAGGCCTGGTGTGCTTTGATTCATGGGGTCCCAAAGAGTCGAATACAGCTGAGCGTCTGAACGGAACTGAACTCTTTCTGAGCATTGTAAACACATTCCTAGGTCATACCAGAAGTGCCCTTAAGAAAAAACAGGCTGCAGGAAGATTTCTGAGATTGCTGGGTGCCATGCTGCACTTACCAAGATGATGTAGCATTCCACTGTAATTGGGCGAGTGGCTACGAGTTGCTAGCTGCTTACTTGCTTCAGAAATCCCAAAGGGTGTACCAAGTGATCACTGCCAGAAGTAAGAAACCAGCAGCTAAATGCATTTCCAGGTAGTTGTTATGCTCTACTGTTTTTGGCCAACTGAGAGAGAAAGGTGAATTTTGCCACCAAGGTCCACTGTCCATGTTCACACCTAGGATGTGTCCACTCAGGATCCAAGAATTTCCCAGACAGACCTAGGCACACTGAATCTCCACTACAGAGAAAACATGATGGAACTGACCTTTGGTTGTTGCTTTTCCTTTTCCTGTGAGTTTGGTGGCCTTCCCTATGGTCACACTATCAGGAGCAATTGCTAATGAAAAAGGACTTCCAACAAGTGTTTTCAAGCAGAATGTGACTCTATGGACATGGAATACTGGAAACCTACGTTCCATTGAGGAAGGAAATGTATTTATAGACAGTGTGTTTTCAAGAATCTGTCTATTAGGAACTGTCTAGCTTCAAAGATGTGAATTCTCCATATTTGCCCAGAGGACCTCAATTCCAAAGTCAGGGCAATGTGTTTTCCTGCACTTTTTGAGCTTTGTAAATACATTTCTTGGTCATACCAGGACTGCCCATGAGGAAACAGGCTCTCTATATGAGGAACTGTCTAGATACTAAGATATGAGACCTCTAGGTTGGTACAGAGGACCTAAATTTCAGAGCAAGGGCAGTGTGTTTTTGAGCATTTTCTGAGCTTTGTAAACACATTTCTGAGTAACGCCAGGTCTGCTCATGAGAAAACAGGCTTCAGGTGTGTGTCTGAGGGTGCTGAGTACCATACTGTGCTTACCTAGATGAGGTAACTTTCCATGGCAAATCGGCACGTGACCAGGAGTTGTGAGCCATCAACTTGCTTCAGAAATCTTGAATGGTGGACTAAAGTTTGCACTGTCAGAAGTAAGAAAAAAGTAATTGGGTGGATTTTCAAGCAATTGCTAGCCACACCTCTTTATGGCTCCAGAGAGATAAATACAAATTGTGCACCCTAGGCCCTTTATTCAGGTTCACACACGGGATGTGTTCCCTCGTGATTCAAGAAATTTCCAGACAGACCTTTGCTCCCCAGAGTTCTTCTACAGAGAAAACTGGTTGGAACAGCCATTTGGATGTTGCTTTGCCTTTCCCTGTGAGTGTGGGGCCGCTACTTATGGTCACAGCCTCAAGGAGATATTGCCACTGAAAATAGACTCGCAAGCAAGCACTTTTCAAGCAGAGTGTGACTCTCAGGTCGCAGAATGTGAAGAAAGCTATCTTCCTTTGAGGAAGGAAAGACGTCCACAGAGAGTGTGTTTTCAAACCTCTATCTTGCAGGAAATTTTGAGCTTCTAAAACATGAGACCAGCAGGTCTGCTGAGAGGACCTATATTCCTGAGTCAGGGCCGTGTGTCTCCCTGTAATTTCCGAGTCTGACAAACACATTCCTAGATCATAACGGTACTGACCATGAGAAAGCTGGCAGCAGGAGTGTGTCTGAAAGGGCTGAGTGCCTTACTGTGGTCAACTGTGTGAGGTGACATTCCAGTGACAGGCTCAAAGCTCCAAGGTGTGAGCCACCCGCTTGCTTCAGAAACCCCAAAAGGTAGAGCAAAGCTAGCTCTGTCAGAGGTAAGAAAAGAGCAATTGGACGGATTTTCAAGCTGTTGCTAGGCCGAACCACTTTAGGGCCCCCTGAGAGAAAAATGTGAATTGTGCCCTGTAGGTCAGGTATCCAGGTTCAAACACAGGGTGTGTCCCAGCAGGATCCAAGAATTTTCCACAGAACTAGGCTCACTAGACCTCTCCTGCTGGGAAAATGGGATGGAACAGACATTGGAAGTTGGTTTGCCCCTCCCTATTGTCACAGACTCAAGGAGAAAGTGCCCCTGAAAGATGACCTCCAAGCAAGCACTTTTCAAGCAGTGTGTGACTCTCAGTTCACAGAATGCAGGGAAAGATATCTTCCCTCAAGGAAAGAAAGGCATCAAAAGAGAGTGTATTCTCAACCCTCTGTCTTGCAGGAACTGTTTAGCTTCCCAGATGGGAGGCCTCCAGTAGTGCTCAGAGGAACTAAATTCCAGAGTCAAGGCCATGTTTCTCCCTGCACTTTCCAAGCCTTGCAAAGCCATTCCTAGGTTATACCAGTACTGCACATGAGGAAGCAGTCTGCGAGAGTGTGTCCAAGAGGGCTAGGTTCCTCACTATACTCACTTCAGCGAGGTGGCATTCCACTCTAAAAAGGCCCACAGCTGGGAGTTGAAATTCACCCACTTGCTTCAGAAATCAAAAAGGAAGGAGCAAATCTAGCTCTCTCAGAATCAAGAAAAGAGCAAGTGGATGGATTTTCAAGCTGTTGCTAGGCTACATTGCTTTAAGGTCCACAGAGAGAAACACAAATTGTGCCCCCTCATTCTGGTATCCTGGTTCACAAACAGGGTGTGTCCCCAAAGGATCCAAGAATTTTCCAGACAGACTTACGCTCACTAGAGTTCTCCTACAGAGAAAACGGGATGGAACAGACATTTAGATATTGCCTTGTCTTTCCCAGTGAGTGTGGAACCCCTCTGTTTGACTACAGCCCCAAGTGGAAATTACCATTGAAAACTCATGTCTAAGCGAGCACTTTTCAAGCACTGTGTGACTCTCAGTTTGCAGGATACTGGCAAACCTATATTTCTTCAAGGAAGGAAAGGCACCCACAGAGAGTGTGTTTTCAAACCTGTCCCTTGCAGGAACTCTTTAGCTCCTAAGACATGAACCCTCTAGTTCTGCTCAGAGAACCTAAATACGAGAGCCTGTGCCCTGTGTCTTGGTGCATTTTCCCACCTTTCAAACACATATCTAGGTGATACTGGTACTGCCCTTGAGGAAGCAGACTGTGGGAATATGTCTCAGAGTGCTGGGTCCCTTACTGTGGTCACCTCTGTAAGGTGACACTCCAGTGTAAATAGGCCCAAAGATAGGAGTTGCGAGCCGCCCATGTGCTTCAGAAACCCCAGGGGTGGAACAAAGTTAGCTCTGTCAAAAGTAAGAAAATGGCAATTGGACGGATTTTCAAGATGTGGATAGGTTACACCACTTTAGGGCCACCCGAGAAAAATATGCAAATTTGAACCAGGGTGTCCAGATTAACGCACAGGGTGTTTCCCCACATGATCCAAGAATTTTTCAGACAGACCTAGGTTCACTGGAGCTCTCCTGCAGAGGAAACATACATCCAGAGTCTCCAGTGTGAACCCTCCAAAATCTATACCTGGTGTCACGAATCCACAGTCTCCAGGATGACCCTACCCTCAAGATCCTGTACCTGGGGTCACAAGTCCACTATTTCCATGTCGAGTCCACCTCCAAGAACTTGAACTTGTGGTCACATGTCCAGAGTCTTCAGGGTGACCCCACCTCCCTGAAGCTACTGGTGTGAAGCATCCACAGTTTTAAGGATGGACCCAATTCCCAGAACCTGTAGCTGGGGTCACACTTCCAAATTCTAAGGGTTACCCCACCTCCCACACATTGAACCTGGTTTCCCATGTCCCTGTTAGCCAAGGTTACCCTCTCCATGACCCTGTAATGGGGATCACATGTCCACAGTCTGCTGTGTGTCGTCACTTCCCAGACCCTTCACCTAGAGTCACAATCACAGTTTCCAGGTTACTCCTTTGCAGACCCTGCACCTGGAGTCACTTATCCACAGTCTCCAGGGTGACTCATTCAAAACCCCACACTGGGGCTCACATGACCACAGTCTCCAGGGTGACCCAAGCACCCAGATCCTGCACCCAGGGTCACATATCCACAGGCTCCAGGGTGTACCTCTTGCAGACCCTGCACCTGGAGTCACATATCTACAGCCTCCAGTGTGATCCCCATCCCCAGACTTGATTTGGGTGAGAAATATCCATAGTCTCCAGACTCACACCTTGGATCACATATCCACAGTCTCCAGAGTCACACCTTGGGTCACATAGCCATAGTCAGCAGGGTGAACTCACCTCCCAGAGCCTGTACATGGTGTCAAATGTGCACATTCTCCAGGGTTACCACCCTTCCAACATGCTGTACCTGGGTCAAAAGCCCACAATCTCAAGGGTGACCCCCTCTCAGACCCTGTTCCTGGGGTCACATGTCCAGAATCTCCAGAATGATCTACCTCCAAGATGAAGCACCTGATGTCACATGTCAACAGTCTCCAAGGTGACCCCGTCCTCAGAATCTGCACCTGTGGTTACATTTCTCCAGTCTGCAGGATGACCCCCAATCTCAGTATTTGTATTATGTGTCACATGTACATAGTCACCAGGGTAACCACTGCAGGCCCTTTTTCTGACATAACATTTCCACAGACTCCTGAAGAACTCCCTTCCCAGACTCTGAACCTGGGATCCTACCTCCAGGGTCTCGAGGGTGATGCCCTTCCCTGTCCCTTCACCTGGTGTCAAACATCCACAGTCTCCATGGTAACATCCACACCAAAGTCTGATATTGGGGACACAGATCCATAGTCTTCTGGGTCGCAACCCCTCCCAGATCATGCACCTGGTCTCACATGTCCTCAGTCTCCAGGTTGACACCCCTCCCAGACACTGCAGCTGGGGTTACACATCCACAGTCTCCAAGGTGAACCCACCTCACTGACTATTGTACCTCTGGCCACATGGCCTCAGTCTCCAGGGTGACCCTATATCTCAGACACTGTACTTGAGGTTACATATCAACGGTGTCCAGGATGACACCTCTCCCCAGACCCTGTACCTGGGGTCGCATTTGCACAGTCTCCAGGGCGATGCTATATTCCCAACCCTGTACCTGGGGTCACAGGTCGCAGTCACCAGGCTTTCCCCACCCTCAAGAGCCTTTACCTGGGGTCATACGTCCACAGACTCCAGGGTGACTCCCTCCCAGACCCTTCACCTGGCATCCTATGTCCACAGTCTCCTGTGTGATATCACTTCCCAGACCCTATACCTGTGGTCACAGATCCACAGTCTCCATGGTGATCCCCTTCCCAGACCCTGTAATTTGGATCCCATGTCCTCAGTCTCCAGTGTGACACCACCTCTCATACCTTGTACTTTGGTGACTTGTCCACAGTTTCCAGGATGACCCAAACGGTGCATGTGGAGTCACATGTCCACATTCTGCAAAGTGACCCCAGTCCCTAACCCTGAACCTTAGTCACACAGCCACAGTTTCCAGAATGACCTCACTCCAGACCCTGCACATAGGGTCACACCTCCACCTTCTCCATATTGACCCCCTCCTTGAACTTCTATCAGGTTTCACACATGCACCAGCTCCACAGTGACCACCACCAGATCCTGTAGCTGTGGTCAGGGTCCGCAGTCTGCAGGGTGAGACCATTTTGTACCTTAAACCTTGGTTCACCTAGCCAGTCTCCAGGGTCATCCCTGCCAAACCTGCACCTGGGGTCACATGTCCATACTCTCCATGGTGACATCCCCCAGGCCCTGTACTCCTGCTGCTGTTGCTGATGCTGCTAAGTCATGCCAGTCGTGTCCAACTCTGCGACCCCATAGATGGCAGCCCACCAGGCTCCCCCATCCCTGAGATTCTCCAGGCAAGAACACTGGAGTGGGTTGCCATTTCCTTCTCCAAAGCATGAGAGTGAAAAGGGAAAATGAAGTCACTCAGTCATGTCTGACTCTTAGGGACCCCATAGACTGCAGCCTACCAGGCTCCTCCATCCATGGGATTTTCCAAGCAAGAGTACTGGAGTGGGTTGCCCACTCCAGTACCTAGTGTCATATATCTGCGCAGACCCTATACGTAGTGTCATATATCCACAGTTTCCCGGGTTACCCCACTTCCCATATCATGCACCTGGGATCACATGCTCAGTCTGCAAGGTGACCCCAATCCCATTCCTGTACCTTGTGTCACAAGTCCACAGCCACCAGGATGGCCCCACCCTCAAGATCCCATACCTGGGGTCACACTCCTGTCTCCAGTGTGATCTCACCTCCCAGAAACTTTACCTGGGGATAAACGTCTACTGTTTTCAGGATGGTCCCAACTCCCTGAAACGGTACCTGGAGTCACTCTTCCATAGACATTGAGGCTGTTCCATGCCCCTGGTCCACAGGGTTACACCCTCCAAGACCCTGTAATGTGGTTTACATGTCCACAGTCTCCTGTATGTCATCACTTCCCAGAACCTTCACCTGCAGGCACACAAACAGAGGTTCCAGGATGACTCCCTCATAGACCCTGCACTTGGAGCCACATATCCACAGTCTCACAGGTGACTCATCCAAATCACTGTACCAGGGCTCACATAACCACAGTCTTCCAGATGCTGGACTATTGACCCCAGCACCCAGTGTCACATGTCCACAGATTCTAGCATGGCCTCACACTCCAGACACTGTACCTTGGGACACATACCCACAGTCTCTAGGGTGAACACCCTCCTAGACACTGTACATGGTGTCACATGGGCACATTCACCAACTCCCAAACCCTGTACCTAGGGTCACACGTAGATAGTCTCAGGGTGACCCCACTTGCCAGAACTTGCACCTGGGTTCATATGTCCGCAGCGCCCAGGGTAACACCACCTGTCAAACAATTGTACTCGGTTCAAACACCCACTGGTTCTAGGGTGACACCAATTCCAAGCCCGTGAACCTAGCTAGGGTCACACATCCATGGTCTCCTGGGTGGCAACCCCTCCCAGATCATGCACCAGGTCTCACACCTCCGCAGTCTCCAGGGTGACTACACCTCACAGAATATTGTAATTCTGGTCACATTGCCCCAGTCTCCAGGGTGACCCCGTATCTCTAACCCTCTACCTGGGGTTACATGTACATGTTGGCCAGGAATACACGCCTCCCCAGACTCTGTACACGTGATTACATTGGCACAGTCGCCAGGGTGACTCCAACTTCCCCACCCTATACCTGGGGTCACATGTCCAGAGTCTCCTGGATTTACCCACATTCAAGGGCTAGTAACTGGGATCACATGTCCACAGTCTCGAGGCTTTCCCCACCCACAAGTGCCTGTACCCAGGGTCACACGTCAACTGACTCCAGGGTGACTCCCTCCCAGACCGTTCACCTGGCATCCCATGTCCCTAGACTTTTGTGTGATGTCATTTCCCAGACTCTGCACATGTACTAACAGATTCACAGGCTCCGTGGTGACCCCCTTCCTGGTCTCTGTAACTTGGGTCACATGTTCTCAGTATCCGGTGTGACCCGACCTCCCATGCCCTATACCTTTGGTGACTTGGCCACAGATTCCAGGGTAACCCTCCCCTGCCAGACCCTGTGCTTATTTACACACATCCACAATCTCCAGGATGTTCGCCCTCCCATACCCTGCACCTGGAGTCACATGTCAACAGTTTCCAGCGTGAACCCCACTTTGCCCACTGCACCTGGGCTCACATATCCACATCATGCAGGGTGACACCCCTTCCAGACCATTTCCCTGCCATTAAATGCCTGCAGTCCCCAGAGTGACCCCGTACCTCCCAGACACTGTACCTGAGGTCACATATACAGAGTTTCCTGGATCACCCCCATCCTAGACCCTGTACCTGGGTTCAGATATCCTAGTGTCTTGGGGGACCCAGGTCAGACCTTGCATCTAGGGTCGAATGCCCACTATCCAGGATGACTTGCCTCCCCAATCAGTGCATCTGGGGTCATATGTCCACAATCTTCAAAGTGACCCCATCCCCTAACCCTGCACCTTACTCACACATCCACAGTCTCCAGAGTGATGTCCACTGTCTCACGGGTGACCTCTTCCCTGAACTTGTTCCAGATTTCACACGATCACCATTGCCACAGTGACCACCAGCAGATCCTGAACTTGTGGTCACAGTTCAACAGTCTGCCTGATGAGACCCATTTTGTACCCTGAACCTTGTGAACCTGCACCTGGGATCACAAGTCCATATTCTCCATGGTGTCATCCCCCAGACCCTGTACCTAGTGTCATATATACAGTCTCCTGGACTTCCCCACTTCCAATACCATGCACCTGTGATCACACATCCACAGTATCCAGGGTGATCCCCCTCCTAAACCTGTACCTGGTGTCACAAGTCGACAGACTCCAGGATGACTCTACCGTTAAGACCCTGTACCTAGGGTCACAAGTCCACTGTTTCCAGGGTGAGACCCCTCCCAGACTCTGCACTTGGGGTCACTTGTCGAGAGTCTCCAGGGTGACCCCACCTCCCAGAAACTGTACCTAGGGTGAAACATCCACAGTCACTCAGGTTGGCCCCAATTCCCAGAACCTGTACCTGGGGTCCCACTTCCATAGTCTCGGTTACCACACGCCAAGACATTTAACATGGTGTCCCATGATCTTGGATGCCAGGGTTACCCCCTCCAAGACCCTGTAATGGGGTCACATGTTCACAGTCTCCAGAGTGTCGTCACTTCCCAGACCCTCCACCTGGAGTCACACAAACACAGGTTCCAAGGTGACTCCCTCGCAGGCCCTGCACCTGGAGTCACATATTCACAATCTCACCTTGGGGAATCCCATTCAGACCCTGGATCTACGGTCACGTATCCAGTCTCCAAGATGATTTGCCTCCCAAATGGTGCTTTTGAGGTCACATGACCACAATCTTCAAAGTAAACGCGTCCCCTAACCCTGCATCTAAGTCACACGGCAAATAGTTTCCAGAGTGACCTCAACCCAGACCCTGAAACGAGGGTCACATGTACACAGTCTTGGAGGGTGACCCCCTCCGTGAACTTGTACTAGGTTTCATACGTCCATCATCGCCACAGTGACTACCACCAGATCCTGTACCTGTGGTCATAGATCCACAGTCTACAGGGTGAAACCCTTTTCCTACCCTGAACTTTGGGTCACACGACCACAGTCTCCAGGGTGACCCCACCCAAACCTGCACCTGGGGTCACATGTCCACACTTTCCATGGGGACATACCTGAGACCCTGTACCTACTGTCATATATCCACAATCTCCTAGGTTACCAAACTTCCCATACCATACACCTGTGATCACATGTCCACAGTCTCGAAGGTGGCCCCCTGTATAACCTGTACTTGGTGTCACAAGTCCACAGCCTCCAGGTGACCCCACCCTCAAGATCCTGTATCTGGGGTCACAAGTCCACTTTTTCCATGGTGAGTCTACCTCCCAGACCCTGCATTTGGGGTCACATGTCCAGAGTCTTCAGGGTGACCCCACCTCCCAGAAACCATACCTCGGGTGAAATGTCCACCATTTTCAGGATGGCACCAACTCCCAGAACCTGTACCTGGGGTCACACTTCCATACTCTCAGGGTATCCCCACCTCCCAGACATATAACCTTGCATCCCATGACCCTGGCCACAAAGGTTCCCCCCTCCAAGACCCTGTAATAGGGGTCACATGTCCACAGTCTCCTGTTTGTCAAAACTTTGTAGACCTCACCTGGAGTCACACAAACACAGGTTCCATGGTGACTCCCTTGCAGACTCTGCACCTGGAATCACATATTCACAGCCTCCAGGGTGACCCCCTCGGAAATCCTGTACCTGAGATCACATATCTACAGTCTCCAGGGTGAATCCCATCCCCACACACTGTCTGAGCGGAATCATCCAGTCTCCCATGAGACCCCAATGTCAAGAACTCATCCCTTGTGCTAGAAGTCTACATTCTCCAGGGTGACATTATTTCCCACACCCTGCACCTTGGGTAGCATATTCACAGTCTCCAAGGTGACCTTACCTCCCAGACCCTTTACCTGGGGTTACATGTGCAAATTATCCAGGATTCCCGCCACTCCAACACCCTGCACCTGGGTCAAAAGCCCACAGTCTCAAGGGTGACCTCCTATCTGACCATGTTCCTGAGGTACATGGCCAGAATCTCCAGGATGATCTTGAAAGGTATTGCTGAACCACGCAAAGACACTGGAATTCTTGGCCTCCAGAGGAGATGAATTCAATTCAGGTCCAGAGACGAGGCTTGATTGCTTAGAGCTTTTGTGTAATAAAGTTGTATTAAAGTATAAAGGAGATAGAGAAATCTTCTGACATAGGCATCAGAAGAGGGCAGAAAGAGTAGCCCCTTGCACGTGTTAGCAATGGAATTATATGGCTCAAATGGTAAAGCATCTGTCTGCAATGCTGGAGACCCAGGTTAGATCCCTGGGTCAGGAAGATCTCCTGGAGAAGGAAATGGCCACCCACTCCAGTACATTTGCCTGGAAAACCCCATGGACAGAGGAGCCTGGTAGGCTACAGTCCATGGGGCCACAAAGAGTTGGACATGACTGAGCAACTTTACTTTACTTTTAATTAGTTATTCATATCAGTTCAGTTCCATTCAGTCGCTCAGTCATGTCTGACTCTTTGGGACCCCATGAATCACAGCACGCCAAGCCTCCCTGTCAGTCACCAACTCCCGGAGATTTCTCGAACTCATGTACATCGAGTCGGTGATGCCATGCAGCCATCTCATCCTCTGTCATCCCCTTTTCCTCTTGTCCCCAATCCCTTACAGCATCAGGGTATTTTCCAATGAGTCAGCTCTTCGCACCAGGTGGCCAAATTATGGGAGTTTCAGCTTCAGAATCAGTCGTTCCAATGAACACCCTGGACTGATCTCCTTTAGGATGTACTAGTTGGATGCCCTTGCAGTTCAAGGAACTCTCAAGAGTCCTCTCCAACACCACAGTTCAAAAGCATAAACTCTTCGGTGCTCAACTTTCTTCACAGTCCAATTCTCACATCTGTACATGACCACTGGAAAAACCATAGCCTTGAACAGAGGGACCTTTGTTGGCAAAGTAGTGTCTCTGCTTTTTATTATGCTATCTAGGTTGGTCATAACTTTCCTTCCAAGGAGTAATTTTCTTTTAATTTCATGGCTGCAATCACCATCTGCAGTGATTTTGGAGCCCAAAAAGATAAAATCTTACACTGCTTCCACTGTTTCCCCATCGATTTCCCATGGAGTGATGGGACCTGTTGCCATGATGTTAGTTTTCTGAATGTTGAGCTGTAAGCCAACTTTTTCACTCTCCTCTTTCACTTTCATCAAGAGGCTTTTTAGTTCTTCTTCACTTTCTGCCATAAGGGTGGTGTCATCTGCATGTCTGAGATTATTGATATTTCTCTTGGCAATCTTAATTCCAGCTTGTGCTTCTTCCAGCCCAGCATTTCTCATGATGTACTCGGCATATAAGTTAAATAAGCAGGGTGACAACGTACAGTCTTGACGTACTCCTTTTCCTATTTGGAACCAGTCTGTTGTTCCATGTCCAGTTCTAACTGTTGCTTCCTGACCTGCATACAGGTTTCTCAAGAGGCAGGTCAGGTGGTCTGGTAGTCCCATCTCTTTCAGAATTTTCCACAGTTAATTGTGATCCACACAGTCAAAGGCTTTGGTGTAGTCAATAAATCAGAAATAGATTTTTTTTTCTGGGACTCTCTTGCTTTTTCAATGATCCAGCAGATGTTGGCAGTTTGATCTCTGGTTCCTCTGCCTTTTCTAAAGCCAGCTTGAACATCTGGAAGTTCACAGTTCACGTATTGCTGAAGCCTGGCTTGGAGAATTTTGAGCATTACTTTACTAGCGTGTGAGATGAGCATAATTGTGTGGTATTTTGAGCATTCTTTGGGATTACCTTTCTTTCTATTTGGAATGAAAACTGACCTTTTCCAGTCCTGTGGCCACTGCTGAGATTTCCAAATTTGCAGGCATTATGAGTGCAGCACTTTCACAGCATCATCTTTCAGTATTTGAAATACTTCAACTGGAATTCCATCAACTCCACTAGCTTTGTTCTTACGATGCTTTCTAATTGCCACTTGACTTCACACTCCAGGATGTCTCGCTCTAGGTGAGTGATCACACCATTGTGATTATCTGGGTCATGAAGATATTTTCTACAGTACTTCTGTGTATTCTTGCCACATCTTCTTAATAGCTTATGCTTCTGCTAGGTCCATAGCATTTCTATCTTTTATCAAACCCAGTTTTGCATGAAGTGTTCCCTTGGTATCTCTAATTTTCTTGAAGAGATCTCTAGTCTATCCCATTCAGTTCTTTTCCTGATTCACACGTGATGCACACAAGGTGCACATGAGGTGCACACGTGATGCCCACGTGATGAACACGTGATGCACACGTGATGCTCATGTGATGAACACGTGGTGCACAAGTGAGGCACACGTGATGAACACGTGATTCACACGTGATGCACATGTAATGAACAGGTGATGCACACGTGATTCACACGTGATACACATGTGATGAACACGTGATGCACACATAACACACACGTGATGAATACGTGATGAACAAGTGATTCAGAGGTGACGCACACGTGGCGCACACGTGACGAACACGTGTTGCACAAGTGATGCACATGTGATGGACATATGATTCACACGTGAAGAACACGTGACTCACATGTGATGAACACATGCCTCACACATGATGAACACGTGATGCACACGTGATGAAAACATGATGCACACGTCACACAGACGTTGTGAACAAGTGAACAACACGTGAGGCACATGTGATGAACACGTGATGCACACGTGATGCACACGTGATGCACACGTGATTCACGCGTGATACACATGTGACTCACACTGATGAACACGTGATGCACACATAACCCATATGTGATGAATACGTGATGCACACATGACACACACGTGACGCACACGTGATGAACACGTGATGCACACGAGATGCACACGTGACGCACATGTGATGCACACATGATGGACACGTGATCAACACGTGAGACACACGTGATGAACACATGATTCACACATGACGCAAACTTGATGCACACGTGATGCGCACGTGACGAACACGTGACGCACGCGTGTCGCACATGTGATGCACATGTGATGCACACGTAACACATATGTGATGAATACGTGATGCAGACGTGACACACACGTGACGAACATGTGACGCACACATGACGAACATGTGATGCACACGAGACGCACATGTAACTCACACGTGATGTACACATGATGGACACGTGATGAACACGTGACACACACGTGACGAACACGTGATTCACACGTGACGCAAACTTGATGCACACGTGATGCACACGTGATGAACACGTGACGAACACATGTCGCACACATGATGAACTCGTGACGCACACATAACGCACAAGTGATGGACACGTGATGCACCAGTGACACACACGTGATGGACACGTGATTCCCACGTGCACACACGTGACGCACACGTGATTCCCACGTGCACACACGTGATGCACACGTGACACACAAGTGACACACATGTGATGAACACGTGATTCACCCGTCATGGACACGTGACACACACCTGATGAACACGTGACTCACACGTGATGGACATGTCACACACACGTGATGCACACGTGATGCACACGTGACACACACATGATGGACACGTGATTCACACTTGATGCACACGTGATTCACACGTGATTCACTCATTTCAACTCGAGATGAGGCCCGATTCCCCTTCATTGGCTCCAGAGCATTGCGTGCAGAGCAATTCTGTGTTCCCCATCAAACATGTAAGGAGCCTTGACTTGCTTGATGGGACACCAGAGAGTACCCAAGAACACTGTAACAAGTCTAGAGTGACCGTGAGGTTAGTGCAGAAACGGGAAATAGATCCGTCTACCCCAAATCAACTCGAGATGCTGCCCCATTCCCCTGCATTGGCTCCAGAGTCATTCTGCGTTCCCCATCAAACACAAGTGGCATGACTTCATTAAGCAACTCCAGAGATTCCCCGAGAACACTGTCCCAAGTGTAGAGGAACACCAGGTGCAACACAGCAACTCGAGGAAAGCCCCATGTACCCCAAATCGTCTTGAGATTTAGAGCTGATTTCCCTGCTTCGACTCAAGAGGTATGCCAACTTTCTGCAAGCACCTCAAGAGGAGGCTTCTCTCAGCAATATGTATGTGAGTTGGACCCTGAGTTTGCTTCCTGAAGTGGAATGAACACCAAGATGACCTGACTCAAAAGAAGGCCAGATTTCCCTGCAGTGGCTTTAATGTAGGCTCGTCTTTCATCTCACAAGATGAAGGGATGTCTGAATCCCCTGTGGAGGACCTAGAGGAAACCCTATGTCCCCGCCTCATCTCGACAGGAGGCCTCACATCCCTTTGACACCTCGAGAGGCACGCGGAGTTCAATGCTTAGAAGGTGACGATGCCTGACTCCTCTTGAAATGTGATAGGGATCCCAATATCACTGTGGCAACTGGAATTGGACCCAGGGTCTCCCGCCTCACTTCAAGAAGCGTCCCTATTGCCCTGCCAAGCCTCAAAGAGATTCCTGAGGTGTCTCTCATAACTAGACAGGAGTCCTGATGTCGCTTAACAAACAGGAGTTTTGAAAGTCTATCCCCAGCTTAACTCGAGAATATGCCCCACGTTCCCACCGCAACTTGAGATAAATCATGAGACTTCCCCCTGGCCGCAAGATGAGGCCTGATTGCTCTGCATTGCGGAGCAATTCCGTGTTTCCCATCAAACACGTAAGGAATCTTGACTTGCTTGATGGCATTCCAGAGAGTCCCCAAGAACACTGTCACAAGTCTAGAGGGACCCTTGTGTCACCGCAGCAATGCGAAATAGCTCCATACTGCAAATCAACTCGAGCCGAGGCCCAATTCCCCTGCATTTGCTCCAGAGCCATCCCGTGTTCCCCATCAAACAGGAGTAGTGGCTTTACTTCCTTTAGGCAACTCCAGAGATTCCCCGAGAACACCGTCCCAAGTCTGGAGGAACACCAGTTGCAACACAGCACCTCGAAGAAAGCCCCATGTACCCCAAATCGTCTCGAGATTAGAGCTGATTCCCTGGCTTTGACTCAAGTGGTATGCCAACTTTCCACAAGCACCTCTAGAGGAGGCTTCTCTCAGCAATAGGTATGTGAGTTGGACCCTGAGTTTGCTGCGTCAAATGGAATGGACACCGAGATGCCCTGACTCAAAAGAAGGCCTGATTTCCCTGCAGTGGCTTGAATGGAGGCTTGTCTTTCATCTCACCAGACAATGGGATGTCTGAATCCCTTGTGGAGACCCTAGAGAAAGCCCTAGTTCCCCTCCTCCTCTCGACAGGAGGCCTCACATGCCTTTGACACCTAGAGAGGCACCAAGAGTTCATTGCTTCAAGAGGTGACGATGCCTGACTCCTCTTGAAAAGTGATAGGAATCCCAGTATCCCTGTGGCAACTGGAAAGGGACCCTGCGTCTCCCGCCTCACCTCTAGCAGCGTCCCTATCGATGTGTCAACCCTCGAAGAGATTCCTGAGGTGTCCCTCATAACTAGACAGGAGTCCTGACGTCGCTGAACAAACACGACTTTTGAAGGGCCATCCCCGCTGTAACTCGAGAATATACTCCAGGTTCCCAGCGCAACTCGCGAAAAAGCATGAGACATCCCCTCGCCACTATATGAGGCCAGATTCCTCTGCATTGCATGCAAAGCAATTCCGTTTTCCCCATGAAATGCGTAGGAGCCTTGACTTGCTTGATGGAACTCCAGAGAGTCCCCAAGAACACACTCACAAGCCTAGAGGGACCCTGAGGTCACTGCAGCAACGCGAAATAATTCCGTGTACACCAAATCAACTGGAGACGAGGCCCGATTCTGCCACATTAGCTCCAGAGAAATTCCGCTTTCCCCATCAAGCAAGACAAGTTGCTTCACTTTCTTTAGGCAACTCCAGAGACTCCCCGAAAACACCGTCCCATGTCTAGAGGAACACCAGGTTCAGCACAGCAACTTGAGGAAAGCTCTATGTACCCCAAATCATCTCGAGATGAGAGCAGATTCCCAGGATTCAACTTAAGAGGTATGCCAACTTTCCACAAGCACCCCAAGAGGAGGCTTCTCTCATCAATAGATATGGGGGAGGGACCCTGAGTTTGCTGCCTCAAGTGGAATGGAGTCCGAATGCCCTGACAAGAAAGAAGGCCGGATTTCCCTGCAGTGGCTTGAATGCAGGCTCGTCTTTCATTGCACAAGATGAAGGGATGTCTGAATCCAATACGGAGACCCTAGAGAAAGCCTTAAGTCCTGGCCTCATCACGCCAGGAGGTCTCACATCCCTTTGACATGGAGGTAGGTGGAATTCAATGTTTCAAAAGGTGATGACGCCTGACTCCTCTTGAAAATTGATAGGAATCCCAGTCTCACTGTGGCAACTGGAAAGGAACCCTGGGTCTCCCGCCTCACATTGAGAAGCGTCCCTAATGCCCTGCCAAGCCTCGAAGAGATTCCTGAGGTGTCCCTCATAACTAGACAGGAGTCCTGACGTCGCTGAACAAACATGAGTTTTGAAGGGCCATCCCCGCCGTACCTGGAGAATATACCCCAGGTTCGCACCGCAACTCGAGAGAAACCATGAGACTGCCTTCTCGCCGCGAGATGAGGCTTGATTCCCCTGCATTGCATGCAGAGCAATTCCGTGTTCCCCATCAAATACATAAGGAGCCATTACTTGCTTGATGGAATTCCAGAGAGTCCCCAAGAACACTGTCTCAAGTCCAGAGGGACCCTGATGTCACTGCAGCAATGGGAAATAGCTTCGTGTATCCCAAATCAACTCGAGATGAGTCCCTATTCCACTGCATTGGCTTCAGAGCCATCCCGTGTTCCGCATCAAACACGACAAGTGGGTTGGCTTCCTTTAGGCAACTGCAGAGATTCCCCGAGAACACTGTCCCAAGTCTAGAAGAACACCAAGTTCAGCACAGCAACTCGAGGAAAGCTCCATGTACCCCAAATCATCTTGAAATGAGAGCTGATTCCCTGGCTTCCACTCAAGAGGTATGCCACCATTCCACAAGCACAACCAGAGGAGGTGTCTCTCAGCAGTAAGTATGTGGGAGGGACCCTGAGTTTGCTGCCTCAAGTGGAATTGCCCCTGAGACGCCCTGACTCGAAAGAAGGTCCGATTTCCCTACAGTGGCTTGAATGCAGGCTCATCTTTCATCTCACAGGATGAAGGGATGTGTGAATCCCCTATGGAGAGCATAGAGAAAGTCCTAGGTCCCCGCCTCTTATCGACAGGAGGCCTCACATCCCGTTGACACCTCGAGAGGCATGCAGAATTCAATGATTCAAAAGGTGATGATGCCTGACTCCTCTTGAAAATTGGTAGGAATCCCAATATCCCTGTGGCAACTGGAAAGGGACCCTGGGTCTCCCTCCTCACCTCGAGAAGTGTGCTGATTGCCCTGCCAAGCCTCAAGGAGATTCCTGTGTCCCTCATAACTAGACAGGAGTCCTCAAATTGTCCAAGAACACTAGAGCAAACAAGCCCATTCATAACTGGTAAAGATTGAAATAGACACCTGGCCACGGAGGGTATACTGATAGTAAACTCTCCTACAGAAACATACTCAAGATACTGGTGGGATGCATGCACAGCCCCCTTTGGAAGACAGTCTGACAGTTGTTTCAGTAACCACATGGGACAAGCACTGAATTCCATACATGACAAGTGGTGGAAGCCAGGTATCTTACCATTGGAATGGTAAGTTATGGATAAACAAAAGGAAAGGTTACAAGATTCATGGAGACATCATCACAAATTACCCTCAACTGAATATATAAGCTGGAATACATGTATATATTTCCAAATATTGTCAGCTGAGCATATTTAGCTCCTACATGTATGTTTTAAATATCACTCTATAATGAAAAAGAACAGGAAATGTCCCTGGTGGCCCAGTGGTAAAGGATCTGCCTACCAATGCAGGGAACACTGGTTCAACCCCTGGTCCTAGAGGATTCCACATGCCCAGGGGCAACTAAGCCCCCGTACAACTATTGAAGTACTTGCATGCTCCAGAGCCCAAGTTCTGCAACCAGAGAAAGCGCTGCAATGAGAAGCCATGGCAAGTCAACTAGAGGGTAGCCTCTGCTCACTACAACTAGGCATCTAGCTACAAAGACCCAGCATTGTCAAAAATAATTCAGTGTTTAAAAAAAAGGACAGAAATTCTTTGAATAAACGATTGAGACTAGGGGCGAGACAGTAAATATATAAGCTAGAATAATCTTAAAGTATGAGGAAGTAAAGAAAGTAAAGACAACTATCAAGCTGTCCAAGCTGATAAAAATGAATGATTACACAGTTTTATCTGTATACACTAGCAAATAATAATCTGAAAAGGAATTTAAAAAAACAATTTCCTTTTGATAGTGTCAACATTAATAAAATATTTTGCCATGGGTGTAATGAGGATGACAAGACTGGCACATTGGAAATTATACACGATTGCTGAAAAATATCCTGAATACATGCACAGATATTCCATAGCGATGGAAAGACTTAAGATGGCAATACCATGGAATGCATCTTCAATCTGAAATGAAGATTCAATATGAATTACAAAAGACTGAAAGGCCATTGCTGAACCACAAAAGGCGCCAGGATTTTTGGCCTCCAGAGGAGAAGAATTCAATCCAGGGCCAGTTGACAAAGCTTGATCGCTCAGAGCTTTTGTGTCATAAAGTTTTATTAAAGTATAAAAGAGATAGAGAAAGCTGCTGACATAGACATCAGACGGGGGCAGTAAGAGTACCCCCTGCTAGTCTTTAGGCAGATGTTATACAGCCACTAGCAGTCTGCTAATGAAAGAAAGGCAATGTCTCAGAGAATGACACCAGGCCCCTCACCCACAACATGCATTGAGATAATATTGGCAGCAGGTGAGTCATCCCGGGCCATAGAATGATTGACATGAATTTTGAAGAAAGGCAGATTTCCAAGCAAATATATCATTTCATTAACATAGATTAGGAGAACAGGTATGAGTAAAACATATTGGTTTGTCAAGTCGGTTCTGAGCCTTTAGGGGGAACCGACCTGAAGACAGAGTCTAGCAGAAATACGTAGTATATTAACATAGCTTAAGACAAACCTTTCCTTAAGACAAAATGCATTGCTTAGCTGAAGGTTTGAGAAAAGTTAAGTTCAGGTGGAGCCAGGAGTCGTCATAGCAACACAAAATTTTAAGAGAAACCTCTTAAATTTGTATTGAGAAGGGGAAAAAATGTAGCACTCGTTTCGTTCCTCCAGCTGCTTGAGAGATGAAAAAACGTCTGACACTTGCAGCCTATTCCCTCTGTCTGGAGACCCCTGGCCTTCCTGCCTATTACCCTCTCCAGGCCTTTAGGAAGCAGTATACAAGCTGACCCTAACATACACGTGGAATAACAAGGGACTCCAAAGAATCCAAACAATCACATGAGTCTGCAGTTCAAAGGTCCTATGGTATGCTGTGCTAAGTCGCTTCAATCACGTCTGACTGTCAGAGCCCACCAGGCTCCTCTGTCCATGGGAATTTTCCAGGCAAGAATACTGGAGTGGGCTGGGTGCCCTCCTCCAGGGGATCTTCCCAACCCAGGGATAGGATTCCTGCATTGGCAGGTAGGTTCTTTACCACTAGCACCACCTGGGGAAAAAGTGCCTAAAGGAGATCATGGAAACCCATTTAGGAAAAGGGACTCAGAGGAAAGACAGTGAGGGAAGGAAACTCTTAATCACACTCAGAGAAGCCCAGCAGGTAGTTCTGCAGGTGGAAGAGGAGGAGGAAGCATGCTGGAGCTGTGTAGAAGATGAAAGAGGGAACTAAAGCAGGGGCCCCCAACCTCTAGGATCTAATGCCTGATGATCTGAGGTGGAGCTGGTGAAATAATAATAGAAATAAGAGTTTGATCACTCAGCCATGTCCAGCCCTTGGTAGCCCACCAGGCTCCTCAGTCCATTGAATTCTTCAGGCAAGAATACTGGAGTGGGCTGTCATTTCCTTCTCCAGGGGATTTCCCTGACCCAGGGATTAAACCCGGGTCTCCCTCATTGCAGGCAGACTCTTTACCAACTGAGCCTCCAGGGAACAGAAACAGAAATAGAGTGCACAATAAATGGACTGCACTTGAAACATCCCAAAACCTTGCCCCACCCCTGTCTGTCAAAAAATTGTCTTCCAAAAAAACTCCCAAGTTCAAGGAAGGAACTTCAAGTGTACTCAGCTGTCCTAGATTGCTGGTTTAGGGAGATCCTGAAGTGGGGATGTCCCAAGAGGTAGACCCTCCCTTGTGTGGAGTCTGCAATAGACCTCTGATAGCCTTGGTGATGATCAGAGAGATTTGTTTCATTTTTTAAAAATATCCTTGTGGGTACCAACTGGGACCATCACTGTTCTAATATACCTCATAGTGTTGCTGACACTACAGATACAATTGTGTGACATTGAACTTATTCAATAAAAATGATGAAGCATCTGCCCTGTGCCCAGCACTTTCCAAGGGCTGGGAAGTACAATGAAAATACTCCATAAGATGCACAGCTGGTAGGCACATTCTTTCAAAAAGCCTTTTTCATTTCCACCAATAGTTTATTCTCAATGTCAACCCTTGCCACTTAATGACCATGCTGGGTAGGAAGCTCATTAAAAACCCAGGAGCCAGTGTTCCTGGAAGGATATCCCATTCTCCCTTGGACAGTCCTCCGCCCTCTCCGACTCTCAGTTTCCTCATCTGCGAAATCATGGACAACTGACTATAATTCATCACCAGAACCCAAGCCTATTGAGGGGGAGGGGAAATATTACTCCAAGGCCTGGATGATAGACCAGATTGAAAGAAAAATATGCCATTTCTGGTTTTCAGTCAAACAGACAAATACAATGAAGAAAGGAGTCCCTGGCCCTGTGGGATTTGCCTAGGGGTCTAGTCTGGGAAATTCTTACACATCAGGAGATGGCTCTGAGCTGGATTTCCACAAACAAGAACATCCATGCAAAGGACAAGCCTGCAGAGCTCTGTGCCCATTGGTCACAAGAGACTGCCTCCCGATGGCCAGCAGCATTTACAAGTGACCTCCTAAGACCTTCACCAAACTCCTGGGGCACCTCTGGCTTTTCTGTTTCCCTCACTTTTCTGACCCTTTTCTTTAAAAAATGCACATTTCTTCATAGAATGCCACAGTGGAAGGAAAATAGGCCTTCAAGTTTGAGGCCTCAATTTGCAGAAAACTTGGAGCTGCTTGTTTTTTTTTTTTTTTTAATTAAAGCACCACATAAATTAAAAATTTTACACGTTCTAATTATTCAGTTCCAAAACACCAAACTTATTGCACAGGGTCCCCATGGAAAGGCCCCCTCTCAGCAGGACAGCCACAGATTCCCCCATGAAAGGGCAGCAAGGTGCCCTCCTCCCTTCTCTCCTGCCTGGGTGGCCACCAGGTTTTTAAATACATGCACCCTACTAAGTTTCTAGGATGCAATTCGTGGACCCTTCCCTTTCCTGTCCCAGCAGGTGGTCAAGGGCCTGCTGGCCTGCAAAGTGCTGGAAGCAGGGCTGGGTCAGCCGGCCAGACTAAGGGTTGTGGAGTCCCAGCTGGTGAAATTACCAGGCAGGATAAATCCCTTGGACTTCCAGCAGGCACTATGCTGCATGGGAAAATAGATAGATATAACCAGCCTGGAGCCTCAGGGTGGGACCTAAAGTTCGATTTTGTTTTCTCCAATGTTAAATGATACAAGCAAGGGCCTTTGAGACTGTTGTTTTCTTTTCTAAGCCCAAAGACTCCTTCAGTTACTAATGTAGGTATCCTAGAAACTATGTGACATCCATGAAAATCTGATATGTCCTGGTAAAATGCTGTCAGTTATAATTCTAGTTATCATATTAAAGTGTTTCAAGTCACAGCAGTGACTATTTTGTCACTTTTTTTGTCAATTTTTATTTTGTCAATTTTGTCAATTTTTATTTTGTCAATTTTTATCTAATCAGGTTTTAAACATGCCTTCCATGGTTTCACACTGATGCCTTTGCAAAAATACTGCTACCTCAAGATACATGGAAAAGACTTTCCTGAGCTTACCCATAAACAACGCTTTTTGTTTGTTATCTGGTAAGCTGGTACCAGACTGGAATTTAGTCTACTCTCTAGGTTAAGAGAACACAGCTTTCTTAGAATGCAGCTTTTAATCACAGATGATGAATTTATTTACCTTTCAGTGATTTATATTTGTTTTTATCATCTGTTTTTTTTTTTTTTTTTTTTTACTTCCGTAAAATAAATAAGCATTATTTAAGTACGGTACATGTAGGATGGACCAAGATTTCCCCACTCCTGCAAATTCCCTTAATCCCTCAGATTCTTCTCTTGGGACCAAGGTCTCACTTTCCTCCAGAGGGACAATCCAAGCTTTTTATCAGCTAGCTGATCTGCCCCTGATATCAGAGTCAATTTGAGCATGAGTTGGTCTATAATTTAGGCATGAAACTGTGATTACATAAAAGAAAGATGACTTTTTGATGGAGGATGTCCATGATATTCCTTGAACTTCAGAGAAAATTGGTTAAAATGAAACTTTTTTCCCTTGGAAACAGCAAAGGCAGTTCTTTTAGCATATGCAATTGAAAACATCTAGGTTGTTAGCTCAGTTTTCATTCCAGTCTCAAAGAAAGGCAATGACAAAGAATGTTCAAACTGTCACACAACTGGACTCATCTCACATGCTAGTAAAGTAACACTCAAAATTCTCCAAGCCAGGCTTCAGCAATATGTCAACCGTGAAATTCCAAATGTTCAAGATGGATTTAGAAAAGGCAGAGGAACCAGAGATCAAATTGCCAAAATCCACTGGATAATTGAAAAAGCAAGAGAGTTCCAGAAAAACACTTATTTCTGCTTTGTTGACTATGCCAAAGCCTTTGACTGTGTATATCACAATAAACTGGGGAAAATTCTGAAAGAGATAAGAATACCAGATCACCTGACCTGCCTCTTGAAAGACCTATATGCAGGTCAGGAAGAAACAGAACTGGACCTGGACCAACAGACTGGTTCTAAATAGGAAAAGGAATATGTCAAGGCTGTATATTGGCACCCTGCTTATTTAACTTATATCTGCTTATATATAGGGCATCATGAGAAATGCTGCACTGGATGAAGCACAAACTGGAATCAAGATTGCTGGGAGAAATATCAATAACCTCAGATATGCAGATGACACCACCCTGATGGCAGAAATTGAAGAACTAAAGAGCCTCTTGATGAAAGAGAAAGAGGAGAGTGAAATAGTTAGCTTAATGCTCAGCGTTCAGACAACTAAGATCATTGCATCCAGTCTCATCACTTCTTGGCAAATAGATGAGAAAACAATGGAAACAGTGGCAGATTTTATTTTTCGGGGCTCGGATATCATTGCAGATGGTGACTGCAGCCATGAAATTAAAAGATGCTTACGACTTGGAAGGAAAGTGATAACCAAACTAGACAGCATATTAAAAAGCTGAGACATTGCTTTGCCAACAAAGATCCGTCTAGTCAAGGCTAAGGTTTTTCCATGTCATGTATGGATGTGAAAGATGGACTATAAAGAAAGTTGACAGCCAAAGATTTGATGCTTTTGCACTGTGGTGCTGAAGAAGATGCTTGAAGTTTGCTTAGACTATAAGAGGACCCAACCACTCCATCCTAAAGGAAATCAGGTCTGAATATACATTGGAAAGACTAATATTGAACCTGAAACTCCAATACTTTGGCCACTAGATGTGAAGAGCTGACTCATTTGTAAGTTACTTTGATTTGCCTGTGAGTGTGGGCGCCCTACCTGGGCACAGGGCCTCAGGGGCCATTGCCACTGAATCATGACCTCCACGCAAGCACATTCCAGCTGTGTGACACTCAGCATGCAGGAGACTGGGAAAGCTATCTTCCTTGGAGGAAGGAAAGTCATACACAGAGTGTGTTTTCAGGCCTCTATTTGCAGCAAGTGTTTTGCTTCTCAGATGTCAGACCTGCAGGCCTGCCCCAAGGACCTCAATTCCAGAGTCAGGGCCATGTGTCTCCCTGCACATTCCGAGCCTTGCAAACACATTCCTGGGTCAGAGAGGTGCTTCCCATGAGGAAGAAGGCTGCGGGAGTGTGTCTGAGGGGGCCAGGTGGCATGCTGGGGTCACCTGGTTGAGGGCACCTTGCACATCCATTGGGCCCCAGGAGAGCAGTTATGGACTCGCCCCTTGCTTGAGATATCCCAAAGCAAGGAGCAATGCTAGCTGTATCAGAAGGAGGAAAACAGCAATGGGATGGATTTTCAAGCAGTTGCTAGGTCACACTGTGTTAGGGTTCCCCAGGAGACATGTGAGAATTTTGGCCCCTAGGCCCGGTATCTAGGGGTGTGCACAGGGTGTTTTCCCCACAGGATCCAAAATGTTCCAGACAGACCTAGGCTCAATAGCTGTTGCTAGGCTGCACCGCTTTAGGCACACCGAGAGAAGCAGGCACACTGTGGCCCCGAGGTCCGGTATGCAGGTTCACATATGGGGTGTGTCCCCGTAGGAGCCAAGAATTTTCCTGACAGTCCTAGGCTCCCTAGAGCACTCAGGTCTGCTCAGAGGACCGAAGTTCCAGAGGCAGGGTCGTGTATCTCCCCTTCCCTTTGTGATCCTTGCAAAGACATTCCAAGCTGATAGTGGTACTACCCATGAAGAAGCAAGCAGTGGGAGTATATTTGACATGACTGGGTGCCTTGATGGGCTCAGCTCCTCAAGGGGGCCTTTCCTCTCAAAGTAGGCCCCATGTCCGCTTGAGGACGGGGTTGGGCCCTCTTCCCTCCACACTGCCAAAGGGTGGAACAAAGCTAGGTGTCAGAGGTAAGAAAGGAGCAATTGGATGGATTTTCAAGCTCTCACTAGGCTGTACTGCTTCAAGGCCCACTCGAGCAAAACAGGCGCCCTGTGGCCCCTAGGTCAGGTATGCAGGTTCACACACAGGGTGTGTTCCCGTCAAAGCCAAGAATTTTCTGACAGACCTAGGCTCACTAGAATTGTCCTACAGAGCAAAGGGGATGGAAGAGATGTGTGGAGGTGGGTCTGCCTTCCCCTGTGAGTGTGGGGCTACTCCCTATGGCCCCAAGTTGAGGGATAACTGCAACTAAGAAAGGAACTCCAAGAAGGAACTCCAAGAAGCGCTTTTCCAGGAGGCTGGGACAGGGAGTCCGCAGGATGCAGGGAAAGGGAGCCTTCTTCAGGGAAGAAGAGGCAGCCACTCGGGGTGTGTTTGCAAGCCTCTTTGGAAGGCACAGTTTCGCTGATACAATTGAATTCCAGTTCTGCTCAGAGGACTGAAATTTCAGAGGCAGGGCCATGTATCTCCCCTTCCCTTTTCAATCCTTGCAAAGACATTCCTAGCTGATAGTGATACTGCCCATGAGGAAGTAAGCAGCTGGAGTGTGTTTGACATGACTGGGTGCCTTCCTGGGCTCAGCTCCTCAAGGGGACTTTCTACTCAAAGTAGGCCCATTGCCTACTTGGGGAGAGGGTATGGAAGGTTTGCTTCCAAATGGCGAAAAGGTGGAGCAAATCTAGCTTTGTCAGAGGTACGTAAAGTGCAATTTAATGGATTTTCAAGCTGTTGCCAGGCAACACCGCTTCAGGGTCCCCTCTCCCAGAAGAAAACAGGCGCCCTGTGGCCCCTAGGTCTGGTATGCAGATTAACACACAGGATGTGTCCCCACAGGAGCCAAGAGTTTTCCTACCAGGCCTAGGCTTACTAGAGCTCTACTATAGAGCAAAGGGGATGGAACAGAAGTGTGGATGTGACTTTGCCTTTACCTTTGACTGTGAGGCCCCTCCATAAGGTCCCAGGCGAAATTGCCCTCGCCCTTGCCCTAACCCTAACCCCAACACGACACCCTAACCCTAACCAACACCGTAACCCTATCCCAGAACCTAACACCAACCCGACCCCCTAACCCTAACCTGACACACTAATCCTAACGCATCATCCCAACGCTAACCTGACACCTTCACCCCTCAGCCCTCACCCTCACCCACACCCCTAACTTCTAACCCCTAAGCCACAATGTAACCCACACCCTAATCCACACCCTTAACCTAACCCACACCCTCCCCCCCACCCTACTCACACCCTCAACCCTAGACTTAACCTGCATCATCTTCAATTTCAGCACTTCTCATGCATCACAAAAGACAAGGGAGTCATATTTCAAACGTGAATCCAAGACCCATTAACCACATAACAGGAATATAAACACTGTGAACACATCATTTAAATCACTTGCACCACCAAATACCTCTCCACCACATATCATATCAATAACAGTGGAACTCATGTATGCCATACATATTGTAACATAGCAATCTAATACCCAACAGTAATATGGGTAATTATATACACAAGATATATTTAAACCAAAAATATTTAAACAAATTCCAGTTTTTACGATGGTTTTAATCCTCGCAAAAGTAGGATTAACAGCATGTTTTTCCACTAGGATCCAAAGCATTGAGCAAAATTGCCGAGGTCCAGCCCCAGCAGGACCAGGAATACCCAAGGGATGAGTGGCGTCAGCGAGGAAGAAGACAGACAGAAGACACACAGATGTTGCATAGAAGAGGTAGCTTTTTTTTTTTAATTTTTAGGATAGCTCAGTTTTTTTTTTTTTTTTAATTTTATTTTATTAGTTGGAGGCCAATTACTTCACAACATTTCAGTGGGTTTTGTCATACATTGACACGAATCAGCCATAGAGTTACACGTATTCCCCATCCCGATCCCCCCTCCCACCTCCCTCTCCACCCGACTCCTCTGGGTCCTCCCAGTGCACCAGGCCCGAGCACTCGTCTCATGCATCTCACCTGGGCTAGTGATCTCTTTCACCATAGATAAAATACATGCTGTTCTTTTGAAACATCCCACCCTCACCTTCTCCCACAGAGTCCAAAAGTCTGTTCTGTACTTCTGTGTCTCTTTTTCTGTTTTGCATATAGGGTTATCATTACCATCTTTCTAAATTCCATATATATGTGTTAGTATGCTGTAATGTTCTTTATTTTTCTGGCTTACTTCACTCTGAATAATGGGCTCCAGTTTCATCCATCTCATTAGAATTGATTCAAATGAATTCTTTTTAATGGCTGAGTAATATTCCATGGTGTATATGTACCACAGCTTCCTTATCCATTCATCTGCTGATGGGCATCTAGGCTGCTTCCATGTCCTGGCTATTATAAACAGTGCTGCAATGAACAATGGGGTGCACGTGTCTCTTTCAGATCTGGTTTCCGTGGTGTGTATGCCCAGAAGTGGTATTGCTGGGTCAAATGGCAGTTCTATTTCCAGTTTTTTAAGAAATCTCCACACTGTTTTCCATAGTGGCTGTACTAGTTTGCATTCCCACCAACAGTGTAAGAGGGTTCCCTTTTCTCCACACCCACTCCAGCATTTATTGCTTGTAGACTTTTGGATAGCAGCCATCCTGACTGGCGTGTAATGGTACCTCATTGTGGTTTTGATTTGCATTTCTCTAATAATGAGTGATGTTGAACATCTTTTCATGTGTTTGTTAGCCATCTGTATGTCTTCTTTGGAGAAATGTCTGCTTAGTTCTTTGGCCCATTTTTTGATTGGGTCATTTATTTTTCTGGAATTGAGCTTCAGGAGTTTCTTGTATATTTTTGAGATTAATCCTTTGTCTGTTTCTTCCTTTGCTATTATTTTCTCCCAATCTGAGGGCTGTCTTTTCACCTTACTTATAGTTTCCTTTGTAGTGCAGAAGCTTTTAAGTTTCATTAGGTCCCATTTGTTTATTTTTGCTTTTATTTCCAATATTTTGGGAGGTGGGTCATAGAGGACCCTGCTGTGATTCATGTCGGAGAGTGTTTTGCCTAAGTTCTCCTCTAGGAGTTTTATAGTTTCTGGTCTTACATTTAGATCTTTAATCCATTTTGAGTTTATTTTTGTGTGTGGTGTTAGAAAGTGTTCTAGTTTCATTCTTTTACAGGTGGTTGACCAGTTTTCCCAGCACCACTTGTTAAAGCAGTTGTCTTTTTTCCATTGTATATCCTTGCCTCCTTTGTCAAAGATAAGGTGTTCATAGGTTCGTGGATTTATCTCTAGGCTTTCTATTCTGTTCCATTGATCTATATTTCTGTCTTTGTGCCAGTACCATACTGTCTTGATGACTGTGGCTTTGTAGTAGAGACTGAAGTCAGACAGGTTGATTCCTCCAGTTCCATTCTTCTTTCTCAAGATTACTTTGGCTATTCGTGGTTTTCTGTATTTCCATACAAATTGTGAAATTATTTGTTCTAGTTCTGTGAAAAATACCGTTGGTAGTTTGATAGGGATTGCATTGAATCTATAGATTGCTTTGGGTAGAATAGCCATTTTGACAATATTGATTCTTCCAATCCATGAACACGGTATGTTTCTCCATCTGTTTGTGTCCTCTTTGATTTCTTTCATCAGTGTTTTATAGTTTTCTATGTACAGGTCTTTTGTTTCTTTAGGTAGATATACTCCTAAGTATTTTATTCTTTTTGTTGCAATGGAGAATGGTATTGTTTCCTTAATTTCTCTTTCTGTTTTTTCATTGTTAGTATATAGGAATGCAAGGGATTTCTGTGTGTTAATTTTATATCCTGCAACTTTACTATATTCATTGGTTAGCTCTAGTAATTTTCTGGAAGAGTATTTAGGGTTTTCTATGTAGAGGATCATGTCAACTGCAAACAACGAGAGTTTCACTTCTTCTTTTCCTATCTGGATTCCTTTTACTTCTTTTTCTGCTCTGATTGCTGTGGCCAAAACTTCCAAGACTATGTTGAATAATAGTGGTGAGAGTGGGCACCCTTGTCTTGTTCCTGATTTCAGGGGAAATGCTTTCAATTTTTCACCATTGAGGGTGATGCTTGCTGTGGGTTTGTCATATATAGCTTTTATTATGTTGAGGTATGTTCCCTCTATTCCTGCTTTCTGGAGAGTTTTAATCATAAATGAGTGTTGAATTTTGTCAAAGGCTTTCTCTGCATCTATTGAGATAATCATATGGTTTTTATCTTTCAATTTGTTAATGTGGTGTATTACTTTGATTGATTTGCAGATATTGAAGAATCCTTGCATTCCTGGGATAAAGCCCACTTGGTCATGGTGTATGATTTTTTTAAGATGTTGTTGGATTCTATTTGCTAGAATTTTGCTAAGGATTTTTGCATCTATGTTCATCAGTGATATTGGCCTGTAGTTTTCTTTTTTTGTGGCATCTTTGTGTGGTTTTGGAATTAGGGTGATGGTGGCCTCATAGAATGAGTTTGGAAGTTTACCTTCTTCTGCAATTTTCTGGAAGAGTTTGAGTAAGATAGGTGTTAGCTCTTCTCTAAATTTTTGGTAGAATTCAGCTGTGAAGCCATCTGGCACTGGGCTTTTGTTTCCTGGAAGATTTTTGATTACAGTTTCGATTTCCTTGCTTGTGATGGGTCTGTTAAGATCTTCTATTTCTTCCTGGTTCAGTTTTGGAAAGTTATACTTTTCTAAAATTTGTCCATTTCATCCAAGTTGTCAATTTTATTGGCATAGAGCTGCTGGTAGTAGTCTCTTATGATCCTTTGTATTTCAGTGTTGTCTCTTGTGATCTCACCCTTTTCATTTCTTATTTTGTTAATTTGGTTCTTCTCTCTTTGTTTCTTAATGAGTCTTGCTAATGGTTTGTCAATTTTGTTTATTTTTTCAAAAAACCAGCTTTTAGCTTTGTTGATTTTTGCTATGGTCTCTTTAGTTTCTTTTGCATTTATTTCTGCCCTAATTTTTAAGATTTCTTTTCTTCTGCTAACCCTGGGGTTTTTCATTTCTTCCTTCTCTAATTGCTTTAGGTGTAGAGTTAGGTTATTTATTTGGCTTTTTTCTTGTTTCTTGATGTAAGCCTCTAATGCTATGAACCTTCCCCTTAGCACTGCTTTTACAGTGTCCCATAGGTTTTGGGTTGATGTGTTTTCATTTTCATTCATTTCTATACATATTTTGATTTCTTTTTTGATTTCCTCTATGATTTTTTGGTTATTCAGAAGCGTGTTATTTAGCCTCCATATGTTTGAATTTTTAACAATTTTTTTCCTGTAATTGAGATCTAATCTTACTGCACTGTGGTCAGAAAAGATGACTGGGATGATTTCAATTTTTCTGAATTTTCCAAGACCAGATTTATGGCCCAGGATGTGATCTGTTCTGGAGAATGTTCTGTGTGGACTTGAGAAAAAGGTGAAATTGATTGTTTGGGGGTGAAATGTCCTATAGATATCAATTAGGTCTAGCTGGTCCATTGTATCATTTAAGGTTTGTGTTTCCTTTTTGATTTTCTGTTTAGTTGATCTATCCATAGTTGTGAGTGGGGTATTAAAGTCTCCCACTATTATTGTGTTACTATTCATTTCCTCTTTCATACTCATTAGCGTGTGCCGTACATATTGCGGTGCTCCTATGTTGGGTGCATATATATTTATAATTGTTATATCTTCTTCTTGGATTGATCCTTTGATCATTATGTAGTGTCCTTCTTTGTCTCTTTTCACATCCTTTATTTGAAAGTCTATTTTATCTGATATGAGTATTGTGACTCCTGCTTTCTTTTGGTCTCCATTTGCGTGAAATATTTTTTTCCAGCCCTTCACTTTTAGTCTGTATGTGTCTCTGGTTTTGAGGTGGGTCTCTTGTAGACAGCATATATAAGGGTCTTGTTTTTGTATCCATTCAGCCAATCTTTGTCTTTTGGTTGGGGCATTCAACCCATTTACATTTAAGGTAATTATTGATAGGTGTGGTCCCGTTGCCATTTACTTTGTTGTTTTGGGTTCATGTTTATACAACATTTCTGCATTTCCTGTCTAGAGAAGGTCCTTTAGCATTTGTTGAAGAGCTGGTTTGGTGGTGCTGAATTCTCTCAGCTTTTGCTTGTCTGTAAAGCTTTTGATTTCTCCTTCATATCTGAATGAGATCCTTGCTGGGTACAGTAATCTAGGTTGTAGATTATTTTCTTTCATTACTTTCATTATGTCCTGCCATTCCCTTCTGGCCTGGAAGGTTTCTATTGGTAGATCAGCTGTTATCCTTATGGGAATTCCTTTGTGTGTTATTTGTTGTTTCTCCCTTGCTGCTTTTAGTATTTGTTCTTTGTGTTTGATCTTTGTTAATTTGATTAATATGTGTCTTGGAGTGTTTCGCCTTGGGTTTATCCTGTTTGGCACTCTCTGGGTTTCTTGGACTTGGGTGGCTATTTCCTTCCCCATTTTAGGGAAGTTTTCAGCTATTATCTCCTCGAGTATTTTCTCATGGCCTTTCTTTTTGTCTTCTTCTTCTGGGACTCCTATGATTCGAATGTTGGGGCGTTTCACATTGTCCCAGAGGTCCCTGAGGTTGTCCTCATTTCTTTTGATCATTTTTTCTTTTTTCCTCTCTGCTTCATTTATTTCCACTATTCTATTGTCTACCTCACTTATCCTATCTTCTGTCTCCATTATTCTACTCTTGGTTCGCTCCAAAGTGTTTTTTATCTCATTCATTGCATTATTCATTTTTAATTGACTCTCTTTTATTTCTTCTAGGTCTTTGTTAAGCATTTCCTGCATCTTTTCAATCTTTGTCTCCAGGCTATTTATCTGTAACTCCATTTTGTTTTCAAGATTTGGATCATTTTTATTATCATTATTCTAAATTGTTTTTCAGATAGATTCCCTATCTCCTCCTCTTTTGTTTGACTTGGTGGGCACTTGTCATATTCCTTTACCTGTTGGGTATTGCACTGTTCTTGCACTAGTGCACATGGCAAGTATTAGGTTCGGTTTCTAAGTGAGCAACTAATGGTTACATTCACAGCTGGCCACTGAGGTACTTAATGGGAGAGGCGAACCCAGGTCTGCAAAGCAGTAGCCAACATGAAATCAGCTATTGTCATTGTAGCCAAGTTCCTTGAATTTGTAGTGTTATTTGCGGTGTTCTTCAAGAAGATGCCTTCGCCCTGCCAGTAAGACATATTTCCATAACACATAGCCATGCACTCAATCGATGTGCATCCTCCAGTAAAGCCCAGCCCCGATGTCTTAGAGGAGCCTCTCTGCCCATTGTCATAAGCCAGTCTAATTTTGTGTGAGACCGTGAAAACTCAGTGTCTTTATTACGCTTGTGCTTCTGACGGGAGGTCTGAGAAGGCACTTCTGAAGGTTTATTCCTACCAGTCGTTGTCATATTTATCGAGTCTTTATTTTATATTTTTTTCTTATTTTTTACTTCTACCAGTTTCTTGCTACCAACCCGTCTCCCTCCACCCTCGTGCACACACGATCAGTCATGGAATCCCGTGGACTTCAGCCCGCCAGACTCCTCTGTCCATGGATTTTTCCAGCCAAGAATACTGGAGTGGGTTGCCATTTCCTTCTCCATGTATGGAGTCTTTAAAGATTCCGTCACTGAGGTGTTGCTTCTCAACTTGTATATGCACTTTCACCCTAAGTGCAGTAGAAGTCATCCCCACTTCCCAACATGTCTGTCTTCCGACCTCTGGAGAATGTATTGCTTGAGTTCACCACAGCGTCAGGATATTCTAGAAAGCCTTCTGATTGCAGTCTCTTCAGGAGGTTACAAGTGTTAAACCTCAGGATTTTACAAAGCACTTTTTACAACCTCAGCTGAAAGGGAAGTCAACACTCAGTGAAAGTCACAGGCTTCCATGGCCTGGACTTGATTATGGGTTGTACTTTCATAATCATCGTGTTTCATATATCAACTAAGATGTCACTGAGAATTTTTTTTTTCTCATCGTTCTATCTTTCATGTTTATTTAGATATATTATGGGGTTTCCCATATATCCTCCATTAGGGATGAGGTTCTTAAGACAGTAGAACTTACTGCACCTGACTTCCAGTTAGCTGTGTTAGGACAGGAAAAAGAATGACCAGCTGCTGGATTCTTAAGGTTATGTGTGAAAACATTATTCGTTTTCCTGTGTGCAGTCATCCGATTCTAACTTTCTGAAGTAGGCATTCAGAAAAATCACAAAACCGACTAACTACAAGGCGGTCTCCCATGCAAGTACTGACCAGGCCCGGCCCTACTCAATTTCCCAGATCAGAGGAGATAGGGCACGTTCAGGGTGCTATGGCCTTAGACCGAGGCGGCTGTCAGGCGCCCCAAGAGCTCCGCGTTGCGCCTCCCTTGCGTTCTGACCTGCCCTTCGGGCCTGGGGCCACAGCTCTCGAGCTGGCGTGCGCCGCACTTGAGCCGCACGACCCGCGACTGGACTCCGACCAACCAGGGCCGGCAGCTCAGGGGCCAGCAGAGGGCGCCACGGCCCCGCACACCGCCAGCCCCGGCCAGCACCCGTCTGGCCCGGCCGGGTCCTGGCATACCTGCGGGACCTGGGGTGGGGGGAGGGGGGGTGGGTAGAGCAGCGAGGACTTCTCGGTGCCCCCTCACCCCCTGCCCCCCACCATCCCGTTCGCTGCTAAGGGTGACGTGGCTCCGGACGAGCGGGGCTTCGTCCCGGGTCCGCGGTCCCAGGAGCCTCCTGCGGCTTAGAGGCAGCCCAGCCGGGGCCCCAGCCGCACATCCTGCCCGCTGCGCAAGCCCCCTGGAGCACATCAGCCCCGCCTTTTTGCCCTACCGAGACCCGCCCTGCCCCCACACTGCCGGCCCAGTACAAGTCTTTCCTGAGAGAGCAGAGGAGCGAAGCCAGGCACACGGACAGGCACTCGCACGCACCCACGCCAGGTGAGACAGAGGCAGAAAGAGATGAGGGTTCAGAGAGAGACTCGAAGACAGCTTGTGGACAGGGGGTGACTCGGGCAGGATGCCAGGCAGCTGCAGAGGCCACCTGGCCCTGAGCAGCGAATGCGAGGGGGACAGGGCGAAGCCGCTGAGTAGGGGAGGGCCTGGAGATGCCCAGGGTGCGAGGGCACCTGAGATCTCCTCGCTCCGCGCCCCGCCCCAGTCCTCCCAACCCGCTGCACGCACGCCACGCCAGGGCACTCTGACACTAGCTTCTCTGGAGTTTGGTCACCTGAATTTCTATCCTTGTGCTCAAGTGAGTGATGACAGTGTATTGAACAGCTAGGTCATTTCCAAATAATTTAAGCTTAGAGTTTCACAGGACACGCGGACATGAATGCAGAGACCAGCACCGATGCATGGACACCAACCTTGGTAAATAGACAACCAATGGGAAATTACTGTCTGACTCAGGAGAGCGAAAGAAAGCCGAACAGATGGAATGAAATGAACAGAAACACAAACTTTGCAACTAACACCCTAATTCGATTACAAAAAAAAAAAAAAAAAACCAACAACACTCTAACCATTTTAGGAAAACAATAGACCTCTCCATGACCTTTGGTCGGGTGAGGAGTTCTAGCACACGACAAAAAAAGCCACCTTTTCCAAATCGTGAATATGTTAGTTCACACATTGACTTTTACATTGAAATGTGTAACAAATAAACTTAAAATCATTGACTCACTACATAAGCATGGAAGTATTTTAAACATAAAATATGTTCTATAGTATTCAGGAAGCATTTGGCACATGTCTCACTGTATGAGACCCAAAACTGGAACTTAGTTGAAGAGTCAGGATAGTCTAAAAATGAATCCCTAACTAAAAGGAATACACAGGATTATTGTAGATAAAAAAGGTTAAAGAAGAGAAACTAGAAATCAGTCAATAAATGTTTTAGGGGTTAGCTTAGAGTGACTAGCCTCTGTGTGACTTTTTAAATTTTTCATGTTTGCATCTTCCAAATTTTCGATGGTGAGAATAATACTTTCATATCAGTTTCAAAATCAGTCTCACACTAAAGACAGTAAGACTAGAATAAGAAATAAGAAATGCTTGGGGGAAAAAAAAATGCTTGAACTAAAGGTGGTACTGATGAAATTATTTGCAGGGCAGCCAAGGAGTCACAGATGTAGAGAACAGACTTATGGACATGGACAGGGGGGAGGAAGGAGAGGGTGAGATGAATGCAGAGTAACATGAAAAGATATTACCATACGTAAAAACAGATGCCAATGAAATTTGCTGTATGACTCAGGGGACTCAAAGAGGGGCTCTGCAACAAGCTAGGGGTGGAATGGGGAGGGAAATGGGAGAGAGGTTCAGGAGGGAGGAAACATATGTATACCTGTGGCTCATTCATGCTGATGTTTGGCAACAAAATTCTGTAAAGCACCTACCCTTCAATTGAAAGAAAAAGTCATGTTTGGACTTACCAAACAAGGTCTTGTGTACTTCTAGCATGGCCTTCTGTTTCGTGCTGCCACCCTTAACTCATTCTTCAATATCATTAAACAGACTAGTCAAGTTTTTGCCAAAAATATCTTGAGCTCCTGCATTATGCTGATGCACTGCCTTCTCACGATCCAGTTTAGAATGGAGACCAAAGAAATCTTTTGTCGTGTCTTCAAGTATTTGAGGGCACACTATGTGACTTTTAAAAATAAATGTGGATAAGACGGATATGACCAAAACAATCTAATGACAATATCTGTGCTTCATTAAAGACTTCTGCAGAGAACTAGTAAATTTTATATATAGTATCAGAAGAATTTTTTAAATGCATGCCAACGTTTATTTCTCCTCCGCTAGCCATCTGGACAAGGGAAACTGAGTTTACCAATCAATGTCCATAGTTATGTTCCCTCACCGATTTTTACCCAATATGTGTTACTCAGGCAGGAGACCCTGGTTCAGTTCCTGGGTAAGGAAGAACCGCTGGAGAAGGGATAGGCTACCCACTCCAGTATTAGTGGGCTTTCCTTGTGGCTCAGTTGGTAAAGAATCATTCCTCTTTCACAAGAGTAGGTCAACTCCTCTCAAAGCAAATACAGGATGGTAATAACTATGCAGGACAAAGCTGATTCTGTATATTTATAGTACTCACTAATGAGCTTGACAGAGGTGCTAGATCTGTTACCACATTTCTTTTTCTAAGTAATATCCGCATGTGCGGGTGAAAGTGGCTCAGTTCGTGCCTGATTCTTTGCAGCCCCTTGGACTATAGAGTCCGTGGAATTCTCTAGGCCAGAATACAGGAGTGGGTAGCCTATCCCTTCTCCAGGGGATCTTCCCGACCCAGGACTGAAAGCGGGGTCTCCTGCGTTGCAGGCAGATTCTTTACCAACTGAGCTAGTAGGGCTTCCCTGGTCGCTCAGTTGCTAAAGAATATCTGCATAACTGTCTATCGATTTGGCATTAGCAATCTGTCTGTGAGCAGGGCCGGTCATAAGCAGCTTCTGTGAGAAAACAGAAGCATGTCTGTCTGACTTGCTTCTCCGCGAAGCTTTCAGTGTTCTTGCGCTAGTGCACATGGCAAGTATTAGGTTCGGTTTCTAAGTGAGAAACTAATGGCTACATTCACAGCTGGCCACTGAGGTACATAATGGGAGAGGCGAACCCAGCTCTGCCAAGCAGTAGCCAACATGAAATCAGCTATTGTCATTGTAGCCAAGTTCCTTGAATTTGTAGTGTTATTTGCTGTGTTCTTCAAGAAGATGCTTTCGCCCTTCCATTAAGACATATTTCCATAACACATAGCCATGCACTCTATCGATGTGCATCCTCCAGTAAAGCCCAGCCCCGATGTCTTAGAGGCGCCTCTCTGCACATTGTCATAAGCCAGTCTAATTTTGTGTGAGACCGTGAAAACTCAGTGTCTTTATTACACTTGTGCTTCTGACGGGAGGTCTGAGAAGGCACTTCTGAAGGTTTATTCCTACCAGTCGTTGTCATATTTATCGAGTCTTTATTTTATATTTTTTCTTATTTTTTACTTCTACCAGTTTCTTGCTACCAACCCGTCTCCCTCCACCCTCGTGCACACACGATCAGTCATGGAATCCCGTGGACTTCAGCCCGCCAGACTCCTCTGTCCATGGATTTTTCCAGCCAAGAATACTGGAGTGGGTTGCCATTTCCTTCTCCATGTATGGAGTCTTTAAAGATTCCGTCACTGAGGTGTTTCTTCTCCACTTGTACATGCCATTTCTCCCTAAGTGCAGTAGAAGTCATCCCCACTTCCCAACATGTCTGTCTTCCGACCTCTGCAGAATGTATTGCTTGAGTTCACCACAGCGTCAGGATATTCTAGAAAGTCTTCTGATTGCAGTCTCTTCAGGAGGTTACAAGTGCTTCAAACCTCAGGATTTTACAAAGCACTTTTTACAACCTGAGCTGAAAGGGAAGTCAACACTCAGTGAAAGTCACAGGCTTCCATGGCCTGGACTTGAATATGGGTTGTACTTTCATAATCATCGTGTTTCATATACCAACTAAGATGTCACTGAGAATTTTTTTTTTTTTCTCATCGTTCTATCTTTCATGTTTATTTAGATATACTATGGGTTTTCCTATATACCTTCCGTTAGGGATGAGGGTCTTAAGTCAGTAGAAGTTACTGCAACTGACTTCCAGTTAGCTGTGTTAGGACAGGATAAAGAATGACCAGCGGCTGATTTCTTAAGATTATGACCGAAAACATTATTCGTTTTCCTGTGTGCAGTCATCCGATTCTAACTTTCTGAAGTAGGCATTCAGAAAAATCACAAAACCGCCTAACTACTAGGCGGTCTCCCATGCAAGTACTGACCAGGCCCGGCCCTACTCAATTTCCCAGATCAGAGGACATAGGGCACGTTCAGGGTGCTATGGCCTTAGACCAAGGCAGCTGTCAGACGCCGCAGGAGCCCCGCGTTGCGCCTCCCTTGCGGTCTGACCTGCTGGTCGGGCCTGGGGCTGCAGTTCTCAAGCGGGCGCGCGCTGCACTTGAGCCTCACGACCCGCGACTGGACTCCGGCCGCCCAGAGCCTGCAGCTCGGCGGGCACCGGAGGGCGCCCCCGCTCCGCACACCGCGAGCCCAGGCCAGCACCCGTCTGGCCCGGCCGGTCGGGGACTGGCGTGTCTGCGGAACATGGGGTGGGGGGAGGGCGGTGGGTAGAGCAGCGAGGACATCTCAGTACCCCCTCACCCACTGCCCCCCACCATCCCGTTCGCTGCTCAGGGTCAGGTGGCTCCGGACGAGCGGGGCTTCGGCCCGGGTCCGCGGTCCACGGAGCCTCCTGGGACTTAGGGGCAGCCCATGCTGGGCCCCAGGCGCCCGTCCTGCAGGCTGTGCAAACCCCCTGGAGCGCCTCAGCCCCGCCTTTTCGCCCTACCGAGGCCCGCCCTGCCCCCACGTCACGGGCCCAAAACAGGACCTTCCTGGGAGAGCAGACGAGCGACAGCCAGGGACACGGACAGGCACTCGCACGCACCCACGCCAGGTGAGACAGAGGCAGAAAGAGTCGAGGGTTCAGAGAGAGACTGGAAGACAGCGTGTGGGCAGGGGGGGCCTCGGGCAGGATGCCGGGCAGCTGCAGAAACCACCCAGCCCTGAGCAGCCAAAGCGATGGGGGCGGGGGGTGGCCACTGAGCAGCGGCGGACCTGGAGAGGCCCAGGGTGTGAGGACACCTGAGACCTCCGCACTCCGCGCACCGCCCCCTCCCCCCAATCCCCTGCACGCATGCCACGCCGGGGCGCTTTGACACTAGCTTCTCTGGAGTTTTGTCACTTGAATTTCTCTCCCTCTGCTCAACTGAGTGATGACAGTGTATTGAACAGCTAGGTCATTTCCAAATAAATTAAGCTTAGTATTTCACAGGACACCCGGACATGTATGGAGAGACCAGCACGGATGCATGGACACCAACCTTGGTAACTGGACAACCAATGGGAAATTACTGTCTGACTCAGGAGAGAGAAAGAAACCCGAACAGATGGAATGAAATGAACAGAAACACAGGCTTTGCAACTCACAACCTAATTCAATTACCAGAAAATAAACAACACTATAACCATTTTAGAAAAACAATAGACCTCTCCATGACCTTTGGTCGGGTGAGGAGTTCAAACACACAACAAAAAAAAGCCAACTTTTCCAAGTCGTGAATATGTTAGTTCACACATTGACTTTTACATTGAAATGTGTAACAAATAAACTTAAAATCATTCACTCACTACATAAGCATGGAAGTATTTTAAACATAAAAGATGTTCTATAGTATTCAGGAAGCACTTGGCACATCTGTAAGTGTATCAGACCCAAAACTGGAACGTAGTGGAAGAGTCAGGATAGGTTAAAAATGAATCCCTAACTAAAAGGAACACACAGGATTACTGTAGATAAAAAAGGTTAAAGAAGAGAAGCTAGAAATCAGTCAATAAATGTCTTAGGGGTTAGCTTAGAGTGACTAGCCGCTGCGTGACTCTTTAAATTTTTCATGTTTGCAGCTTCCAAATTTTCCATTTTGGGAATAATACTTTCGCCTCCAAACCAGAGTGACTTGGGGAAACAAAGGTAGAAGTCGATAATTTTTTTTGCCTATGTCTGAATATTTACAGTCAGAGGTAGAAAAGGAGGAGTCTGTCCCTTGTCTACATGAGGTCAATCCCCAGGTGTGGGATGTCTCCAGCCCTGGTTTAGCCATAAATGTTCCACCAGTAAAGATTTCTCTGAGACCAAATGCTCCCTAGCCCTGGAAAAGAAAATATCCCTTAAAACCAGTAGCTCTTGAGGGTCTTAGACCTTTAGTTAACAAATACCGAGATACTGGAACTCGAATCAGCTGTGAGTCCCCCTGCAACACCCCAATCTTGCCCGTTCCAAAACCAGATGTATCTGACCGATTCATCCAGGATCTAAGAGCTGTTAATGAAGCTGTGGTTCCCATCCACCCCATAGTCCCAAACCCATATACCCTCCTATCCCAAGTCCCAGGAAATGCCAAGTACTTCTCAGTCTTGGACCTTCAAGGTGCTTTCTTTTGCATTTCTCTCCATCCTGAATCCCAAAAACTCTTTGCTTTTGAGTGGCGGGACTTGGAAACAAGAGAGACCATACAACTCTCGAGTGGACTCGACTACCCCAAGGGTTTAGGGACAGCCCTCATATCTTCGGGGCAGGGCGGGCCTCGGTTTGGGGACAGGGCGGGGCTGAGGCACTCCAGGGGGTTTGCACAGCCAGCAGGATGGGCGCCTGGACTCGACTACCCCAGGGGTTTAGGGACAGCCCTCATAATTTCGGGACTTCCTCGGGGAGAGAACTAAGGGAATTAACTTTAACAAACAGTAGTCTAATACAGTATGTGGATGACTTGCTCATAGCTAGGCCAGTTTTTACCAGCTCTCAAATGGACCATATTTAATACGCTAACATTCCTGTATGAAAAGGGTTATCGAGTATCCCCCAAGTAGGCTCAGATTAGCTTAACCCAAGTAAAATACCTTGGATTTATAATTACGGAGAGAAAAAGAATGCCTGACCCCGAGGGGAGATCCCTCATCTTAAATACCCCATACCCCCAAACAAAACAACAGCTTAGGGGATTTTTAGGAAGGACCGGGTTTTGCAGGATCTGGGTTCCTAATTATGGCAATCTGGCCAGACCCCTATATGAAAATTTAAGGGGGAAAGAGGAAGAGCCACTCGACTGGCATGAGACCTGCAAGGTGGCCTTTAATGCCCTAAAAGAGTCCATCACTACAGCCCCAGCTTTAGGCCTCCCCAAACTGGAGAAGCATTTTAGACTCTATGTTTCTGGAAGGACAGGAACTGCTCTTGGGGTGTTAGAGCAGATGATGGGGCCCGTATTACAACCTGTGGCTTATCTCTCAAAATAACTAGATGAGGTGGCCAGAGGGTGGCCCACTTGCCGCCGGGCAGTAGCAGCCACCCCTCTTATGGTTAAGGAGGCATCTAAGCTGACCCTGGGTCAGCCCACGACAGTGTATACGCCTCACCGGGTGCAATCATTCTTGGAAACGAAAGGGGACAGGTGGATGACAGGGGGAAGGATCACCCAATACCAAGCCCTCCTCCTTGACACTCCAGAAATAAAGTTGAGGGTCTGCCAGACTTTAAATCCAGCAACCTTACTGCCAGATCCCCCTACCTCCCCTCTGGATCACCAATGCATACAAATCACAGACGAGTTATACTCTTCTCGCCGGGACCTCTCAGAGACACCTTTATCTGACCCAGAGGAAAACTGGCACACAGATGGCAGCAGTTTTGTAGAAATGGGAGAGAGGAAAGCAGGATATGCTGTAGTGAGCCTGGAAGAAACTAAGGAAGGTGGATCTGTTCCCCCAGACACCTCAGGCCAGAAAGCTAATCATTTTGCCCTGACAAGAGCTTTGGAGTTAGGAGAAGGAAAGAGGATTAATGTGTGTATGGACTCTAAGTATGCTTTCCTCATTCTGCATGCCCGTGCAGCAATTTGGAAAGAAAGAGGGATGCTCAGTGCCCGAAGCTCTGCTATTAAACACAAAGAGCTCATTCTCAGGCTCCTGGAGGCAGTCAAACTTCCTGCAAAATTAGCTGTCATCCACTGCAAGAGTCACCAAAAGGGGCAAGAAAAAGAGGCTCAGGGAAATAGGAAAGCTGATCAAGAGGCAGGACGAGCTGCCGGGGAAGCTACCTCTGCCACTGCTATCTGGCCCCTTTTCCCCAAGGAAACCCTGACTCCAGATTTTACCCCAGGGGGACATTCCCGATATGCTGAGCGGGGCTGGGAGATTGGGTCACATGGGTGGTTTCAGCCTGATCAGGCCCAAATAATACTCCCTGATTCTCAGGTTTAAAACATTACTAGCTCCTTACATAAGAGCACCCATTTTGGAAAAGATAACCTAGAAATCTTGCTTAAGCCTATTCTCTCCCATGCCCAGTTAGCTAAGGTTGTTAAACAAGTCACACAAAAATGTGACACCTGTCTAAAAATAACCCCAAAACGAGACCTCCTCTAATTACACCTGTCCAACATCGGGGATCATACCCAGGAGCGGACTGGCAATGCCGTTCCGCATTTAGAATTTACAGCCATGCCCAAGACCCAAGGGTTTTCTTACTTGCGAGTCTTTATTGACACAATCACAGGATGGATCGAAGCGTTCCCTACTGAGACTGAGAGAGCTACAGAAGTCTGTAAAGCTCTGCTGAAGGAGATAGTGCCTAGGTTTGGGCTGCCTCAGTCACTTCAGAGTGACAACGGGCCCTCACTTACAGCCACGATACCCCAGAACCTAGCCGCATGCTTAGGCATAAAATACCAGCTCCGCTCATCCTGGAGGCCTCAAACTTCAGGAAAGATAGAGAGAGCCAACCAGACTCTTAAAAGGGCTCTGGCTAAGCTATGTCAGAAACACATAATAAGTGGACACATATGCTGCCCATAGCCCTCTTGAGGCTACGGACATCCCCCAAACGGCCACTATTGTTAAGTCCTTATGAAATGATGTATGGACGTCCATTCTTAACTTCTGATTTGTTTCTTGACGAGGATGCCAGTACACTCTTAAAACATATAATTGACCTGGGAAGGTTTCAGCAAGAACTCCAACGGTATGGAGAACAAACCACAGGAAGACTTGAAAAATCCCCAGGTAAAGCCAGGGGATCAAGTATCAGTAAAGACCTGGCAAGAAAAAGGGAGTCCAAACCAGCTGTCCGAGAAATGGACAGGGCCATATCAGGTTGTTCTAGTGACTTCAACTGCTGTAAAAGTGAAGGGTCTATCTGCCTGGGTCCACAATTCTAGAATAAAACCCTATGGCCTACAGGAGGGGGAGACAGAAACTGAGACTCCAAAGCCAGAGGACAGCTATTCCTGTGAACCTGTTGAAGATCTCAGGCTCTTGTTCAAGCAGAACCCCATCAATCCTGCCTCAGATAAGTAAAATGCATCATATGATGTTCTTCCTCTTTCTAATCATATCTCCCTGTATGGCTATTGATCTCTCCCTAAACGAGGCATGTTCACTTGCAAACCACACTGCTCCTCAACTCAACCTAAGCAGCCCGGGCTGCATCTGCATTAATGACAAAGGTTGGGGGTATGTCCAACCCATCCCAGGGTATCACTATCAAAGGCCCACCCTTCCAGCCGAGCTATGGGCTGTTACTCAGCGCCCCCATGTGGTCGTAATATGGCCTTTTTGGGAAAGGGGGAAAAAAAACTTCATGTCCTTGTACCAGCAACAACTGTCTCTATTTACCCCCTGGATGACATCTGCAATCCCACCTGAGCCCTTATTTTCTCTCATGACTAACATCCCCCAAGTGACCTTCCCTATCTCTCTAAAAAGCCACTCCCTAACAGGGGTGTCAGTGAGAAATCTAGACGACTCACAATGTGGGGTGACCGTCACTGTTGAAACTGATGGGAAAAACCGGGACAGGCCCTGCAGCTGGGAGACCAGCCGACGCCACCCCCGGCCAGCACGCGCCTGGCCCTGCCCGGGGCGCTTCCCAGACCCCGAGCGGCCTGGCGAGGCTGCGGGAGCTCTGGCGGGGGTTGGGGAGGGGGGTGGCTTGAGCGGGGAGGACGTCTCGGTGCCCCACCACCCCCCCCACCATCCCATTCGCTTCTCAGGGTCACGTGGCTCCGGACGAGCGGGGCGTCGGCCCGGGGCCGCGGTCCCCGGAGCCTCCTGCGGGCTTAGGGGCAGCCCAGCCGGGGCCCCAGGCGCCCATCCTGCTGGCTGTGCAAACCCCCTGGAGTGCCTCAGCCCCGCCCTGTCCCCAAACCGAGGCCCGCCCTGCCCCCACGCCACGGGCCCAGCACAGGACCTTCCTGAGAGAGCGGACGAGCGACAGCCAGGCACACGGACAGGCACTCGCACGCACCCACGCCAGGTGAGACAGAGGCAGAAAGAGTCGAGGGTTCAGAGAGAGACTGGAAGACAGCGTGTGGGCAGGGGGGGCCTCGAGCAGGATGTCGGGCAGCTGCAGAGACCACCCGGCCCTGAGCAGCCAATGCGATGGGGGCGGGGGGAGGCCACTGAGCAGCAGCGGGCCTGGAGAGGCCCAGGGTGGGAGGACACCTGAGATCTCCGCGATCCGCCCCCCGCCCCCCTCCCCCAAACCCCCTGCACGCATGCCACGCCGGGGCACTCTGACACTAGCTTCTCTGGAGTTTTGTCACTTGAATTTCTCTCCCTCTGCTCAACTGAGTGATGACAGTGTATTGAACAGCTAGGTCATTTCCAAATAAATTAAGCTTAGTGTTTCACAGGACACCCGGACATGTATGGAGAGACCAGCACGGATGCATGGACACCAACCTTGGTAACTGGACAACCAATGGGAAATTACTGTCTGACTCAGGAGAGAGAAAGAAACCCGAACAGATGGAATGAAATGAACAGAAACACAGGCTTTGCAACTCACACCCTAATTCAATTACCAGAAAATAAACAACACTATAACCATTTTAGAAAAACAATAGACCTCTCCATGACCTTTGGTCGGGTGAGGAGTTCAAACACACAGCAAAAAAAAAGCAAACTTTTCCAAGTCGTGAATATGTTAGTTTACACATTGACATTTACATTGAAATGTGTAACAAATAAACTTAAAATCATTGACTCAATACATAAGTATGGAAGTATTTTAAATATAAAATATGTTCTATAGTATTCAGGAAGCACTTGGCACATCTCTAAGTGTATCAGACCCAAAACTGGAACATAGTGGAAGAGTCAGGATAGTCTAAAAATGAATCCCTAACTAAAAGGAACACACAGGATTACTGTAGATAAAAAAGGTTAAAGAAGAGAAGCTAGAAATCAGTCAATAAATGTCTTAGGGGTTAGCTTAGAGTGACTAGCCTCTGCGTGACTCTTTAAATTTTTCATGTTTGCAGCTTCCAAATTTTCCATTTTGGGAATAATACTTTCGCCTCCAATCCAGAGTGACTTGGGGACACAAAGGTACAAGCCGATAATTTTCTTTGCCTATGTCTGAATATTTACAGTCAGAGGTAGAAAAGGAGGAGTCTGTCCCTTGTCTAGATGATGTCAATCCCCAGGTGTGGGATGTCTCCAGCCCTGGTTTAGCCATAAATGTTCCACCAGTAAAGATTTCTCTGAGACCAAATGCTCCCTAGCCCTGGAAAAGACAATATCCCTTAAAACCAGTAGCTCTTGAGGGTCTTAAACCATTAGTTAACAAATACCGAGATACTGGAACTCGAATCAGCTGTGAGTCCCCCTGCAACACCCCAATCTTGCCCGTTCAAAAACCAGATGGATCTTACCGATTCGTCCAGGATCTAAGAGCTGTTAATGAAGCTGTGGTTCCCATCCACCCCATAGTCCCAAACCCATATACCCTCCTATCCCAAGTCCCAGGAAATGCCAAGTACTTCTCATTCTTGGACCTTCAAGGTGCTTTCTTTTGCATTCCTCTCCATCCTGAATCCCAAAAACTCTTTGCTTTTGAGTGGTGGGACTTGGAAACAAGAGAGACCATACAACTCTCAACTGGACTCGACTACCCCAAGGGTTTAGGGACAGCCCTCATATCTTCGGGACTTCCTCGGGGAGAGAACTAAGGGAATTAACTTTAACAAACAGTAGTCTAATACAGTATGTGGATGACTTGCTCATAGCTAGGCCAGATTTTACCAGCTCTCAAATGGACCCTATTTAATACGCTAACATTCCTGTATGAAAAGGGTTATCGAGTATCCCCCAAGTAGGCTCAGATTAGCTTAACCCAAGTAAAATACCTTGGATTTATAATTACGGAGAGAAAAAGAATGCCTGACACCGAGCGGAGATCCCTCATCTTAAATACCCCATACCCCCAAACAAAACAACAGCTTAGGAGATTTTTAGGAAGGACCGGGTTTTGCAGGATCTGGGTTCCTAATTATGGCAATCTGGCCAGACCCCTATATGAAAATTTAAGGGGGAAAGTGGAAGAGCCACTCGACTGGCATGAGACCTGCAAGGTGGCCTTTAATGCCCTAAAAGAGTCCATCACTACAGCCCCAGCTTTAGGCCTCCCCAAACTGGAGAAGCCTTTTAGACTCTATGTTTCTGGAAGGACAGGAACTGCTCTTGGGGTGTTAGAGCAGATGATGGGGCCCGTATTACAACCTGTGGCTTATCTCTCAAAATAACTAGTTGAGGTGGCCAGAGGGTGGCCCACTTGCCGCCGGGCAGTAGCAGCCACCCCTCTTATGGTTAAGGAGGCATCTAAGCTGACCCTGGGTCAGCCCACGACAGTGTATACGCCTCACCGGGTGCAATCATTCTTGGAAACGAAAGGGGACAGGTGGATGACAGGGGGAAGGATCACCCAATACCAAGCCCTCCTCCTTGACACTCCAGAAATAAAGTTGAGGGTCTGCCAGACTTTAAATCCAGCAACCTTACTGCCAGATCCCCCTACCTCCCCTCTGGATCACCAATGCATACAAATCACAGACGAGTTATACTCTTCTCGCCGGGACCTATCAGAGACACCTTTATCTGACCCAGAGGAAAACTGGCACACAGATGGCAGCAGTTTTGTAGAAATGGGAGAGAGGAAAGCAGGATATGCTGTAGTGAGCCTGGAAGAAACTAAGGAAGGTGGATCTGTTCCCCCAGACACCTCAGCCCAGAAAGCTAAACATTTTGCCCTGACAAGAGCTTTGGAGTTAGGAGAAGGAAAGAGGATTAATGTGTGTATGGACTCTAAGTATGCTTTCCTCATTCTGCATGCCCGTGCAGCAATTTGGAAAGAAAGAGGGATGCTCAGTGCCCGAAGCTCTGCTATTAAACACAAAGAGTTCATTCTCAGGCTCCTGGAGGCAGTCAACCTTCCTGCAAAAATAGCTGTCTTCCACTGCAAGAGTCACCAAAACGGGTAAGAAAAAGAGGCTCAGTGAAATAGGAAAGCTGATCAAGAGGCAGGACGAGCTGCTGGGGAAGCTACCTCTGCCACTGCTATCTGCACCCTTTTCCCCAAGGAAACCCTGACTCCAGATTTTACCCCAGGGGGACATTCCCGATATGCTGAGCGGGGTTGGGAGATTGGGTCACATGGGTGGTTTCAGCCTGATCAGGCCCAAATAATACTCCCTGATTCTCAGGTTTAAAACATTACTAACTCCTTACATAAGAGCACCCATTTTGGAAAAGATAACCTAGAAATCTTGCTTAAGCCTATTCTCTCCCATGCCCAGTTAGCTAAGGTTGTTAAACAAGTCACACAAAAATGTGACACCTGTCTAAAAATAACCCCAAAACGAGACCTCCTCTAATTACACCTGTCCAACATCGGGGATCATACCCAGGAGCGGACTGGCAATGCCGCTCCGCATTTAGAATTTACAGCCATGCCCAAGACCCAAGGGTTTTCTTACTTGCGAGTCTTTATTGACACAATCACAGGATGGATCGAAGCGTTCCCTACTGAGACTGAGAGAGCTACAGAAGTCTGTAAAGCTCTGCTGAAGGAGATAGTGCCTAGGTTTGGGCTGCCTCAGTCACTTCAGAGTGACAACGGGCCCTCACTTACAGCCACGATACCCCAGAACCTAGCCGCATGCTTAGGCATAAAATACCAGCTCCGCTCATCCTGGAGGCCTCAAACTTCAGGAAAGATAGAGAGAGCCAACCAGACTCTTAAAAGGGCTCTGGCTAAGCTATGTCAGAAACACATAATAAGTGGACACATATGCTGCCCATAGCCCTCTTGAGGCTACGGACATCCCCCAAACGGCCACTATTGTTAAGTCCTTATGAAATGATGTATGGACGTCCATTCTTAACTTCTGATTTGTTTCTTGACGAGGATGCCAGTACACTCTTAAAACATATAATTGACCTGGGAAGGTTTCAGCAAGAACTCCAACGGTATGGAGAACAAACCACAGGAAGACTTGAAAAATCCCCAGGTAAAGCCAGGGGATCAAGTATCAGTAAAGACCTGGCAAGAAAAAGGGAGTCCAAACCAGCTGTCCGAGAAATGGACAGGGCCATATCAGGTTGTTCTAGTGACTTCAACTGCTGTAAAAGTGAAGGGTCTATCTGCCTGGGTCCACAATTCTAGAATAAAACCCTATGGCCTACAGGAGGGGGAGACAGAAACTGAGACTCCAAAGCCAGAGGACAGCTATTCCTGTGAACCTGTTGAAGATCTCAGGCTCTTGTTCAAGCAGAACCCCATCAATCCTGCCTCAGATAAGTAAAATGCATCATATGATGTTCTTCCTCTTTCTAATCATATCTCCCTGTATGGCTATTGATCTCTCCCTAAACGAGGCATGTTCACTTGCAAACCACACTGCTCCTCAACTCAACCTAAGCAGCCCGGGCTGCATCTGCATTAATGACAAAGGTTGGGGGTATGTCCAACCCATCCCAGGGTATCACTATCAAAGGCCCACCCTTCCAGCCGAGCTATGGGCTGTTATTCAGCGCCCCCATGTGGTCGTAATATGGCTTTTTGGGGAAAGGGGGGAAAAAAACTTCATGTCTTGGTACCAGCAACAACTGTCTCTATTTACCCCCTGGATGACATCTGCAATCCCACCTGAGCCCTTATTTTCTCTCATGACTAACATCCCCCAAGTGACCTTCCCTATCTCTCTAAAAAGCCACTCCCTAACAGGGGTGTCAGTGAGAAATCTAGACGACTCACAATGTGAGGTGACCGTCACTGTTGAAACTGATGGGAAAAACCGGGACAGGCCCTGCAACTGGGAGACCAGCCGAAGCCACCCCAGGCCAGCACGCGCCTGGACCGGCCCGGGGCGCTTCTCGGACCCCGAACGGCCTGGCGAGGGTGCGGGAGCTCTGGCGGGGTTTGGGGAGGGGGGTGGCTTGAGCGGGGAGGAAGTCTCGGTGCCCCCCCAAATCCGCCCCCCACCATCCCGTTCGCTGCTCAGGGTCACGTGGCTCAGGACGAGCGGGGCGACGGCCCGGGGCCGCGGTCCCCGGAGACTCCTGCGGGCTTAGGGGCAGCCCAGCCGGGGCCCCAGGCGCCCATCCTGCCGGCTGTGCAAACCCCCTGGAGTGCCTCAGCCCCGCCCTGTCCCCAAACCGAGGCCCGCCCTGCCCCCACGCCACGGGCCCAGCACAGGACCTTCCTGAGAGAGCGGACGAGCGACAGCCAGGCACACGGACAGGCACTCGCACGCACCCACGCCAGGTGAGACAGAGGCAGAAAGAGTCGAGTGTTCAGAGAGAGACTGGAAGACAGCGTGTGGGCAGGGGGGGCCTCGGACAGGATGCCGGGCAGCTGCAGAGACCACCCGGCCCTGAGCAGCCAAAGCGATGGGGGCGGGGGGAGGGCACTGAGCAGCAGCGGGCCTGGAGAGGCCCAGGGTGGGAGGACACCTGAGATCTCCGCGCTCCGCGACCCACCCCCCTCCCCCCAACCCCCTGCATGCAAGCCACGCCGGGGCACTCTGACACTAGCTTCTCTGGAGTTTTGTCACTTGAATTTCTCTCCCTCTGCTCAACTGAGTGATGACAGTGTATTGAACAGCTAGGTCATTTCCAAATGAATTAAGCTTAGAGTTTCACAGGACACCCGGACATGTATGGAGAGACCAGCACGGATGCATGGACACCAACCTTGGTAACTGGACAACCAATGGGAAATTACTGTCTGACTCAGGAGAGAGATAGAAACCCGAACAGATGGAATGAAATGAACAGAAACACAGGCTTTGCAACTCACACCCTAATTCAATTACCAGAAAATAAACAACACTATAACCATTTTAGAAAAAAAATAGACCTCTCCATGACCTTTGGTCGGGTGAGGAGTTCAAGCACACAGCAAAAAAAAAGCCAACTTTTCCAAGTCGTGAATATGTTAGTTCACACATTGACTTTTACATTGAATTGTGTAACAAATAAACTTAAAATCATTGACTCAATACATAAGCATGGAAGTATTTTAAATATAAAATATGTTCTATAGTATTCAGGAAGCACTTGGCACATCGCTAAGTGTATCAGACCCAAAACTGGAACATAGTGGAAGAGTTAGGATAGTCTAAAAATGAATCCCTAACTAAAAGGAACACACAGGATTATGTAGATAAAAAAGGTTAAAGAAGAGAAGCTAGAAATCAGTCAATAAATGTCTTAGGGGTTAGCTTAGAGTGACTAGCCTCTGCGTGACTCTTTAAATTTTTCATGTTTGTAGCTTCCAAATTTTCCATTTTGAGAATAATACTTTCGCCTCCAAACCAGAGTGACTTGGGGACACAAAGGTAGAAGTCGATAATTTTCTTTGCCTATGTCTGAATATTTACAGTCAGAGGTAGAAAAGGAGGAGTCTGTCCCTTGTCTACATGATGTCAATCCCCAGGTGTGGGATGTCTCCAGCCCTGGTTTAGCCATAAATGTTCCACCAGTAAAGATTTCTCTGAGACCAAATGCTCCCTAGCCCTGGAAAAGACAATATCCCTTAAAACCAGTAGCTCTTGAGGGTCTTAAACCATTAGTTAACAAATACCGAGATACTGGAACTCGAATCAGCTGTGAGTCCCCCTGCAACACCCCAATCTTGCCCGTTCAAAAACCAGATGGATCTTACCGATTCGTCCATGATCTTAGAGCTATTAATGAAGCTGTGGTTCCCATCCACCCCATAGTCCCAAACCCATATACCCTCCTATCCCAAGTCCCAGGAAATGCCAAGTATTTCTCAGTCTTGGACCTTCAAGGTGCTTTCTTTTGCATTCCTCTCCATCGTGAATCCCAAAAACTCTTTGCTTTTGAGTGGCGGGACTAGGAAACAAGAGAGACCATACAACTCTCGACTGGACTCGACTACACCAAGGGTTTAGGGACAGCCCTCTTAAATTCGGGACTTCCTCGGGGAGAGAACTAAGGGAATTAACTATAACAAACAGTAGTCTAATACATTATGTGGATGACTTGCTCATAGCTAGGCCAGTTTTTACCAGCTCTCAAATGGACACTATTTAAAATGCTAACTTTCCTGTATGAAAAGGGTTATCGAGTATCCCCCAAGTAGGCTCAGATTAGCTTAACCCAAGTAAAATACCTTGGATTTATAATTACGGAGAGAAAAAGAATGCCTGACCCCGAGGGGAGATCCCTCATCTTAAATACCCCGTACCCCCAAACAAAACAACAGCTTAGGGGATTTTTAGGAAGGACCAGGTTTTGCAGGATCAGGATTCCTAATTATGGCAATCTGGCCAGACCCCTATATGAAAATTTAAGGGGGAAAGAGGAAGAGCCACTCGACTGGCATGAGACCGGCAAGGTGGCCTTTAATGCCCTAAAAGAGTCCATCACTACAGCCCCAGCTTTAGGCCTCCCCAACCTGGAGAAGCCTTTTAGACTCTATGTTTCTGGAAGGACAGGAACTGCTCTTGGGGTGTTAGAGCAGATGATGGGGCCCGTATTACAACCTGTGACTTATCTCTCAAAATAACTAGATGAGGTGGCCAGAGGGTGGCCCACTTGACCCCGGGCAGTAGCAGCCACTGCTCTTATGGTTAAGGAGGCATCTAAGCTGACCCTGGGTCAGCCCACCACAGTCTATACGCCTCACCGGGTGCAAGCAGTCTTGGAAACGAAAGGGGAGAGGTGGATGACAGGGGGAAGGATCACCCAATACCAAGCCCTCCTCCTTGACACTCCAGAAATAAAGTTGAGGGTCTGTCAGACTTTAAATCCAGCAACCTTACTGCCAGATGCCCCTACCTCCCCTCTGGATCACCAATGCATACAAATCACAGATGAGTTATACTCTTCTCGCCGGGACCTATCAGAGACACCTTTATCTGACCCAGAGGAAAACTGGCACACAGATGGCAGCAGTTTTGTTGAATAGGGAGAGAGGAAAGCAGGATATGCTGTAGCGAGCCTGGAAAAAACTAAGGAAAGTGGGTCTCTTCCCCCAGAAACCTCAGCCCAGAAAGCTGAAATTTTTGCCCTGACAAGAGCTTTGGAGTTAGGAGAAAGAAGAGGATTAGTATGTGTATGGACTCTAAGTATGCTTTCCTCATTCTGCATGCCCGTGCAGCAATTTGGAAAGAAAGAGGGATGCTCAGTGCCCGAAGCTCTGCTATTAAACACAAAGAGCTCATTCTCAGGCTCCTGGAGGCAGTCAAACTTCCTGCAAAATTATCTGTCATCCACTGCAAGAGTCACCAAAAGGGGCAAGAAAAAGAAGCTCAGGGAAATAGGAAAGCTGATCAAGAGGCAGGATGAGCTGCCGGGGAAGCTACCTCTGCCACTGCTATCTGCCCCCTTTTACCCAAGGAATCCCTGACTCCAGATTTTACCCCACGGGGACATTCCCGATATGCTGAGCGGGGCTGGGAGATTGGGTCACATGGGTGGTTTCAGCCTGATCAGGCCCAAATAATACTCCCTGATTCTCAGGTTTAAAACATTACTAACTCCTTACATAAGAGCGCCCATTTTGGAAAAGATAATCTAGAAATCTTGCTTAAGCCAATTCTCTCCCACCCCCAGTTAGCTAAGGTTGTTAAACAGGTCACACAAAATTGTAACACCTGTCTAAAAAATAACCCAAAAACCAGACCTCCTCTAACTACACCTGTCCAACATCGGGGATCATACCCAGGAGCGGACTGGCAAGTAGAATTGACAGCCATGCCCAAGACCCAAGGGTTTTCTTACTTGCTAGTCTTTATTGACACATTCACAGGATGGATCGAAGCGTTCCCTACTGAGACTGAGAGAGCTACAGAAGTCTGTAAAGCTCTGCTGAAGGAGATAGTGCCTAGGTTTGGGCTGCCTCGGTCACTTCAGTGTGACAACGGGCCCTCACTTACAGCCACGATACCCCAGAACCTAGCCGCATTCTTAGGCATAAAATACCAGCTCCGCTCATCCTGGAGGCCTCAAGCTTCAGGAAAGGTTGAGAGAGCCAACCAGACCCTTAAAAGGGCTCTGGCTAAGCTATGTCAGAAACACATAATAAGTGGACACATATGCTGCCCATAGCCCTCATGAGGCTACGGACATCCCCCAAACGGCCACTATTGTTAAGTCCTTATGAAATGACGTATGGACGACCATTCTTAACTTCTGATTTGTTTCTTGACGAGGATGCCAATACACTCTTAAAACATATAATTGACCTGGGAAGGTTTCAGCAAGAACTCCAACGGTATGGAGAACAAACCACAGGAAGACTTGAAAAATCCCCAGGTAAAGCCAGGGGATCAAGTATCAGTAAAGACCTGGCAAGAAAAAGGGAGTTCAAACCAGCTGTCCGAGAAATGGACAGGGCCATATCACGTTGTTCTAGTGACTTCAACTGCTGTAAAAGTGAAGGGTCTATCTGCCTGGGTCCACAATTCTAGAATAAAACCCTATGGCCTACAGGAGGGGGAGACAGAAACTGAGACTCCAAAGCCAGAGGACAGCTATTCCTGTGAACCTGTTGAAGATCTCAGGCTCTTGTTCAAGCAGAACCCCATCAATCCTGCCTCAGATAAGTAAAATGCATCATATGATGTTCTTCCTCTTTCTAATCGTATCTCCCTGTATGGCTATTGATCTCTCCCTAAACGAGGCATGTTCACTTGCAAACCACACTGCTTCTCAACTCAACCTAACCAGCCCGGGCTGCATCTGCATTAATGACAAAGGTTGGGGGTATGTCCAACCCATCCCAGGGTATCACTTTCAAAGGCCCACCCTTCCAGCCGAGCTATGGGCTGTTATTCAGCGCCCCCATGTGGTCGTAATATGGCCTTTTGGGGAAAGGGGGGAAAAAAATTCATGTCTTGGTACCAGCAACAACTGTCTCTATTTACCCCCTGGATGACATCTGCAATCCCACCTGAGCCCTTATTTTCTCTCATGGCTAAAATCCCCCAAGTGACCTTCCCTATCTCTCTAAAAAGCCACTCCCTAACAGGGGTATCAGTGAGAAATCTAGACGACTCACAATGTGGGGTGACCGTCACTGTTGAAACTGATGGGAAAAACCGGGACAGGCCCTGCAGCTGGGAGACCAGCCGACGCCACCCCCGGCCAGCACGCGCCTGGCCCGGCCCGGGGCGCTTCCCGGACCCCGAGCGGCCTGCCGAGGCTGCGGGAGCTCTGGCTGGGGTTGGGGATGGGGGTGGCTTGAGTGGGGAGGACGTCTCGGTGCCCCCCCCACACACCGCCCCCCACCATCCCGTTCGCTCCTCAGAGTCACGTGGCTCCGGACGAGCGGGGCGTCGGCCCGGGGCCGCGGACCCCGGAGCCTGCTGCGGGATTAGGGGCAGCCCAGCCGGGGCCCCAGGCGCCCATCCTGCCGGCTGTGCAAATCCCCTGGAGTGCCTCAGCCCCGCCCTGTCCCCAAACCGAGCCCGCCCTGCCCCCACGCCACGGGCCCAGCACAGGACCTTCCTGAGAGAGCGGACGAGCGACAGCCAGGCACCCGGACAGGCACTCGCACGCACCCACGCCAGGTGAGACAGAGGAAGAAAGAGTCGAGGGTTCAGAGAGAGACTGGAAGACAGCGTGTGGGCAGGGGGGATCCTCAGGGAGGATGCCGGGCAGCTTCAGAGACGACCCGGCCCTGAGCAGCAAAATTGATTGGGGCGGGGGGAGGCCACTGAGCAGCGGCGGGCCTGGAGAGGCCCAGGGTGGGAGGACACCTGAGATCTCCGCGATCCGCCCCCCGCCCCCCTCCCCCAAACCCCCTGCACGCATGCCACGCCGGGGCGCTCTGACACTAGCTTCTCTGGAGTTTTGTCACTTGAATTTCTCTCCCTCTGCTCAACTGAGTGATGACAGTGTATTGAACAGCTAGGTCATTTCCAAATAAATTAAGCTTAGTGTTTCGCAGGACACCCGGACATGTATGGAGAGACCAGCACGGATGCATGGACACCAACCTTGGTAACTGGACAACCAATGGGAAATTACTGTCTGACTCAGGAGAGAGAAAGAAACCCGAACAAATGGAATGAAATGAACAGAATCACAGGCTTTGCAACTCACACCCTAATTGAATTACCAGAAAATAAACAACACTATAACCATTTTAGAAAAACAATAGACCTCTCCATGTCCTTTGGTCGGGTGAGGAGTTCAAACACACAGCAAAAAAAGCCAACTTTTCCAAGTCGTGAATATGTTAGTTCACACATTGACTTTTAGATTGAAATGTGTAACAAATAAACTTAAAATCATTGACTCACTACATAAGCATGGAAGTATTTTAAATATAAAATATATTCTATAGTATTCAGGAAGCACTTGGCACATTTCTAAGTGTATCAGACCCAAAACTGGAATGTAGTGGAAGAGTCAGGATAGTCTAAAAATGAATCCCTAACTAAAAGGAACACACAGGATTACTGTAGATAAAATAGGTTAAAGAAGAGAAGCTAGAAATCAGTCAATAAATGTCTTAGGGGTTAGCTTAGAGTGACTAGCCTCTGCGTGACTCTTTAAATTTTTCATGTTTGCAGCTTCCAAATTTTCCATTTTGAGAATAATACTTTCGCCTCCAAAGCAGAGTGACTTGGGGACACAAAGGTAGAAGTCGATAAATTTCTTTGCCTATGTCTGAATATTTCCAGTCAGAGGTAGAAAAGGAGGAGTCTGTCCCTTGTCTAGATGAGGTCAATCCCCAGGTGTGGGATGTCTCCAGCCCTGGTTTAGCCATAAATGTTCCACCAGTAAAGATTTCTCTGAGACCAAATGCTCCCTAGCCCTGGAAAAGACAATATCCCTTAAAACCAGTAGCTCTTGAGGGTCTTAGACCATTAGTTAACAAATACCGAGATACTGGAACTCGAATCATCTGTGAGACCCCTGCAACACCCCAATCTTGCCCGTTCAAAACCAGATGGATCTTACCGATTCGTCCAGGATCTAAGAGCTGTTAATGAAGCTGTGGTTGCCATCCACCCCATAGTCCCAAACCCATATACCCTCCTATCCCAAGTCCCAGGAAATGCCAAGTACTTCTCAGTCTTGGACCTTCAAGGTGCTTTCTTTTGCATTCCTCTCCATCCTGAATCCCAAAAACTCTTTGCTTTTGAGTGGCGGGACTTGGAAACAAGAGAGACCATACAACTCTCGACTGGACTCGACTACCCCAAGGGTTTAGGGACAGCCCTCATATCTTCGGGACTTCCTCGCGGAGAGAACTAAGGGAATTAACTTTAAAAAACAGTAGTCTAATACAGTATGTGGATGACTTGCTCATAGCTAGGCCAGATTTTACCAGCTCTCAAATGGACACTATTTAAAACGCTAACTTTCCTGTATGAAAAGGGTTATCGAGTATCCCCCAAGTAGGCTCAGATTAGCTTAACCCAAGTTAAATACCTTGGATTTATAATTACGGAGAGAAAAAGAATGCCTGACCGCGAGGGGAGATCCCTCATCTTAAATACCCCGTACCCCCAAACAAAACAACAGCTTAGGGGATTTTTAGGAAGGACCGGGTTTTGCAGGATCTGGGTTCCTAATTATGGCAATCTGGCCAGACCCCTATAAGAAAATTTAAGGGGGAAAGAGGAAGAGCCACTCGACTGGCATGAGACCGGCAAGGTGGCATTTAATGCCCTAAAAGAGTCCATCACTACAGCCCCAGCTTTAGGCCTCCCCAACCTGGAGAAGCCTTTTAGAATCTATGTTTCTGGAAGGACAGGAACTGCTCTTGGGGTGTTAGAGCAGATGAAGGGGCCCGTATTACCACCTGTGGCTTATCTTCAAAATAATTAGATGAGGTGGCCTAAGGGTGGCCCACTTGCCTCCAGGCAGTAGCAGCCACTGCTCTTATGGTTAAGGAGGCATCTAAGCTGACCCTGGGTCAGCCCACCACAGTGTATACGCCTCACTGGGTGCAAGCACCCTTGGAAACGAAAGGGGACAGGTGGATGACAGGGGGAAGGATCACCCAATACCAAGCCCTCCTCCTTGACACTCCAGAAATAAAGTTGAGGGTCTGCCAGACTTTAAATCCAGCAACCTTACTGCCAGATCCCCCTACCTCCCCTCTGGATCACCAATGCATACAAATCACAGACGAGTTATACTCTTCTCACCGGGACCTATCAGAGACACCTTTATCTGACCCAGAGGAAAACTGGCACACAGATGGCAGCAGTTTTGTAGAAAAGGGAGAGAGGAAAGCAGGATATGCTGTAGCGAGCCTGGAAGAAACTAAGGAAAGTGGGTCTCTTCCCCCAGACACCTCAGCCCAGAAAGCTGAACTTTTTGCCCTGACAAGAGCTTTGGAATTAGGAGAAGGAAAGAGGATTAATGTGTGTATGGACTCTAAGTATGCTTTCCTCATTCTGCATGCCCGTGCAGCAATTTGGAAAGAAAGAGGGATGCTCAGTGCCCGAAGCTCTGCTATTAAACACAAAGAGCTCATTCTCAGGCTCCTGGAGGCAGTCAAACTTCCTGCAAAATTAGCTGTCATCCACTGCAAGAGTCACCAAAAGGGGCAAGAAAAAGAGGCTCAGGGAAATAGGAAAGCTGATCAAGAGGCAGGACGAGCTGCCGGGGAAGCTACCTCTGCCACTGCTATCTGGCCCCTTTTCCCCAAGGAAACCCTGACTCCAGATTTTACCCCAGGGGGACATTCCCGATATGCTGAGCGGGGCTGGGAGATTGGGTCACATGGGTGGTTTCAGCCTGATCAGGCCCAAATAATACTCCCTGATTCTCAGGTTTAAAACATTACCAACTCCTTACATAAGAGCGCCCATTTTGGAAAAGATAATCTAGAAATCTTGCTTAAGCCTATTCTCTCCCAACCCCAGTTAGCTAAGGTTGTTAAACAAGTCACACAAAATTGTGACACCTGTCTAAAAAATAACCCAAAAACCAGACCTCCTCTAATTACACCTGTCCAACATCGGGGATCATACCCAGGAGCGGACTGGCAATGCCGCTCTGCATTTAGAATTTACAGCCATGCCCAAGACCCAAGGGTTTTCTTACTTGCGAGTCTTTATTGACACATTCACAGGATGGATCGAAGCGTTCCCTACTGAGACCGAGAGAGCTACAGAAGTCTGTAAAGCTCTGCTGAAGGAGATAGTGCCTAGGTTTGGGCTGCCTCGGTCCCTTCAGAGTGACAACGGGCCCTCACTTACAGCCACGATACCCCAGAACCTAGCCGCATGCTTAGGCATATAATACCAGCTCCGCTCATCCTGGAGGCCTCAAGCTTCAGGAAAGGTAGAGAGAGCCAACCAGACTCTTAAAAGGGCTCTGGCTAAGCTATGTCAGAAACACATAATAAGTGGACACATATGCTGCCCATAGCCCTCATGAGGATACGGACATCCCCCAAACGGCCACTATTGTTAAGTCCTTATGAAATGATGTATGGACGACCATTCTTAACTTCTGATTTGGTTCTTGACGAGGATGCCAATACACTCTTAAAACATATAATTCACCTGGGAAGGTTTCAGCAAGGACTCCAACGGTATGGAGAACAAACCACAGGAAGACTTGAAAAATCCCCAGGTAAAGCCAGGGGATCAAGTATCAGTAAAGACCTGGCAAGAAAAAGGGAGTCCAAAGCAGCTGTCCGAGAAATGGACAGGGCCTTATCAGGTTGTTCTAGTGACTTCAACTGCTGTAAAATTGAAGGGTCTATCTGCCTGGGTCCACAATTCTAGAATAAAACCCTATGGCCTACAGGAGGGGGAGACAGAAACTGAGACTCCAAAGCCAGAGGACAGCTATTCCTGTGAACCTGTTGAAGATCTCAGGCTCTTGTTCAAGCAGAACCCCATCAATCCTGCCTCAGATAAGTAAAATGCATCATATGATGTTCTTCTTCTTTCTAATCATATTTCCCTGTATGGCTATTGATCTCTCCCTAAACGAGGCATGTTCACTTGCAAACCACACTGCTTCTCAACTCAACCTAACCAGCCCGGGCTGCATCTGCATTAATGACAAACGTTGGGGGTATGTCCAACCCATCCCAGGGTATCACTATCAAAGGCCCACCCTTCCAGCCGAGCTATGGGCTGTTACTCAGCGCCCCCATGTGGTCGTAATATGGCCTTTTGGGGAAAGGGGGAAAAAAACTTCATGTCTTGGTACCAGCAACAACTGTCTCTATTTACCCCCTGGATGACATCTGCAATCCCACCTGAGCCCTTATTTTCTCTCATGACTAACATCCCCCAAGTGACCTTCCCTATCTCTCTAAAAAGCCACTCCCTAACAGGGGGGTCAGTGAGAAATCTAGACGACTCACAATGTGGGGTGACCGTCACTGTTAAAACTGATGGGAAAAACCGGGACAGGCCCTGCAGCTGGAAGAGCAGCCGACGCCACCCCCGGCCAGCACGCGCCTGGCCCGGCCCGGGGCGCGTCCCGGAACCCGAGGGGCCTGGCGAGGCTGCGGGAGCGCTGGCGGGGTTTGGGGAGGGGGGTGGCTTGAGCGGGGAGGACTCTCGGTGCCCCCCCACCCCCCGCCCCCCACCATCCCGTTCGCTGCTCAGGGTCACGTGGCTCCGGACGAGCGGGGCGTCGGCCCGGGGCCGCGGTCCCCGGAGCCTCCTGCGGGCTTAGGGGCAGCCCAGCCGGGGCCCCAGGCGCCCAACCTGCCGGCTCTGCAAACCCCCTGGAGTGCCTCAGCCCCGCCCTGTCCCCAAACCGAGGCCCGCCCTGCCCCCACGCCACGGGCCCAGCACACGACCTTCCTGAGAGAGCGGACGAGCGACAGCCAGGCACACGGACAGGCACTCGCACGCACCCACGCCAGGTGAGACAGAGGCAGAAAGAGTCGAGGGTTCAGAGAGAGACTGGAAGACAGCGAGTGGGCAGGGGGGGCCTCGGGCAGGATGCCGGGCAGCTGCAGAGACCACCCGGACCTGAGCAGCCAAATCGATTGGGGCGGGGGGAGGCCACTGAGCAGCGGCGGGCCTGGAGAGGCCCAGGGTGGGAGGACACCTGAGATCTCCACGCTCCGGGCCCCGCCCCCCTTCCCCCAACCCCCTGCATGCATGCCACGCCGGGGCGCTCTGACACTAGCTTCTCTGGAGTTTTGTCACTTGAATTTCTCTCCCTCTGCTCAACTGAGTGATGCCAGTGTATTGAACAGCTAGGTCATTTCCAAATAAATTAAGCTTAGTGTTTCACAGGACACCCGGACATGTATGGAGAGACCAGCACGGATGCATGTACACCAACCCTGGTATCTGGACAACCAATGGGAAATTACTGTCTGACTCAGGAGAGAGAAAGAAACCCGAACAAATGGAATGAAATGAACAGAAACACAGGCTTTGCAACTCACACCCTAATTCAATTACCAGAAAATAAACAACACTATAACCATTTTAGAAAAACAATAGACCTCTCCATGACCTTTGGTCGGGTGAGGAGTTCAAACACACAGCAAAAAAAAGCCAACTTTTCCAAGTCGTGAACATGTTAGTTCACACATTGACTTTTAGATTGAAATGTGTAACTAATAAACTTAAAATCATTGACTCACTACATAAGCATGGAAGTATTTTAAATATAAAATATATTCTATAGTATTCAGGAAGCACTTGGCACATTTCTAAGTGTATCAGACCCAAAACTGGAACGTAGTGGAAGAGTCAGGATAGTCTAAAAATGAATCCCTAACTAAAAGGAACACACAGGATTACTGTAGATAAAAAAGGTTAAAGAAGAGAAGCTAGAAAGCAGTCAATAAATGTCTTAGGGGTTAGCTTAGAGTGACTAGCCTCTGCGTGACTCTTTAAATTTTTCATGTTTGCAGCTTCCAAATTTTCCATTTTGAGAATAATACATTTGCCTCCAAATCAGAGTGACTTGGGGACACAAAGGTAGAAGTCGATAATTTTCTTTGCCTATGTCTGAATATTTACAGTCAGAGGTAGAAAAGGAGGAGTCTGTCCCTTGTCTAGATGAGGTCAATCCCCAGGTGTGGGATGTCTCCAGCCCTGGTTTAGCCATAAATGTTCCACCAGTAAAGATTTCTCTGAGACCAAATGCTCCCTAGCCCTGGAAAAGACAATATCCCTTAAAACCAGAAGCTCTTGAGGGTCTTAGACCATTAGTTAACAAATACCGAGATACTGGAACTCGAATCAGCTGTGAGACCCCTGCAACACCCCAATCTTGCCCGTTCAAAAACCAGATGAATCTTACCGATTCGTCCAGGATCTAAGAGCTGTTAATGAAGCTGTGGTTGCCATCCACCCCATAGTCCCAAACCCATATACCCTCCTATCCCAAGTCCCAGGAAATGCCAAGTAATTCTCAGTCTTGGATCTTCAAGGTGCTTTCTTTTGCATTCCTCTCCATCCTGAATCCCAAAAACTCTTTGCTTTTGAGTGGCGGGACTTGGAAACAAGAGAGACCATAGAACTCTCGACTGGACTCGACTACCCCAAGGGTTTAGGGACAGCCTTCATATCTTCGGGACTTCCTCGGAGAGAGAACTAAGGGAATTAACTTTAACAAACAGTAGTCTAATACAGTATGTGGATGACTTGCTCATAGCTAGGCCAGATTTTACCAGCTCTCAAATGGACACTATTTAAAACGCTAACTTTCCTGCATGAAAAGGGTTATCGAGTATCCCCCAAGTAGGCTCAGATTAGCTTAACCCAAGTAAAATACCTTGGATTTATAATTACGGAGAGAAAAAGAATGCCTGACCCCGAGGGGAGATCCCTCATCTTAAATACCCCTTACCCCCAAACAAAACAAGAGCTTAGGGGATTTTTATGAAGGACCGGGTTTGCAGGATCTGGGTTCCTAATTATGGCAATCTGGCCAGACCCATATATGAAAATTTAAGGGGGAAAAATGAAGAGCCACTCGACTGGCATGAGACCTGCAAGGTGGCCTTTAATGTCCTAAAAGAGGCCATCACTACAGCCCCAGGTTTAGCCCTCCCCAACCTGGAGAAGCCTTTTAGAATCTATGTTTTTGGAAGGACAGGAAGTGCTCTTGGGCTGTTAGAGCAGATGATGGGGCCCGTATTACAACCTGTGGCTTATCTCTCAAAATAACTAGATGAGGTGGCCAGAGGGTGGCCCACTTGCCTCCGGGCAGTAGCAGCCACTGCTCTTATGGTTAAGGAGGCATCTAAGCTGACCCTGGGTCAGCCCACCACAGTGCATACGCCTTACCGTGTGCAAGGAGTCTTGGAAACGAAAGGGGACAGGTGGATGACAGGGGGAAGGATCACCCAATACCAAGCCCTCCTCCTTGACACTCCAGAAATAAAGTTGAGGGTCTTCCAGACTTTAAATCCAGCAAACTTACTGCCAGATCCCCCTACTTCTCCTCTGGATCACCAATGCATACAAATCACAGACGAGTTATACTCTTCTCGCCGGGACCTATCAGAGACACCTTTATCTGACCCAGAGGAAAACTGGCACACAGATGGCAGCAGTTTTGTAGAAAAGGGAGAGAGGAAAGCAGGATATGCTGTAGCGAGCCTGGAAGAAACTAAGGAAAGTGGGTCTCTTCCCCCAGACACCTCAGCCCAGAAAGCAGAACTTTTTGCCCTGACAAGAGCTTTGGAGTTAGGAGAAGGAAAGAGGATTAATGTGTGTATGGACTCTATGTATGCTTTCCTCATTTTGCATGCTCGTGCAGCAATTTGGAAAGAAAGAGGGATGCTCAGTGCCCGAATGTCTGCTATTAAACACAAAGAGCTCATTCTCAGGCTCCTGGAGGCAGTCAAACTTCCTGCAAAATTAGCTGTCATCCACTGCAAGAGTCACCAAAAGGGGCAAGAAAAAGAGGCTCAGGGAAATAGGAAAGCTGATGAACAGGCAGGATGAGCTGCCGGGAAAGCTACCTCTGCCACTGCTATCTGGCCCCTTTTCCCCAAGGAAACCCTGACTCCAGATTTTACCCCAGGGGGACATTCCCGATATGCTGAGCGGGGCTGGGAGTTTGGGTCACATGGGTGGTTTCAGCCTGATCAGGCCCAAATAATACTCCCTGATTCTCAGGTTTAAAACATTACCAACTCCTTACATAAGAGCGCCCATTTTGGAAAAGATAATCTAGAAATCTTGCTTAAGCCTATTCTCTCCCAACCCCAGTTAGCTAAGGTTGTTAAACAAGTCACACAAAGTTGTGACACCTGTCTAAAAAATAACCCAAAAACCAGACCTCCTCTAATTACACCTGTCCAACATCGGGGATCATACCCAGGAGCAGACTGGCAATGCCGCTCCGCATTTAGAATTTACAGCCATGCCCAAAACCCAAGGGTTTTCTTACTTGCGAGTCTTTATTGACACAATCACAGGATGGATCGAAGCGTTCCCTACTGAGACTGAGAGAGCTACAGAAGTCTGTAAAGCTCTGCTGAAGGAGATAGTGCCTAGGTTTGGGCTGCCTCGGTCCCTTCAGAGTGACAACGGGCCCTCACTTACAGCCACGATACCCCAGAACCTAGCCGCATGCTTAGGCATATAATACCAGCTCCGCTCATCCTGGAGGCCTCAAGCTTCAGGAAAGGTAGAGAGAGCCAACCAGACTCTTAAAAGGGCTCTGGCTAAGCTATGTCAGAAACACATAATAAGTGGACACATATGCTGCCCATAGCCCTCATGAGGATACGGACATCCCCCAAACGGCCACTATTGTTAAGTCCTTATGAAATGATGTATGGACGACCATTCTTAACTTCTGATTTGTTTCTTGACGAGGATGCCAATACACTCTTAAAACATATAATTCACCTGGGAAGGTTTCAGCAAGGACTCCAACGGTATGGAGAACAAACCACAGGAAGACTTGAAAAATCCCCAGGTAAAGCCAGGGGATCAAGTATCAGTAAAGACCTGGCAAGAAAAAGGGAGTCCAAAGCAGCTGTCCGAGAAATGGACAGGGCCTTATCAGGTTGTTCTAGTGACTTCAACTGCTGTAAATTTGAAGGGTCTATCTGCCTGGGTCCACAATTCTAGAATAAAACCCTATGGCCTACAGGAGGGGGAGACAGAAACTGAGACTCCAAAGCCAGAGGACAGCTATTCCTGTGAACCTGTTGAAGATCTCAGGCTCTTGTTCAAGCAGAACCCCATCAATCCTGGCTCAGATAAGTAAAAACCATCATATGATGTTCTTCCTCTTTCTAATCATATTTCCCTGTATGGCTATTGATCTCTCCCTAAACGAGGCATGTTCACTTGCAAACCACACTGCTTCTCAACTCAACCTAACCAGCCCGGGCTGCATCTGCATTAATGACAAACGTTGGGGGTATGTCCAACCCATCCCAGGGTATCACTATCAAAGGCCCACACTTCCAGCCGAGCTATGGGCTGTTACTCAGCGCCCCCATGTGGTCGTAATATGGCCTTTTGGGGAAAGGGGGAAAAAAAACTTCATGTCTTGGTACCAGCAACAACTGTCTCTATTTACCCCCTGGATGACATCTGCAATCCCACCTGAGCCCTTATTTTCTCTCATGACTAACATCCCCCAAGTGACCTTCCCTATCTCTCTAAAAAGCCACTCCCTAACAGGGGTGTCAGTGAGAAATCTAGACGACTCACAATGTGGGGTGACCGTCACTGTTAAAACTGATGGGAAAAACCGGGACAGGCCCTGCAGCTGGAAGAGCAGCCGACGCCACCCCCGGCCAGCACGCGCCTGGCCCGGCCCGGGGCGCTTCCCGGACCCCGAGGGGCCTGGCGAGGCTGCGGGAGCGCTGGCGGGGTTTGGGGAGGGGGGTGGCTTGAGCGGGGAGGACTCTCGGTGCCCCCCCACCCCCCGCTCCCCACCATCCCGTTCGCTGCTCAGGGTCACGTGGCTCCGGACGAGCGGGGCGTCGGCCCGGGGCCGCGGTCCCCGGAGCCTCCTGCGGGCTTAGGGGCAGCCCAGCCGGGGCCCCAGGCGCCCAACCTGCCGTCTGTGCAAAACCCTTGGAGTGCCTCAGCCCCGCCCTGTCCCCAAACCGAGGCCCGCCCTGCCCCCACGCCACGGGGCCAGCACACGACCTTCCTGAGAGAGCGGACGAGCGACAGCCAGGCACACGGACAGGCACTCGCACGCACCCACGCCAGGTGAGACAGAGGCAGAAAGATTCGAGGGTTCAGAGAGAGACTGGAAGACAGCGTGTGGGCAGGGGGGGCTTCGGGCAGGATGCCGGGCAGCTGCAGAGACCACCCGGCCAAGAGTAGCAAACGCGATGGGGGCGGGGGGAGGCTGCAGAACAGAGGCAGGCCTGGAGAGGTCCAGGTTGGGAGGGCACCTGAGATATCCGCGGTCCGCGCTCCGCCAACCCAACCCCCTGAACGCACGCGCCTCTCCGACAAAAGCTTCTCCGGAGTTTGATCACCTGAATTTCTATCCTTGTGCTCAACTGAGTGATGACAGTATATTGCACAGCTAGGTCATTTCCAAATAAATTAAGCTTAGTGTTTCACAGGACACCCGGACATGAATGCAGAGACCAGCACGGATGCATGGACACCAACCTTGGTAACTGGACACCAATGGGAAATTATTGTCTGACTCAGGAGAGAGAAAGAAACCCGAACAGATGGAAAAAATGAACAGAAACACAAACTTTGCAACTCACACCCAAATTCAATTACCGAAAAAAACAACAACACTATAACCATTTTAGAAAACAATAGACCTCTCCATGACCTTTGGTCCAGTGAGGAGTTCTTACACACAACAAAAAAAGCCACCTTTTCCAAATCGAGAATATGTTAGTTCACACATTGACTTTTACATTGAAATGTGTAACAAATAAACTTAAAATCATTGACTCACTACATACGCATGGAAGTATTTTAAACATAAAATATGTTCTATAGTATTCAGGAAGCACTTGGCACATCTGTAAGTGTATCAGACCCCAAACTGGAACTTAATGGAAGAGTCAGGATAGTCTAAAAATGAATCCCTAACTAAAAGGAACACACAGGATTACGTAGATCAAAAATGTTAAAGAAGAGAAACTAGAAATCAGTCAATAAATGTTTTAGGGGTTAGCCTAGAGTGACTAGCCTCTGCGTTACTTTTTAAATTTTTCATGTTTGCATCTTCCAAATTTTCCATGCTGAGAATAATACTTTCATATCAGTTTCGAGATCAGTCTCACACTAAAGACAGTAAGAGTGGAATAAGAAATAAGAAATGCTTGTGGGGGGGGGGGAGAAATGCTTGAACTAAAGGTGGTACTGATGAAATTATTTGCAGGGCAGCCAAGGAGTCACAGATGTAGAGAACAGACTTATGGACACTGGCAGGTGTGAGGAAGAAGAGGGTGAGATGAATGCAGAGGAACATGGAAAGATAGTACCATACGTTAAAAGAGATGCCAATGCAATTTGCTGTATGACTCAGGGGAATCAAACAGGGGCTCTGCAACAAGCTAGAGGGGTGGATCGGAGAGGAGGAGATGGGAGAGAGGTTCAGGAGGGAGGAGACATATGTACACCTGTGGCTCATTCACGTTGATGTTTGGCAACAAAATTCTGTAAAGCAACTATCTTTCAATTGAAAGAAAAAGTCATGTTTGGACTTACCAAACAAGGTCTTGTGTACTTCTAGCATGGCCTTCTGTTTCGTGCTGCCATCCTTAATTCATTCTTCCATATCATTAAACAGACTAGTCAAGTTTTTGCCAAAAACATCTTGAGCTCCTGCATCATGCTGATCAACTGCCTTCTCTCAATCCAGTATAGAATGGAGACCAAAGAAACCTTTTGTCGTTTCTTCAAGTGATTGAAACCACTCTATGTGATTTTAAAAAATAAATGTGGATAAGACGGATATGACCAAAGCAATCTAATGACAATATCTGTGCTTCATTAAAGATCTGCAGAGAACTAGTAAATTTTTTGTTTCGTATCAGAAGAATTTTTTAAATCCACACCAACATTACTTTCGCGTCCGCTAGCCATCTAGACAAGGAAAACTGATTTTACCAACCAATGTCCCTAGTTCTGCCCCCTCACCGTTTTTTACCCAATATGTGTTACTCAGGCAGGAGACCCTGGTTCAATTCCTGGGTCAGGAAGATCTGCTGGAGAAGGGATAGGCTACCCACTCCAGTATTAGTGGGCTTCCCTTGTGGCTCAGTTGGTAAAGAATCATTCCTCTATACCAAGAGTAGCTCAACTCCTCTCAAAGCAAATACAGGATGGTAGTAACTATGCAGGACAAAGCTGATTCTGTATATTTATAGTACTCACTCATGAACTTGACAGAGGTCCTAGATCTGTTACCACATTTTTTTTTTTTAAGTGATATCTGCAGGTGCAGGTGAAAGTGGCTCAGTTCGTGCCTGACTCTTTGCAGCCCCAAGGACTATACAGTCCATGGAATTCTCTAGGCCAGAATACTGGAGTGGGTAACCTATCCTTTCTCCAGCGGATCTTCCCGACCCAGGACTCAAAGCGGGGTCTCCTGCGTTGCAGGCAGATTCTTTAGCAACTGAGCTAGTAGGGCTTCACTGGTGGCTCAGTTGCTAAAGAATATCTGCATAACTTTCTATCGATTTGGAATTAGCAATCTGTCTGTGAGCAGGGCCGGTCATAAGCAGCTTCTGTGAGAAAACAGAAGCATGTCTGCCTGACTTGCTTCTCTGGGGAGCTTTCACTGTTCTTGCGCTAGTGCACATGGCAAGTTTCTAAGTGAGAAAGTAATGGCTACTATCACAGCTGGCCACTGAGGTACTTAATGGCAGAGGCAATCCCAGCTCTGCCAAGCAGTAGACATCACGAAATCAGCTATTGTCATTGTAGCCAAGTTCCGTGAATTTGTGGTGTTATTTGCTGTGTTTTCAAGAAGATGCCTTCGCCCTGCCAGTAAGACATATTTCCATAACACACAGCCATGCACTCAATCGATGTGCATCCTCCAGTAAAGCCCAGGCCCGATGTCTTAGAGGAGCCTCTCTGCCCATTGTCATAAACCAGTCTAATTTTGTGTGAGACCGTGAAAACTCAGTGTCTTTATTACGCTTGTGCTTCTGACGGGAGGTCTGAGAAGGCACTTCTGAAGGTTTATTCCTACCAGTCGTTGTCATATTTATCGAGTCTTTATTTTATATTTTTTTCTTATTTTTTACTTCTACCAGTTTCTTGCTACCAGCCCGTCTCCCTCCACCCTCGTGCACACACGGTCAGTCATGGAATCCCGTGGACTTCAGCCCGCCAGACTCCTCTGCCCATGGAGTTTTCCAGGCAAGAATACTGGAGTGGGTTGCCATTTCCTTCTCCATGTGTGGAGTCTTTAAAGATTCCATCACTGAGGTGTTGCTTCTCCACTTGTACATGCCCTTCCTCCCTAAGTGCAGTAGAAGTCATCCCCACTTCCCAACATGTCTGTCTTCCGTCCTCTGGAGTATGTATTGCTTGAGCTCACCACAGCGTCAGGATATTCTAGAAACCCTTCTGATTGCAGTCTCTTCGGGAGGTTACAAGTGCTTCAAACCTCAGAATTTTACAAAGCACTTTTTACGACCTCAGCTGAAAGGGAAGTCAACACTCAGTGAAAGTCACAGGCTTCCATGGCCTGGACTTGATTATGGGCTGTGCTTTCATAATCATCGTGTTTCCGATACCAACTAAGATGTCACTGAGAAATTTTTTTCTTTCTCATCATTGTATCTTTCATGTTTATTTAGATATATTATGGGTTTTCCTATATATCTTCCCTTAGGGATGAGGGTCTGAAGTCAGTAGAACTTACTACAACTGATTTCCAGTTAGCTGTGTTAGGATAGGAAAAAGAATGAGCAGCTGCTGGATTCTTAAGATTATGTATGAAAATATGATTCGTTTTACTGTGTGAAGTCATCCGATTCTAACTTTCTGAAGTAGGCATTCAAAAAAATAAAAAAAAAAATCGCCTAACTACTAGGCGGTCTCCCATCCAAGTACTGACCAGGCCCGACCCTGCTCAGTTTCCCAGATCAGAGGAGAGAGGGCACGTTCAGGGTGGTATGGCCTTAGACCGAGGCGGCTGCCAGGCGCTGCAGGAGCCCCGCGTTGTGCCTCCCTTGCGGTCTGACCTGCCGGTCGGGCCTGGGGCTGCAGTTCTCGAGCGGGCTCGCGCTGCACATAAGCCGCACGACCCGCGACTGGACTCCGGCCGGCCAGAGCCTGCAGCTCGGCCGCCAGCGGAGGGCGCCCCCGCTCCGCACACTGCGAGCCCAGGCCAGCACCAGTCTGGCCCGGCCGGCCGGGGCCTGGCGTGCTTGCGGAACCTGGGGTGGGGGGGGGGGTGGGTAGAGCAGCGAGGACATCTCGGTGCCCCCTCACCCCCTGTCAACCACCATCCCATTCGCTGATCAGGGTCAGGTGGCTCCGGACGAGCGGGGCTTCGGCCCGGGTCTGCAGTCCCCGGAGCCTCCTGGAGCTTAGGGGGAGCCCACCGGGGCCCCAGGCGCCCATCCTGCCGTCTGTGCAAAACCCCTGGAGTGCCTCAGCCCCGCCCTGTCCCCAAACCGAGGCCCGCCCTGCCCCCACGCCACGGGCCCAGCACAGGACCTTCCTGAGAGAGCGGACGAGCGACAGCCAGGCACACGGACAGGCACTCGCACGCACCCACGCCAGGTGAGACAGAGGCAGAAAGAGTCGAGGGTTCAGAGAGAGACTGGAAGACAGCGTGTGGGCAGGGGGGGCCTCGGGCAGGATGCCGGGCAGCTGCAGAGACCACCCGGCCCTGAGCAGCCAAAGCGATGGGGGCGGGGGGAGGCCACTGAGCAGCGGCGGACCTGGAGAGGCCCATGGTGGGAGGACACCTGAGACCTCCGTGCTCCGCGCACCGCCCCCTCTCCCCAACTCCCTGCACGCATGCCACGCTGGGGCGCTCTGACACTAGCTTCTCTGGAGTTTTGTCACTTGAATTTCTCTCCCTCTGCTCAACTGTGTGATGACAGTGCATTGAACAGCTAGGTCATTTCCAAATAAATTAAGCTTAGTGTTTCACAGGACACCCGGACATGTATGGAGAGACCAGCACGGATGCATGGACACCAACCTTGGTAACTGGACAACCAATGGGAAATTACTGTCTGACTCAGGAGAGAGAAAGAAACCCGAACAGATGGAATGAAATGAACAGAAACACAGGCTTTGCAACTCAAACCCTAATTCAATTACCAGAAAATAAACATCACTATAACCATTTAAGAAAAACAATAGACCTCTCTATGACCTTTGGTCGGCTGAGGAGTTCAAACACACAGCAAAAAAAAGCCAACTTTTCCAAGTCGTGAATATGTTAGTTCACACATTGAATTTTACATTGAAATGTGTAACAAATAAACTTAAAATCATTGACTCACTACATAAGCATGGAAGAATTTTAAATATAAAATATGTTCTATAGTATTCAGGCAGCACTTGGCACATCTCTAAGTGTATCAGACCAAAAACTGGAACGTAGTGGAAGAGTCAGGATAGTCTAAAAATGAATCCCTAACTAAAAGGAACACACAGGATTACTGTAGATAAAAAAGGTTAAAGAAGAGAAGCTAGAAATCAGTTAATAAATGTCTTAGGGATTAGCTTAGAGTGACTAGCCTCTGCGTGACTCTCTAAATTTTTCATGTTTTCAGCTTCCAAATTTTCCATTTTGAGAGTAATACTTTCGCCTCCAAACCAGAGTGACTTGGGGACACAAAGGTAGAAGTCGATAATTTTCTTTGCCAATGTCTGAATATTTACAGTCAGAGGTAGTAAAGGAGGAGTCTGTCCCTTGTCTAGATGAGGTCAATCCCCAGGTGTGGGATGTCTCCAGCCCTGGTTTAGCCATAAATGTTCCACCAGTAAAGATTTCTCTGAGACCAAATGCTTCCTAGCCCTGGAAAAGACAATATCCCTTAAAACCAGTAGCTCTTGAGGGTCTTAAACCATTAGTTAACAAATACCGAGATACTGGAATTCGAATCAGATGTGAGTCCCCCTGCAACACCCCAATCTTGCCCGTTCAAAAACCAGATGGATCTTACCGATTCGTCCAGGATCTAAGAGCTGTTAATGAAGCTGTGGTTCCCATCCACCCCATAGTCCCAAACCCATATACCCTCCTATCCCAAGTCCCAGGAAATGCCAAGTACTTCTCAGTCTTGGACCTTCAAGGTGCTTTCTTTTGCATTCCTCTCCATCCTGAATCCCAAAAACTCTTTGCTTTTGAGTGGCGGGACTTGCAAACAAGAGAGACCATACAACTCTCGACTGGAATCGACTACCCCAAGGGTTTAGGGACAGCCCTCATATCTTCGGGACTTCCTCGGGGAGAGAACTAAGGGAATTAACTTTAACAAACACTAGTCTAATACAGTATGTGGATGACTTGCTCATAGCTAGGCCAGATTTTACCAGCTCTCAAATGGACACTATTTAAAACGCTAACTTTCCTGTATGAAAAGGGTTATCGAGTATCCCCCAAGTAGGCTCAGATTAGCTTAACCCAAGTAAAATACATTGAATTTATAATTACGGAGAGAAAAAGAATGCCTGACCCCGAGGGGAGATCCCTCATCTTAAATACCCCGTACCCCCAAACAAAACAACAGCTTAGGGGATTTTTAGGAAGGACCGGGTTTTGCAGGATCTGGATTCCTAATTTTGGCAATCTGACCAGACCCCTATATGAAAATTTAAGGGGGAAAGTGGAAGAGCCACTCGACTGGCATGAGACCTGCAAGGTGGCCTTTAATGCCCTAAAAGAGTCCATCACTACAGCCCCAGCTTTAGGCCTCCCCAACCTGGAGAAGCCTTTTAGACTCTATGTTTCTGGAAGGACAGGAACTGCTCTTGGTGTGTTAGAGCAGATGATGGGGCGTGTATTACAACCTGTGGCTTATCTCTCAAAATAACTAGATGAGGAGGCCAGAGGGTGGCCCACTTGCCTCCGGGCAGTAGCAGCCACTGCTCTTATGGTTAAGGAGGCATCTAAGCTGACCCTGGGTCAGCCCACCACAGTGCATACGCCTCACCGGGTGCAAGCAGTCTTGGAAACCAAAGGGGACAGGTGGATGACAGGGGGAAGGATCACCCAATACCAAGCCCTCCTCCTTGACACTCCAGAAGTAAAGTTGAGGGTCTGCCAGACTTTAAATCCAGCAACCTTACTGCCAGATCCCCCTACCTCCCCTCTGGATCACCAAGGCATACAAATCACAGACGAGTTATACTCTTCTCACCGGGACTTATCAGAGACACCTTTATCTGACCCAGAGCAAAACTGGCACACAGATGGCAGCAGTTTTGTAGAAAAGGGAGAGAGGAAAGCAGGATATGCTGTAGCGAGCCTGGAAGAAACTAAGGAAAGTGGGTCTCTTCCCACAGACACCTCAGCCCAGAAAGCTGAACTTTTTGCCCTGACAAGAGCTTTGGAGTTAGGAGAAGGAAAGAGGATTAATGTGTGTATGGACTCTAAGTATGCTTTCCTCATTCTGCATGCCCGTGCAGCAATTTGGAAAGAAAGAGGGATGCTCAGTGCCCGAAGCTCTGCTATTAAACACAAAGAGCTCATTCTCAGGCTCCTGGAGGCAGTCAAACTTCCTGCAAAATTAGCTGTCATCCACTGCAAGAGTCACCAAAAGGGGCAAGAAAAAGAGGCTCAGGGAAATAGGAAAGCTGATCAAGAGGCAGGACGAGCTGCCGGGGAAGCTACCTCTGCCACTGCTATCTGCCCCCTTTTCCCCAAGGAAAGCCTGACTCCAGATTTTAGCCCAGGGGGACATTCCCGATATGCTGAGCGGGGCTGGGAGATTGGGTCACATGGGTGGTTTCAGCCTGTTCAGGCCCAAATAATACTCCCTGATTCTCAGGTTTAAAACATTACTAACTCCTTACATAAGAGCGCCCATTTTGGAAAAGATAATCTAGAAATCTTGCTTAAGCCTATTCTCTCCCATCCCCAGTTAGCTAAGGTTGTTAAACAAGTCACAAAAAATTGTGACACCTGTCTAAAAAATAACGCAAAAACCAGACCTCCTCTAATTACACCTGTCCAACATCGGGGATCATACCCAGGAGAGGACTGGCAATGCCGCTCCGCATTTAGAATTACAGCCATGTCCAAGACCCAAGGGTTTTCTTACTTGCTAGTCTTTATTGACACATTCACAGGATGGATCGAAGCGTTCCCTACTGAGACTGAGAGAGCTACAGAAGTTTGTAAAGCTCTGCTGAAGGAGATAGTGCCTAGGTTTGGGCTGCCTCGGTCACTTCAGAGTGACAACGGGCCCTCACTTACAGCCACGATACCCCAGAATCTAGCCGCATGCTTAGGCATAAAATACCAGCTCCGCTCATCCTGGAGGCCTCAAGCTTCAGGAAAGGTAGAGAGAGCCAACCAGACTCTTAAAAGGGCTCTGGCTAAACTACGTCAGAAACACATAATAAGTGGACACATATGCTGCCCATAGCCCTCATGAGGCTACGGACATCCCCCAAACGGCCACTATTGTTAAGTCCTTATGAAATGATGTATGGACAACCATTCTGAACTTCTGATTTGTTTCTTGACGAGGATGCCAATACACTCTTAAAACATATAATTGACCAGGGAAGCTTTCAGCAAGAACTCCAACGGGATGGAGAACAAACCACAGGAAGACTTGAAAAATCCCCAGGTAAAGCCAGGGGATCAAGTATCAGTAAAGACCTGGCAAGAAAAAGGGAGTCCAAACCAGCTGTCCAAGAAATGGACAGGGCCATATCAGGTTGTTCTAGTGACTTCAACTGCTGTAAAAGTGAAGGGTCTCTCTGCCTGAGTCCACAATTCTAGAATAAAACCCTATGGCCTACAGGAGGGGGAGACAGAAACTGAGACTCCAAAGCCAGAGGACAGCTATTCCTGTGAACCTGTTGAAGATCTCAGGCTCTTGTTCAAGCAGAACCCCATCAATCCTGCCTCAGATAAGTAAAATGCATCATATGATGTTCTTCCTCTTTCTAATCATATCTCCCTGTATGGCTACTGATCTCTCCCTAAACGAGGCATGTTCACTTGCAAACCACACTGCTTCTCAACTCAACCTAAGCAGCCCGGGCTGCATCTGCATTAATGACAAAGTTTGGGGGTATGTCCAACCCATCCCAGGGTATCACTATCAAAGGCTCACCCTACCAGGCGAGCTATGGGCTGTTACTCAGCGCCCCCACGTGGTCGTAATATGGCCTTTTGGGGAAAGGGGGAAAAAAAACTCCATGTCTTGGTACCAGCAACAACTGTCTCTATTTACCCCCTGGATGACATCTGCAATCCCACCTGAGCCCTTATTTTCTCTCATGACTAACATCCCCCAAATGACCTTCCCTATCTCTCTAAAAAGCCACTCCCTAACAGGGGTGTCAGTGAGAAATCTAGACGACTCACAATGTGGGGTGACCGTCACTGTTGAAACTGATGGGAAAAACCGGGACAGGCCCTGCAGCTGGGAGACCAGCCGACGCAACCCCCGGCCAGCACGCGCCTGGCCCGACCCGGGGAGCTTCCCGAAACCCGAGGGGCCTGGCGAGGCTGCGGGAGCTCTGGCGGGGGTTGGGGATGGGGGTGGCTTGAGCGGGGAGGAGTCTCGGTGCCCCCCCAGCCCCCGCCCCCCACCATCCCGTTCGCTGCGCAGGGTCACGTGGCTCCGGACGAGCGGGGCCTCGGCCCGGGGCCGCGGTCCCCGGAGCCTCCTGCGGGCTTAGGGGCAGCCCAGCCGGGGCCCCAGGCGCCCATCCTGCCGGCTGTGCAAAACCCCTGGAGTGCCTCAGCCCCGCCCTGTCCCCAAACCGAGGCCCGCCCTGCACCCACGCCACGGGCCCAGCACAGGACCTTCCTGAGAGAGCGGACGAGCGACAGCCAGGCACACGGACAGGCACTCACACGCACCCACGCCAGGTGAGACAGAGGCAGAAAGAGTCGAGGGTTCATAGAGAGACTGGAAGACAGCGTGTGGGCAGGGGTGGCCTCGGGCAGGATGCCGGGCAGCTGCAGAGACCACCCGGCCCTGAGCAGCCAAAGCGATGGGGGCGGGGGGAGGCCACTGAGCAGCGGCGGACCTGGAGAGGCCCATGGTGGGAGGACACCTGAGACCTCCGCGCACCGCGCACCGCCCCCTCCCCCCAACCCCCTGCACGCATGCCACGCCGGGGCGCTCTGACACTAGCTTCTCTGGAGTTTTGTCACTTGAATTTCTCTCCCTCTGCTCAACTGAGTGATGACAGTGTATTGAACAGCTAGGTCATTTCCAAATAAATTAAGCTTAGTGTTTCACAGGACACCCGGACATGTATGGAGAGACCAGCACGGATGCATGGACACCAACCTTGGTATCTGGACAACCAATGGGAAATTACTGTCTGACTCTGGAGAGAGAAAGAAACCCGAACAAATGGAATGAAATGAACAGAAACACAGGCTTTGCAACTCACACCCAAATTCAATTACCAGAAAATAAACAACACTATAACCATTTTAGAAAAACAATAGACATCTCCATGACCTTTGGTCGGGTGAGGAGTTCAAACACACAGCAAAAAAAAGCCAACTTTTCCAAGTCGTGAATATGTTAGTTCACACATTGACTTTTACATTGAAATGTGTAACTAATAAAATTAAAATCATTGACTCACTACATAAGCATGGAAGTATTTTAAATATAAAATATATTCTATGGTATTCAGGAAGCACTTGGCACATCTCTAAGTGTATCAAACCCAAAACTCGAACGTAGTGGAAGAGTCAGGATAGTCTAAAAATGAATCCCTAACTAAAAGGAACACACAGGATTACTGTAGATAAAAAAGGTTAAAGAAGAGAAGCTAGAAAGCAGTCAATAAATGTCTTAGGGGTTAGCTTAGAGTGACTAGCCTCTGCGTGACTCTTTAAATTTTTCATGTTTGCAGCTTCCAAATTTTCCAATTTGAGAATAATACTTTCGCCTCCAAATCAGAGTGACTTGGGGACACAAAGGTAGAAGTCGATAATTTTCTTTGCCTATGTCTGAATATTTACAGTCAGAGGTAGAAAAGGAGGAGTCTGTCCCTTGTCTAGATGAGGTCAATCCCCAGGTGTGGGATGTCTCCAGCCCTGGTTTAGCCATAAATGTTCCACCAGTAAAGATTTCTCTGAGACCAAATGCTCCCTAGCCCTGGAAAAGACAATATCCCTTAAAACCAGAAGCTCTTGAGGGTCTTAGACCATTAGTTAACAAATACCGAGATACTGGAACTCGAATCAGCTGTGAGACCCCTGCAACACCCCAATCTTGCCCGTTCAAAAACCAGATGGATCTTACCGATTCGTCCAGGATCTAAGAGCTGTTAATGAAGCTGTGGTTCCCATCCACCCCATAGTCCCAAACCCATATACCCTCCTATCCCAAGTCCCAGGAAATGCCAAGTACTTCTCAGTCTTGGACCTTCAAGGTGCTTTCTTTTGCATTCCTCTCCATCCTGAATCCCAAAAACTCTTTGCTTTTGAGTGGCGGGACTTGGAAACAAGAGAGACCATACAACTCTCGACTGGACTCGACTACCCCAAGGGTTTAGGGACAGCCCTCATATCTTCGGGACTTCCTCGGGGAGAGAACTAAGGGAATTAACTTTAACAAACAGTAGTCTTATACACTATGTGGATGACTTGCTCATAGCTAGGTCAGATTTTACCAGCTCTCAAATGGACACAATTTAAAACGCTAACTTTCCTGTATGAAAAGGGTTATCGAGTATACCCCAAGTAGGCTCAGATTAGCTTAACCCAAGTAAAATACCATGGATTTATAATTATGGAGAGAAAAAGAATGCCTGACCCCGAGGGGAGATCCCTCATCTTAAATACCCCGTACCCCCAAACAAAACAACAGCTTAGGGGATTTTTAGGAAGGACCGGGTTTTGCAGGATCTGGGTTCCTAATTATGGCAATCTGGCCAGGCCCCTATATGAAAATTTAAGGGGGAATGACGAACAGCCACTCGACTGGCATGAGACCTGCAAGGTGGCCTTTAATGCCCTTTAAGAGTCCATCACTACAGCCCCAGCTTTAGGCCTCCCCAACCTGGAGAAGCCTTTTAGACTCTATGTTTCTGGAAGGACAGGAACTGCTCTTGGTGTGTTAGAGCAGATGATGGGACCCGTATTACAACCTGTGGCTTATCTCTCAAAATAACTAGATGAGGTGGCCAGAGGGTGGCCCACTTGCCTCCGGGCAGTAGCAACCACTGCTCTTATGGTTAAGGAGGCATCTAAGCTGACCCTGGGTCAGCCCACCACAGTGCATACGCCTCACCGGGTGCAAGCAGTCTTGGAAACGAAGGGGGACAGGTGGATGACAGGGGGAAGGATCACCCAATACCAAGCCCTCCTCCTTGACACTCCAGAAATAAAGTTGAGGGTCTGCCAGACTTTAAATCCAGCAACCTTACTGCCAGATCCCCCTACCTCCCCTCTGGATCACCAATGCATACAAATCACAGACGAGTTATACTCTTCTCGCCGGGACCAATCAGAGACACTTTATCTGACACAGAGGAAAACTAGCACACAGATGGCAGCAGTTTTGTAGAAAAGGGAGAGAGGAGAGCAGGATATGCTGTAGTGAGCCTGGAAGAAACTAAGGAAAGTGGGTCTCTTCCCCCAGACACCTCAGCCCAGAAAGCTGAACTTTTTGCCCTGACAAGAGCTTTGGAGTTAAGAGAAGGAAAGAGGATTAATGTGTGCATGGACTCTAAGTATGCTTTCCTCATTCTGCATGCCTGTGCAGCAATTAGGAAAGAAAGAGGGATGCTCAGTGCCCGAAGCTCTGCTATTAAACACAAAGAGCTCATTCTCAGGCTCCTGGAGGCAGTCAAACTTCCTGCAAAATTAGCTGTCATCCACTGCAAGAGTCACCAAAAGGGGCAAGAAAAAGAGGCTCAGGGAAATAGGAAAGCTGATCAAGAGGCAAGATGAGCTGCCGGGGAAGCTACCTCTGCCACTGCTATCTGCCCCCTTTTCCCCAAGGAAAGCCTGACTCCAGATTTTACCCCAGGGGGACATTCCCGATATGCTGAGCGGGGCTGGGAGATTGGGTCACATGGGTGGTTTCAGCCTGATCAGGCCCAAATAATACTCCCTGATTCTCAGGTTTAAAACATTACTAACTCCTTACATAAGAGCGCCCATTTTGGAAAAGATAATCTAAAAATCTTGCTTAAGCCTATTCTCTCCCATCCCCAGTTAGCTAACGTTGTTAAACAAGTCACACAAAATTGTGACACCAGTCTAAAAAATAACCCAAAAACCAGACCTCCTCTAATTACACCTGTCCAACATCAGGGATCATACCCATGAGCGGACTGGCAATGCCGCTCCACATTTAGAATTTAGAGCCATGCCCAAGACCCAAGGGTTTTCTTACTTGCTATTCTTTATTGACACATTCACAGGATGGATCGAAGCGTTCCCTACTGAGACTGAGAGATCTACAGAAGTCTGTAAAGCTCTGCTGAAGGAGATAGTGCCTAGGTTTGGGCTGCCTCGGTCACTTCAGAGTGACAACGGGCCCTCACTTACAGCCACGATACACCAGAACCTAGCCGCATGCTTAGGCATAAAATACCAGCTCCGCTCATCCTGGAGGCCTCAAGCTTCAGGAAAGGTAGAGAGAGCCAACCAGACTCTTAAAAGGGCTCTGGCTAAGCTATGTCAGAAACACATAATAAGTGGACACATATGCTGCCCAAAGCCCTCATGAGGCTACGGACATCCCTCAAACGGCCACTATTGTTAAGACCTTATGAAATGATGTATGGACGACCATTCTTAACTTCTGATTTGTTTCTTGACGAGGATGCCAATACACTCTTAAAACATATAATTGACCTGGGAAGGTTTCAGCAAGAACTCCAACGGTCTGGAGAACAAACCACAGGAAGACTTGAAAAATCCCCAGGTAAAGCCAGGGGATCAAGTATCAGTAAAGACCTGGCAAGAAAAAGAGAGTCCAAACCAGCTGTCCGAGAAATGGACAGGGCCATATCAGGTTGTTCTAGTGACTTCAACTGCTGTAAAATTGAAGGGTCTATCTGCCTGGGTCCACAATTCTAGAATAAAACCCTATGGCCTACAGGAGGGGGAGACAGAAACTGAGACTCCAAAGCCAGAGGACAGCTATTCCTGTGAACCTGTTGAAGATCTCAGGCTCTTGTTCAATCAGAACCCCATCAATCCTGCCTCAGATAAGTAAAATGCATCATATGATGTTCTTCCTCTTTCTAATCATATCTCCCTGTATGGCTACTGATCTCTCCCTAAACGAGGCATGTTCACTTGCAAACCACACTGCTTCTCAACTTAACCTAAGCAGCCCGGGCTGCATCTGCATTAATGACAAAGGTTGGGGATATGTCCAACCCATCATAGGGTATCACTATCAAAGGCCCACCCTTCCAGCCGAGCTATGGGCTGTTACTCAGCGCCCCCATGTGGTCGTAATATGGCCTTTTGGGGAAAGGGGGAAAAAAAACTTCATGTCTTGGTACCAGCAACAACTGTCTCTATTTACCCCCTGGATGACATCTGCAATCCCACCTGAGCCCTTATTTTCTCTCATGACTAACTTCCCCCAAGTGACCTTCCCTATCTCTCTAAAAAGCCACTCCCTAACAGGGGTGTCAGTGAGAAATCTAGACTACTCACAATGTGGGGTGACCGTCACTGTTGAAACTGATGGGAAAAACCGGGACAGGCCCTGCAGCTGGGAGACCAGCCGACGCCACCCCCGGCCAGCACCCGCCTGGCCCGGCCCGGGGCGCTTCCCGAACCCCGAGGGGCCTGGCGAGGCTGCGGGAGCTCTGGCGGGGGTTGGGGATGGGGGTGGCTTGAGCGGGGAGGAGTCTCGGTGCCCCCCCAGCCCCCGCCCCCCACCATCCCGTTCGCTGCGCAGGGTCACGTGGCTCCGGACGAGCGGGGCGTCGGCCCGGGGCCGCGGTCCCCGGAGCCTCCTGCGGGCTTAGGGGCAGCCCAGCCGGGGCCCCAGGCGCCCATCCTGCCGGCTGTGCAAACCCCCTGTAGTGCCTCAGCCCCGCCCTGTCCCCAAATCGAAGCCGGCCCTGCCCCCACGCCACAGGCCCAGCACTGGACCTTCCTGAGAGCGGACGAGCGACAGCCAGGCACACGGACAGGCACTCGCACGCACCCACGTCAGGTGAGACAGAGGCAGAAAGAGATGAGGGTTCAGAGAGACACCGGAAGACAGCGTGTGGGCAGGGGGGGCTTCGGGCAGGATGCCGGGCAGCTGCAGAGACCACCCGGCCCTGAGCAGCAAACGCGATGGGGGCGGGGGGAGGCTGCCGAGCAGAGGCAGGCCTGCAGAGGCCCAGGTTGGGAGGGCACCTGAGATATCCGCGGTCCGCGCCCCTCCCACCCCAACCCCCTGAACGCACGACCCTCTCCGACGAAAGCTTCTCCGGAGTTTGATCTCCTGAATTTCTATCCTTGTGCTCCAATGAGTGATGACAGTATATTGCACAGCTAGGTCATTTCCAAATAAATTAAGCTTAGTGTTTCACAGGACACCCGGACATGAATGCAGAGACCAGCACGGATGCATGGACACCAACCTTGGTAACTATACAACCAATGGGAAATTACTGTCTGACTCAGGAGAGAGAAAGAAACCCGAACAGATGGAAAAATTGAACAGAAACACAAACTTTGCAACTCACACCCCAATTCAATTACCGAAAAAAACAACAACACTATAACCATTTTAGAAAAACAATAGACCTCTCCATGACCTTTGGTCCGGTGAGGAATTCTTACACACAACAAAAAAAGCCACCTTTTCCAAATCGAGAATATGTTAGTACACATTGATTTTACATTGAAATGTGTAACAAATAAACTTAAAATCATTGACTCACTACATAAGCATGGATGTATTTTAAACATAAAATATGTTCTATAGTATTCAGGAAGCACTTGGCACATCTGTAAGTGTATCAGACCCCAAACTGGAACTTAATGGAAGAGTCAGGATAGTCTAAAAATGAATCCCTAACTAAAAGGAATACACAGGATTACGTAGATCAAAAATGTTAAAGAAGAGAAACTAGAAATCAGTCAATAAATGTTTTAGGGGTTAGCCTAGAGTGACTAGCCCCTGCGTTACTTTTTAAATTTTTCATGTTTGCATCTTCCAAATTTTCCATGCTGAGAATAATACTTTCATATCAGTTTCGAGATCAGTCTCACACTAAAGACAGTAAGAGTGGAATAAGAAATAAGAAATGCTTGGGGTGGGGGGAAGAAATGCTTGAACTAAAGGTGGTACTGATGAAATTATTTGCAGGGCAGCCAAGGAGTCACAGATGTAGAGAACAGACTTATGGACACGGGCAGGGGGGAGGAAGGAGAGGGTGAGATGAATGCAGAGGAACATGGAAACATAGTACCATACGTTAAAAGAGATGCCAATGCAATTTGCTGTATGACTCAGGGGACTCAAACAGGGGCTCTGCAACAAGCTAGAGGGGTGGAATGGGGAGGAGGAGACGGGAGAGAGGTTCAGGAGGGAGGAGACATATGTACACCTGTGGCTCATTCACGTTGATGTTTGGCAACAAAATTCTGTAAAGCAACTATCTTTCAATTGAAAGAAAAAGTCATGTTTGGACTTACCAAACAAGGTATTGTGTACTTGTAGCATGGCCTTCTGTTTCGTGCTGCCATCCTTAATTCATTCTTCCATATCATTAAACAGACTAGTCAAGTTTTTCCCAAAAATATCTTGAGCTCCTGCATCATGCTGATCAACTGCCTTCTCTCGATCCAGTATAGAATGGAGACCAAAGAAACCTTTTGTCCTTTCTTCAAGTGATTGAAGCCACTCTATGTGATTTTAAAAAATAAATGTGGATAAGACGGATATGACCAAAGCAATCTAATGACAATATCTGTGCTTCATTAAAGATCTGCAGAGAACTAGTAAATTTTTTGTTTCGTATCAGAAGAATTTTTTAAATCCACACCAACATTTCTTTCGCGTCCGCTAGCCATCTTGACAAGGAAAACTGATTTTACCAATCAATGTCCCTAGTTCTGCCCCCTCACAGTTTTTTACCCAATATGTGTTACTCAGGCAGGAGACCCTGGTTCAATTCCTGGGTCAGGAAGATCTGCTGGAGAAGGGATAGGCTACCCACTCCAGTATTAGTGGGCTTCCCTTGTGGCTCAGTTGGTAAAGAATCATTCCTCTGTACCAAGAGTAGCTCAACTCCTCTCAAAGCAAATACAGGATGGTAGTAACTATGCAGGACAAAGCTGATTCTGTATATTTATAGTACTCACTCATGAACTTGACAGAGGTCCTAGATCTGTTACCACATTTTTTTTTTTTTAAGTGATGTCTGCATGTGCAGGTGAAAGTGGCTCAGTTCGTGCCTGACTCTTTGCAGCCCCAAGGACTATACAGTCCATGGAATTCTCTAGGCCAGAATACTGGAGTGGGTAGCCTATCCTTTCTCCAGCGGATCTTCCCGACCCAGGACTCAAAGCGGGGTCTCCTGCGTTGCAGGCAGATTCTTTAGCAACTGAGCTAGTAGGGCTTCACTGGTGGCTCAGTTGCTAAAGAATATCTGCATAACTTTCTATCGATTTGGAATTAGCAATCTGTCTGTGAGCAGGGCCGGTCATAAGCAGCTTCTGTGAGAAAACAGAAGCATGTCTGCCTGACTTGCTTCTCTGGGGAGCTTTCACTGTTCTTGCGCTAGTGCACATGGCAAGTTTCTAAGTGAGAAAGTAATGGCTACTATCACAGCTGGCCACTGAGGTACTTAATGGCAGAGGCAATCCCAGCTCTGCCAAGCAGTAGACATCACGAAATCAGCTATTGTCATTGTAGCCAAGTTCCGTGAATTTGTGGTGTTATTTGCTGTGTTCTTCAAGAAGATGCCTTCGCCCTGCCAGTAAGACATATTTCCATAACACACAGCCATGCACTCAATCGATGTGCATCCTCCAGTAAAGCCCAGCCCCGATGTCTTAGAGGAGCCTCTCTGCCCATTGTCATAAACCAGTCTAATTTTGTGTGAGACCGTGAAAACTCAGTGTCTTTATTACGCTTGTGCTTCTGACGGGAGGTCTGAAAAGGCACTTCTGAAGGTTTATACCTACCAGTGGTTGTCATATTTATCGAGTCTTTATTTTATATTTTTTTCTTATTTTTTACTTCTACCAGTTTCTTGCTACCAGCCCGTCTCCCTCCACCCTCGTGCACACACGGTCAGTCATGGAATCCCGTGGACTTCAGCCCACCAGACTCCTCTGCCCATGGAGTTTTCCAGGCAAGAATACTGGAGTGGGTTGCCATTTCCTTCTCCATGTGTGGAGTCTTTAAAGATTCCATCACTGAGGTGTTGCTTCTCCACTTGTACATGCCCTTCCTCCCTAAGTGCAGTAGAAATCATCCCCACTTCCCAACATGTCTGTCTTCCGTCCTCTGGAGTATGTATTGCTTGAGCTCACCACAGCGTCAGGATATTCTAGAAACCCTTCTGATTGCAGTCTCTTCGGGAGGTTACAAGTGCTTCAAACCTCAGAATTTTACAAAGCACTTTTTACGACCTCAGCTGAAAGGGAAGTCAACACTCAGTGAAAGTCACAGGCTTCCATGGCCTGGACTTGATTATGGGCTGTGCTTTCATAATCATCGTGTTTCCGATACCAACTAAGATGTCACTGAGAAATTTTTTTCTTTCTCATCATTGTATCTTTCATGTTTATTTAGATATATTATGGGTTTTCCTATATATCTTCCCTTAGGGATGAGGGTCTGAAGTCAGTAGAACTTACTACAACTGATTTCCAGTTAGCTGTGTTAGGACAGGAAAAAGAATGACCAGCTGCTGGATTCTTAAGATTATGTATGAAAATATGATTCGTTTTACTGTGTGAAGTCATCCGATTCTAACTTTCTGAAGTAGGCATTCAGAAAAATAAAAAAAAATCGCCTACTAGGCGGTCTCCCATCCAAGTACTGACCAGGCCCGACCCTGCTCAGTTTCCCAGATCAGAGGAGAGAGGGCACGTTCAGGGTGGTATGGCCTTAGACCGAGGCGGCTGCCAGGCACTGCAGGAGCCCCGCGTTGCGCCTCCCTTGCGGTCTGACCTGCCGGTCGGGCCTGGGGCTGCAGTTCTCGAGCGGGCTCGCGCTGCACTTGAGCCGCACGACCCGCGACTGGACTCCGGCCGGCCAGAGCCTGCAGCTCGGCGACCAGCGGAGGGCGCCCCCGCTCCGCACACCGCGAGTCCAGGCCAGCACCAGTCTGGCCCGGTCGGCCGGGGCATGGCGTGCCTGCGGAACCTGGGGTGGGTAGAGCAGCGAGGACAACTCGGTGCCCCCTTACCCCCTGTCACCCACCATCCCGATCGCTGCTCAGGGTCAGGTGGCTCCGGACGAGCGGGGCTTCGGCCCGGGTCTGCAGTCCCCGGAGACTGCTGGAGCTTAGGGGCAGCCCACCGGGGCCCCAGGCTCCCATCCTGCCGGCTGTGAAAACCCCCTGGAGTGCCTCAGCCCCGCCCTGTCCCCAAACCGAGGCCCGCCCTGCCCCCACGCCACGGGCCCAGCACAGGACCTTCCTGAGAGAGCGGACGAGCGACAGCCAGGCACACGGACAGGCACTCGCACGCACCCACGCCAGGTGAGACAGAGGCAGAAAGAGTCGAGGGTTCAGAGAGAGACTGGAAGACAGCGTGTCGGCAGGGGGGGCCTCGGGCAGGATGCCGGGCAGCTGCAGAGACCACCCGGCCCTGAGAAGCCAATGTGATGGGGGCGGGGGGAGGCCACTGAGCAGCGGCGGGCCTGGAGAGGCCCAGGGTGGGAGGACAACTGAGATCTCCGCGCTCTGCTCCCCGCCCCCCTCCCCTCAACACCCTGCACGCATGCCACGCCGGGGCGCTCTGACACTAGCTTCTCTGGAGTTTTGTCACTTGAATTTCTCTCCCTCTGCTCAACTGAGTGATGACAGTGTATTGAACAGCTAGGTCATTTCCAAATAAATTAAGCTTAGTGTTTCACAGGACACCCGGGCATGAATGGAGAGACCAGCACGGATGCATGGACACCAACCTTGGTAACTGGACAACCAATGGGAAATTACTGTCTGACTCAGGAGAGAGAAAGAAACCCGAACAGATGGAATGAAATGAACAGAAACACAAGCTTTGCAACTCACACGCTAATTCAATTACCAGAAAATAAACAACACTATATCCATTTTAGAAAAACAATAGACCTCTCCATGACCTTTGGTTGGGTGAGGAGTTCAAACACACACCAAAAAAAAGCCAACATTTCCAAGTCGTGAATATGTTAGTTCACACATTGACTTTTACATTGAAATGTGTAACAAATAAACTTAAAATCATTGACTCACTACATAAGCATGGAAGTATTTTAAATATAAAATATGTTCTATAGTATTCAGGAAGCACTTGGCACATCTCTAAGTGTATCAGGCCCAAAACTGGAACGTATGGAAGAGTCAGGATAGTCTAAAAATGAATCCCTAACCAAAAAGAACACACAAGATTACTGTAGATAAAAAAGGTTAAAGAAGAGAAGCTAGAAATTAGTCAATAAATGTCTTAGGGGTTAGCTTAGAGTGACTAGCCTCTGCGTGACTCTTTAAATTTTTCATGTTTGCAGCTTCCAAATTTTCAATGGTGAGAATAATACTTTCGCCTCCAAACCAGAGTGACTTGGGGACACAAAGGTAGAAGTCGATAATTTTCTTTGCCTATGTCTGAATATTTACAGTCAGAGGTAGAAAAGGAGGAGTCTGTCCCTTGTCTAGATGATGTCAATCCCCAGGTGTGGGATGTCTCCAGCCCTGGTTTAGCCATAAATGTTCCACCAGTAAAGATTTCTCTGAGACCAAATGCTCCCTAGCCCTGGAAAAGACAATATCCCTTAAAACCAGTAGCTCTTGAGGGTTTTTAACCATTAGTTAACAAATACCGAGATACTGGAACTCGAATCAGCTGTGAGTCCCCCTGAAACACCCCAATCTTGCCCGTTCAAAAACCAGATGGATCTTACCGATTCGTCCAGGATCTAAGAGCTGTTAATGAAGCTGTTGTTCCCATCCACCCCATAGTCCCAAACCCATATAACCTCCTATCCCAAGTCCCAGGAAATGCCAAGTACTTCTCAGTCTTGGACCTTCAAGGTGCTTTCTTTTGCATTCCTCTCCATCCTGAATCCCAAAAACTATTTGCTTTTGAGTGGCGGGACTTGGAAACAAGAGAGACCATACAACTCTCGACTGGACTCGACTACCCCAAGGGTTTAGGGACAGCCCTCATATCTTCGGGACTTCCTCGGGGAGAGATCTAAGGGAATTAACTTTAACAAACAGTAGTCTAATACAGTATGAGGATGACTTGCTCATAGCTAGGCCAGATTTTACCAGCTCTCAAATGGACACTATTTAAAACGCTAACTTTCCTGTATAAAAAGGGTTATCGAGTATCCCCCAAGTAGGCTCAGATTAGCTTAACCCAAGTAAAATACCTTGGATTTATAATTACGGAGAGAAAAAGAATGCCTGACCCCGAGGGAAGATCCCTCATCTTAAATACCCCGTACGCCCAAACAAAACAACAGCTTAGGGGATTTTTAGGAAGGACCAGGTTTTGCAGGATCTGGATTCCTAATTATGGCAATCTGGCCAGACCCCTATATGAAAATTTAAGGGGGAAAGTGGAAGAGCCACTCGACTGGCATGAGACCTGCAAGGTGGCCTTTAATGCCCTAAAAGAGTCCATCACTACAGCCCCAGCTTTAGGCCTCCCCAACCTGGAGAAGCCTTTTAGACTCTATGTTTCTGAAAGGACAGGAACTGCTCTTGGGGTGTTAGAGCAGATGATGGGGCCCGTATTACAACCTGTGGCTTATCTCTCAAAATAACTAGATGAGGTGGCCAGAGGGTGGCCCACTTGCCTCCGGGCAGTAGCAGCCACCGCTCTTATGGTTAAGGAGGCATCTCAGCTGACCCTGGTTCAGCCCACTACAGTGTATACGCCTCACCGGGTGCAAGCAGTCTTGGAAACGAAAGGGGACAGGTGGATGACAGGGGGAAGGATCACCCAATACCAAGCCCTCCTCCTTGACCCTCCAGAAATAAAGTTGAGGGTCTGCCAGACTTTAAATCCAGCAACCTTACTGCCAGATCCCCCTACCTCCCCTCTGGATCACCAATGCATACAAATCACAGACGAGTTATACTCTTCTCACCGGGACCTATCAGAGACACCTTTATCTGACCCAGAGGAAAACTGGCACACAGATGGCAGCAGTTTTGTAGAAAAGGGAGAGAGGAAAGCACGATATGCTGTAGTGAGCCTGGAAGAAACTAAGGAAAGTGGGTCTCTTCCCCCAGACACCTCAGCCCAGAAAGCTGAACTTTTTGCCCTGACAAGAGCTTTGGAGTTAGGAGAAGGAAAGAGGATTAATGTGTTTATGGACTCTAAGTATGCTTTCCTCATTCTGCATGCCCGTGCAGCAATTAGAAAAGAAAGAGGGATGCTCAGTGCCCGAAGCTCTGCTATTAAACACAAAGAGCTCATTCTCAGGCTCCTGGAGGCAGTCAAACTTCCTGCAAAATTAGCTGTCATCCACTGCAAGAGTCACCAAAAGGGGCAAGAAAAAGAGGCTCAGGGAAATAGGAAAGCTGATCAAGAGGCAGGACGAGCTGCCGGGGAAGCTACCTCTGCCACTGCTATCTGCCCCCTTTTCCCCAAGGAAAGCCTGACTCCAGATTTTAGCCCAGGGGGACATTCCCGATATGCTGAGCGGGGCTGGGAGATTGGGTCACATGGGTGGTTTCAGCCTGTTCAGGCCCAAATAATACTCCCTGATTCTCAGGTTTAAAACATTACTAACTCCTTACATAAGAGCGCCCATTTTGGAAAAGATAATCTAGAAATCTTGCTTAAGCCTATTCTCTCCCATCCTCAGTTAGCTAAGGTTGTTAAACAGGTCACACAAAATTGTGACACCTGTCTAAAAAATAACCCAAAAACCAGACCTCCTCTAATTACACATGTCCAACATAGGGGATCATACCCAGGAGCGGACTGGCAATGCCGCTCCGCATTTAGAATTTACAGCCATGCCCAAGACCCAAGGGTTTTCTTACTTGCTAGTCTTTATTGACACATTCACAGGATGGATCGAATCGTTCCCTACTGAGACTGAGAGAGCTACAGAAGTCTGTAAAGCTCTGCTGAAGGAGATAGTGCCTAGGTTTGGGCTGCCTCGGTCACTTCAGAGTGACAACGGGCCCTCACTTGCATCCACGATACCTCAGAACCTAGCCGCATGCTTAGGCATAAAATACCGGCTCCGCTCATCCTGGAGGCCTCAAGCTTCAGGAAAGGTAGAGAGAGCCAACCAGACTCTTAAAAGGGCTCTGGCTAAGCTATGTCAGAAACACATAATAAGTGGACACATATGCTGCCCATAGCCCTCATGAGGCTACGGACATCCCCCAAACGGCCACTATTGTTAAGTCCTTATGAAATGATGTATGGACGACCGTTCTTAACTTCTGATTTGTTTCTTGACGAGGATGCCAATACACTCTTAAAACATATAATTCACCTGGGAAGGTTTCAGCAAGAACTCCAACGGTATGGAGAACAAACCACAGGAAGACTTGAAAAATCCCCAGGTAAAGCCAGGGGATCAAGTATCAGTAAAGACCTGGCAAGAAAAAGGTAGTCCAAACCAGCTGTCAGAGAAATGGACTGGGCCATATCAGGTTGTTCTAGTGACTTCAACTGCTGTAAAAGTGAAGAGTCTATCTGCCTGGGTCCACAATTCTAGAATAAAACCCTATGGCCTACAGGAGGGGGAGACAGAAACTGAGACTCCAAAGCCAGAGGACAGCTATTCCTGTGAACCTGTTGAAGATCTCAGGCTCTTGTTCAAGCAGAACCCCATCAATCCTGCCTCAGATAAGTAAAATGCATCATATGATGTTCTTCCTCTTTCTAATCATATCTCCCTGTATGGCTATTGATCTCTCCCTAAACGAGGCATGTTCACTTGCAAACCACACTGCTTCTCAACTGAACCTAAGCAGCCCGGGCTGCATCTGCATTAATGACAAAGGTTGGGGGTATGTCCAACCCATCCCAGGGTATCACTATCAAAGGCCCACCCTTCCAGCCCAGCTATGGGCTGTTACTCAGCGCCCCCATGTGGTCGTAATATGGCCTTTTGGGGAGAGGAGGAAAAAAAAAACTTCATGTCTTGGTACCAGCAACAACTGTCTCTATTTACCCCCTGGATGACATCTGCAATCCCACCTGAGCCCTTATTTTCTCTCATGACTAACATCCCCCAAGTGACCTTCCCTATCTCTCTAAAAAGCCACTCCCTAACAGGGGTGTCAGTGAGAAATCTAGACGACTCACAATGTGGGGTGACCGTCACTGTTGAAACTGATGGGAAAAACCGGGACAGGCCCTGCAGCTGGGAGACCAGCCGACGCCACCGCCGGCCAGCACGCGCCTGGCCCGGCCCGGAGCACTTCCCGGACCCCGAGCGGCCTGGCGAGGCTGCGGGAGCTCTGGCGGGGGTTGGGGGGGGGGTGGCTTGTGCGAGGAGGAGTCTCGGTGCCCCCCCACCCCCCGACCCCCACCATCCCGTTCGCTGCTCAGGGTCACATGCTCCGGACGAGCGGGGCTTCGGCCCGGGGCCGCGGTCCCCGGAGCCTCCTGCGGGCTTAGGGGCAGCCCAGCCGGGGCCCCAGGCGCCCATCCTGCCGGCTGTCCAAACCCCCTGGAGTGCCTCAGCCCCGCCCTGTCCCCAAACCGAGGCCCGCCCTGCCCCCATGCCACGGGCCCAGCACAGGACCTTCCTGAGAGAGCGGGCGAGCGACAGCCAGGCACACGGACAGGCACTCGCACGCACCCACGCCAGGTGAGACAGAGGAAGAAAGAGTCGAGGGTTCAGAGAGAGACTGGAAGACAGCGTGTGGGCAGGGGGGGCCTCGGGCAGGATGCCGGGCAGATTCAGAGACCACCCGACCCTGAGCAGCCATATCGATGGGGGCGGGGGGAGGCCACTGAGCAGCGGCGGGCCTGGAGAGGCCCAGGGTGGGAGGACACCTGAGATCTCCGTGCTCCGCGCCCTGCCCACCTCCCCCCAACCCGCTGCACGCATGCCACGCCCGGGCGCTCTGACACTAGCTTCTCTGGAGTTTTGTCACTTGAATTTCTCTCCCTCTGCTCAACTGAGTGATGACAGTGTATTGAACAGCTAGGTCATTTCCAAATAAATTAAGCTTAGTGTTTCACAGGACACCCGGACATGTATGGAGAGACCAGCACGGATGCATGGACACCAACCTTGGTAACTGGACAACCAATGGGAAATTACTGTCTGACTCAGGAGAGAGAAAGAAACCCGAACAGATGGAATGAAATGAACAGAAACACAGGCTTTGCAACTCACACCCTAATTCAATTACCAGAAAATAAACAACACTATAACCATTTTAGAAAAACAATAGACATCTCCATGACCTTTGGTCGGGTGAGGAGTTCAAACACACAGCAAAAAAAAGCCAACTTTTCCAAGTCGTGAATATGTTAGTTCACACATTGACTTTTACATTGAAATGTGTAACTAATAAACTTAAAATCATTGACTCACTACATAAGCATGGAAGTATTTTAAATATAAAATATATTCTTTAGTATTCAGGAAGCACTTGACACATCTCTAAGTGTATCAGACCCAAAACTGGAACGTAGTGGAAGAGTCAGGATAGTCTAAAATTGAATCCCTAACTAAAAGGAACACACAGGATTACTGTAGATAAAAAAGGTTAAAGAAGAGAAGCTAGAAATCAGTCAAAAATGTCTTAGGGGTTAGCTTAGAGTGACTACCCTCTGCGTGACTCTTTAAATTTTTCATGTTTGCAGCTTCCAAAGTTTCCATTTTGAGAATAATACTTTCGCCTCCAAATCAGTGTGACTTGGGGACACAAAGGTAGAAGTTGATAATTTTCTTTGCCTATGTCTGAATATTTACAGTCAGAGGTAGAAAAGGAGGAGTCTGTCCCTTGTCTAGATGAGGTCAATCCCCAGGTGTGGGATGTCTCCATCCCTGGTTTAGCCATAAATATTCCACCAGTAAAGATTTCTCTGAGACCAAATGCTCCCTAGCCCTGGAAAAGACAATATCCCTTAAAACCAGAAGCTCTTGAGGGTCTTAGACCATTAGTTAACAAATACCGAGATACTGGAACTCGAATCAGCTGTGAGACCCCTGCAACACCCCAATCTTGCCCGTTCAAAAACCAGATGGATCTTACCGATTCGTCCAGGATCTAAGAGCTGTTAATGAAGCTGTGGTTCCCATCCACCCCATAGTCCCAAACCCATATACCCTCCTATCCCAAGTCCCAGGAAATGCCAAGTACTTCTCAGTCTTGGACCTTCAAGGTGCTTTCTTTTGCATTCCTCTCCATCCTGAATCCCAAAAACTCTTTGCTTTTGAGTGGCGGGACTTGGAAACAAGAGAGACCATACAACTCTCGACTGGACTCGACTACCCCAAGGGTTTAGGGACAGCCCTCATATCTTCGGGACTTCCTCGGGGAGAGAACTAAGGGAATTAACTTTAACAAACACTAGTCTAATACAGTATGTGGATGACTTGCTCATAGCTAGGCCAGATTTTACCAGCTCTCAAATGGACACTATTTAAAACGCTAACTTTCCTGTATGAAAAGGGTTATCGAGTATCCCCCAAGTAGGCTCAGATTAGCTTAACCCAAGTAAAATACCTTGGATTTATAATTACGGAGAGAAAAAGAATGCCTGACCCCGAGGGGAGATCCCTCATCTTAAATACCCCGTACGCCCAAACAAAACAACAGCTTAGGGGATTTTTAGGAAGGACCGGGTTTTGCAGTATCTGGGTTCCTAATTATGGCAATCTGGCCAGACCCCTATATGAAAATTTAAGGGGGAAAGACGAAGAGCCACTCGACTGGCATGAGACCTGCAAGGTGGCCTTTAATGTCCTAAAAGAGTCCATCACTACAGCCCCAGCTTTAGGCCTCCCCAACCTGGAGAAGCCTTTTAGACTCTATGTTTCTGGAAGGACAGGAACTGCTCTTGGTGTGTTAGAGCAGATGATGGGGCCCGTATTACAACCTGTGACTTATCTCTCAAAATAACTAGATGAGGTGGCCAGAGGGTGGCCCACTTGCCTCCAGGCAGTAGCAGCCACCGCTCTTATGGTTAAGGAGGCATCTAAGCTGACCCTGGGTCAGCCCACCACAGTATATACGCCTCACCGGGTGCAAGCAGTCTTGGAAACGAAAGGGGACCGGTGGATGACAGGGGGAAGGATCACCCAATACCAAGCCCTCCTCCTTGACACTCCAGAAATAAAGTTGAGGGTCTACCAGACTTTAAATCTAGCAGCCTTACTGCCAGATCCCCCTACCTCCCCTCTGGATCACCAATGCATACAAATCACAGACGAGTTATACTCTTCTCGCCGGGACCTATCAGAGACACCTTTATCTGACCCAGAGGAAACCTGGCACACAGATGGCAGCAGTTTTGTAGAAAAGGGAGACAGGAAAGCAGGATATGCTGTAGCGAGCCTGGAAGAACCTAAGGAAAGTGGGTCTCTTCCCCCAGACACCTCAGCCCAGAAAGCTGAATTTTTGCCCTGACAAGAGCTTTGGTGTTAGGAGAAGGAAAGAGGATTAATGTGTGTATGGACTCTAAGTATGCTTTCCTCATTCTGCATGCCCGTGCAGCAATTTGGAAAGAAAGAGGGATGCTCAGTGCCCGAAGGTCTCCTATTGAACACAAAGAGCTCATTCTCAGGCTCCTGGAGGCAGTCAAACTTCCTGCAAAATTAGCTGTCATCCACTGCAAGAGTCACCAAAAGGGGCAAGATAAAGAAGCTCAGGGAAATAGGAAAGGTGATCAAGAGGCAGGACGAGCTGCCGGGGAAGCTACCTCTGCCACTGCTATCTGCCCCCTTTTCCCCAAGGAAACCCTGACTCCAGAATTTACCCCAGGGGGACATTCCCGATATGCTGAGCAGAGCTGGGAGATTGGGTCACATGGGTGGTTTCAGCCTGATCAGGCCCAAATAATACTCCCTGATTCTCAGGTTTAAAAAATTACTAACACCTTACATAAGAGCACCCATTTTGGAAGAGATAATCTAGAAATCTTGCTTAAGTCTATTCTCTACCATCCCCAGTTAGCTAAGGTTGTTAAACAGGTCACACAAAATTGTGACACCTGTCTAAAAAATAACCCAAAAACCAGACCTCCTCTAATTACACCTGTCCAACATTGGCGATCATACCCAGGAGCGGACTGGCAAGTAGAATTTACAGCCATGCCCAAGACCCAAGGGTTTTCTTACTTGCTAGTCTTTATTGACACATTCACAGGATGGATCGAAGCGTTCCCTACTGAGACTGAGAGAGCTACAGAAGTCTGTAAAGCTCTGCTGAAGGTGATAGTGCCTAGGTGTGTGCTGCCTCGGTCACTTCAGAGTGACAATGGGCCCTCATTTACAGCCATGATATCCCAGAACCTAGCCGCATGCTTAGGCATGAAATACCGGCTCCGCTCATCCTGGAGGCCTCAAGCTTCAGGAAATGTAGAGAGAGCCAACCAGACTCTTAAAAGGGCTCTGGCTAAGCTCTGTCAAGAAACACATAATAAGTGGACACATAGGCTGCCCATAGCCCTCATGAAGGTACGGACATCCACCAAACGGCCACTATTGTAAATTCCTTATGAAATGATGTATGGAGGTCCATTCTTCACTTCTGATTTGTTTTTTGACGAGGATGCCAATACACTCTTAAAACATATAATTCACCTGGGAAGGTTTCAGCAAGGACTCCAACGGTATGGAGAACAGGTCCTCCCTAAACCACAGGAAGACTTGAAAAATCCCCAGGTAAAGCCAGGGGATCAAGTATCAGTAAAGACCTGGCAAGAAAAAGGGAGTCCAAACCAGCTGTCCGAGAAATGGACAGGGCCATATCAGGTTGTTCTAGTGACTTCACCTGCTGTAAAAGTGAAGGGTCTATCTGCCTGGGTCCACAATTCTAGAATAAAACCCTATGGCCTACAGGAGGGGGAGACAGAAACTGAGACTCCAAAGCCAGAGGACAGCTATTCCTGTGAACCTGTTGAAGATCTCAGGCTCTTGTTCAAGCAGAACCCCATCAATCCTGCCTCAGATAAGTAAAATGCATCATATGATGTTCTTCCTCTTTCTAATCATATCTCCCTGTATGGCTATTGATCTCTCCCTAAACGAGGCATGTTCACTTGGAAACCACACTGCTTCTCAACTGAACCTAAGCAGCCCAGGCTGAATCTGCATTAATGACAAAGGTTGGGGATATGTCCAACCCATCCCAGGTTATCACTATCAAAGACCCACCCTTCCAGCCGAGCTATGGGCTGTTACTCAGCGCCCCCATGTGGTCGTAATATGGCCTTTTGGGGAAAGGGGGGAAAAAAACTTCATGTCTTGGTACCAGCAACAACTGTCTCTATTTACCCCTTGGATGACATCTGCAATCCCATCTGAGCCCTTATTTTCTCTCATAACTAACATCCCCCAAGTGACCTTCCATATCTCTGTAAAAAGCCACTCCCTAACAGGGGTGTCAGTGAGAAATCTAGACGACTCACAATGTGGGGTGACCGTCACTGTTGAAACTGATGGGAAAAACCGGGACAGGCCCTGCAGCTGGGAGACCAGCCGACGCCACCCCCGGCCAGCACGCGCCTGGCCCGGCCCGGGGCGCTTCCCGGACCCCGAGCGGCCTGGCGAGGCTGCGGGAGCTCTGGCGGGGGTTTTGGAGGGGGGTGGCGTGAGCGGGGAGGACGTCTCAGTGCACCCCACCCCCCGCCCCCCACCATCCCGTTCGCTGCTCAGGGTCACGTGGCTCCGGACGAGCGGGGCGTCGGCCCGGGGCCGCGGTCCCCGGAGCCTCCTGCGGGCTTAGGGGCAGCCCAGCCGGGGCCCCAGGCGCCCATCCTGCCGGCTGTGCAAACCCCCTGGAGTGTCTCAGCCCCGCCCTGTCCCCAAACCGAGGCCCGCCCTGTCCCCACGCCACGGGCCCAGCACAGGACCTTCCTGAGAGAGCGGACGAGCGACAGCCAGGCACACGGACAGGCACTCGCACACACCCACGCCAGGTGAGACAGTGGCAGGAAGAGTCGAGGGTTCAGAGAGAGACTGGAAGACAGCGTGTGGGCAGGGGGTGCCTCGGGCAGGATGCCGGGCAGCTGCAGAGACCACCCGGCCCTGAGCAGCTAAAGCAATGGGGGCGGGGGGAGGCCACGGAGCAGCGGCGGGCCTGGAGAGGCCCAGGGTGGGAGGACACCTGAGATCTCCGCGCTCCGCGCCCCGCCCCCCTCCCCCCAACCCCCTGCACGCATGCCACGCCGGGGCGCTTTGACACTAGCTTCTCTGAAGTTTTGTCACTTGAATTTCTCTCCCTCTGCTCAACTGAGTGATGACAGTGTATTGAACAGCTAGGTCATTTCCAAATAAATTAAGCTTAGTGTTTCACAGGACACCCGGACATGTATGGAGAGACCAGCACGGATGCATGGACACCAACCTTGGTAACTGGACAACCAATGGGAAATTACTGTCTGACTCAGGAGAGAGAAAGAAACCCGAACAGATGGAATGAAATGAACAGAAACACAAGCTTTGCAACTCACACCCTAATTCAATTACCAGAAAATAAACAACACTATAACCATTTTAGAAAAACCATAGACCTCTCCATGAACTTTGGTCGGGTGAGGAGTTCAAACACACAGCAAAAAAAAGCCAACTTTTCCAAGTCGTGAATATGTTAGTTCACACATTGACTTTTACATTGAAATGTGTAACAAATAAACTTAAAATCACTGACTCACTACATAAGCATGGAAGTATTTTAAATATAAAATATGTTCTATAGTATTCAGGAAGCACTTGGCACATCTCTAAGTGTATCAGACCCAAAACTGGAACGTAGTGGAAGAGTCAGGATAGTCTAAAAATGAATCCCTAACTAAAAGGAACACACAGGATTACTCTAGATAAAAAAGGTTAAAGAAGAGAAGCTAGAAATCAGTCAATAAATGTCTTAGGGGTTAGCTTAGAGTGACTAGCCTCTGCGTGACTCTTTAAATTTTTCATGTTTGCAGCTTCCAAATTTTCCATTATGAGAATAATACTTTCGCCTCCAAACCAGAGTGACTTGGGGACCCAAAGGTAGAAGTCGATAATTTTCTTTGCCTATGTCTGAATATTTACAGTCAGAGGTAGAAAAGGAGGAGTCTGTCCCTTGTCTAGATGATGTCAATCCCCAGGTGTGGGATGTCTCCAGCCCTGGTTTAGCCATAAATGTTCCACCAGTAAAGACTTCTCTGAGACCAAATGCTCCCTAGCCCTGGAAAAGACAATATCCCTTAAAACCAGTAGCTCTTGAGGGTCTTAAACCATTAGTTAACAAATACCGAGATACTGGAACTCGAATCAGCTGTGAGTCCCCCTGCAACACCCCAATCTTGCCCGTTCAAAAACCAGATGGATCTTACCGATTCGTCCAGGATCTAAGAGCTGTTAATGAAGCTGTGGTTCCAATCCACCCCATAGTCCCAAACCCATATACCCTCCTATCCCAAGTCCCAGGAAATGCCAAGTACTTCTCAGTCTTGGACCTTCAAGGTGCTTTCTTTTGCATTCCTCTCCAACCTGAATCCCAAAAACTCTTTGTTTTGAGTGGCGGGACTTGGAAACAAGAGAGACCATACAACTCTCGACTGGACTCGACTACCCCAAGGGTTTAGGGACAGCCCTCATACCTTCGGGACTTTCTCGGGGAGAAAAATAAGGGAATTAACTTTAACAAACAGTAGTCTAATAGAGTATGTGGATGACTTGCTCATAGCTAGGCCAGATTTTACCAGCTCTCAAATGGACACTATTTAAAACGCTAACTTTCCTGTATGAAAAGGGTTATATAGTATCCCCCAAGTAGGCTCAGATTAGCTTAACCCAAGTAAAATACCTTGGATTTATAATTACGGAGAGAAAAAGAATTCCTGACCCCGAGGGGAGATCCCTCATCTTAAATACCCCGTACCCCCAAACAAAACAACAGCTTAGGGGATTTTTAGGAAGGACCGGGTTTTGCAGGATCTGGATTCCTAATTATGGCAATCTGGCCAGACCCCTATATGAAAATTTAAGGGGGAAAGAGGAAGAGCCACTCGACTGGCATGAGACGTGCAAGGTGGCGTTTAATGCCCTAAAAGAGTCCATCACTACAGCCCCAGCTTTAGGCCTCCCCAACCTGGAGAAGCCTTTTAGACTCTATGTTTCTGGAAGGACAGGAACTGCTCTTGGGGTGTTAGAGCAGATGATGGGGCCCGTATTACAACCTGTGGCTTATCTCTCAAAATAACTAGATGAGGTGGCCAGAGGGTGGCCCACTTGCCTCCGGGCAGTAGCAGCCACCGCTCTTATGGTTAAGGAGGCATCTAAGCTGACCCTGGGTCAGCCCACCACAGTGTATACGCCACACCGGGTGCAAGCAGTCTTGGAAACGAAACGGGACATGTGGATGACAGGGGATAGGATCACCCAATACCAAGCCCTCCTCCTTGACCCTCCAGAAATAAAGTTGAGGGTCTGCCAGACTTTAAATCCAGCACCCTTACTGCCAGATCCCCCTACCTCCCCTCTGGATCACCAATGCATACTAATCACAGACGAGTTATACTCTTCTCCCCGGGACCTATCAGAGACACCTTTATCTGACCCAGAGGAAAACTGGCACACAGATGGTAGCAGTTTTGTAGAAAAGGGAGAGAGGAAAGCAGGATATGCTGTAGTGAGCCTGGAAGAAACTAAGGAAAGTGGGTCTCTTCCCCCAGACACCTCAGTCCAGAAAGCTGAATTTTTGCCCTGACAAGAGCTTTGGAGTTAGGAGAAGGAAAGAGGATTAATGTGTGTATGGACTCTAAGTATGCTTTCCTCATTCTGCATGCCCGTGCAGCAATTTGGAAAGAAAGAGGGATGCTCAGTGCCCGAAGCTCTGCTATTAAACACAAAGAGCTCATTCTCAGGCTCCTGGAGGCAGTCAAACTTCCTGCAAAATTAGCTGTCATCCACTGCAAGAGTCACCAAAAGGGGCAAGAAAAAGAGGCTCAGGGAAATAGGAAAGCTGATCAAGAGGCAGGACGAGCTGCCGGGGAAGCTACCTCTGCCACTGCTATCTGCCCCCTTTTCCCCAAGGAAACCCTGACTCCAGATTTTACCCCAGGGAGACATTCCCGATATGCTGAGCGGGGCTGGGAGATTGGGTCACATGGGTGGTTTCAGCCTGATCAGTCCCAAATAATACTCCCTGATTCTCAGGTTTAAAACATTACTAACTCCTTACATAAGAGCGCCCATTTTGGAAAAGATAATCTAGAAATCTTGCTTAAGCCTATTCTCTCCCATCCCCAGTTAGCTAAGGTTGTTAAACAGGTCACACAAAATTGTGACACCTGTCTAAAAAATAACCCAAAAACCAGACCTCCTCTAATTATACCTGTTCATCATCGGGGATCATACCCAGGAGCGGACTGGCAATGCCGCTCCGCATTTAGAATTTACAGCCATGCCCAAGACCCAAGGGTTTTCTTACTTGCTAGTCTTTATTGACACATTCACAGGATGGATCGAAGCGTTCCCTACTGAGACTGAGAGAGCTGCAGAAGTCTGTAAAGCTCTGCTGAAGGAGATAGTGCCTAGGTTTGGGCTGCCTCGGTCACTTCAGAGTGACAACGGGCCCTCACTTGCATCCACGATACCTCAGAACCTAGCCACATGCTTAGGCATAAAATACCAGCTCTGCTCATCCTGGAGGCCTCAAGCTTCAGGAAAGGTAGAGAGAGCCAACCAGACTCTTAAAAGGGCTCTGGCTAAGCTATGTCAGAAACACATAATAAGTGGACACATATGCTGCCCATAGCCCTCATGAGGCTACGGACATCCCCCAAACGGCCACTATTGTTAAGTCCTTATGAAATGATGTATGGACGACCATTCTTAACTTCTGAATTTTTTCTTGACGAGGATGCCAATACACTGTTAAAACATATAATTGACCTGGGAAGGTTTCAGCAAGAACTCCAACGGGATGGAGAACAAACCACAGGAAGACTTGAAAAATCCCCAGGTAAAGCCAGGGGATCAAGTATCAGTAAAGACCTGGCAAGAAAAAGGGAGTCCAAACCAGCTGTCCGAGAAATGGACAGGGCCATATCAGGTTGTTCTAGTGACTTCAACTGCTGTAAAAGTGAAGGGTCTATCTGCCTGGGTCCACAATTCTAGAATAAAACCCTATGGCCTACAGGAGGGGGAGACAGAAACTGAGACTCCAAAGCCAGAGGACAGCTATTCCTGTGAACCTGTTGAAGATCTCAGGCTCTTGTTCAAGCAGAACCCCATCAATCCTGCCTCAGATAAGTAAAATGCATCATATGATGTTCTTCCTCTTTCTAATCATATCTCCCTGTATGGCTATTGATCTCTCCCTAAACGAGGCATGTTCACTTGCAAACCACACTGCTTCTCAACTGAACCTAAGCAGCCCGGGCTGCATCTGCATTAATGACAAAGGTTGGGGGTATGTCCAACCCATCCCAGGGTATCAATATCAAAGGCCCACCCTTCCAGCCGAGCTATGGGCTGTTACTCAGCGCCCCCATGTGGTCGTAATATGGTCTTTTGGGTAAAGGGGGAAAAAAAACTTCATGTCTTGGTACTAGCAACAACTGTCTCTATTTACCCCCTGGATGACATCTGCAATCCCACCTGAGCCCTTATTTTCTCTCATGACTAACATCCCCCAAGTGACCTTCCATATCTCTCTAAAAAGCCACTCCCTAACAGGGGTGTCAGTGAGAAATCTAGACGTCTCACAATGTGGGGTGACCGTCACTGTTGAAACTGATGGGAAAAACCGGGTCAGGCCCTGCAGCTGGGAGACCAGCCGACGCCACCCCCGGCCAGCAGGCACCTGGCCCGGCCCGGGGCGCGTCCCGGACCCCGAGCGGCCTGGCGAGACTGCGGGAGCTCTGGCGGGGGTTGGGGAGGGGGGTGGTTTGAGCGGGGAGAACGTATCGGTGCCCCCCCACCCCCCGCCCCCCACCATCCCGTTCGCTGCTCAGGGTCACGTGGCTCCAGACGAGCGGGGCGTCGGCCCGGGGCCGCGGTCCCCGGAGACTCCTGCGGGCTTAGGGGCAGCCCAACCGGGGCCCCAGACGCCCATTCTGCTGGCTGTGCAAACCCCTGGAGTGCCTCAGCCCTGCCCTGTCCCCAAACCGAGGCCCGCCCTGCCCCCACGCCACAGGCCCAGCACAGGACCTTCCTGAGACAGCGGACGAGCGACAGCCAGGCACTGAGACAGGCACTCGCACGCACCCACGCCAGGTGAGACCGAGGCAGAAAGAGTCGAGGGTTCAGAGAGAGACTGGAAGACAGCGTGTCGGCAGGGGTGGCCTCGGGCAGGATGCCGGCAGCTGCAGAGACCACCCGGCCCTGAGCAGCCAAAGCGATGGGGGCGGAGGGAGGCCACTGAGCAGCGGCGGGCCTGGAGAGGCCCAGGGTGGGAGGACACCTGAGATCTCCGCGCTCCGCGCCCCGCCCCCCTCCCGCAACTCCCTGCACGCATGCCACGCCGGGGCGCTCTGACACTAGCTTCTCTGGTGTTTTGTCACTTGAATTTCTCTCCCTCTGCTCAACTGAGTGATGACAGTCTATTGAACACCTAGGTCATTTCCAAATAAATTAAGCTTAGTGTTTCACAGGACACCCGGACATGTATGGAGAGACCAGCACGGATGCATGGACACCAACCTTGGTAACTGGACAACCAATGGGAAATTACTGTCTGACTCAGGAGAGAGAAAGAAACCCGAACAGATGGAATGAAATGAACAGAAACACAAGCTTTGCAACTCACACCCTAATTCAATTACCAGAAAATAAACAACACTATAACCATTTTAGAAAAACAATAGACCTCTCCATGACCTTTGGTCGGGTGAGGAGTTCAAACACACAGCAAAAAAAGCCAACTTTTCCAAGTCGTGAATATGTTAGTTCACACATTGATTTTACATTGAAATGTGTAACAAATAAACTTAAAATCATTGACTCACTACATAAGCATGGAAGTATTTTAAATATAAAATATGTTCTATAGTATTCAGGAAGCACTTGGCACATCTCTAAGTGTATCAGACCCAAAACTGGAACGTAGTGGAAGAGTCAGGATAGTCTAAAAATGAATCCCTAACTCAAAGGAACACACAGGATTACTGTAGATAAAAAAGGTTAAAGAAGAGAAGCTAGAAATCAGTCAATAAATGTCTTAGGGGTTAGCTTAGAGTGACTAGCCTCTGCGTGACTCTTTAAATTTTTCATGTTTGCAGCTTCCAAATTTTCCATGGTGAGAATAATACTTTCGCCTCCAAACCAGAGTGACTTGGGGACACAAAGGTAGAAGTCGATAATTTTCTTTGCCTATGTCTGAATATTTACAGTCAGAGGTAGAAAAGGAGGAGTCTGTCCCTTGTCTAGATGATGTCAATCCCCAGGTGTGGGATGTCTCCAGCCCTGGTTTAGCCATAAATGTTCCACCAGTAATGATTTCTCTGAGACCAAATGCTCCCTAGCCCTGGAAAAGACAATATCCCTTAAAACCAGTAGCTCTTGAGGGTCTTAAACCATTAGTTAACAAATACCGAGATACTGGAACTCGAATCAGCTATGAGTCCCCCTGCAACACCCCAATCTTGCCCTTTCAAAAACCAGATGGATCTTACCAATTCGTCCAGGATCTAAGAGCTGCTAATGAAGCTGTGGTTCCCATCCACCCCATAGTCCCAAACCCATATACCCTCCTATCCCACGTCCCAGGAAATGCCAAGTACTTCTCAGTCTTGGACCTTCAAGGTGCTTTCTTTTGCATTCCTCTCCATCCTGAATCCCAAAAACTCTTTGCTTTTGAGTGGCGGGACTTGGAAACAAGAGAGACCATACAACTCTCGACTGGACTCGACTACCCCAAGGGTTTAGGGACAGCCCTCATATCTTCGGTACTTCCTCGGGGAGAGAACTAAGGGAATTAACTTTAACAATCAGTAGTCTAATAGAGTATGTGGATGACTTGCTCATAGCTAGGCCAGATTTTACCAGCTCTCAAATGGACACTATTTAAAACGCTAACTTTCCTGTATGAAAAGGGTTATCGAGTATTCCCCAAGTAGGCTCAGATTAGGTTAACCCAAGTAAAATACCTTGGATTTATAATTACGGAGAGAAAAAGAATTCCTGACCCCGAGGGGAGATCCCTCATCTTAAATACCCCGAACCCCCAAACAAAACAACAGCTTAGGGGATTTTTAGGAAGGACCGGGTTTTGCAGGATCTGGGTTCCTAATTATGGCAATCTGGCCAGACCTCTATATGAAAATTTAAGGGGGAAAGAGGAAGAGCCACTCGACTGGCATGAGACCTGCAAGGTGGCCTTTAATGCCCTAAAAGAGTCCATCACTACAGCCCCAGCTTTAGGCCTCCACAACCTGGAGAAGCCTTTTAGACTCTATGTTTCTGGAAGGACAGGAACTGCTCTTGGGGTGTTAGAGCAGATGATGGGGCCCGTATTACAACCTGTGGTTTATCTCTCAAAATAACTAGATGAGGTGGCCAGAGGGTGGCCCACTTGCCTCCGGGCAGTAGCAGCCACCGCTCTTATGGTTAAGGAGGCATCTAAGCTGACCCTGGGTCAGCCCACCACAGTGTATACGCCTCACCGGGTGCAAGCAGTCTTGGAAACGAAAGGGGACAGGTGGATGACAGGGAGAAGGATCACCCAATACCAAGCCCTCCTCCTAGACACTCCAGAAATAAAGTTGAGGGTCTGCCAGACTTTAAATCCAGCAACCTTACTGCCAGATCCCCCTACCTCCCCTCTGGATCACCAATGCATACAAATCACAGGCGAGTTATACTCTTCTCGCCGGGACCTATCAGAGACACCTTTATCTGACCCAGAGGAAAACTGGCACACAGATGGCAGCAGTTTTGTAGAAAAGGGAGAGAGGAAAGCAGGATATGCTGTAGTGAGCCTGGAAGAAACTAAGGAAAGTGGATCTCTTCCCCCAGACACCTCAGCCCAGAAAGCTGAACTTTTTGCCCTGACAAGAGCTTTGGAGTTAGGAGAAGGAAAGAGGATTAATGTGTGTATGGACTCTAAGTATGCTTTGGTCATTCTGCATGCCCGTGCAGCAATTTGGAAAGAAAGAGGGATGCTCAGTGCCCGAAGCTCTGCTATTAAACACAAAGAGCTCATTCTCAGGCTCCTGGAGGCAGTCAAACTTCCTGCAAAATTAGCTGTCATCCACTGCAAGAGTCACCAAAAGGGGCAAGAAAAAGAGGCTCAGGGAAATAGGAAAGCTGATCAAGAGGCAGGACGAGCTGCCGGGGAAGCTACCTCTGCCACTGCTATCTGCCCCCTTTTCCCCAAGGAAACCCTGACTCCAGATTTTACACCAGGGGGACATTCCCGATATGCTGAGCGGGGCTGGGAGATTGGGTCACATGGGTGGTTTCAGCCTGATCAGGCCCAAATAATACTCCCTGATTCTTAGGTTTAAACATTACTAACTCCTTACATAAGAGCGCCCATTTTGGAAAAGATAATCTAGAAATCTTGCTTAAGCCTATTCTCTCCCATCCCCAGTTAGCTAAGGTTGTTAAACAGGTCACACAAAATTGTGACACCTGTCTAAAAAATAACCCAAAAACCAGACCTCCTCTAATTACACCTGTCCATCATCGGGAATCATACCCAGGAGCGGACTGGCAATGCCGCTCCGCATTTAGAATTTACAGCCATGCCCAAGACCCAAGGGTTTTCTTACTTGCTAGTCTTTATTGACACATTCACAGGATGGATCGAAGCGTTCCCTACTGAGACAGAGAGAGCTACAGAAGTCTGTAAAGCTCTGCTGAAGGAGGTAGTGCCTAGGTTTGGGCTGCCTCGGTCACTTCAGAGTGACAACGTGCCCTCACTTACAGCCACGATACCCCAGAACCTAGCCGCATGCTTAGGCATAAAATACCAGCTCTGCTCATCCTGGAGGCCTCAAGCTTCAGGAAAGGTAGAGAGAGCCAACCAGACTCTTAAAAGGGCTCTGGCTAAGCTATGTCAGAAACACATAATAAGTGGACACATATGCTGCCCATAGCCCTCATGAGGCTACGGACATCCCCCAAACGGCCACTATTGTTAAGTCCTTATGAAATGATGTATGGACGACCATTCTTAACTTCTGATTTGTTTCTTGACGAGGATGCCAATACACTCTTAAAACATATAATTGACCTGGGAAGGTTTCAGCAAGAACTCCAACGGGATGGAGAACAAACCACAGGAAGACTTGAAAAATCCCCAGGTAAAGCCAGGGGATCAAGTATCAGTAAAGACCTGGCAAGAAAAAGGGAGTCCAAACCAGCTGTCCGAGAAATGGACAGGGCCATATCAGGTTGTTCTAGTGACTTCAACTGCTGTAAAAGTGAAGGGTCTATCTGCCTGGGTCCACAATTCTAGAATAAAACCCTATGGCCTACAGGAGGGGGAGACAGAAACTGAGACTCCAAAGCCAGAGGACAGCTATTCCTGTGAACCTGTTGAAGATCTCAGGCTCTTGTTCAAGCAGAACCCCTTCAATCCTGCCTCAGATAAGTAAAATGCATCATATGATGTTCTTCCTCTTTCTAATCATATCTCCCTGTATGGCTATTGATCTCTCCCTAAACGAGGCATGTTCACTTGCAAACCACACTGCTTCTCAACTGAACCTAAGCAGCCTGGGCTGCATCTGCATTAATGACAAAGGTTGGGGGTATGTCCAACCCATCCCAGGGTATCACTATCAAAGGCCCACCCTTCCAGCCGAGCTATGGGCTGTTACTCAGCGCCCCCATGTGGTCGTAATATGCCCTTTTGGGAAAAGAGGAAAAAAAACTTCATGTCTTGGTACCAGCAACAACTGTCTCTATTTACCCCCTGGATGACATCTGCAATCCCACCTGAGCCCTTATTTTCTCTCATGACTAACATCCCCCAAGTGACCTTCCATATCTCTCTAAAAAGCCACTCCCTAACAGGGGTGTCAGTGAGAAATCTAGACGACTCACAATGTGGGGTGACCGTCACTGTTGAAACTGATGGGAAAAACCGGGTCAGGCCCTGCAGCTGGGAGACCAGCCGACGCCACCCCCGGCCAGCACGCGCCTGGCACGGCCCGGGGCGCTTCCCGGTCGCCTAGCGGCCTGGCGAGGCTGCGGGAGCTCTGGCGTGGGTTGGGGAGGGGGGTGGCTTGAGCGGGTAGAACGTATCAGTGCCCCCCCACCCCCCGCCCCCCACCATCCCGTTCGCTGCTCAGGGTCACGTGGCTCCGGACGAGCGGGGCGTCGGCCCGGGGCCGCGGTCCCCGGAGACTCCTGCGGGCTTAGGGTCAGCCCAGCCGAGGCCCCAGGTGCCCATCCTGCTGGTTGTGCAAACCCCCTGGATTGCCTCAGCCCCGCCCTGTCCCAAAACCGAGGCCCGCCCTGCCCGTACGCCACGGGCCCAGCACAGGACCTTCCTGAGAGAGCGGACGAGCGACAGCCAGGCACTCGGACAGGCACTCGCACGCACCCACGCCAGGTGAGACAGAGGCAGAAAGAGTCGAGGGTTCAGAGAGAGACTGGAAGACAGCGTGTGGGCAGGGGTGGCCTCGGGCAGGTGCCGGGCAGCTGCAGAGACCACCCAGCCCTGAGCAGCCAAAGCGATGGGGGCGGGGGGAGGCCACTGAGCAGCGGCGGGCCTGGAGAGGCCCAGGGTGGGAGGACACCTGAGATCTCCGCGCTCCGCGCCCCGCCCCCCTCCCCCCAACCCCCTGCACGCATGCCACGCCGGGGCGCTCTGACACTACCTTCTCTGGAGTTTTGTCACTTGAATTTCTCTCCCTCTGCTCAACTGAGTGATGACAGTGTATTGAACAGCTAGGTCATTTCCAAATAAATTAAGCTTAGTGTTTCACAGGACACCCGGACATGTATGGAGAGACCAGCACGGATGCATGTACACCAACCTTGGTAACTGGACAACCAATGGGAAATTACTGTCTGACTCAGGATAGAGAAAGAAACCCGAACAGATGGAATGAAATGAACAGAAACACAAGCTTTGCAACTCACACCCTAATTCAATTACCAGAAAATAAACAACACTATAACCATTTTAGAAAAACAATAGACCTCTCCATGACCTTTGGTCGGGTGAGGAGTTCAAACACACAACAAAAAAAGCCAACTTTGCCAAGTCGTGAATATGTTAGTTCACACATTGATTTTACATAGAAATGTGTAACAAATAAACTTAAAATCATTGACTCACTACATAAGCATGGAAGTATTTTAAATATAAAATATGTTCTATAGTATTCAGGAAGCACTTGGCACATCTCTAAGTGTATCAGACCCAAAACTGGAACGTAGTGGAAGAGTCAGGATAGTCTAAAAATGAATCCCTAACTCAAAGGAACACACAGGATTACTGTAGATAAAAAAGGTTAAAGAAGAGAAGCTAGAAATCAGTCAATAAATGTCTTAGGGGTTAGCTTAGAGTGACTAGCCTCTGCGTGACTCTTTAAATTTTTCATGTTTGCAGCTTCCAATTTTCCATTTTGAGAATAATACTTTCGCCTCCAAACCAGAGTGACTTGGGGACACAAAGGTAGAAGTCGATAATTTTCTTTGCCTATGTCTGAATATTTACAGTCAGAGGTAGAAAAGGAGGAGTCTGTCCCTTGTCTAGATGATGTCAATCCACAGATGTGGGATGTCTCCAGCCCTGGTTTAGCCATAAATGTTCCACCAGTAAAGATTTCTCTGAGACCAAATGCTCCCTAGCCCTGGAAAAGACAATATCCATTAAAACCAGTAGCTCTTGAGGGTCTTAAACCATTAGTTAACAAATACCGAGATACTGGAACTCGAATCAGCTGTGAGTCCCCCTGCAACACCCCAATCTTGCCCGTTCAAAAACCAGATGGATCTTACCGATTCGTCCAGGATCTAAGAGCTGTTAATGAAGCTGTGGTTCCCATCCACCCCATAGTCCCAAACCCATATACCCTCCTATCCCAAGTCCCAGGAAATGCCAAGTACTTCTCAGTCTTGGACCTTCAAGGTGCTTTCTTTTGCATTCCTCTCCATCCTGAATCCCAAAAACTCTTTGCTTTTGAGTGGCGGGACTTGGAAACAAGAGAGACCATACAACTCTCGACTGGACTCGACTACCCCAAGGGTTTAGGGACAGCCATCATATCTTCGGGACTTCCTCGGGGAGTGAACTAAGGGAATTAACTTTAACAAACAGTAGTCTAATAGAGTATGTGGATGACTTGCTCATAGCTAGGCCAGATTTTACCAGCTCTCAAATGGACACTATTTAAAACGCTAACTTTCCTGTATGAAAAGGGTTATCGAATATCCCCCAAGTAGGCTCAGATTAGCTTAACCCAAGTAAAATACCTTGGATTTATAATTACGGAGAGAAAAAGAATGCCTGACGCCGAGGGGAGATCCCTCATCTTAAATACCCCGTACCCCCAAAAAAACAACAGCTTAGGGGATTTTTAGGAAGGACCGGGTTTTGCAGGATCTGGGTTCCTAATTATGGCAATCTGGCCAGACCCCTATATGAAAATTTAAGGGGGAAAGAGGAAGAGCCACTCGACTGGCATGAGACCTGCAAGGTGGCCTTTAATGCCCTAAAAGAGTCCATCACTACAGCCCCAGCTTTAGGCCTCCCCAACCTGGAGAAGCCTTTTAGACTCTATGTTTCTGGAAGGACAGGAACTGCTCTTGGGGTGTTAGAGCAGATGATGGGGCCCGTATTACAACCTGTGGCTTATCTCTCAAAATAACTAGATGAGGTGGCCAGAGGGTGGCCCACTTGCCTCCGGGCAGTAGCAGCCACCGCTCTTATGGTTAAGGAGGCATCTAAGCTGACCCTGGTTCAGCCCACCACAGTGTATACGCCACACCGGGTGCAAGCAGTCTTGGAAACGAAAGGGGACAGGTGGATGACAGGGGGAAGGATCACCCAATACCAAGCCCTCCTCCTTGACACTCCAGAAATAAAGTTGAGGGTCAGCCAGACTTTAAATCCAGCAACCTTACTGCCAGATCCCCCTACCTCCCCTCTGGATCACCAATGCATACAAATCACAGGTGAGTTATACTATTCTCGCCGGGACCTATCAGAGACACCTTTATCTGACCCAGAGGAAAACTGGCACACAGATGGCAGCAGTTTTGTAGAAAAGGGAGAGAGGAAAGCAGGATATGCTGTAGTGAGCCTGGAAGAAACTAAGGAAAGTGGATCTCTTCCCCCAGACACCTCAGCCCAGAAAGCTGAACTTTTTGCCCTGACAAGAGCTTTGGAGTTAGGAGAAGGAAAGAGGATTAATGTGTGTATGGACTCTAAGTATGCTTTGGTCATTCTGCATGCCCGTGCAGCAATTTGGAAAGAAAGAGGGATGCTCAGTGCCCGAAGCTCTGCTATTAAACACAAAGAGCTCATTCTCAGGCTCCTGGAGGCAGTCAAACTTCCTGCAAAATTAGCTGTCATCCACTGCAAGAGTCACCAAAAGGGGCAAGAAAAAGAGGCTCAGGGAAATAGGAAAGCTGATCAAGAGGCAGGACGAGCTGCCGGGGAAGCTACCTCTGCCACTGCTATCTGCCCCCTTTTCCCCAAGGAAACCCTGACTCCAGATTTTACACCAGGGGGACATTCCCGATATGCTGAGCGGGGCTGGGAGATTGGGTCACATGGGTGGTTTCAGCCTGATCAGGCCCAAATAATACTCCCTGATTCTTAGGTTTAAACATTACTAACTCCTTACATAAGAGCGCCCATTTTGGAAAAGATAATCTAGAAATCTTGCTTAAGCCTATTCTCTCCCATCCCCAGTTAGCTAAGGTTGTTAAACAGGTCACACAAAATTGTGACACCTGTCTAAAAAATAACCCAAAAACCAGACCTCCTCTAATTACACCTGTCCATCATCGGGAATCATACCCAGGAGCGGACTGGCAATGCCGCTCCGCATTTAGAATTTACAGCCATGCCCAAGACCCAAGGGTTTTCTTACTTGCTAGTCTTTATTGACACATTCACAGGATGGATCGAAGCGTTCCCTACTGAGACAGAGAGAGCTACAGAAGTCTGTAAAGCTCTGCTGAAGGAGGTAGTGCCTAGGTTTGGGCTGCCTCGGTCACTTCAGAGTGACAACGTGCCCTCACTTACAGCCACGATACCCCAGAACCTAGCCGCATGCTTAGGCATAAAATACCAGCTCTGCTCATCCTGGAGGCCTCAAGCTTCAGGAAAGGTAGAGAGAGCCAACCAGACTCTTAAAAGGGCTCTGGCTAAGCTATGTCAGAAACACATAATAAGTGGACACATATGCTGCCCATAGCCCTCATGAGGCTACGGACATCCCCCAAACGGCCACTATTGTTAAGTCCTTATGAAATGATGTATGGACGACCATTCTTAACTTCTGATTTGTTTCTTGACGAGGATGCCAATACACTCTTAAAACATATAATTGACCTGGGAAGGTTTCAGCAAGAACTCCAACGGGATGGAGAACAAACCACAGGAAGACTTGAAAAATCCCCAGGTAAAGCCAGGGGATCAAGTATCAGTAAAGACCTGGCAAGAAAAAGGGAGTCCAAACCAGCTGTCCGAGAAATGGACAGGGCCATATCAGGTTGTTCTAGTGACTTCAACTGCTGTAAAAGTGAAGGGTCTATCTGCCTGGGTCCACAATTCTAGAATAAAACCCTATGGCCTACAGGAGGGGGAGACAGAAACTGAGACTCCAAAGCCAGAGGACAGCTATTCCTGTGAACCTGTTGAAGATCTCAGGCTCTGGTTCAAGCAGAACCCCATCAATCCTGCCTCAGATAAGTAAAATGCATCATATGATGTTCTTCCTCTTTCTAATCATATCTCCCTGTATGGCTATTGATCTCTCCCTAAACGAGGCATGTTCACTTGCAAACCACACTGCTTCTCAACTCAACCTAAGCAGCCCGGGCTGCATCTGCATTAATGACAAAGGTTGGGGGTATGTTCAACCCATCCCAGGGTATCAATATCAAAGGCCCACCCTTCCAGCCGAGCTATGGGCTGTTATTCAGCGCCCCCATGTGGTCGTAATATGGTCTTTTGGGAAAAGGGGGAAAAAAAACTTCATGTCTTGGTACTAGCAACAACTGTCTCTATTTACCCCCTGGATGACATCTGCAATCCCACCTGAGCCCTTATTTTCTCTCATGACTAACATCCCCCAAGTGACCTTCCATATCTCTCTAAAAAGCCACTCCCTAACAGGGGTGTCAGTGAGAAATCTAGACGTCTCACAATGTGGGGTGACCGTCACTGTTGAAACTGATGGGAAAAACCGGGTCAGGCCCTGCAGCTGGGAGACCAGCCGACGCCACCCCCGGCCAGCAGGCACCTGGCCCGGCCCGGGGCGCTTCCCGGTCGCCGAGCGGCCTGGCGAGGCTGCGGGAGCTCTGGCGGGGGTTGGGGAGGGGGGTGGCTTGAGCGGGGAGAACGTATCGGTGCCCCCCCACCCCCCGCCCCCCACCATCCCGTTCGCTGCTCAGGGTCACGTGGCTCCAGAGGAGCGGGGCGTCGGCCCGGGGCCGCGGTCCCCGGAGACTCCTGTGGGCTTAGGGGCAGCTCAACCGGGGCCCCAGACGCCCATCCTGCTGGCTGTGCAAACTCCCTGGAGTGCCTTAGCCCTGCCCTGTCCCCAAACCGAGGCCCGCCCTGCCCCCACGCCACGGGCCCAGCACAGGACCTTCCTGAGAGAGCGAACGAGCGACAGCCAGGCACTGAGACAGGCACTCGCACGCACCCACGCCAGGTGAGACCGAGGCAGAAAGAGTCGAGGGTTCAGAGAGAGACTGGAAGACAGCGTGTGGGCAGGGGTGGCCTCGGGCAGGATGCCGGCAGCTGCAGAGACCACCCGGCCCTGAGCAGCCAAAGCGATGGGGGCGGAGGGAGGCCACTGAGCAGCGGCGGGCCGGGAGAGGCCCAGGGTGGGAGGACACCTGAGATCTCCGCGCTCCGCGCCCCGCCCCCCTCCCCCAACTCCCTGCACGCATGCCACGCCGGGGCGCTCTGACACTAGCTTCTCTGGTGTTTTGTCACTTGAATTTCTCTCCCTCTGCTCAACTGAGTGATGACAGTCTATTGAACACCTAGGTCATTTCCAAATAAATTAAGCTTAGTGTTTCACAGGACACCCGGACATGTATGGAGAGACCAGCACGGATGCATGGACACCAACCTTGGTTACTGGACAACCAATGGGAAATTACTGTCTGACTCAGGAGAGAGAAAGAAACCCGAATAAATGGAATGAAATGAACAGAAACACAAGCTTTGCAACTCACACCCTAATTCAATTACCAGAAAATAAACAACACTATAACCATTTTAGAAAAACAATAGACCTCTCCATGACCTTTGGTCGGGTGAGGAGTTCAAACACACAGCAAAAAAAGCCAACTTTTCCAAGTCATGAATATGTTAGTTCACACATTGATTTTTACATTGAAATGTGTAACAAATAAACTTAAAATCATTGACTCACTACATAAGCATGGAAGTATTTTAAATATAAAATATGTTCTCTAGTATTCAGGAAGCACTTGGCACATCTCTAAGTGTATCAGACCCAAAACTGGAACGTAGTGGAAGAGTCAGGATAGTCTAAAAATGAATCCCTAACTCAAAGGAACACACAGGATTACTGTAGATAAAAAAGGTTAAAGAAGAGAAGCTAGAAATCAGTCAATAAATGTCTTAGGGGTTAGCTTAGAGTGACTAGCCTCTGCGTGACTCTTTAAATTTTTCATGTTTGCAGCTTCCAAATTTTCCATTTTGAGAATAATACTTTCGCCTCCAAACCAGAGTGACTTGGGGACACAAAGGTAGAAGTCGATAATTTTCTTTGCCTATGTCTGAATATTTACAGTCAGAGGTAGAAAAGGAGGAGTCTGTCCCTTGTCTAGATGATGTCAATCCCCAGGTGTGGGATATCTCCAGCCCTGGTTTAGCCATAAATGTTCCACCAGTAAAGATTTCTCTGAGACCAAATGCTCCCTAGCCCTGGAAAAGACAATATCCCTTAAAACCAGTAGCTCTTGAGGGTCTTAAACCATTAGTTAACAAATACCGAGATACTGGAACTCGAATCAGCTGTGAGTCCCCCTGCAACACCCCAATCTTGCCCGTTCAAAAACCAGATGGATCTTACCTATTCGTCCAGGATCTAAGAGCTGTTAATGAAGCTGTGGTTCCCATCCACCCCATAGTCCCAAACCCATATACCCTCCTATCCCACGTCCCAGGAAATGCCAAGTATTTCTCAGTCTTGGACCTTCAAGGTGCTTTCTTTTGCATTCCTCTCCATCCTGAATCCCAAAAACTCTTTGCTTTTGAGTGGCGGGACTTGGAAACAAGAGAGACCATACAACTCTCGACTGGACTCGACTACCCCAAGGGTTTAGGGACAGCCCTCATATCTTCGGGACTTCCTCGGGGAGAGAACTAAGGGAATTAACTTTAACAAACAGTAGTCTAATAGAGTATGTTGATGACTTGCTCATAGCTAGGCCAGATTTTACCAGCTCTCAAATGGACACTATTTAAAACGCTAACTTTCCTGTATGAAAAGGGTTATCGAGTATTCCCCAAGTAGGCTCAGATTAGGTTAACCCAAGTAAAATACCTTGGATTTATAATTACGGAGAGAAAAAGAATTCCTGACCCCGAGGGGAGATCCCTCATCTTAAATACCCCGTACCCCCAAACAAAACAACAGCTTAGGGGATTTTTAGGAAGGACCGGGTTTTGCAGGATCTGGGTTCCTAATAATGGCAATCTGGCCAGACCACTATATGAAAATTTAAGGGGGAAAGAGGAAGAGCCACTCGACTGGCATGAGACCTGCAAGGTGGCCTTTAATACCCTAAAAGAGTCCATCACTACAGCCCCAGCTTTAGGCCTCCACAACCTGGAGAAGCCTTTTAGACTCTATGTTTCTGGAAGGACAGGAAATGCTCTTGGGGTGTTAGAGCAGATGATGGGGCCCGTATTACAACCTGTGGTTTATCTCTCAAAATAACTAGATGAGGTGGCCAGAGGGTGGCCCACTTGCCTCCGTGCCGTAGCAGCCACCGCTCTTATGGTTAAGGAGGCATCTAAGCTGACCCTGGGTCAGCCCACCACAGTGTATACTCCTCACCGGGTGCAAGCAGTCTTGGAAACGAAAGGGGACAGGTGGATGACAGGGGGAAGGATCACCCAATACCAAGCCCTCCTCCTAGACACTCCAGAAATAAAGTTGAGGGTCTGCCAGACTTTAAATCCAGCAACCTTACTGCCAGATCCCCCTACCTCCCCTCTGGATCACCAATGCATACAAATCACAGGCGAGTTATACTCTTCTCGCCGGGACCTATCAGAGACACCTTTATCTGACCCAGAGGAAAACTGGCACACAGATGGCAGCAGTTTTGTAGAAAAGGGAGAGAGGAAAGCAGGATATGCTGTAGTGAGCCTGGAAGAAACTAAGGAAAGTGGATCTCTTCCCCCAGACACCTCAGCCCAGAAAGCTGAACTTTTTGCCCTGACAAGAGCTTTGGAGTTAGGAGAAGGAAAGAGGATTAATGTGTGTATGGACTCTAAGTATGCTTTGCTCATTCTGCATGCCCGTGCAGCAATTTGGAAAGAAAGAGGGATGCTCAGTGCCCGAAGCTCTGCTATTAAACACAAAGAGCTCATTCTCAGGCTCCTGGAGGCAGTCAAACTTCCTGCAAAATTAGCTGTCATCCACTGCAAGAGTCACCAAAAGGGGCAAGAAAAAGAGGCTCAGGGAAATAGGAAAGCTGATCAAGAGGCAGGACGAGCTGCCGGGGAAGCTACCTCTGCCACTGCTATCTGCCCCCTTTTCCCCAAGGAAACCCTGACTCCAGATTTTACACCAGGGGGACATTCCCGATATGCTGAGCGGGGCTGGGAGATTGGGTCACATGGGTGGTTTCAGCCTGATCAGGCCCAAATAATACTCCCTGATTCTTAGGTTTAAACATTACTAACTCCTTACATAAGAGCGACCATTTTGGAAAAGATAATCTAGAAATCTTGCTTAAGCCTATTCTCTCCCATCCCCAGTTAGCTAAGGTTGTTAAACAGGTCACACAAAATTGTGACACCTGTCTAAAAAATAACCCAAAAACCAGACCTCCTCTAATTACACCTGTCCATCATCGGGAATCATACCCAGGAGCGGACTGGCAATGCCGCTCCGCATTTAGAATTTACAGCCATGCCCAAGACCCAAGGGTTTTCTTACTTGCTAGTCTTTATTGACACATTCACAGGATGGATCGAAGCGTTCCCTACTGAGACAGAGAGAGCTACAGAAGTCTGTAAAGCTCTGCTGAAGGAGATAGTGCCTAGGTTTGGGCTGCCTCGGTCACTTCAGAGTGACAACGGGCCCTCACTTACAGCCACGATACCCCAGAACCTAGCCGCATGCTTAGGCATAAAATACCAGCTCTGCTCATCCTGGAGGCCTCAAGCTTCAGGAAAGGTAGAGAGAGCCAACCAGACTCTTAAAGGGGCTCTGGCTAAGCTATGTCAGAAACACATAATAAGTGGACACATATGCTGCCCATAGCCCTCATGAGGCTACGGACATCCCCCAAACGGCCACTATTGTTAAGTCCTTATGAAATGATGTATGGACGACCATTCTTAAGTTCTGATTTGTTTCTTGACGAGGATGCCAATACACTCTTAAAACATATAATTGACCTGGGAAGGTTTCAGCAAGAACTCCAACGGGATGGAGAACAAACCACAGGAAGACTTGAAAAATCCCCAGGTAAAGCCAGGGGATCAAGTATCAGTAAAGACCTGGCAAGAAAAAGGGAGTCCAAACCAGCTGTCCGAGAAATGGACAGGGCCATATCAGGTTGTTCTAGTGACTTCAACTGCTGTAAAAGTGAAGGGTCTATCTGCCTGGGTCCACAATTCTAGAATAAAACCCTATGTCCTACAGGAGGGGGAGACAGAAACTGAGACTCCAAAGCCAGAGGACAGCTATTCCTGTGAACCTGTTGAAGATCTCAGGCTCTTGTTCAAGCAGAACCCCATCAATCCTGCCTCAGATAAGTAAAATGCATCATATGATGTTCTTCCTCTTTCTAATCATATCTCCCTGTATGGCTATTGATCTCTCCCTAAACGAGGCATGTTCACTTGCAAACCACACTGCTTCTCAACTGAACCTAAGCAGCCCGGACTGCATCTGCATTAATGACAAAGGTTGGGGGTATGTCCAACCCATCCCAGGTTATCACTATCAAAGACCCACCCTTCCAGCCGAGCTATGGGCTGTTACTCAGCGCCCCCATGTGGTCGTAATATGGCCTTTTGGAGAAAGGGGGGAAAAAAACATCATGTCTTGGTACCAGCAACAACTGTCTCTATTTACCCCTTGGATGACATCTGCAATCCCAACTGAGCCCTTATTTTCTCTCATGACTAACATCCCCCAAGTGACCTTCCCTATCTCTGAAAAAAGCCACTCCCTAACAGGGGTGTCAGTGAGAAATCTAGACGACTCACAATGTGGGGTGACCGTCACTGTTGAAACTGATGGGAAAAACCGGGACAGGCCCTGCAGCTGGGAGACCAGCCGACGCCACCCCCGGCCAGCACGCGCCTGGCCAGGCCCAGGGCGCTTCCCGGACCCCGAGCGGCCTGGCGAGGCTGCGGGAGCTCTGGCGGGGGTTTTGGAGGGGGGTGGCGTGAGCGGGGAGGACGTCTCGGTGCACCCCACCCCCCGCCCCCCACCATCCCGTTCGCTGCTCAGGGTCACGTGGCTCCGGACGAGCGGGGCGTCGGCCCGGGGCCGCGGTCCCCGGAGCCTTCTGCGGGCTTAAGGGCAGCCCAGCCGGGGCCCCAGGCGCCCATCCTGCCAGCTGTGCAAACCCCCTGGAGTGCCTCAGCCCCGCCCTGTCCCCAAACCGAGGCCCGCCCTGTCCCCACGCCACGGGCCCAGCACAGGACCTTCCTGAGAGAGCGGACGAGCGACAACCAGGCACACGGACAGGCCCTCGCACACACCCACGTCAGGTGAGACAGTGGCAGGAAGAGTCGAGGGTTCAGAGAGAGACTGGAAGACAGCGTGTGGGCAGGGGGTGCCTCGGGCAGGATGCCGGGCAGCTGCAGAGACCACCCGGCCCTGAGCAGCCAAAGCGATGGGGGCGGGGGGAGGCCACGGAGCAGCGGCGGGCCTGGAGAGGCCCAGGGTGGGAGGACACCTGAGATCTCCGCGCTCCGCTCCCCGCCCCCCTCCCCCCAAACCCCTGCACGCATGCCACGCCGGGGCGCTTTGACACTAGCTTCTCTGGAGTTTTGTCACTTGAATTTCTCTCCCTCTGCTCAACTGAGTGATGACAGTGTATTGAACAGCTAGGTCATTTCCAAATAAATTAAGCTTAGTGTTTCACAGGACACCCGGACATGTATGGAGAGACCAGCACGGATGCATGGACACCAACCTTGGTAACTGGACAACCAATGGGAAATTACTGTCTGACTCAGGAGAGAGAAAGAAACCCGAACAGATGGAATGAAATGAACAGAAACACAAGCTTTGCAACTCACACCCTAATTCAATTACCAGAAAATAAACAACACTATAACCATTTTAGAAATACCATAGACCTCTCCATGACCTTTGGTCGGGTGAGGAGTTCAAACACACAGCAAAAAAAAGCCAACTTTTCCAAGTCGTGAATATGTTAGTTTACACTTTGACTTTTACATTGAAATGTGTAACAAATAAACTTAAAATCATTGACTCACTACATAAGCATGGAAGTATTTTAAATATAAAATATGTTCTATAGTATTCAGGAAGCACTTGGCACATCTCTAAGTGTATCAGACCCAAAACTGGAACGTAGTGGAAGAGTCAGGATAGTCTAAAAATGAATCCCTAACTAAAAGGAACACACAGGATTACTGTAGATAAAAAAGGTTAAAGAAGAGAAGCTAGAAATCAGTCAATAAATGTCTTAGGGGTTAGCTTAGAGTGACTAGCCTCTGCGTGACTCTTTAAATTTTTCATGTTTGCAGCTTCCAAATTTTCCATTATGAGAATAATACTTTCGCCTCCAAACCAGAGTGACTTGGGGACACAAAGGTAGAAGTCGATAATTTTCTTTACCTATGTCTGAATATTTACAGTCAGAGGTAGAAAAGGAGGAGTCTGTCCCTTGTCTAGATGATGTCAATCCCCAGGTGTGGGATGTCTCCAGCCCTGGTTTAGCCATAAATGTTCCACCAGTAAAGACTTCTCTGAGACCAAATGCTCCCTAGCCCTGGAAAAGACAATATCCCTTAAAACCAGTAGCTCTTGAGGGTCTTAAACCATTAGTTAACAAATACCGAGATACTGGAACTCGAATCAGCTGTGAGTCCCCCTGCAACACCCCAATCTTGCCCGTTCAAAAACCAGATGGATCTTACCGATTCGTCCAGGATCTAAGAGCTGTTAATGAAGCTGTGGTTCCAATCCACCCCATAGTCCCAAACCCATATACCCTCCTATCCCAAGTCCCAGGAAATGCCAAGTACTTCTCCGTCTTGGACCTTCAAGGTGCTTTCTTTTGCATTCCTCTCCATCCTGAATCCCAAAAACTCTTTGCTTTTGAGTGGCGGGACTTGGAAACAAGAGAGACCATACAACTCTCGACTGGACTCGACTACCCCAAGGGTTTAGGGACAGCCCTCATACCTTCGGGACTTTCTCGGGGAGAGAACTAAGGGAATTAACTTTAACAAACAGTAGTCTAATAGAGTATGTGGATGACTTGCTCATAGCTAGGCCAGATTTTACCAGCTCTCAAATGGACACTATTTAAAACGCTAACTTTCCTGTATGAAAAGGGTTATATAGTATCCCCCAAGTAGGCTCAGATTAGCTTAACCCAAGTAAAATACCTTGGATTTATAATTACGGAGAGAAAAAGAATTCCTGACCCCGAGGGGAGATCCCTCATCTTAAATACCCCGTACCCCCAAACAAAAAAACAGCTTAGGGGATTTTAGGAAGGACCGGGTTTTGCAGGATATGGGTTCCTAATTGTGGCAATCTGGCCAGACCCCTATATGAAAATTTAAGGGGGAAAGAGGAAGAGCCACTCGACTGGCATGAGACCTGCAAGGTGGCCTTTAATGCCCTAAAAGAGTCCATCACTACAGCCCCAGCTTTAGGCCTCCCCAACCTGGAGAAGCCTTTTAGACTCTATGTTTCTGGAAGGACAGGAACTGCTCTTGGGGTGTTAGAGCAGATGATGGGGCCCGTATTACAACCTGTGGCTTATCTCTCAAAATAACTAGATGAGGTGGCCAGAGGGTGGCCCACTTGCCTCCGGGCAGTAGCAGCCACCGCTCTTATGGTTAAGGAGGCATCTAAGCTGACCCTGGGTCAGCCCACCACAGTGTATACGCCACACCGGGTGCAAGCAGTCTTGGAAACGAAACGGGACATGTGGATGACAGGGGATAGGATCACCCAATACCAAGCCCTCCTCCTTGACCCTCCAGAAATAAAGTTGAGGGTCTGCCAGACTTTAAATCCAGCACCCTTACTGCCAGATCCCCCTATCTCCCCTCTGGATCACCAATGCATACTAATCACAGACGAGTTATACTCTTCTTGCCGGGACCTATCAGAGACACCTTTATCTGACCCAGAGGAAAACTGGCACACAGATGGTAGCAGTTTTGTAGAAAAGGGAGAGAGGAAAGCAGGATATGCTGTAGTGAGCCTGGAAGAAACTAAGGAAAGTGGGTCTCTTCCCCCAGACACCTCAGTCCAGAAAGCTGAATTTTTGCCCTGACAAGAGCTTTGGAGTTAGGAGAAGGAAAGAGGATTAATGTGTGTATGGACTCTAAGTATGCTTTCCTCATTCTGCATGCCCGTGCAGCAATTTGGAAAGAAAGAGGGATGCTCAGTGCCCGAAGCTCTGCTATTAAACACAAAGAGCTCATTCTCAGGCTCCTGGAGGCAGTCAAACTTCCTGCAAAATTAGCTGTCATCCACTGCAAGAGTCACCAAAAGGGGCAAGAAAAAGAGGCTCAGGGAAATAGGAAAGCTGATCAAGAGGCAGGACGAGCTGCCGGGGAAGCTACCTCTGCCACTGCTATCTGCCCCCTTTTCCCCAAGGAAACCCTGACTCCAGATTTTACCCCAGGGAGACATTCCCGATATGCTGAGCGGGGCTGGGAGATTGGGTCACATGGGTGGTTTCAGCCTGATCAGTCCCAAATAATACTCCCTGATTCTCAGGTTTAAAACATTACTAACTCCTTACATAAGAGCGCCCATTTTGGAAAAGATAATCTAGAAATCTTGCTTAAGCCTATTCTCTCCCATCCCCAGTTAGCTAAGGTTGTTAAACAGGTCACACAAAATTGTGACACCTGTCTAAAAAATAACCCAAAAACCAGACCTCCTCTAATTATACCTGTCCATCATCGGGGATCATACCCAGGAGCGGACTGGCAATGCCGCTCCGCATTTAGAATTTACAGCCATGCCCAAGACCCAAGGGTTTTCTTACTTGCTAGTCTTTATTGACACATTCACAGGATGGATCGAAGCGTTCCCTACTGAGACTCAGAGAGCTACAGAAGTCTGGAAATCTCTGCTGAAGTAGATAGTGCCTAGGTTTGGGCTGCCTCGGTCACTTCAGAGTGACAACGGGCCCTCACTTGCATCCACGATACCCCAGAACCTAGCCACATGCTTAGGCATAAAATACCAGCTCTGCTCATCCTGGAGGCATCAAGCTTCAGGAAAGGTAGAGAGAGCCAACCAGACTCTTAAAAGGGCTCTGGCTAAGCTATGTCAGAAACACATAATAAGTGGACACATATGCTGCCCATAGCCCTCATGAGGCTACGGACATCCCCCAAACGGCCACTATTGTTAAGTCCTTATGAAATGATGTATGGACGACCATTCTTAACTTCTGAATTTTTTCTTGACGAGGATGCCAATACACTGTTAAAACATATAATTGACCTGGGAAGGTTTCAGCAAGAACTCCAACGGGATGGAGAACAAACCACAGGAAGACTTGAAAAATCCCCAGGTAAAGCCAGGGGATCAAGTATCAGTAAAGACCTGGCAAGAAAAAGGGAGTCCAAACCAGCTGTCCGAGAAATGGACAGGGCCATATCAGGTTGTTCTAGTGACTTCAACTGCTGTAAAAGTGAAGGGTCTATCTGCCTGGGTCCGCAATTCTAGAATAAAACCCTATGGCCTACAGGAGGGGGAGACAGAAACTGAGACTCCAAAGCCAGAGGACAGCTATTCCTGTGAACCTGTTGAAGATCTCAGGCTCTTGTTCAAGCAGAACCCCATCAATCCTGCCTCAGATAAGTAAAATGCATCATATGATGTTCTTCCTCTTTCTAATCATATCTCCCTGTATGGCTATTGATCTCTCCCTAAACGAGGCATGTTCATTTGCAAACCACACTGCTTCTCAACTGAACCTAAGCAGCCCGGGCTGCATCTGCATTAATGACAAAGGTTGGGGGTATGTCCAACCCATCCCAGGGTATCAATATCAAAGGCCCACCCATCCAGCCGAGCTATGGGCTGTTACTCAGCGCCCCCATGTGGTCGTAATATGGTCTTTTGGGAAAAGGGGGAAAAAAAACTTCCTGTCTTGGTACTAGCAACAACTGTCTCTATTTACCCCCTGGATGACATCTGCAATCCCACCTGAGCCCTTATTTTCTCTCATGACTAACATCCCCCAAGTGACCTTCCATATCTCTCTAAAAAGCCACTCCCTAACAGGGGTGTCAGTGAGAAATCTAGACGTCTCACAATGTGGGGTGACCGTCACTGTTGAAACTGATGGGAAAAACCGGGTCAGGCCCTGCAGCTGGGAGACCAGCCGACGCCACCCCCGGCCAGCAGGCACCTGGCCCGGCCCGGGGCGCGTCCCGGACCCCGAGCGGCCTGGCGAGGCTGCGGGAGCTCTGGCGGGGGTTGGGGAGGGGGGTGGCTTGAGCGGGGAGAACGTATCGGGGCCCCCCCACCCCTCGCCCCCCACCATCCCGTTCGCTGCTCAGGGTCACGTGGCTCCAGACGAGCCGGGCGTCGGCCCGGGGCCGCGGTCACCGGAGACTCCTGCGGGCTTAGGGGCAGCCCAGCCGAGGCCCCAGGCGCCCATCGTGCCTGCTGTGAAAACCCCCTGGAGTGCCTAAGCCCCGCCCTGTCCCCAAACCCAGGCCCGCCCTGCCCCCACGCCACAGGCCCAGCACAGGACCTTCCTGAGAGAGCGGACGAGCGACAGCCAGGCACTGAGACAGGCACCTGCACGCACCCACGCCAGGTGAGACCGAGGCAGAAAGAGTCGAGGGTTCAGAGAGAGACTGGAAGACAGCGTGTGGGCAGGGGTGGCCTCGGGCAGGATGCCGGCAGCTGCAGAGACCACCCGGCCCTGAGCAGCCAAAGCGATGGGGGCGGAGGGAGGCCACTGAGCAGCGGCGGGCCTGGAGAGGCCCAGGGTGGGAGGACACCTGAGATCTCCGCGATCCGCGCCCCGCCCCCCTCCCCCAACTCCCTGCACGCATGCCACGCCGGGGCGCTCTGACACTAGCTTCTCTGGTGTTTTGTCACTTGAATTTCTCTCCCTCTGCTCAACTGAGTGATGACAGTCTATTGAACACCTAGGTCATTTCCAAATAAATTAAGCTTAGTGTTTCACAGGACACCCGGACATGTATGGAGAGACCAGCACGGATGCATGGACACCAACCTTGGTAACTGGACAACCAATGGGAAATTACTGTCTGACTCAGGAGAGAGAAAGAAACCCGAACAGATGGAATGACATGAACAGAAACACAAGCTTTGCAACTCACACCCTAATTCAATTACCAGAAAATAAACAACACTATAACCATTTTAGAAAAACAATAGACCTCTCCATGACCTTTGGTCGGGTGAGGAGTTCAAACACACAGCAAAAAAAGCCAACTTTTCCAAGTCGTGAATATGTTAGTTCACACATTGACTTTTACATTGAAATGTGTAACAAATAAACTTAAAATCATTGACTCACTACATAAGCATGGAAGTATTTTAAATATAAAATATGTTCTATAGTATTCAGGAAGCACTTGGCACATCTCTAAGTGTATCAGACCCAAAACTGGAACGTAGTGGAAGAGTCAGGATAGTCTAAAAATGAATCCCTAACTCAAAGGAACACACAGGATTACTGTAGATAAAAAAGGTTAAAGAAGAGAAGCTAGAAATCAGTCAATAAATGTCTTAGGGGTTAGCTTAGAGTGACTAGCCTCTGCGTGACTCTTTAAATTTTTCATGTTTGCAGCTTCCAAATTTTCCATTTTGAGAATAATACTTTCGCCTCCAAACCAGAGTGACTTGGGGACACAAATGTAGAAGTCGATAATTTTCTTTGCCTATGTCTGAATATTTACAGTCAGAGGTAGAAAAGGAGGAGTCTGTCCCTTGTCTAGATGATGTCAATCCCCAGGTGTGGGATGTCTCCAGCCCTGGTTTAGCCATAAATGTTCCACCAGTAAAGATTTCCCTGAGACCAAATGCTCCCTAGCCCTGGAAAAGACAATATCCCTTAAAACCAGTAGCTCTTGAGGGTCTTAAACCAATAGATAACAAATACCGAGATACTGGAACTCGAATCAGCTATGAGTCCCCCTGCAACACCCCAATCTTGCCCGTTCAAAAACCAGATGGATCTTACCAATTCGTCCAGGATCTAAGAGCTGTTAATGAAGCTGTGGTTCCCATCCACCCCATAGTACCAAACCCATATACCCTCCTATACCAAGTCCCAGGAAATGCCAAGTACTTCTCAGTCTTGGACCTTCAAGGTGCTTTCTTTTGCATTCCTCTCCATCCTGAATCCCAAAAACTCTTTGCTTTTGAGTGGCGGGACTTGGAAACAAGAGAGACCATACAACTCTCGACTGGACTCGACTACCCCAAGGGTTTAGGGACAGCCCTCATAACTTCGGGACTTCCTCGGGGAGAGAACTAAGGGAATTAACTTTAACAAACAGTAGTCTAATAGAGTATGTGGATGACTTGCTCATAGCTAGGCCAGATTTTACCAGCTCTCAAATGGACACTATTTAAAACGCTAACTTTCCTGTATGAAAAGGGTTATCGAGTATTCCCCAAGTAGGCTCAGATTAGGTTAACCCAAGTAAAATACCTTGGATTTATAATTACGGAGAGAAAAAGAATTCCTGACCCCGAGGGGAGATCCCTCATCTTAAATACCCCGTACCCCCAAACAAAACAACAGCTTAGGGGATTTTTAGGAAGGACCGGGTTTTGCAGGATATGGGTTCCTAATTGTGGCAATCTGGCCAGACCCCTATATGAAAATTTAAGGGGGAAAGAGGAAGAGCCACTCGACTGGCATGAGACCTGCAAGGTGGCCTTTAATGCCCTAAAAGAGTCCATCACTACAGCCCCAGCTTTAGGCCTCCCCAACCTGGAGAAGCCTTTTAGACTCTATGTTTCTGTAAGGACAGGAACTGCTCTTGGGGTGTTAGAGCAGATGATGGGGCCCGTATTACAACCTGTGGTTTATCTCTCAAAATAACTAGATGAGGTGGCCAGAGGGTGGCCCACTTGCCTCCGGGCCGTAGCAGCCAACGCTCTTATGGTTAAGGAGGCATCTAAGCTGACCCTGGGTCAGCCCACCACAGTGTATACGCCACACCGGGTGCAAGCAGTCTTGGAAACGAAAGGGGACAGGTGGACGACAGGGGGAAGGATCACCCAATACCAAGCCCTCCTCCTAGACACTCCAGAAATAAAGTTGAGGGTCTGCCAGACTTTAAATCCAGCACCCTTACTGCCAGATCCCCCTACCTCCCCTCTGGATCACCAATGCATACAAATCACAGGCGAGTTATACTCTTCTCGCCGGGACCTATCAGAGACACCTTTATCTGACCCAGAGGAAAACTGGCACACAGATGGCAGCAGTTTTGTAGAAAAGGGAGAGAGGAAAGCAGGATATGCTGTAGTGAGCCTAGAAGAAACTAAGGAAAGTGGATCTCTTCCCCCAGACACCTCAGCCCAGAAAGCTGAACATTTTGCCCTGACAAGAGCTTTGGAGTTAGGAGAAGGAAAGAGGATTAATGTGTGTATGGACTCTAAGTATGCTTTGCTCATTCTGCATGCCCGTGCAGCAATTTGGAAAGAAAGAGGGATGCTCAGTGCCCGAAGCTCTGCTATTAAACACAAAGAGCTCATTCTCAGGCTCCTGGAGGCAGTCAAACTTCCTGCAAAATTAGCTGTCATCCACTGCAAGAGTCACCAAAAGGGGCAAGAAAAAGAGGCTCAGGGAAATAGGAAAGCTGATCAAGAGGCAGGACGAGCTGCCGGGAAAGCTACCTCTGCCACTGCTATCTGCCCCCTTTTCCCCAAGGAAATCCTGACTCCAGATTTTACACCAGGGGGACATTCCCGATATGCTGAGCGGGGCTGGGAGATTGGGTCACATGGGTGGTTTCAGCCTGATCAGGCCCAAATAATACTCCCTGATTCTTAGGTTTAAACATTACTAACTCCTTACATAAGAGCGCCCATTTTGGAAAAGGTAATCTAGAAATCTTGCTTAAGCCTATTCTCTCCCATCCCCAGTTAGCTAAGGTTGTTAAACAGGTCACACAAAATTGTGACACCTGTCTAAAAAATAACCCAAAAACCAGACCTCCTCTAATTACACCTGTCCATCATCGGGAATCATACCCAGGAGCGGACTGGCAATGCCGCTCCGCATTTAGAATTTACAGCCATGCCCAAGACCCAAGGGTTTTCTTTCTTGCTAGTCTTTATTGACACATTCACAGGATGGATCGAAGCGTTCCCTACTGAGACAGAGAGAGCTACAGAAGTCTGTAAAGCTCTGCTGAAGGAGATAGTGCCTAGGTTTGGGCTGCCTCGGTCACTTCAGAGTGACAACGGGCCCTCACTTACAGCCACGATACCCCAGAACCTAGCCGCATGCTTAGGCATAAAATACCAGCTCTGCTCATCCTGGAGGCCTCAAGCTTCAGGAAAGGTAGAGAGAGCCAACCAGACTCTTAAAAGGGCTCTGGCTAAGCTATGTCAGAAACACATAATAAGTGGACACATATGCTGCCCATAGCCCTCATGAGGCTACGGACATCCCCCAAACGGCCACTATTGTTAAGTCCTTATGAAATGATGTATGGACGACCATTCTTAAATTCTGATTTGTTTCTTGACGAGGATGCCAATACACTCTTTTTTTTTTTTTTTTAATATTATTTTATTAGTTGGAGGCCAATCACTTTACAACATTTCAGTGGGTTTTGTCATACATTGGCATGAATCAGCCATATAGTTACACATACGTGTAACTATATGGCCAATACACTCTTAAAACATATAATTGACCTGGGAAGGTTTCAGCAAGAACTCCAACGGGATGGAGAACAAACCACAGGAAGACTTGAAAAATCCCCAGGTAAAGCCAGGGGATCAAGTATCATTAAAGACCTGGCAAGAAAAAGGGAGTCCAAACCAGCTGTCCGAGAAATGGACAGGGCCATATCAGGTTGTTCTAGTGACTTCAACTGCTGTAAAAGTGAAGGGTCTATCTGCCTGGGTCCACAATTCTAGAATAAAACCCTATGGCCTACAGGAGGGGGAGACAGAAACTGAGACTCCAAAGCCAGAGGACAGCTATTCCTGTGAACCTGTTGAAGATCTCAGGCTCTTGTTCAAGCAGAACCCCTTCAATCCTGCCTCAGATAAGTAAAATGCATCATATGATGTACTTCCTCTTTCTAATCATATCTCCCTGTATGGCTATTGATCTCTCCCTAAACGAGGCATGTTCACTTGCAAACCACACTGCTTCTCAACTGAACCTAAGCAGCCCGGGCTGCATCTGCATTAATGACAAAGGTTGGGGGTATGTCCAACCCATCCCAGGGTATCAATATCAAAGGCCCACCCTTCCAGCCGAGCTATGGGCTGTTACTCAGCGCCCCCATGTGGTCGTAATATGCCCTTTTGGGAAAAGGGGAAAAAAAACTTCATGTCTTGGTACCAGCAACAACTGTCTCTATTTACCCCCTGGATGACATCTGCAATCCCACCTGAGCCCTTATTTTCTCTCATAACTAACATCCCCCAAGTGACCTTCCATATCTCTCTAAAAAGCCACTCCCTAACAGGGGTGTCAGTGAGAAATCTAGACGTCTCACAATGTGGGGTGACCGTCACTGTTGAAACTGATGGGAAAAACCGGGTCAGGCCCTGCAGCTGGGAGACCAGCCGACGCCACCCCCGGCCAGCACGCGCCTGGCCCGGCCCGGGGCGCTTCCCGGTCGCCGAGCGGCCTGGCGAGGCTGCGGGAGCTCTGGCGGGGGTTGGGGAGGGGCGTGGCTTGAGCGGGGAGAACGTATCGGTGCCCCCCCACCCCCCGCCCCCCACCATCCCGTTCGCTGCTCAGGGTCACGTGGCTCCGGACGAGCGGGGCGTCGGCCCGGGGCCGCGGTCCCCGGAGACTCCTGCGGGCTTAGGGGCAGCCCAGCCGAGGCCCCAGGTGCCCATCCTGCTGGTTGTGCAAACCCCCTGGAGTGCCTCAGCCCCGCCCTGTCCCCAAACCGAGGCCCGCCCTGCCCCCACGCCACGGGCCCAGCACAGGACCTTCCTGAGAGAGCGGACGAGCGACAGCCAGGCACTCGGACAGGCACTCGCTCGCACCCACGCCAGGTGAGACAGAGGCAGAAAGAATCGAGGGTTCAGAGAGAGACTGGAAGACAGCGTGTGGGCAGGGGTGGCCTCGGGCAGGTGCCGGGCAGCTGCAGAGACCACCCGGCCCTGAGCAGCCAAAGAAATGGGGGCGGGGGGAGGCCACTGAGCAGCGGCGGGCCTGGAGATGCCCAGGGTGGGAGGACACCTGAGATCTCCGCGCTCCGCGGCCCGCCCCCCTCCCCCCAACCCCCTGCACGCATGCCACGCCGGGGCGCTCTGACACTAGCTTCTCTGGAGTTTTGTCACTTGAATTTCTCTCCCTCTGCTCAACTGAGTGATGACAGTGTATTGAACAGCTAGGTCATTTATAAATAAATTAAGCTTAGTGTTTCACAGGACACCCGGACATGTATGGAGAGACCAGCACGGATGCATGGACACCAACCTTGGTAACTGGACAACCAATGGGAAATTACTGTCTGACTCAGGAGAGAGAAAGAAACCCGAACAGATGGAATGAAATGAACAGAAACACAAGCTTTGCAACTCACACCCTAATTCAATTACCAGAAAATAAACAACACTATAACCATTTTAGAAAAACAATAGACCTCTCCATGACCTTTGGTCGGGTGAGGAGTTCAAACACACAGCAAAAAAAGCCAACTTTTCCAAGTCGTGAATATGTTAGTTCACACATTGATTTTTACATTGAAATGTGTAACAAATAAACTTAAAATCATTGACTCACTACATAAGCATGGAAGTATTTTAAATATAAAATATGTTCTATAGTATTCAGGAAGCACTTGGCACATCTCTAAGTGTATCAGACCCAAAACTGGAACGTAGTGGAAGAGTCAGGATAGTCTAAAAATGAATCCCTAACTCAAAGGAACACACAGGATTACTGTAGATAAAAAAGGTTAAAGAAGAGAAGCTAGAAATCAGTCAATAAATGTCTTAGGGGTTAGCTTAGAGTGACTAGCCTCTGCGTGACTCTTTAAATTTTTCATGTTTGCAGCTTCCAAATTTTCCATTTTGAGAATAATACTTTCGCCTCCAAACCAGAGTGACTTGGGGACACAAAGGCAGAAGTCGATAATTTTCTTTGCCTATGTCTGAATATTTACAGTCAGAGGTAGAAAAGGAGGAGTCTGTCCCTTGTCTAGATGATGTCAATCCCCAGGTGTGGGATGTCTCCAGCCCTGGTTTAGCCATAAATGTTCCACCAGTAAAGATTTCTCTGAGACCAAATGCTCCCTAGCCCTGGAAAAGACCATATCCATTAAAACCAGTAGCTCTTGAGGGTCTTAAACCATTAGTTAACAAATACCGAGATACTGGAACTCGAATCAGCTGTGAGTCCCCCTGCAACACCCCAATCTTGCCCGTTCAAAAACCAGATGGATCTTACCGATTCGTCCAGGATCTAAGAGCTGTTAATGAAGCTGTGGTTCCCATCCACCCCATAGTCCCAAACCCATATACCCTCCTATCCCAAGTCCCAGGAAATGCCAAGTACTTCTCAGTCTTGGACCTTCAAGGTGCTTTCTTTTGCATTCCTCTCCATCCTGAATCCCAAAAACTCTTTGCTTTTGAGTGGCGGGACTTGGAAACAAGAGAGACCATACAACTCTCGACTGGACTCGACTACCCCAAGGGTTTAGGGACAGCCATCATATCTTCGGGACTTCCTCGGGGAGTGAACTAAGGGAATTAACTTTAACAAACAGTAGTCTAATAGAGTATGTGGATGACTTGCTCATAGCTAGGCCAGATTTTACCAGCTCTCAAATGGACACTATTTAAAACGCTAACTTTCCTGTATGAAAAGGGTTATCGAGTATCCCCCAAGTAGGCTCAGATTAGCTTAACCCAAGTAAAATACCTTGGATTTATAATTACGGAGAGAAAAAGAATGCCTGACCCCGAGGGGAGATCCCTCATCTTAAATACCCCGTACCCCCAAACAAAACAACAGCTTAGGGGATTTTTAGGAAGGACCGGGTTTTGCAGGATCTGGGTTCCTAATTATGGCAATCTGGCCAGACCCCTATATGAAAATTTAAGGGGGAAAGAGGAAGAGCCACTCGACTGGCATGAGACCTGCAAGGTGGCCTTTAATGCCCTAAAAGAGTCCATCACTACAGCCCCAGCTTTAGGCCTCCCCAAACTGGAGAAGCATTTTAGACTCTATGTTTCTGGAAGGACAGGAACTGCTCTTGGGGTGTTAGAGCAGATGATGGGGCCCGTATTACAACCTGTGGCTTATCTCTCAAAATAACTAGATGAGGTGGCCAGAGGGTGGCCCACTTGCCTCCGGGCAGTAGCAGCCACCGCTCTTATGGTTAAGGAGGCATCTAAGCTGACCCTGGTTCAGCCCACCACAGTGTATACGCCACACCGGGTGCAAGCAGTCTTGCAAACGAAAGGGGACAGGTGGATGACAGGGGGAAGGATCACCCAATACCAAGCCCTCCTCCTTGACACTCCAGAAATAAAGTTGAGGGTCTGCCAGACTTTAAATCCAGCAACCTTACTGCCAGATCCCCCTACCTCCACTCTGGATCACCAATGCATACAAATCACAGGTGAGTTATACTCTTCTCGCCGGGACCTATCAAAGACACCATTATCTGACCCAGAGGAAAACTGGCACAGAGATGGCAGCAGTTTTGTAGAAAAGGGAGAGAGGAAAGCAGGATATGCTGTAGTGAGCCTGGAAGAAACTAAGGAAAGTGGATCTCTTCCCCCAGACACCTCAGCCCAGAAAGCTGAACTTTTTGCCCTGACAAGAGCTTTGGAGTTAGGAGAAGGAAAGAGGATTAATGTGTGTATGGACTCTAAGTATGCTTTCCTCATTCTGCATGCCCGTGCAGCAATTTGGAAAGAAAGAGGGATGCTCAGTGCCCGAAGTTCTGCTATTAAACACAAAGAGCTCATTCTCAGGCTCCTGGAAGCAGTCAAACTTCCTGCAAAATTAGCTGTCATCCACTGCAAGAGTCACCAAAAGGGGCAAGAAAAAGAGGCTCAGGGAAATAGGAAAGCTGATCAAGAGGCAGGACGAGCTGCCGGGGAAGCTACCTCTGCCACTGCTATCTGCCCCCTTTTCCCCAAGGAAACCCTGACTCCAGATTTTACACCAGGGGGACATTCCCGATATGCTGAGTGGGGCTGGGAGATTGGGTCACATGGGTGGTTTCAGCCTGATCAGGCCCAAATAATACTCCCTGATTCTCAGGTTTAAAACATTACTAACTCCTTACATAAGAGCGACCATTTTGGAAAAGATAATCTAGAAATCTTGCTTAAGCCTATTCTCTCCCATCCCCAGTTAGCTAAGGTTGTTAAAAAGGTCACACAAAATTGTGACACCTGTCTAAAAAATAACCCAAAAACCAGACCTCCTCTAATTACACCTGTCCATCATCGGGAATCATACCCAGGAGTGGACTGGCAATGCCGCTCCGCATTTAGAATTTACAGCCATGCTCAAGACCCAAGGGTTTTCTTACTTGCTAGTCTTTATTGACACATTCACAGGATGGATCGAAGCGTTCCCTACTGAGACTGAGAGAGCTACAGAAGTCTGTAAAGCTCTGCTGAAGGAGATAGTGCCTAGGTTTGGGCTGCCTCGGTCACTTCAGAGTGACAACGGGCCCTCACTTACAGCCACGATACCCCAGAACCTAGCCGCATGCTTAGGCATAAAATACCAGCTCTGCTCATCCTGGAGGCCTCAAGCTTCAGGAAAGGTAGAGAGAGCCAACCAGACTCTTAAAAGGGCTCTCTGGCTAAGCTATGTCAGAAACACATAATAAGTGGACACATATGCTGCCCATAGCCCTCATGAGGCTACGGACATCCCCCAAACGGCCACTATTGTTAAGTCCTTATGAAATGATGTATGGACGACCATTCTTAACTTCTGATTTGTTTCTTGACGAGGATGCCAATACACTCTTAAAACATATAATTGACCTGGGAAGGTTTCAGCAAGAACTCCAACGGGATGGAGAACAAACCACAGGAAGACTTGAAAAATCCCCAGGTAAAGCCAGGGGATCAAGTATCAGTAAAGACCTGGCAAGAAAAAGGGAGTCCAAACCAGCTGTCCGAGAAATGGACAGGGCCATATCAGGTTGTTCTAGTGACTTCAACTGCTGTAAAATGAAGGGTCTATCTGCCTGGGTCCACAATTCTAGAATAAAACCCTATGGCCTACAGGAGGGGGAGACAGAAACTGAGACTCCAAAGCCAGAGGACAGCTATTCCTGTGAACCTGTTGAAGATCTCAGGCTCTTGTTCAAGCAGAACCCCATCAATCCTGCCTCAGATAAGTAAAATGCATCATATGATGTTCTTCCTCTTTCTAATCATATCTCCCTGTATGGCTATTGATCTCTCCCTAAACGAGGCATGTTCACTTGCAAACCACACTGCTTCTCAACTCAACCTAAGCAGCCCGGGCTGCATCTGCATTAATGACAAAGGTTGGGGGTATGTCCATCCCATCATAGGGTATCAATATCAAAGGCCCACCCTTCCAGCCGAGCTATGGGCTGTTACTCAGCACCCCCATGTGGTCGTAATATGGCCTTTTGGGAAAAGGGGGAAAAAAAACTTCATGTCTTGGTACCAGCAACAACTGTCTCTATTTACCCCCTGGATGACATCTGCAATCCCACCTGAGCCCTTATTTTCTCTCATGACTAACATCCCCCAAGTAACCTTCCTTATCTCTCTAAAAAGCCACTCCCTAACAGGGGTGTCAGTGAGAATTCTAGACGTCTCACAATGTGGGGTGACCGTCACTGTTGAAACTGATGGGAAAAACCGGGTCAGGCCCTGCAGCTGGGAGACCAGCCGACGCCACCCCCGGCCAGCACGCGCCTGGCCCGGCCCGGGGCGCTTCCCGGTCGCCGAGCGGCCTGGCGAGGCTGCGGGAGCTCTGGCGGGGGTTGGGGAGGGGGGTGGCTTGAGCGGGGAGAACATATCGGTGCCCCCCCACCACCCGCCCCACACCATCCCGTTCGCTGCTCAGGGTCACGTGGCTCCGGACGAGCGGGGCGTCGGCCCGGGGCCGCGGTCCCCGGAGGCTCCTGCGGGCTTAGGGGCAGCTCAGCTGAGGCCCCAGGCGCCCATCCTGCTGGCTGTGCAAACCCCCTGGAGTGCCTCAGCCCCGCCCTGTCCCCAAACCCAGGCCCGCCCTGACCCCACGCCACGGGCCCAGCACAGGACCTTCCTGAGAGAGCGGACGAGCGACAGCCAGGTACACGGACAGGCACTCGCACGCACCCACGCCAGGTGAGACCGAGGCAGAAAGAGTCGAGGGTTCAGAGAGAGACTGGAAGACAGCGTGTGTGCAGGGGGGGCCTCGGGCAGGATGCCGGGCAGCTGCAGAGACCACCCGGCCCTGAGCAGCCAAAGCAATGGGGGCGGGGGGAGGCCCCTGAGCAGCGGCGGGCCTGGAGAGTCCCAGGGTGGGAGGACACCTGAGATCTCCGCGCTCCGCGCCCCGCCCCCCTCCCCCCAACCCCCTGCACGCATGCCACGCCGGGGCGCTCTGACACTAGCTTCTCTGGAGTTTTGTCACTTGAATTTCTCTCCCTCTGCTCAACTGAGTGATGACAGTGTATTGAACAGCTAGGTCATTTCCAAATAAATTAAGCTTAGTGTTTCACAGGACACCCGGACATGTATGGAGAGACCAGCACGGATGCATGGACACCAACCTTGGTAACTGGACAACCAATGGGAAATTACTGTCTGACTCAGGAGAGAGAAAGAAACCCGAACAGATGGAATGAAATGAACAGAAACACAGGCTTTGCAACTCACACCCTAATTCAATTACCAGAAAATAAACAACACTATAACCATTTTAGAAAAACAATAGACCTCTCCATGACCTTTGGTCGGGTGAGGAGTTCAAACACACAGCAAAAAAAAGCCAACTTTTCCAAGTCGTGAATATGTTAGTTCACACATTGACTTTTACATTGAAATGTGTAACAAATAAACTTAAAATCATTGACTTACTACATAAGCATGGAAATATTTTAAATATAAAATATGTTCTATAGTATTCAGGAAGCACTTGGCACATCTCTAAGTGTATCAGACCCAAAACTGGAACGTAGTGGAAGAGTCAGGATAGTCTAAAAATGAATCCCTAACTAAAAGGAACACACAGGATTACTGTAGATAAAAAAGGTTAAAGAAGAGAAGCTAGAAATCAGTCAATAAATGTCTTAGGGGTTAGCTTAGATTGACTAGCCTCTGCGTGACTCTTTAAATTTTTCATGTATGCAGCTTCCAAATTTTCCATTTTGAGAATAATATTTTCGCCTCCAAACCAGAGTGACTTGGGGACACAAAGGTAGAAGTCGATAATTTTCTTTGCCTATGTCTGAATATTTACAGTCAGAGGTAGAAAAGGAGGAATCTGTCACTTGTCTAGATGATGTCAATCCCCAGGTGTGGGATGTCTCCAGCCCTGGTTTAGCCATAAATGTTCCACCAGTAAAGATTTCTCTGAGACCAAATGCTGCCTAGCCTTGGAAAAGACAATATCCCTTAAAACCAGTAGCTCTTGAGTGTCTTAAACCATTAGTTAACAAATACCGAGATACTGGAACTCGAATCAGCTGTGAGTCCCCCTGAAACACCCCAATCTTGCCCGTTCAAAAACCAGATGGATCTTACCGATTCGTCCAGGATCTAAGAGCTGTTAATGAAGCTGTGGTTCCCATCCACCCCATAGTCCCAAACCCATATACCCTCCTATCCCAAGTCCCAGGAAATGCCAAGTACTTCTCAGTCTTGGACCTTCAAGGTGCTTTCTTTTGCATGCCTCTCCATCCTGATTCCCAAAAACTCTTTGCTTTTGAGTGGCGGGACTTGGAAACAAGAGAGACCATACAACTCTCGACTGGACTCGACTACCCCAAGGGTTTAGGGACAGCCCTCATATCTTCGGGACTTCCTCGGGGAGAGAACTAAGGGAATTAACTTTAATAAACAGTAGTCTAATACAGTATGTGGATGACTTGCTCATAGCTAGGCCAGATTTTACCAGCTCTCAAATGGACATTATTTAAAACGCTAACTTTCCTGTATGAAAAGGGTTATCGAGTATCCCCCAAGTAGGCTCAGATTAGCTTAACCCAAGTAAAATACCTTGGATTTATAATTACGGAGAGAAAAAGAATTCCTGACCCCGAGGGGAGATCCCTCATCTTAAATACCCCGTACCCCCAAACAAAACAACTGCTTAGGGGATTTTCAGGAAGGATCGGGTTTTGCAGGATCTGGGTTCCTAATTATGGCAATCTGGCCAGACCCCTATATGAAAATTTAAGGGGGAAAGAGGAAGAGCCACTCGACTGGCATGAGACCTGCAAGGTGGCCTTTAATGCCCTAAAAGAGTCCATCACTACAGCCCCAGCTTTAGGCCTCCCCAACCTGGAGAAGCCTTTTAGTCTCTATGTTTCTGTAAGGACAGGAACTGCTCTTGGGGTGTTAGAGCAGATGATGGGGCCCGTATTACAGCCTGTGGCTTATCTCTCAAAATAACTAGATGAGGTGGCCAGAGGGTGGCCCACTTGCCTCCGGGCAGTAGCAGCCACTGCTCTTATGGTTAAGGAGGCATCTAAGCTGACCCTGGGTCAGCCCACCACAGTGTATACGCCTCACCGGGTGCAAGCAGTCTTGGAAACGAAAGGGGACAGGTTGATGACAGGGGGAAGGATCACCCAATACCAAGCCCTCCTCCTTGACACTCCAGAAATAAAGTTGAGGGTCTGCCAGACTTTAAATCCAGCAACCTTACTGCCAGATCCCCCTACCTCCCCTCTGGATCACCAATGCATACAAATCACAGACGAGTTATACTCTTCTCGCCGGGACCTATCAGAGACACCTTTATCTGACCCAGAGCAAAACTGGTACACATATGGAAGCAGTTTTGTAGAAAAGGGAGAGAGGAAAGCAGGATATGGTGTAGCGAGCCTGGAAGAAACTAAGGAAAGTGGGTCTCTTCCCCCAGACACCTCAGCCCAGAAAGCTGAACTTTTTCCCTGACAAGAGCTTTGGAGTTAGGCGAAGGAAAGAAGATTAATGTGTATATGGACTCTAAGTATGCTTTCCTCATTCTGCATGCCCATGCAGCAATTTGGAAAGAAAGAGAGATGCTCAGTGCCCAAAGGTCTCCTATTGAACACAAAGAGCTCATTCTCAGGCTCCTGGAGGCAGTCAAACTTCCTGCAAAATTAGCTGTCATCCACTCCAAGAGTCACCAAAAGGGGCAAGAAAAAGTAGCTCAAGGAAATAGGAAAGCTGATCAAGAGGCAGGACGAGCTGCCGGGGAAGCTACCTCTGCCACTGCTATCTGCCCCCTTTTCCCCAAGGAAACCCTGACTCCAGATTTTACCCCCGGGGGACATTCCCGATATGCTGAGCAGAGCTGGGAGATTGGGTCACATGGGTGGTTTCAGCCTGATCAGGCCCAAATAATACTCCCTGATTCTCAGGTTTAAAAAATTACTAACACCTTACATAAGAGCACCCATTTTGGAAGAGATAATCTAGAAATCTTGCTTAAGTCTATTCTCTACCATCCCCAGTTAGCTAAGGTTGTTAAACAGGTCACACAAAATTGTGACACCTGTCTAAAAAATAATCCAAAAACCAGACCTCCTCTAATTACACCTGTCCAACATCGGGGATCATACCCAGGAGCGGACTGGCAAGTAGAATTTACAGCCATGCCAAAGACCCAAGGGTTTTCTTATTTGCTAGTCTTTATTGACACATTTACAGGATGGATCGAAGCGTTCCCTACTGAGACAGAGAGAGCTACAGAAGTCTGTAAAGCTCAGCTGAAGGAGATAGTGCCTAGGTGTGTGCTGTCTCGGTCACTTCAGAGTGACAATGCGCCCTCATTTACAGCCACGATATCCCAGAACCTAGCCGCATGCTTAGGCATAAAATACCAGCTCCGCTCATCCTGGAGGCCTCAAGCTTCAGGAAATGTAGAGAGAGCCAACCAGACTCTTAAAAGGGCTCTGGCTAAGCTATATCAAGAAACACATAATAAGTGGACACATAGGCTACCCATAGCCCTCATGAGGGTATGGACATCCCCCCAACGGCCACTATTGTTAATTCCTTATGAAATGATGTATGGAGGTCCATTCTGAACTTCTGGTTTGTTTTTTGACGAGGATGCCAATACACTCTTAAAACATATAATTGACCTGGGAAGTTTTCAACAAGAACTCCAACGGTATGGAGAACAAATCCTCCCTAAACCACAGGAAGACTTGAAAAATCCCCAGGTAAAGCCAGGGGATCAAGTATCAGTAAAGACCTGGCAAGAAAAAGGGAGTCCAAACCAGCTGTCCGAGAAATGGACAGGGCCATATCAGGTTGTTCTAGTGACTTCAACTGCTGTAAAAGTGAAGTGTCTATCTGCCTGGGTCCATAATTCTAGAATAAAACCCTATGGCCTACAGGAGCGGGAGACAGAAACTGAGACTCCAAAGCCAGAGGACAGCTATTCCTGTGAACCTGTTGAAGATCTCAGGCTCTTGTTCAAGCAGAACCCGATCAATCCTGCCTCAGATAAGTAAAATGCATCATATGACGTTCTTCTTCTTTCTAATCATATCTCCCTGTATGGCTATTGATCTCTCCCTAAACGAGGCATGTTCACTTGCAAACCACACTGCTTCTCAACTCAACCTAACCAGCCCGTGCTGGATTTGCATTAATAGCAAATGTTGGGGGTATGGCTTCTTCCCTCAAGCCTCATGAATCAGTCTCTGCTACCTTCAAACTCTTCTGCAGCTTCCTCACCTCTCTCAGCCTTCAGAGAACTGAAGAGACTTACGAGAGTTTTAAGGCTTCCCTTGTAGCTCAGTCGGTAAATCTGCCCTCAATGCGGGAGACCCGGGTTCAATCCCTGTGTCATGAAGATCCACTGGAGAAGGAAATGCCAACCACTCCCAGTACTCTTGTCTGGAGAATCCCACAGACATAGGAGCCTGGCAGGCCACTGTCCATGGGGTTGCAGAGAGTCAGATGCCACTTAATGACTAAATCATCATCAGGGTTTGCTCAAGATTTGGCTTTGGCTTAAGTGTCATTCAAACTTTTTCCGCATCATCAATAAGGTTGTTTCACTTTCTTATTATTCCTGTGTTCACGAAATAGCCCTTTTACTTTCAAGAACTTTTCTTTTGCACTCACAACTTGACTAACCAGCACAGAGTTCTAGTTGTCAGCCTATCTTGGCTGTCAACACACTTTCCTCACTAAGCTCATAATCATTTCTAGCTTTTGGTTTCAAGTAAGAGATACGCAACTCTTCCTTTCACTTGAACACCTGGTGCCTCAGATGGTAAAGAATCTGACCCAATGCAGTAGGCTGGGGTTTGATCCCTTGGTCAGGAGGATCCCCCAGAGAGGGAAATGGCAACCCACTCCAGTATTCTTACCTGCAGAACTCCATGGACAGAGAAGCCTGGCGAGCTACAATCCAGGGGTCACAAAGAGTTGGATACAACTGAGTGACAAACACACATACACTCAGAGGCCACTGCAGGGTTATTAACTGCCCTAATTTCAATACTGCTGAGTCTCAGGGAATAGGGAGACCTGAGGAGAAGGAGAGAGATAGGGAATGGCTGGCTGGTGGGGCAGTCAGAACACACATATTTTACTAAGATCACTGCACTATCTCCTGTGGGCACGGTTCATGGTTACAATTAATTACAAACTCCGAAACAATGACAACAGTATTATCAAAAGTCACCGATCACAGCTCACTCTAAGAAATAACAATGAAAAAGTGTGAAATACTGCGAGAATCACCAAACTGACACAGAGACCCAGAGTGTGCAAATGCTACTGCAAAGATGACGGACACCCTCAGTGCAGGGCTGCCGCAGAACTTCAGTTTCCAAAAACTGAATTTGCAGGTACAATAAAACACGGTCTACTTGTATGCTAAAGTATCGACAATGGGCATTTTGTCAAACAGTTTAAGAAAAGAGAAGTTCTTTGTACTGCAATTGTAATTTTTCTCCAAGTCTGAGATTGTTTCAAAACAAAAGTAAACAAAAATACAAACAGAGACACACAAACATACATATATACAGGGAGTCTTCACTTTTGCAACTTGTGTTAACTGAAATTTGCGTACATCAGAATCCTGACTTCATAAGTGCACAACTCCAGAACAGGCATGGCAGTTTGCTACAGTGTGGAAATTGAGAGTTTTTTAAAAATATAAAAAATTTTAACAAGATTTTGTACACTTAATTTCTACACTGAAGTATTTTCTACCTAATTTTATACAGAAATGTCACACACATAAAACTGTTACTGTTATCCTTCTGTTCTTCTACACTGTCCTGTGGGACTTTCCTAGTGGTCCAGTGGTCCAGAATATGCCACCCAGTAGGGGATACAGGTTCAATCCCTGGTCTGGGGAGGTTCCACAGGGCAGCTAAGCCTGTGTGCCAGAACTAACGAAGCCCTCGAGCCCATGCTCTGCAACAAGAGGAGCCGCCGCAGAGAGGGGCCCGCGTCCCACAGCTGAAGAGCAGCCCCAGATAGTAATCCCCACTTGCTGCAACTGGAGAAAGCCTGTACATGGTGAAGACCTCATACTGCCGTATATACATAAGTAAATTCTTAAATGTGTTAAGTAGGTAAGTAAATAAAGTATACTTTGTGAAGAAAATCTACTCAGAAAAAAAAAGGTCCGATTAAAAAAAAAAAAAAAAACAACAACACTTCAGACTAAGCAGATAGAACAAACTAAGCAAACTCACGCCATTGACTAGTAACTTTTTCAAATGAAATAATAATAAAAAATCAATTTTTACACTAAGGCTGTCAAATGTGTAATACATCAAGAAACAATATTATATCCCTTAAACTGAGGGCTTTGCCACCTTTATACTTAAATAAGTGTGAAAGACATAATCATTCTAATTAATGTCAGGTTTAAAAAAGCAAATGAACAAGAAAAACAATATGCTCCTTCATACATATACCAAACTCTGTATTCTTACATAATAGCCTTTCAAGTGTCTTAAAACTATTCCATCCCCCCTAAGTCTATTTCTTCAACAATTACTGTGTACTTCCTTCTACCTATTCCATATAATAAGATTTCTGATTCTCTTACCACCTCTATTACACCTAGTCTGACCTATACAAACAACTTGCCCAAGTCCCTCCTGAAAGACAGCTCTTAGAATGATCAGAATACGAGCACAATGTGGTCTGACCCTAGCTACCTGCTTTGATGTTTTCAGATCACTGTACTTCCATGAACATGCCCTAAAGAGCCATCATCTAGTTGGGAAGCCATATCACACTCCTGGCTGATTCCTAATGAGTTTCCTAAAACCACTAAATCCTTTGACAGGTACTATTAATTAAAACATAAAGCCCTCACATCCATCTCAAACGCATACATCCAAAACTATCAAACAAACATGTACAAGTCTACTTGTTACTTGTTTCTTTTATATAACATTTATCTTGCTACATTCAGCTCCTTATCAGAACTTTTCAAGCTATTTTTGGATTCTGACAACATATTTCAATAAGTCTCTTAATTTTAAGTCTTCAGAAAATTTCAAACACTGTCATCTTTATCATCCAGTTACAAAACAAAACTACCAAAGACAGTATGATCATTTAAAACAACAGTAATAATACTTACTAATCTAACACATCAAGACTCATTTTACTAATTTTTCTCTGACATCAATGGAAAGCAAAATATGGCTAATTAAAATGTGATGTTTTTCCTAACACACCGAACATGTTAAACATGCTTAAAATGGATATTCTGTTTCCCATCTTATTAAGCTATGCAGTGAGGTCCAAAACTTAGACCCAAACAGGTAAGACAGTAAATCTCAGGAGAATTTTCATACTAGGTTCTTTTCCTTTCCTTAACTTGGTGGATCAGGGCAGTTACCTGTAAGTGTTGAAAATAAGAAGCTGAAATAGTCCTCATTACTGATGTTTAACTGATCACTTCCATTCCATTCTTTCACTGAAGACTTCCATCCAGAAAATGATGATCTACAATAAACAATGGAGACCTAGTACTAGAAGTGACCAAATTGAAGACTCAGGAATTAAGCACAGAATATATGACTATTCTTTATGGAATACAAGTATAATTTAAGAGCTCAGTCAAAAATCCGTAGCATGTATCATCTTTACATGTAAGGGGGTTCAAGTATCGTAATATGGAAAATATAATTTCTAACATATGTTTATGTAAAGTTTCCTTGAAAAGCATAACCAGCCCACTTATATGGTACAACTGGAAAATTTTTCCACACCACTCAAAACTCAGTTTCAAGGAGCCAAGGTGAAGTTCTGCTTTTCAGTAGTAGGTTCAGCTGCTATGTATTTACTACCTCATCTTCATTAAAAAAAAAAAAAAAAAGTCTTACCTTGTTTATATGAATGAGCTAAGTTTAAACAAGCTCCTGCTTCCTACCTAAACCAAAGCATCTTAACTAGGTAAAGAATACTTCAATTTAAAGCCACTCTGCAATAACTATGCACTCCTATACTTTGTGAGGCTTTATAACTAGTCTACGTCACAATACTGCAGCTAAAGTATTGGTAGTGGACTTAAGGGAATAGCTAAACATAAAGCAGCTTCTCATTAAATGAAGATTATCTGGTTCCTGCTATGAGATCAGTTTCCAGTGATACCTTTAAAAACTCTCCTCAAGGTAAGACTAAGAAGGAATACAGCAAATGTCAGCCATGAATACAGCAAAAAAAACAAAAAGCTGAGAATAATCAGATCCAAAAAGCTATCTTTTTGGATAGCTTTTTGTGACAAATTTTTTTTTTGGGACAAACTTTTATAATAGAAATCTGAATAAATGTCAAGACAAAATAAGGAGTTTCTAATTCAATGAGAAGCACTTTTTTTTTTTAACCACTGAAACAACTGTATTTATTAACATTCTTAAAAGTTGGGGAGTTAAAAATAATGGCAACATTTTTCTGAATCACTTCTACTTAAAGGACTTCTCTTTGCTTAAAGGGCTATGGGAGAGAATATCACAAGCTAAGAGGTTATAAAAAGTCAGAGATGCTCAATGGAAATGAGTACAAAATGGGTGATTAGAAAAGAAGCTAATATCCTCTTATACCCAGTGAACACTGTGCTGTCCAGTGGCTAAAAAGAGTAGCAAATCCATTTAAAAATCTAGTTTGGACAAAAGACAAGCAATGTATCACTCTGTCCTTAAAACTACAATGACCACACATACTGGCCACACCAGAACAGTTCTGAGACTAGAAGGGATGCTATATCAATTATGCTTGTACAACAGAAGCAAAGCAGACCTGCTCCTGGCAGGCCAGCTCACATATTCACCCTGCTTCAAAACCAGGCTGAATTTCTCAGTAATTTCTCCCTTCTCTGGTATTTTTATCTAACAGCATAGACTACGTTTCCACATGCATGTCTCATGTTCCCCAAACCAGCTGTAAATGAACTAGGGGCAGAGAGGGCAAGAAGAGTAACGGTCAGAAGAACACCACAGGTAGATGGAGAGGAAAAACTCAAAAAACCTCTAAGTGAATAGTGAAAAAGGCAGGAACAGCAATTCTAAGTACAGTTTTTAAGACAAACTAAACACCAACAACTCTAAGGTGATGGGTTTTTCACACACTGAACAAACGGAGATGGTCTGGTGGTGACCTGCTCTCCGATGAACTTCCCCTGCTGGAGACAACAGTGTCAGAACGCTAACACCCAGAGTGAACTAGACCGCAGAGCCCAATTAATATAGCAGATGAGAATCAGAAATTATTGAAGGAATATTTCAGGAAAAGGAGCCTGCCAACAGTCCTTGGCACAGACGGAGCTGAGGAGTGGGATGCCTCAGGTGAACGGTGCAGGTGGGAGACAGTGAGAAAGCTAGCTGGTTTACCGTCACCATCAAGGACGGAGGGGAAAACCAAAGACGTGAAATAACCCAGGTGATGTCTAAGGAACGGTATTCCTTAGAAGAACATCATTCCTTAAGAATAACCGAACATTATTCTTCAATTCTAAATCTAGGAAAAGTGATGCAATGATAATACCACTGGTCTGGGAAAGTTGAAAAGGCCCCATCTTGTTTTAATTTTTAAAGAGATTAGTTTGAATAGGGACAATACATCTACAGAAAGAGAAGTCTACTAAGACTCTGTGCAAATGCTAAAAGGCAAAGTTTAACTTGGTACACTTTTAACTACATGACAACTTGCTTTTGATGATTATAAACTTCTATTACCATTACTTGTAAATTAATATTTTCTCAGTACTCACCACAAACCCACAAAAAAATGTAAAAAAAGACTTGTGAAAAAATCCTTGACCAAAGTTATTGAGCACAAGTCAATCGTAATGAATGCCAAAAAAGATACTAAATACAAGTTCTAAAGAGAATTAATTTTAAGAGGTGTTCAAAAGTCACTTTTAAATGAATGCCAAAACAGATCCTCCACAAGTTCTATCATGGGAAATGAGTGCCCTCTACTGGAAGTTAACAGTCATAAAACCACTTAAGTTAAATTGTATTTCTTAAAGACCTGGCATTTAGTACTGAACTAGACAAAGAGGGGTTTCATATATAGACAACATATTGCAAACAGCTCTCTTTTGCTAAAAGGAAAAAGTAATTATCAGTTATGAAGCACAATTTGGGCGACAACATTCAAACATACGTCTTATCCTGGTACGAAGAGACTGGCAAACAAAGCTAAAGAAAGTCTACTAATAAAGCGAGCCACTCCTGTTTAATTGGGGCAGAGGGTCTGCACAAGAAGCCACAAAGAAGCTAGTTTTTAAATTTTTCAGCTACAGCCCAGATTCAACTCCTGCCTAAAACTGTATCAGACCCTGGCCTTGAGCCACAATCAGTAACAAATGGCTGAATATGAAAGTACTATGCCTGATACAAACATTACATTTTAAAGGATACTTTGAACACTAGCAACATGAAACATTATTAGTTTTAAGACCTTTGAGAGTAAAACACCACAGTCACATTCTGGAAAGTAGCTCCTTGAAAAATTAAACAGAAAATTAACATATGATTCAGCAATTCTACTTCTGGGTATACAGCCAAAAGAATTAAAAGGATTCAAACAGGTGTCTGCACACCAATGTTTATAGCTGCATTATTTGTAACAGCCAAAAGGCAGAACAACCGAGTATCCATTAACAGATGAATATATCAAAATCATGAAGACAAAATAGTGGTAAACAAGGGCTGGGAGAAGGGGAAATAATCAGTACAGAGTTTCAGTCTGCAACGATGACAGTGCTGGAGATGAATAGTGGTAGCAGTCGCACAACAGTGTGAATGTACTTAATGCCCCAAACAATTCTCACTGTATACCTAAAACTGGTTAAAATGGGAAGTTTTAGGTTATGTATATTTTGCCACACACACACACACCCACCCACCCACCCACAGATATTTTAATGATTCCCTGTCTGAGTCCGCAAGCTTTTATTTCACCACCTACATTGAACTGAGCTCCCTTCCAAAAAGAAAGACCTGTATTACAATTTCATAACACCAGAAGTTTTAAAACACAGCACTCTCATCCGTCACTGAATCCTTACTATGGCTACACACTTCTGATAATCTTAACCCTTGTTTCAATGCACCTACACAAATCACTGTATGTTTCTACCTGATGGTTCAGCGGTAAAGAATCCACCTGTGGTGTAGCAGAACAAGATTCAATCCCTGGGTCAGGAGGATCCCCTGGAAAAAGAATCAGCAACCCACTCCAGTATCCTTGCCTGGAAAATCCCATGGGCAGAGGCGCCTGGTGGACTACAGCCCATGGACTTAGTGACTGCAATCATGACAATGCAAACCGCTAAGCAAACCACCTGGAACAGTCTTGCCCCAGTGACCTTCCTCTTACCCAGTATCATCAACAGTTTTAACTGCTGTTTTAAGAGCAAATGGAGGGAGGGGGGGCATTTTAAAAAGTCAGTTCATAAACTGCCAGTGACAGGGGAAGGGTGAGGGAGAAGATTATACACTTGAAATACAGCTCACTTTAGCATGCTACCTCATGTGCAGTATCCTGATTAGCATGGCAGCCAAATTTGCACTGAGTCTCCCATAATACAGCAGCAGCTTAACTGAGAAAGCAAGTCAGCAGGCAGACTGGGTAGAAAATACACAAGCTGGACCAAAAGCTGCTGAGACTCTGCTGACAGAACCACCACTGTGCCTTCTTGTGGATCTAGTGAGGCAGGAAGACAAGTTAAATTTTAAAAGATATACAAACAAGAATTAATAAAGCAGACTGACCATTTTCACTGTGCTATGTTGAATTCTAACATATCAACTACATGAAAAAAAATATATATGTATGGCTTAAGGTACTGCCTAGAGTAAGACTAAATACAATCGTTATTTAAAGATAACATTTAACACTCGATTTCATAATATTCAAATGTGTTATTTGAAATAATAACTGATGGAGTTAAAGGTATTAGAAACAAAGCAAAACAGTAAAAAAAAAAAAAAAAAAAAAAAAAAAAAACAAGCACTTTTGCCAAACAGGGACAATTATAATATCAACCTAATCCGGCCCCATCACTTCATGGCTAATAGATGGGGAAACAGTGGAAACAGTGGCTGACTTTATTTTTCTGGCCTCCAAAGTCACTGCAGATGGTGACTGCAGCCATGAAATTAAAAGATGCTTACTCCTTGGAAGGAAAGTTAGGACCAACTCAGATAGCATATTAAAAAGCAGAGACATTACTTTGTCAACAAAGGTCTGTCTAGTCAAGGCTATGGTTTTTCCAGTGGTCATGTATGGATGTGAGAGTTAGACTGTGAAGAAAGCTGAATGCAGAACAATTGATGCTTTTGAACTGTGGTGTTGGAGAAGACTCTTAAGAGTCCCTTGGACTGCAAGGAGATCCAACCTGTCCACCCTAAAGGAGATCAGTCCTGGGTGTTCATTGGAAGGACTGATGCTGAAGCTGAAACTCCAATACTTTGGCCACCTGATGCAAAGAGTTGACTCGTTGGAAAAGATCCCGATGCTGGGAAAGATTGAAGGCAGGAGCAGAAGGGGACAACAGAGGATGAGATGCTTGGATGGCATCACCGACTTCATGGACATGGGTTTAGTTGGGCTCCAGGAGTTGGTGATGGACAGGGAGGTCTGGCATGCTGCAGTTCATGGGGTTGCAAAGAGTTGGACACGACTGAGCAACTAAACTGAACTGAATTTAAAACCAAAGACTTATCTGAGTATACACACACACTCCTATATATAAGCAATACTGAAAAATACAGATTTTTAAATACCACACACAAAAGGTAGACACAAACCAACGTTTGTCATTTAATAAATGGGTAAATATAAAGTGGTGTATATTCAACAGTGGAATGTTACTCAGCATTAAAAAGAAATACAGTACTCGTATATGCTCGTAAATCCTAAGAACAGTATGCCAAGTGACGGAAGCCATACTGAGAAGATCCACATCACACAATGTCATCTGTGAGAAATGATGAAAACAGGCAAATACAGAGAGACAGAAATGGTGAGCAGTGGTTGTCAGGAGCTGAGGTAGGAAGAAATGAGGAAATAGGGATGGACTACTAATGGTAGAGTTTCTTTTTGAGGTGATAAAAATATTCTGGAATAAGATAATAGTGACTATCGCACAATCTTGGGAATATGATAAAAATTAATGAATTGCACAGTGTAAAATGGCCAATTTTATGGTATATAAACTGTGTCCTAATAATAAATACTAATTATACATATGCATATATGTATATTTTTATTGATATTTTTGCTAAAAGAATGAAAAGGTTTCAGGGGTGAGTGAAACGTTAATATATGAAAGCCGTACAAGATCTCAATAACGATTAAATAAGTAAAATTTGCCATCAAAGTTTCAAAAGAATTCTATAAAAATACCTGATCAGTTTTGAATTTGTGAATTTCGTGGCTTAAAAGGTAATTTAAGATCTGAAGAAACATCTACAACCTTTAGTTTTCTTAAACTATTGTATTAAGTAATACTATTGAAAATGAATTTACTGTTTGATATTTTATTCATTTTACCATGGTACAATTAATGTATAATTTGAAGGAAAAGTAAAACCTAAATATTTCCCCTTTGAAACATTGTTCTTAAGTCGGGGTAGACCAATTATTACATACACAGGTAAACAACACTCTTACCATAGATTCGGAGAGCAGTAACTTGTAAACTTTTGAGTAGCTCTTTATTTGCTCGGGCTGCAGCAGTATGGATAATGTCAACAAACTGTGTTGAAAGCTCAGGATTTCGGGAGCCGAGATGTGCAAGCTGCAGTGGTAAACCAGCCAACCAACCTGATAACACTTTACTACGGTATCTAAGGCCATCAAAGAAAAGGGAAATACACCACATTTATTTAAACATTTGAGAGCCTATAAGATGACTGGCATACTATATTCATCTATAGTATTCTCTAAGGTTTTGCCCACTGTATTTTAAAAGTTTATGTAGTTTGGGGCACTATGTACATTGTAATTTTATCTTAAAGGACACAGGCTCTACTTAGCTTGTGAACTATTTACACTAATTTGTAATGACCGTTTTACTATATTAAGTCATTTATGCATTCAGTATAGGGTGCCCCCACATTAAGTGGCTTCAAACTTGGGTTCTTTCCATTCTTGCACATACTTGCTCACTCTCTAATGTCTCATCTTGGACACGGCAATCACTTTTGCTGTCCCCCAAGAGTTCAGTGATTTACACACAACCTTTGGAGTCTACCAGACTTGAACTTAAGTCTCAGTCTGGCTGCCCTTTAACAGCATGACACTCACCAACTTATTTAACCTAAGCTTCCTTCTATAAGGCAGAAACCAACAGTACCTACATAAAAGTATGAGAATTACTGAAAAATTAAGAAAAGCACCTGACTCACAGTAAAGACTTGAATATGTTCTAACAACTACCTATGTATGCTGAGGTACCACAAATCCCGTTATCTTTCACCCAAACATCTCTTCCAGACTATCCCAAGTAAACCTCAAACTCACCACATCTAAGACTGATTCCTGAGTTCTACTCTTCGTGTTGTCTGCATCACCAGACAGCACCAAACCAAGCTGGACACTTTTGCTCTTTAAGATACCGCCATTTAAAAATTTATTGAAACATTTTTGACACCCAGTATTATGTTAGTTTCAGGTATGTATCACATAATACTCTGACATCTGTACACATTGCAAATGGTCACCATACGTCTAGTAACCACCTGTCCTAATAAAAGTTACTGGTCATATTCTTTATGCTGTATATTATATCCCCATGACTTATTTACTTTATAACTCAGTTTGCACCTTTTAATCTCTTTCACCTATTGTACACCTCTCCTCTTCTACTGCCCTCATTCTTATACCATGTGTCCCAATATGTCACTAAGGGCCGGAGGTTAAACCTCCATAATTTTTATGGGAAGCAAAACAAAATTCTGAGGCTGCTACAGGTGGTTCCAATAATTGTCCTTTAGCTGTTAAGCAGACAAGTGGAAATATATGCTCAAAGAGACTTTTACCTTCTCAGTTATGTGTAGAAAGGTTACTGAAACTATTATGTATGCCTTTTTATTTAAAAAAAAAATAATAAAACCAAAAAGGATAAAAAGAAGATTTTCTCCAAAGATTTAATCACCCTATCATCTTATTCATACAGATTACAAAGTAACCTGGTAAGAAAAAGAAAAGCAAAATAACAAAGGAACTGTACCGGATTCTGTAAGATCTCAGTTCTTCTTTTTGATAGCTTTTACTGAAAAACTTCAGTAACAAAGTCGGAACTGGAAGGAGAAGGCCTCTCTGCTGATACAATGTATAAACTGCCTTTATGAGAGACTCTGTAGCCTCTAAGAAACAAGAGAAAACAGCTGCATGTGAGTCAAAATGTTTCTTCACCAGCACCATAATTCTTCTAAAAAGCACAGAAGCACCTTGTTCCTATGAGGAAGCAGATTTTAGCCACAAACTGATGACTACCATCAAAATCCTACATCAATGGCCTAATAAAAAAGTCAAACCAATCGGAGATTACAGTACAAATTTTCCTAAGAGACAACAAACCTAGGAAAGGACAACAAATACCACAATACTAGAAAGGTGGATAAGCCAGGAACCAAACAGCAAAGTTCTGCTTGAATGAAAAGAATTAGTAAGTCACACTAAAAACTGACTTAATGCAACATAACTTCAAGTTACAAGAAAGGTAAAGAGATAAGGATCCACCAATTTCTAGTCAAACTAGATCAGAAAAGTATTTCTTTATCCTTAGGCTCAATGTCATTTCCTATTAATAAAACTTACCTTCTTTCACTCCAACTATGTAATCTAGTAGAAAACCTACCCATCAGCTTCAGAGTGGACCTACCCACCGAAAAGGGGGTGTTCTCAGCCATCAGGGTTCAAGCAGACATTCCTTCATGATTATGCTGGCTACCTTTTATGGCTCGAACGTAAATGACTATGAAATGTTTGACAGGTATGAACTCAAAATTAGATGCTCAACATTAACAGTATGCGTAAGAGCCCCTCTCTTAAGTAAGGACAGAGCATTGACACCCACCTCTGTCTGACTGCATCTGCATTAACCTCCAGGAGACACCAAGCAATCTGTTCAGCTGCTTACTGTTTAGCCTAGACCCATCTTCAAGGGTTTCTGTTACAAATTTCCTTATCCTTTCTATCCAACTGGAATCCTTCTGCAAAGTTGAGGCATTTGCCAGGGAGACCATGATATCAGACAGTGTTAAATTCAGTAAAAGGTGATCTACATTATTCGAGAGAATCGTGCAATGCTTGATGCTAAAAACAAAGACACACATAACTGTTAAGTGTTGTATCTACCATGCCTGTTTCACTTAAACACTTAACTATTCCTCCCAGAATGAACTGTCAAGAAGGTAAGTATAGTAAAGCGACTGTAAGCAAACCATTCATTACAGAATCAGAGTTGTTAAGGCATAAATTAAGAATGCATACTGCTCAGTTCATTACCCAAGTTGCTATTCACACAAGAACTACAGGCCCTTGAAACATGGTGTGGTAATCCTAGATGTACTACAGGGATAAGAACACTTGAAAACTTCAACACACTTGAAGATTTTCATTAAGCAGATATTTATATTAGGATGAAACTCACGACAGACCTTGATTCTGCTTCTAACTAATTTTGACTTGACAGAATCACTAATTTCTCCTGGCCACAATTTCCTTATATGTGAAACAGGAGACTGGTCTAGATAAGCCCAATTCTGAAACAATTTAATTTTATGACTCACATATTACAATCACTTTTTCTAACAGATTATCTTAAGAAAAACAAAATTTGCAACTTAGGATAAAAACCACTAGATATATAAACACTATATAAACACAGTGTAGATTTCAGGCTACACTGCATTCAACAGCAGAGCCTATTTATTCTCATGTTCAGAAACATGTAAAGTTGATTAAACTAAAAAAATACCTGAAACTAATTTATTTTAAAAGAAAGTTAACCCTGGATTAGGCATGAGAAAGGACACAGTCATAAGGAACCACAAATACAAGGGGAGGGAAATTTTTAATATTTGGTGTTATTAGGGTATCAAATGTAGGGTTAGGAATGACAAATGGGACCAGATCACAAAGAGTTGAAAACTAAGGACACTAAAATCAATTCTGCAAGCACAGGAGTAACATAGTTGAAAAGTTCTTTCATTTCTGCTGATGAAAAAGAAAATATCAGTTACAAGACTCTAAACAAAGAAGTAGTTGTATGTCTACTTGAGCAATACAGGCAAGACGTGACAAGCTCAAGAAACAATGCTGGTACAGACTAGGAGAAAGGGGGATGTATAGCAAGAATAAAAATTAGCTGGATTTGAAGTCTGCTTAAATGCATACATGTATGTGAGCTTTTAGCTGAGCTGGTAAAGAATCCGCCTGCAATGCTGGAGACCCCAGTTCGATTCCTGGGTTGGAAAGATCCTCTGGAGAAGGGGTAGGCCACCCACTTCAGTATTCTTGGGTTTCCCTGGTGCCTCAGTTGGTAAAGAATATGGCCGCATTGTGAGAGCCCTGGGTTCCATCCCTGGGTTGGGAAGATCCCCTGGAGAAGGGCATGGCAACTCACTCCAGTATTCTTGCCTGGAGAATCCCCATAGACAGAGGAGCCTGGTGGCCTACAGTCATGGTGTCGCAGAGAGTCGGGACCTGGCTGAGTGAGTGAGTAAGCACAGCACAGCCCAGCAAAAAACTGGGAATTCTATCACGGAGAGAGAATGAATGAAAACTGGGACAGATGAGTAGCAATCTATACTACAAACCCAAAACTACTGGTAGGTTCTTTGCCCAACTGTTCAGTGCCCAAAACCAAGGCACATTTTATACTAACCAGACCACACAAAAACTCAACTGCATCAATTATTCACCACAGGTAGAGCTTTTGAAGATCTACTTACCTATTACTGTCTGGAAGGTGTCAACAGACATTCAAAAGTTGGGAGAATTCATCCCGCTCCTCCAAGAATTTACACAAAATTTTAAAGTCTAAATACACTGACCACCAATTCTATGAGGGAGACAGGAAACTGGGGAAACTCATTTTCAGCAATGATAGAGGAGGACATTAGAACTGATTCCCGTCCTGAAAATAACTTTAAAAGCTGGATGAAATAGTTTTTAACAACTCAAAAGCATTCAAGAGGTAACAAGGTGATGAACAATTGCTGGGTCCCCAAAATAAAGCAAGATCACAGTACTCACGTTCCAAGGGCTGTGGAACCAAATACCCAATTCCAACGAAAAGCCTGGAAAACGGAACTAACCTTTCAGAGGCCTTACAGGGAAAAGTCAAACTCCAGAGCCAGACAAACATGGGGACTCTGGTATATTATCCCTACTTCAAGCTGAACCTGTAAGGGCTCCCTGCCAGAGTAACGGTGAACTGGAAGTAAAAAGAGCTCTTACATAAAACAATCCCAGTTATACATCATCTCAGTAGTTAACGCAACAATTTTTCCCAACTAGATCTATAGATTCAACACAATTCCAATCAAAACCCCAGCCAGTTACTTTATAGTTATCAACAAAATGATTTCTGAAGTTTACACACAAAGGCAAACACTAGACTACCCAACAAAAGACCAAAGCAGAATAATGTTGGAGGACTCACACCACTCGATTTCAAGGCTTACTGTACTACAGTAATCAAGACAGCACAGAACTGGTGAACGAACAGACAAACATAGGTCAGTGGAAGAGCCCCAAGACAGGCCTACAAGTACAGTCAACTGATGATTTCAGACAAAGGAGCCGAAGCAATCCAAAAGAGAAACAAGAGTCTTTTTCTGCAAACAGTGCTGGAATAACTGGACAGAAACTCTAGAACTGAAAAATAAAAATAAAACAAATTCAAAAAATGTATGTTTGAATGAGACAAAGAGAAACAAAAAATTCAGTAAGTGGGTCTTATATACAATCAATTAGTCTTTAAAGGGAAGGAGAAAAATGGCATTAATATTTTAAAGATGAGAATTTTTCAGATGTGTTTAGACACTTCACTCAAGATCTCAGATTTAAGAAGCTCACTGAATTCCAAGGAAAATCAATAAAAAAGAAAACCACACCTGGATACATCATTGTCAAACAGCAGAAAATAAAAGACAAGGAGCAAAGTCTTATGGGGGAGGTGGGGGGGGTGGGGAGGGAAGTAACTTTTATAAAGTAGCAACAGTTCAGACTCATAGCTGACTTCCTAACAGCAGTGGGAACCAACAGAGCGAAGCGTTGCAGTCAGTACGGTCAGGACGCTCAAACAAGAAAACTGCCAAGCTCAAGCACTGTGCTCTGTTAAAACAGTCCTTGGAAATAAAGGAGAATACATATATTCTCCTTCATTTTATATTATATATATATATATATATATATATATGTATGTATTTGTGTGTGTGTGTGTAAATCCTCTAGCAGCTTCTAAATAAGCCTAATGAAGAGAGATGAAAAAAATGAAGAGCAAAAAAATAGAATACACAGATAAAACTCAGATGGTGGATACAAGTTCTCCAAAAATATTAATTTTTGCTTGAAAGTTCAAATTTTATCTCTAGCACAGACACTATTTTCCTGAAACTGATAGGCTTATTTTTTTTCATTTCTGAGAAAATATCTACAAATACCCAAGTCTGAATAAGCATAGTTAGTCATTTAAATTAAAATCATGTCCATTGCAGAAAATACAAACAGAATGACAAGTGCATTTCCTCGAGACAACCATCATTCTTTGGCATGCAGCCAAAATACTTCAGGCACACTTTCCATTTCACCACACAGAATATTAAAATTACGTGTTTTCAAGGATTGTGACTTAATAAGATTAGTAATTTTTTACTTAATTAAGAACAATTTTAAGTGAAACTGGCATGTTCTTTTAAACTGTGAATGCATAGTGGTGAAGAATACTGTTAACCCTCCATACCGTTCTGCCTCCACATATTCAACCAACTGCAGATGGTGTATCATGTGTATGGATTGTGGCTTTCTGAATCCATAGATGCAGAATGTGTATTTGGAGGGCAACTTGCTTCTGGATCAGTGAAAATACCACGTATGACACTATGTCTTTACACAAAACTCAGACTGTACAACAAGAAGAGTGACCCCTCACATAAACCAAGGACTCCAGTGTAAATGATGTATCACTGAGGTTTGTATTTTACAACAGATACACAACTCTGGTGTGGGACGCTGACGTGAGGGAGGCTGTGCATCCATGGGGGTAGGAGTAGTGTATGAGGACTCCGTACTTTCTGTTCAATTTTAATACGAATCTAAAATTGCTCTAAAAAATGAACTCCATTTAAAAAAAAAAAGGAATGAAATGCTAGTAGTGCCACAACATGAATAAACCTTAAAGATATCATGCTAAGTGAAGTTAAGCCAGACATAAAACAGTGTTTTCAGTTTCTACTGATACATGGTACCAGAACAGTCAAATTAATAAAGGGGAAAAATGCAATAGCGGTTCCCAGTACCTGGAGGGAGAAGAGCATAGGAAGCTGTTATTTAATGTGTACCGAGTTTCAGACTGGTAACATGAACAATGTGAAATGCACTTAATGCCACCAATCAGTACACTTTAAAAATGGTTAAAATGCTAATTTTTATGCTATGGACATCTTACCACAATGAAAATAATATCTTTTGTAACTCCACAGTTCAACCCAAGATTAAAAAAAATCTAGACATCAGGTCAAAATTGAAGACCACCAGCTTAGGCCACATTGGCTCCTCTAACTTGAATCTGTGAATTTAATAGATAGCCTCCAAAGGCTATCTGAGAAATATTCAACACGCTTCCTTATGGAAGTTCAAGAGCAGCCTGCGGACCCTCAAAACAAATCACTAGGGAAATTTATGGTAATACTGTCAATCCACTTTTGTTAAAAATGCCACAATTTCACCACCTCAGTGTCTTCATCGTTAACTCCTTTTTCACCTTCTATATCTTAGCACAAATCACTACCTAGGCAGGCAGCCCTCCCTAGGACCTATGCCCCCCATGAAAGAGCAGGACCAGCTCCCTACTATACTGATATACTTTTATTACCCTACATTCTTTTTCCTAAGTGCCTTCAACATATTAAGTGCCCAATAAAGTGAATAATGACAGTACACCCATATGCTCTTGAGTAGTTTACTTACATTTAATGGTCTACCAAATTCCAAACATCCTTTTATTTAATCTCATTTTGATGAAAATTACACCTGAAACCTCTTCCTTGACAACATAAAAATCACATGTAATTATATTCACACATTGAAGGATATTCTCAACCTTATCCATGGACCTGATTAAAAACTTCTGTGTTAATAAGAAAACTGTATCTGGAGCAAGTAACAACTTACTTGCTCAAGAAAGTATCTCCATATTTGATTCTCTGTCACCTCCAACTCCAGAAACTCTAAATTAATGGTCCTAAAACATGGTTTTGATCCAACCAATAATAGTCTTCAATGCCTAAAGGATCAAGGATGAAAGAGAAATGAGAGTCAGAGACAAAAAATGACTTTCAGCATTAAAGTTAGTCATCAGTAGAAACCAATTTGATCCAGGTCTGTCCCATGTCCTCCATTATGCAATTTTATAGCTTTCTCATACCCTATAATATCTCCTTCCATTACTGCAATCATCCCTCACTTCACTTCTGCCTGCTAAAATCACATTCACATTAAAACACTACTCTCCAACACTGCCTTGTCTGTTTATCCTAACAAGGATCTGTCTTCTGCTAATAATTCCTATAGCATTTCTTGACTATAAAGTTCTAATGACACTTAAATATGCCTTGTGTGAAAGATGTAGATTCATTTTTCTTCCTGCAAGTTATTGAGCTTTTGTTTCTCAGCCTTAAAACTACCCTTCCACGCTCTTACTTTGTGATCCTGGGGGTGAGTCACATTTTCTCCTTTACAGTTTGCTTCTTGTTAGGCTCTGCCAATAAAGTGCTTGTTATTGTTTAGTCACTAAGCTGTGTCAGACTCTTCAGCAACCCCATGGACTACAGCCCGCCAGGCTCCTCTTTCCATGGGATATTCTAGGCAAGAATACTGGAATGGGTAGTCATTTCCTTCTCCAGCAGATCTTACCAACCCAGGGATTGAAATCTGTCCCTGCACTGGCAGGAGGGCTCTCCACCACTGAGCCACCTGGAAGTCAAGGGATACTTGAGACCAGAAAGCTGGAGGAGGAAAATGCGGCACTTTCTGTTTGCTTCCTAGTCCTATTTTTTGCTTCCTTTTGCCACCAGTGCAACCCAACCACTCTTCAGGCCAGCAGCAGTTCATTCTAGCAGCCAGAGTTGGTTCCAGTCTGTATCTTCCTGACACAGAACCAGTATCACCGTGCCCCTAGAACACCAGCGCCAGCCAGCAGAACCCTCTTCGCTGAGCCCTGTACCCTTACCCCACTGGGCCCCTCTCCTGATCCCAAAGACATTAGTCCCAGCTGAGTGCAAACCCCTTCCTCGAGGCCTGAGTTTGGGCTGCAGCCTTTCTTTCCAGCCACTTGCCCTCTTCTCTTTGCTCTCCGGTCAGGAGGCAGTGGTGGCTTCCGACAAGACCTTGCTGTTCCCTTTTGTCTTTCCACTATTAAGTGGAAATGCCTAGTTAACAACCGGTTGTATTAAATTCTCTGTGAAAATCACTGGTATGATTTCCATCTCATGACTAGAGTCTGACACACATTTTTATCAATTTTAAGATTTGGTATTGATTTTTGCAATTTATGAATCACTTAAGAGATCAAAGAATATACCTTAGGGCATCTAATTATCTGTCATAATACTTTACTTACAGTGAGAGACCAAAAAACTTCAGTGAATGAAGTTTCTCTGCCTACAACATACTTATCACTTCTGAGCATATCCTCTGAACTCTGCCCAAAGAGCCTCACTGATTCTCCAAGTAGTTTCTTCCTTTTGATAAGTTTAAGAACCTTCTGACAAAGACTTTAAAATCTGTTCAAGCGTTTGCTCATTTGGGGAATTGCACCTTGAGTATCTGTATCTGCTTGTCAAGTTTTATTTGGTAATTTGTTTTTACGTTTATCTGCTCTTACTTCAGGTAAACATTTCAAATAACTTCCAGGCTTACACTTTTCCAGTGAAACTTCATCCATAATTTGTTCTTTTCACTTATTTTAAAAAAGAGAACTGCTTTTCTTCAATTATCCCTCTTCCATCAGGATACTGATAACAGTTACATTACGCTTCCTTGTGTATATAAATGAGAGCAGAAACTAGTGATGTTATGCTCTCAAAGATTCAGTAATTACACAGTGCCTCTCACAAACAAACTATCCACTCTAAGCAAATTTTTATTAAATTCTTATCTATACAATTTGATAACTGACACTCATTTAGCACAAAACATTCACTTCACAGATTAAAAATAAAAATAAAAACTAAGTAAAATTGGAAGTCCAGGGCTTAAAGTGACTTGTTTAAGATCAGATACTACAGCTTTTATCTTTACTTCACAGTCTAGATAACAACTACTTGCAGTGTACAAAGTTCAGTGTGAGACTGTTTTCTGAAAATGTCAGGTTAAACAGTGGATGAGAATGGCAATATCTTTTATTTGTCCCTTTCCTTTTTTTGCTTGGTTATTTCTTTTAAGGCATATGGAAAATTACTCCTAGAATGGTGTTTGAAATCAGTAAGGTAATTCTTTCAAAGCCATGACTCCTAGTAAAATAAGCACAGATTAGAAAATCTGTAAGAAACAATAACTTAAAATAGCAAATAAGACTTTAAGCAGAAACTTAACAACTTGTCAATATTCACTTACAAATTTACCCTTATAACACACCTTTTGCTAATGATATAATATGTAAATAAATCTTAAAATCTGAATAAACTGTTAGGCCATCCAACTTTCACCCACAGTTCTTTTTGGTGCTTTCATTTTTACATGCATTTCATCTACTTAAAATGAGAAAAAAAGGGAGAAAGTAAAATTTAATAAAATTCTGATTTTGAACTACTAATGCAGTATTTATAAAGTGTACAAGAAAATCTTCTACTTAGTGTTCCATTTAAGAGTAACTATATTCTCTAGAAATTCTATTGCTCATTAAAGACATTTAATACCTTCACAAATCAATGTGTTTGTCTAAATTCTTCAGCAGTATTCTTCAATGTATCATGTTCTCCTACCTGAAACACTGATTCCCTACTATCCAGAGGACCAATCATTCCAGTCTGCCAGTGGCTGAGGGGTTGCTTGGGATATGGGACATGAGACACTACAATAGCTAGCTCCAGCTCTAGCAAACCTGGAGGCCAAACTCAGACCATAAATCAACAGCTAGCTATTGCAGCATATCTCCTTAGTTACCTTCACTGGGTTTTCCTCTTTTTCTTAACCTAAAAATGTGTCCTTGACAACCTCTGGACTTCTACTAGGTATCTTAAACTTAACATGAATAAACTGAACTCTCCTATGGGCAGTCACATCATCATCTGGACCACAGTACAGGCATCACCCCTGCTCCTCTTTCCTTAACTACATACACCAGCATTCCTGCTGGTTTCACCAGAATCTGGCTGCTTCTCATCACTTCAACCACCACCTGCCGTTCGACTCCAAGCCACCATCACCTCTCACTTAAGACTGCTGTCTCAGGCTCCCAAAGGCCCTCATGCTTTTCCTCTTGCCCCCCTAAACTTAACTCTCTACACGGCAGCCAGGGTGATCTTTTAAAACACAAATCCTACTTCACAATATTACAGGGAAGGATAAAGGAGATAATATATATAAAGGAAGGACAGGTCATCCATGGGATCAATGATCTCAGTTGGGCCCATTTTGCTAGAGTTGGAGAATGAGGGCATGGGGGTTTTTAACTGTTTTATTTGTAAATCTGGCATATTGAAGTTAAATAAACATAATTTAGATCATGCCACTCCTCTGCTCAAAACCCTCCAATGTCTTTTCACCACACTCAGGTTAAAATTCTAAGTCTTTACCACAGACCACAAGGTACCACATGATGTGGCTACTGTCCGTCATGTCCCCCCTCATCACCCACCATTCTCCCAGGACCTCACTTGCACATGCCTTGCTGCCATTCCTCAAGTATGTCCAATCTGTTCTCACTTCAGGGTTTTGCACTTGCTGTTCCCTGTGCCTAGAAGGGTCTTCCTACAGGTCTTCACAAGACTTGCTCCTTCTCTTCATTCACTGACATGCAAATATTAAGAAGGCATTTCCTGACCACCTAGTTAACAGGTACCTCCCCGCACACTGTTTCATTACATCTTCTCTCTTACCCACTTTCATCTTTCTTCCTAATGATGACATGATGGACATCAGCTATTTGTTTGCCATCTCTCAACCCCACCAGGAGCTAAGTGTTTGCCTTGTCAGTCATGTTTATCTCTGTATTCCCAGAGTCTAGACAGAACCTAACTCACTGCAAAGCAGCACTATTCAAAAGACCTTTCTGCAGTGACAGAGCCATTTTGTTCTTGTATTTGTGCTGTCCAATACAGTAGCCACTGCCACCTGAAGCTACTAAGCATCTAAAATGTGACTACTGTTTACTGAGGAACTGAATTTTAATTAAACAGCCAAATGTATAGGTGCTCAATTAACCTTTGCATCTAACTCTTTCTCACAAATTCTGATCTTCATGGTAAAAACAAAACAATAAGGAAACATTTACACTGAACGCAGCAAGCATTAAAATACAAAGCTAGGACACAACAAAATCTCTATAGTGTATAAAATTATACTACTGACCTAAAGTTAATAATACAGGACTCCAAAAACTGAAGTTAATTAAAAAGTTAACATTACATTGTATTTTAAAACACTGTGTGTTTTAAAAATATTAAATACAGTATACTTTAAATTAAGGATCCTAAGGATACAAAGAGTGTATTACAAATAAACCACCTCAGTCAGGATCTGAGTACTCAACCACTGAAAATAAGATTTAATATTAACTTGAGATTTCTTTCCAAAGATGAAAGATTTCAAATTCCTAAAAAATACTTGGGCAAAAATGAAACTTCTCAATTATGCAGCAAATACAAACACACTATATGCGTTTAACAAAACTTAAAAAGTAAGCAGTCAGTTACCCTAAGGTTGCACCCTAATACAGATGCCAATTTATCAACAGAAAACCTACACATTTTGAGAGAAAAGAGCTACAATTCAGCCTGTGGTGCATAATTAGAATTTAAGACCAAGAAATGCCATTTCATTCCTCCTAAAGTTTGAACTTTGACCACTCAATACTTTAAGTACTAAGCTATAACTAAGGTGAATGAGAAAGTGGAACTGACAGCAGGAATGGTAATGAAAAATAAACTAACAGACATTTTAATGTAATCTGGTGTAACATACATATTTATACTTTGTCTGCAAAGTAATAGATTTACCTTATTCAGTTATTATAGTTCAAATGTGCCGTGGTCAATTAGAGAACTCTGCCAATGGATGCTTTTAAATACTATTTCAGTTTGAATTTGCACCATACCTGCAACTGCAGCTTACCTACAGTAAAGGTTAACTTTAAGAAATATTTTCCGATTTATATCCTTTATCAAGAAAATAGAGAGAGACTGAGTAACTCTCTTAGTAAATGTCACATTGCACTTGAAAAGATGTGGGTTATTTTCAAATATCTTTTTATGTTGGTTTCTAACGTAATTCCACTGTGATAAGAGAACAGACCCTGTGTGATTTCAATACCTTTAAGACCATGAAATTTTTGCACGATGTTTTATGTCCTTGGATAAGTTCCAGAGTCTCCCAATTTACAGTCTATGGGAACTTGAATAGAATTTGTGTCCTACTGTTGTGTAAAAATTGTATAAATCTTAATTATATTGAATTGGTTCATAGTGTTTTTCATGTCTAGTATATCATTCTATTTCTCTACATATTCATTCTATTAATTTTTGAGAGTTTGATACTAAAACTCCAACTAAAAATCTTAATTTATCTCCTTAAAAAATAATTGTAATATACAGTGTATTTTCCAAGTCTCCTGTAAATGTGTTATCATACTTTCAGAATTTAAAAAATTGAAGTTAAAAAACTACTATGTATGAAGTAAATAAACCCCAAGGATGTATTGTACAGCACAGAAAAAATAGTCATTATTTCATAATAAAATGGAGTATAATCTGTAAAAATACTGATTCACTGTATTGTATAACTGAAACAAATGTAACATTATAAATCGGCTATGTGCTCATGCATACTCAGTCTCTTCCATCGCGTCTGACTCTTTGCCACCCTATGGACTACAGAACACCAGCTCTTCTTTCCATGGGACTCTCCAGGCAAGAATACTGGAGTGGGTTGCCCTGCCCTCCTCCAGGGGATCTTCCCGACCCAGGGATTGAACCCAAGCCTCCCGTGTCTCCTGCATTGTAGGCGGATTCTTTACTGCTGAACCACCAGGGGAGTAAATCAACTATATTTCAATATAAATACCCTCCTCAAAAGAGAGACTGAGTAGGAAGATAAAGATCAGAGAATCTTAAGTGATACATCAGCCAAGAACCCTGATTTAAACAAAGAAGCTCAATTATATATTATGGCAATCAAGGAAATATGAACACTAGATCTTTGATAATATTAAGGAATCGTGGATAATGATAAAGGAATTTAAATTATTTTTTTAAAAGACTCACTGCCTTTTAAGAAAACATGCTGAAACATTTATGGATGAAATGATGGTATAAGATGATTTGCTTTGCTTTGGTTTAGGATTTGCTTCAACCATCTGTATGAAGGGTTGGGGGGTGAGGTGGGTCGAGCAGAAATAGAAAAAGCTTGTCCTTGAGCTGAAAACTTGGAGCTGGAGGATAAGAGAATATGGAGATTTGTGTTCTATTTTTTGTGTGTGAAATTTTCTACACTATAATCTTTAAAAAAAGAAAAAAAGAAAAAACTAGTAGAGCCATTTTTTTTTTAAATGCAAGTAGGTCATAAGAGAGTAAGAAGATTTCCAATAATGAATTAACAACCTGCAAATAGCTATATATTATGGTTATCCTACTGGAAATTTTAATATAAATAAATTCACTTATTTGGGAAAGTTTCTTTCAGGTTATATGTTGTATTTGGAAAATATAACAGCCATACCCAGGGGCAAGTGACAAGACTCATCTGCACACCTGGGTCTTCACTGCCAGTGCCTGTGACACTTGACTATTTTACCATTTCCACGTTACCATTCTCAGAATATAAGGCAAATCTTGCCTGAATCACTGTCACTGACCCGAGAGGGTCCTAGCCCAGAGTCTTAAAGAAGGTCTTCCTCCAGAATTTAGACACGGTCCTTGTGTAGTTCTGTCCTCTAGAATCTTTCTCCCAAGTAACATAAGAACAAGAGGAGAAAGGCAGAGATGATCTGGATTTCTTGAGCCATCTGGGTGGATCAAGTTTTTTATTTCTTTCCTCTGCACAAAGTCCCTCACCTGTGACAAGCTTCAGCATTAGGTCCTGGTGACACAGTCCCCTGCGGGGGGAGATAGAGAAGTAAGGAGACAGGTAGTAGTAAGTAGCTTCTTAATCTGACTAAGATCAATTTAATTTGAAAGAGGAAGTAGCTTTACAGCAATCCTTTTTCTCATCATTGCCAGATTACCTCATTGCTTTAAAAGAAAATGAATTCCTCCATCTCAAGTGTTTGGCAAACAATAGTCAGCAGATTTGTGTAAAAAAAAAAGTATACATAGTCAATTAGGGGTCGATTACAAATTTCTATTTGGGGAGTCTCCAAATTGGGAACCTGAGAGTAGAGTAGAAAAAAGATTTTTCCCTTTGAATACTTCATGCTTTTAAAATTTTGAGCCATGTGAATGTATTGCTTTATGTAATTAATTAGTTAACTTATTAAAAATAAAGATTAAATAAATAAATAAAAATAAAGATAAAAATGGAGATCATAATGCCTAAAAAGAGATTAAGATCACAGGGCCATTTGCTTCTAATGTAAAAACTAATACAAATCACTCTGTTAAGAATCAAAAGGCTATTATAATTAAATGACACATAATATCAGATTTTCTTTTGCAAAATAGGCACTTATGGGCAAAGTTGGTGAATTCTGAATAAAATCTCTAAGTTAGATAACAGTATTGTATCAATATTAATTTCCTGACTTTAATAATAGTACTGTGGTCATATAAAAGTTTTTTTAAGAAACACACTTCAAAACATTAGGGGTAAAGTGGTGTCATATCTGCAACTTTCTCTGAAAGAGTGGGGATGAGATATATAGAGAAAGACAGAGAGAAAATAATAATAATAAAGTAGACTCGATAAAATGTTGATATTTACTGGCAAAGAGGGGGAGCGCCTGGAACTCTCATACACTAATGGCAGAAGTAAAAAAATTATGACTATTTTTGAAACCAGGCAATGCTTTAATAATGTTAAACATAGACTTATCATATGGCCTAGCAATTACAGTCCTAGGTATTTACCCTAGAGAAATTAAAACATAGAGATCCAAAACATGTGTCTAAGAATGTTCATATCAACTTTATTCATAATAGCCCAAAGTGCAAACAATCTCCATGTTCATCAATAGGAGAGTGAATCACATTCATCAATAGGAGATGAATAAACAAATATTTATCAACAGGAGAGTGAATAAACAAATGTATTCTCACACAAATGTTTGACAAACATTATTTTCACAAACAAATGTATCCACCTGCAAAGTGGGAGACCTGGGTTCCATCTGATCCCTGGGTTGGGAAGATTCCCTCGAGAAGGGGAAGGCTACTCACTCCAGCATTCTGGCCTGAAGAATTCCACAGGCTGTATACACATGAGGTGACAAAGGGTCAGATATGACTGAGTAAGTTTCACTTCACTTCATTCACACACCAGACACTGGGACATGATTCCCTTGGGTCCCCTGTGTTTCCACATGTCTTATGAATAGAGGTGCTGACAGTTTTGCTCCAGACAATCTTCTTTAAAAAAAAAAAAAACACTTGCACAGTAGATACCTTTGGAAAATATAATTTCTCCATCTGGAGCAGAAGGCAAATTTTTTGGAGTCCAGTATGATGAAGATAATGTCTCCTTCCAGGAACAAAGGTTGGGCAGATTTTCTTGAAGTCTCTTATTAAAGATTGAGGTTTTCTAAGCTTAGGGTTCCTCAGCTATGACTCAAGATTTACTATGTGTGGACATTTAGGTTGTTTTTACCTGTATAAGTTTATTGAGGCATAACTTACATGCAAAAAAATCATATTTGATCTGGTACAAGCATGAATCCGAGGCAGCCTAACTTTTTAGCTTGCAAACAGGATAAAAATCTCAGATTCTTCACAGTCCTTGCCAGTGGAATGCTGCCCAGCAACAAAAAGGAAAGAATCACTGAGACACACAGCAGTACAGATGAGTCTTGCAAACATTATGCTGCGTGAAAAAGCTGAGCCCGAATCAAGTATGATACTGTCTAATTTTATTTACTGAAAATTCTCCATCGAGCAGAATAAATCTGTATTAATAGAAATCACAATGGCAGTTGCCTGAGACAGGGAGTTTGGGGCATGTTGACAGAGGTAAAGGATGAAGGATTTTCCCAAGAGTCCAGTGGTTAAGAATTATCCTTGCAGTGCATGGGACACGGGTTCCGGGAACCAAGGTTCTGCGTGCTGCAGCACAGCTAAGGCCACGCGCTGCGGATACTAGGTGAGGAGGAGCCCCACAATGCGACTAAGGCCCGGTGCAGGCAAATAACCAAGTCTTTAAAAGGAGGTGAGGGGGAAGCTTTCTAGCGTGGTGGGAGTGGTGGAACTATTTTATATCTTTGTTGTGTTTGCATGGATATATACATCTTTCAAAGTGCATCAAACAGTGTGCCCTAAAATGTATAATTTTGTTATATGTGAATTACGCCTCAGTAAAATTACATAGAAATAGTCTAAATATTTATCAACATGTGAACAGATATGCAAAATATGGTATATACATAAAATGGAATATTATTCAGCCTTGAAAAGGAATGAAATTCTGAAACATGCTAGAACATGGGTGTTCCTTGAAATCATTACACTACGTGAGAGAAGTCAGACATGAGAAGACAGTTACTGTGTGATTCCACTTCTTTGAGCTGCCTGGAATAGACAAATTCATAGACAGAAAGCAGAGCAGTGGTTATCCAGGGCTGTGGAGTTGTGGTCTAGTGGGTACAAGGTTTCAGTTTGGAAGGATGAAATAATTCTGGAGATGGAGGTGATGGTGTTGTACAACAGTGTGAACACACTTAATGCCACTTAACTGGACACTCAAAATGTTTAAAATGATAAATGTTATATCTAGTACATTTATATGTATTACAGTAGTGGTGTGAAAAAAAATAATCTCTCTCTCCAGTGGTGTGCTGCAAAATGTATAACAACCAGCTATGAGAGGGAAGCATATTGGTAGTATTCACTTTGATAGAAACACTCCCACAGTGATCCAGTTCAAGCAACAGTGTGATATCACTGAATGTAGAGTTTGGAAAAGATACAAACAACTGGCTTTACAAAGTCAATAGGAGTTGGCTCAAAGACACTACTGTCTCTATCCAACCAACCGATTGTTAGTACACAGCAAATCCAGTAAAGAAAACACAACATAAAAGTTATAAAGTAAAAGGGAAAAAAATCACCCCACCACTACTTATAGGCAGTTGTCTGTATGCCAGCCAGGGAGGTCGATGGTTATTTGTGGGCTGATAACATACAGGAACAACAAAGTGCCAGTTCACTGATCCTGCAGGCTGGAAGGCATCAATTCTGGTTGGTTGGTACCCATTGCCACATCAGTTATTAAATCTTGTGGCTCTTATTCCTGGTGGTGACATCCAGAAAAGGAAAACTGTGGGACCTTCTTGAATCATGTAAGTTTAGCTACCAGTAGGTAACCCTTTAAAATTTTTATCGATCTTTACTGTCATCATATTCCCTTTGTTTTGGCACAAAATGGCTGCAAAAGTACAGGAGATACAAAATTTTGAAGCCATTTCCAGAAGATTTAGGCTGATTCTCGGTGCCAGTGACTCTCAGATAGGGTGTGCATGTAATTACTTGGAGTAATCTTCATTTTGAAAGAACTACAGGTGATTCTAATGCAGTTGGTTCACAGAACACATTTGGCAACATGGTTCGATGAGGTAGCTCTTTCCCTTCTCCCCTTTCATAATTTCACACCACAACCACATTGCTCTAAGATGCAAATTAGGGTAACTGATGTTATAAAACATGTCCCAATGTGTGTATAACAATGTCTGAAATGATTTTAAGAATATTCAGTATAGAAAAGGTGACATAAAATTGTGCTAATTCATTTTACTGTCATTGGTGAAACAAGTGTTATTCAAGCCTTTTGATGTGGCAGAAATATTTTAAGACAACCCCTTCTATTCTTTGAGCAGGAAATAAAATCTAGCAAACTGTGTAGCCAGTAACCTTAGGGATGGTACTTGAGGCTTGATCTCTAAAAGATGTTGAGTCCAAAAGTTGAACCTAAATCTGCCTGTATTGTTCTGCCTTGAGTGAATCTTTCATGCAGGCTGTGATCAGTGCATTTAAAAGAGCAGAGATCTGAATTTTATTGAGATTTACCTTATGTTTTATTATTGTGGGCTTGCCAGGTGGCACTAGTGGTAAAGAACCCACCTGCCAATGCAGGTGATGTAAGAGGTGCTGATTGGATTTCTGGGTCAGGAAGATCGAGGAGGGTGTGGCAACCCACTCCAGTATTCTTGCCTGGAGAATCCTATAAACAGATGAACCTGGTGGGCTACAGTCCGTAGAGTCGCAAAGAGTCGGACACAACTGAAGCAACTTAGCATGCATGCATGTTTTATTAATAATGAATTTCTGTTTAGTAAATGTTTCATAGTTATGTGCCAGACTTGCTTTCCTTATAACATGGTGGCAAGGTTAAGAAGGCATCGTTAGTCTTCATCCACTCTAATTAATAAATGCTACATGAATCTACCAAAAAGAACCTTATAACTGTGCTTGAAAAGTTGGCTTAGGGTAGCTCTTTATAGGGTGTTTGGGGGAACACTAAACCCCAAGATGCTCATTTGAAGATAGAAGACCTGCAAAAAAAAAAAAAAAAAAAGAGAGAGAGAGAGAGAGAGAGAAAGAGAAGAGAAAGAAGACTTGCATGATTAAATAAACATAGGAAATGCTGCATAGGCGACTATTTTATTTTTTTTAATTTAGTCCACCATTTACCAAAGTTATTGATTAAAGATTTTAAAATCTCATAAGAATAACATTTTGTGGAATATATATTTAGCAAAGAATTCTCCAGTGCTCTGGTGAAAATTTTAGCTGTGAAGGGGAACACAGGGATAGAGAGGCAAATTAATTTGGCATTCTTGACTTCAAACTTACATTAACCACATTTGTTTCCACTATTAAATGTAAAGAATTTGATGGATTTAACAACAGTCATCAAGGATAGTCAAAAGGTAACTTCCTCAGTGGTCTGTTGCAGCCAAAAATCAACTGGAGAATATACCTCAGGTGCCCGCTGCAATTCGAGAAAAACCATGAGGCTTCCCCCTCGCTACGAGATGAACCCCAATTCCCCAGCATTGCGTGAAGACCAATTCCGTGTTCCCCATCAAACAAGAAAGGAGCCTTGACTTCCTTGATGGAACTCCAGAGAGGCCCCAAGAACACTGTCGCAAGTCTAGAGGGACCTGAGGTCACTACAATCACACAAAAGAGCTCCATGTACCACACATCAACTCGAGATGAGGCCTGATTCCCCTGCAATGGCTCCAGAGCTAGCAGGCGTTCCCCTGCAAACACAGCAAGTGGCTTGCCTTCCTTTAGGCAACTCCAGAGATTCCGCGAGAACACCATCCCAAGTCTAGAGGAACACGAGTTCAGCACAGCAACTAGAGAGAAGCTCCGTGTACAGCAAATCATCTCGAGATGAGAGCTGATTCTCTGGCTTTGACTCAAGAGGAATGCCAACTTTCCACAAGCACCTCAAGAGGAGGCTTCTCTCAGCTCTAGGTATGTGAGAGGGACCCTGAGTTTGCTGCCTCAAGTGGAATGGACACCGAGATGCCGTGACTCGAGATAAGGCCGGATTTCCCTGCAGTGACCTGAATGCAAGCTCGTCTTTCATCTCACGAGATGAAGGGATGTCTGAATCCCCTGTGGAGACCCTAGAGAAAGCCCTAGTTCCACGTATCATCTCAACAGGAGGCCTCACACTCCTTTCAAAACTCGAGAGTCACGCGGAGGTCAATGCCTCAAAAGGAGGCGATTCCTGACTCCTCTTGAAAATTGATAGGAATCCCAATATCCCTGTGGCAACTGGACAGGAACCCTGGGTCTCTCGCCTCACCTTGAGAGGCATCCCTATTGCCCTGCCAAGCCTCGAGGAGAATCCCGAGGTGTCCTTCAAAACTAGACAGGAGTCCTGTCGCCGCTCAACCAACACGGGTTTTGAAGGGCCATCCTCGCCGTAACCCAAGAACATACCCTAGGTCCCAGCTGCAACTCAACAAAAACCATGAGACTTCCCCCTGGCCGCGAGGTGAGGCCCGATTCCCCTGCACTGAGTGCAGAGCAAATCCGTGTTCCCCATCAAACATGAAAGGAGGCTTCACTTCCTAGATGAAACTCCACATAGTCCCCAAGAACACTGCCAGAGGTCGAGAGGGACCCTGAGGTCACCGCAGCAAAACAAAAGAATTCGTGTAAATGAAATCAACTCGAGATGAGGCGCGATTGCCCTGCATTGGCTCCAGAGCCATCTCGCATTCCCCATCAAACATGACAAGTGGCTTGACTTCCTTTAGGCAACTCCAGAGATTCACCAAGAGTACCGTCCAATATCTAAAGGAACACAAAGTTCAGCACTGCAACTCGAGAAAAGCTCCCTGTACCCCCAAATCATCTCGAGTTGAGAGCTGCTTCCCTGGATTCAACTCAAGAGGAATGCCAACTGTCCACAAGTACCTCAAGAGGAGGCTTCTCTCAGTTATATGTATGTGAGATGGGCCCTGAGTTTGTGGCCTCAAGTGAAATGGACACCGAGATGTCCTGACTCGAAATCAGGCTGGATTTCCCTGCAGTGACTTGAATGCAGGCTCGTCTTTCATCTCACGAGATGAAGGGATGTCTGAATCCCCTGTGGTGACCCTAGAGAAAGCCCTAGTTCCTGGCCTCATCCCAACATGAGACCTCACATCCCTGTGAAAACTCGAGAGGCACACGGAGTTAAATGCTTCAAAAGGAGACGATGGCTGACTCTTCTTGAAAAATGATAGGAATCCCAAAATTCCTGTGGCCACTGCAAATGGAACCTGGGTTTCCCCTCTCACCTTGAGAGGCGTCCCTATTGCCCTCCCAAGCCCCAAGGAGAATCCCGAGGTGTCCCTCGCAACTAGACAGGAGTCCTGACATCACTGATCCAACCCGAGTTTTGAAGGGCCATCCTCGTCATAACACGAGAACATAATCCAGGTTCCCACCGCAACTCGAGAAAAACAATGACACTTTCCCCTCGCCACGAGATGAGGCCCGATTCCCCTGCACTGCATGCAGAGCAAGTCCGTGTTCCCCATCAAACAGGAAAGGAGCCTTGACTTCCTTGATGGCACTCCAGAGAGTCCCCAGGAACACTTTCACAAGTCTAGAGGGACCCTGAGGTCCCCGAAACAACATGAAAGCGCTCCATGTACTCCAAATCAACTCGAGATGAGGCCTGATTCCCCTGCACTGCATGCAGAGCAAGTCCATGTTCCCCATCAAACACGAAAAGAGCCTTGACTTCCTAGATGAAACTCCACATAGTCCCCAAGAACACTGTCACAGTTCTGCAGGGACCCTGAAGTGACAGCAGCAGCACGAAAGAACTCGTTTAACTCAAATCAACTCTAGATGAGACCCGATTCCCCTGCATTGACTCCAGAGACATCCCTCATTCCCCATTAAACAGGGCAAATAGCCTGACTTCCTTTAGGCAACCCCAGAGATTCACCGAGAGCACCGTCCCATATCTAGAGGAACACCAAGTTCAGCACAGCAACTCGACAAAAGCTCCGTGTACCCCAAAACATTTCGAGATGAGAGTTATGACACAGGAGGAATGGAAACTTTCCACAAGCACCTCAAGAGGAGGCTACTCTGAGCTATAGGTATGTGAGAGGGATCCTGAGTTTGCTGCCTCGTGTGGAATGGACACCAAAATGCCCTTACTCGAAATAAGGCCGGATTTCCCTGCAGTGACTTGAATGCAGTCTCGTCTATCATCTCACAAGAAGAAGGGATGTCTAAATCCCCTGTGGATACCCTAGAGAAAGCCCAAGTTCCCTGCCTCATCTCGACAGGAGGCCTCACATCCCTTTGAAACTTTGAGAGGCACGTGGAGTTCAATGCCTCAAAAGTAGATGATGCCTGCCTCCTCTTGAAAATTGATAGGAATCTCAATATCTCTGTGGCAACTGGAAAGGGACCCTGGGTCTCCACTTTACCTCGAGAGACTTCCCTATTGCCCTCCCAAGCCCCGAGGAGAATCCCGAGGTGTCCCTCGCAACTAGACAGGTGTCCTGACGTCGCTGACCCAACACAAGTTTTGAAGGTCCATCCCCACCGCAACTCAAGAACATACCCCAGGTTCCCACCGCAACTCGAGAAAAACCATGAGACATCCCCCTCGCCGTGAGATGAGGTCTGATTCCCCTGCATTGCATGCAGAGCATGTGTGTGTTCCCCATCATACTTGAAAAGAGTTTTGACTTCCTTGATGGAACTCCAGAGAGTCCCCAAGAACACTGTTACAAAGCTAGAGGGACCCTGCGGACTCCGCAGCAACATGAAAGAGCTCGTGTACCCCAAATCAACTCGAGATGAGGCCCAATTCACCTGAATTGGGTCCAGAGCCATCACACGTTCCCCATCAAATAGAACATGTGGCTTGACCTCCTTTACGCAACTCCAGAGATTCCATGAGAACATCATTCCAAGTCCAGAGGAACACCAAGTTCTGCAGAGCAACTCGAGAAAAGCTCCATGTACCCCAAATCATCTCGAGATGAGAGCTGATTCACTGAACTCGACTCAAAGGGAATTCCAACTTTCCACAAGCACCTCAAGAGGAGGCTTCTCTCAGCTATAAGTATCATAGTGGGACCCTGAGCTTGCTGCCTCAAGTGGAATGTACAATGAGATTCCCAGACTCGAAAAAAGGCCGGATTTCCCTGCAGTGACGTGAATGCAGGCTCGTCTTTCATCTCACAAGATGAAGGGATATCTGAATCCCCCGTGGAGACCCTAAAGAAAGCCCTTGTTCCCCGACTCATCTCGACAGGAGGCCACACATCCCTTTGACAACTCGAGAGGAGTGCAGAGTTCAAGGCGTCAAAAGGAGACGACGCCTGACTCACCTTGAAAATTGATAGGGATCCCAATATCCCTCTGGCAACTGCGAAGGAAGTCTGGGTCTCCTGTCTCACCTCGAGAGGCGTCCCTATTGCCCTGCCAAGCCTCAAGGAGAATCCCGAGGTATCCCTGGCAATTAGACATGAGTCCTGAAGTCGCTGAACCAACATGAGTTTTGAAAGGCCATCCCCGCCGTAATACGAGAACATACCCCAGATTCCCGCTGAAACTCAAGAAAAACCATGAGACTTCCCCATCGCTGCGAGATGAAGCCCGATTGCAATGCTGCGTGCAGAGCAAGTCTGTGTTCCTCATTAAACACAAAAGGAGCCTTGACTTCCTTGATGGACCTCCAGAAAGTCCCCAAGAACACTATCACAAGTCTAGCGGGACCCTGAGGTCCCCGCAGCAACACAAAAGAGCATCGTGTACCCCAAATCGACTCGAGATGAGGTGTGATTCCCCTGCATTGCATGCAGACCACATCTGAGTTCCCCATCAAACACTAAAGGAGCCTTGACTTCCTAGATGAAATTCCACATAGTCCCCAAGAAGACTGGGGACTTCAGCACCTCACAAGTCTAGAGGTGCTGAGGCCACCACAGCAACACATAAGAGCTTCGTGTACTACAAATCAACTTGACATGAGGCCGGATTCCCCTCCATTGGCTCCAGAGCCATCGTGCATTCCCCATCAAACAGATCAAGTAGCTTGACTTCTTTTAGCAACCCCAGAGATTAACCGAGAGCACCGTCCCATATCTAAAGGAACACCAAGTTCAGCACAGCAACTCGACAAAAGCTCCGTGTACCACAAATCATCTCAAGATGAGAGCTGATTCCCTGGATTGGACTCAAGAGGAATGCCAACGTTCCACAAGCAACTCAAGAGGAGGCTTCTCTCAGCTATATGTATGTGAAAGGGAACCTGATTTTGCTGCTTCAAGTGGAATGGACATCGAGATACCCTGATTCAAAATAAGGCCGGATTTCCCTGCATTGACTTGAATGCAGGCTCATCTTTCATCTCACATAAAGAAGGGATGTCTGAATCCCTTGTGGAGACCCTAGAGAAAGCACTAGTTCCCTGCCTTATCTCGACATGAGGCCTGACTTCCCTTTGAAAACTCGAGAGGCATTCGAAGTTCAATGCTTCAAAAGGAGACGAAGCCTGACTCCTTTTCAAAATTGATAGGAATCACGATATCCCTGTGGCAACTGGACAGGAACCCTGGGTCTCTCGCCTCACTTCGAGAGGCATCCCTATTGCCCATGCAAGCCTCAAGGAGAATTCCGAGGTGTCCCTCGCAACTAGAGAGGAATCTTGACGTTGCTGATCCAACACAAGTTTTGAAGGTCCATCCTCGTCGTAACTAGAAAACATAACCCAGGTTCTTGCCGCAACTCGAGAAAAACCATGAGGCTTTCACCTGGCCGTGAGATGAGGCCTGAATCCCCTGCACTGCAGGCAGAGCAATTCCCTGTTCCCCATGAACACGAAAGGAGCCTTGACTTCCTTGATGGAACTCCAAAGAGTCCCCAGGAACACTGTCACTGGTATAGAGGGACACTGAGTTCCCCACAGCAACACGAAAGCGCTCCGTGTACTTCAAATCAACACGAGGTGAGGCCTGATTCCCCTGCATGGTCTCCAGAGCCATCCAGCATTCCCCATCAAACACGACAAGTGGCTTGTCTTCCTTTAGGCAACTCCATAGTTTACCCGAGAACACTGTCCTAAGTATAGAGGAACACCACGTTCAGCACAGCAACTAGAAAACATCTCTGTGTACCTCAAATCATCTCGAGATGAGCGCTGATTCCCTGGCTTTGACTCAAGAGAAATGCCAGCTTTAAACAACACCTAAAGAGGAGGCTTCTCTCAGCTATAGGTATGTGAGAGGGACCCTGAGTTTGCTGCCTCATGTGGCATGGACACTGAGAAGCCCTGACTCAAAATAAGGCCAGGTGTCCCTGCAGTGGCTTGAATGCAGGCTCATCTCTCATCTCACAAGATGAAGGGATGTCTGAATCCCCTGTGGAGACCCTAGAGAATACCCTAGTTCCCAGCCTCATCTTAAAAGGAGGCCTCACATCCCTTTGACAACTCGAGAGGAACACAGAGCAACATGTAAAGGCTCTGTGTACTCCAAAACAACTCGAGATGAGGCCCGATTACCCTGCACTGCGTTCAGAGCAAGTCTGTGTTCCCCATCAAACACGAAAGGAGCTTTGACTTCCCTGATGGAAATCCAGAGAGTTCCCAGGAACACTGTCACAACTTTCGAGGGTCCCTGAGGTCCCCGCAGCAACATGAAAATGCACTGTGTACTTGAAATCAACTCGAGATGAGGCCCGCTTCCCATGCACTGCATGCAAAGCAAGTCTGTGTTCCCCATAAAACACGAAAGGAGCCTTGACTTCCTTGATGGAAATCCAGAGAGTCCCCAGGAACACTTTGAAAAGTCTAGAGGGACCCTGAGAACCCCACAGCAACATGAAAGTGCACTGTGTGCTTCAAATCAACTCGAGATGAGGCCCGATTCCCCTGCATTAGCTCCAGAGCCATCACTCATTCCCCATCAAACACAACAAGTGGCTTGACTTCCTTTAGGCAACTCCAGAGATTACCTGAGAATACCGTCTCAAGACAAGAGGAATACCAAGTTCAGCACAGCAACTCGAGAAACTTCCGTGTACCCCAAATCATCTCGAGATGAGAGCTGATTCCCTGGCTTCGACTCAAGAGGAATGCCAACTTTCCACAAGCCCCTCAAGAGGAGGCTTCTTTCAGCTCTAGGTATGTGAGAGGGACCCTGAGTTTGCTGCATCAAGTGGAATGGTTACCCAGATGCCATGACTCGAAATAAGGTTGGATTTCCCTGCAGTGACTTTAATGCAGGCTCGTCTTTCATCACACATGATGAAGTGATGTCTGAATCCCCTGTGGAGACCCTAGAGAAAACCCTAGTTCCCCGGCTCATCTCGACAGGAGGACTCACAGTCTTTAGAAACCTCCAGAGGCACATGGATTTAATGCTTCAAAAGGAGAGCATGGCTGCCTCCTCTTGAAAATTGATAGGAATCCCCAAATTACTGTGGCAACTGGAATGGACCCTGGGTCTCCCCCCTCACCTCGAGAGGCATCCTTATTGCCCTACCAAGCCTTGAATAGAACCCCGAGTTGTCCCTTGCAGCTAGACAGGAGTCCTAATGTCACTGAATCAACACGAGTTTGAAGGGCCATCCCAACCATAACTTGAGAACATAACTCAGGTTCCCGCCACAGCTCAAGAAAACCGTGAGAATTCCCCCTTGCCATGAGATGAGGCCCGATTCCCCTGCATTGCATGCAGAGCAAGTCCATGTTTCCCATCAAAAACGAAAGGAGCCTTGACTTCCTAGATGAAACTCCACATAGTCCTCAAGAACTGTGTCAGAAGTCTAGAGGGACCCTGAGGTCAGTGCAACAATAGGAAAGAGCACCGTGTACCACAAATCAACTCGAGATGAGGCCCGATTCCCCTGCACTGGCTCCAGAGCAATCCTGCATTCCTCATCAAAGAGCACAAGTGGCTTGACTTCTTTTGGGCAACTCCAAGATTCCCCGAGAACAGCATCCCAAGTCTAGAGCAACACCAAGTTCAGCACAGCAACTCGAGAAAAGCTCCGTGTAGCCCAAATCATTTCGAGATGAGAGCAGATTCCCTGGCTTTGAAACAAGAGCAATGCCAACTTTCCACAAGCAGCTCAAGTGGAGGCTTTTCTCAGCTCTTGGTATGTGAGAGGCACCCTGAGTTTGCTGCTTCAAGTGGAATGGACACCGAGATGCCCTGACTCGAAATAAGGCCGGAATTCCCTGCAGTGACTTGGATGCCGGCTCATCCTTCATCTCAAAAGATGAAGGGATATCTGAATCCCCTATGAAGACCCTAGAGAAAACCCTAGTTCCCCGCCTCATCTCGACAGGAGGCCTCACATCCCTTTGACAACACGAGTAGAACACGGAGTTCAGTGCTTCAAAAGTAGACAATGATTGAGTCCTCTTGAAAATTGACAGAAGTCCCAGTATCCGTGTGGCAACTTGAAAGGACACTGGGTCTCCCGCCTCACCTCGAGAGGCATCCCTATTGCCCTGCCAAGACTCGAGGACAATCCCGAGTTGTCCATCGCAACTAGACAGGAGTCCTGACGTAGCTGAAAAAACACGAGTTTTGACGGGCCATCCCCATCGTCACTTGAGAATATAACCCAGGTTCCCTCCACAACTCGAGAAAATCCATGAGACTTCCCGCTCGATGAGAGATGAGATCAGATTCCCCTGCACTGAGTGAAGAGCAATTCCGTGTTCCCCATCAAACATGAAAGGAGCCTTGACTTCCTTGATGGAACTCCAGAGAGTCCCCAAGAACACTGATAAATGTCTAGAGGAACCCTGAGGTCACCGCAGCAACATGAAATAGTTCGGTGTACCCCAAATCAACTCGAGATGAGTCCAGATTCCCCTTCATTGGCTCCAGAGCCATCCGGCGTTCCCCATCAAACATGACAAGTGACTTGACTTCCTTTAAGCAACTCCAGAGATTCCCCGAGAACAACGTCCTGAGTATAGAGGAACACCACGTTCAGCACAGCAACTAGAAAACAGCTCCGTGTACCTCAAATCATCTCGAGATGAGACTTGATTCCCTGGCTTTGACTCAAGAGGAATGCCAGCTTTAAACAACACCTAAAGAGGAGGCTTCTCTCAGCTATAGGTACGTGAGTGGGACCCTGAGTTTGCTGCCTCAAGTGGAATGGACACCGAGATGCCCTGACTTGAAATAAGGCCGGATGTCCCTGCAGTGATTTGAATGCAGGATTGTCTTTCATCTCACAGATGAAGGGATGTTTGAATCCCCTGTGGAGACCCTAGAGAATACGCTAGTTCCCAGCCTCATCTCAACAGGAGGCCTCACATCCCTTTGACAACATGAGAGGCAAGCGGAGTTCAATGCTTCAAAAGGAGACGAAGCCTGATTCCTCTTGAAAACTGACAGGAGTCACAGTATGGCTCTGGCAACTGCAAAGGGAAACCTGGTGTCCCGCCTCACTTCGAGAGGCATCCCAATTGTCCTGCCAAGCCTCGAGAAGAATCCTAAGGTGTCCCTCGGAACTAGACAGGAGTCCTGACGTCGCTGAACAAACACGAGTTTTGAAGGGCAACTCTGCCGTAACTCGAGAATATAACCCAGGTTCCACACCACAGCTCCAGAAAAACAATGAGACTTTCCCCTCACCGTGAGATGAGGCCCGATTCCCCTGCATTGCATGCAGAGCAAGTCCGTGTTCCCCATCAAACACGAAAGGAGCCTTGACTTCCTAGATGAAACTCTCCATAGTCCCCAAGAACTCTGTCAGAAGTCTAGAGGGACCCTGAGATCAATGCAGCAACACGACAGAGCCCCGTGTACCACAAATCAACTCGAGATGAAGCCTGATTTCCCTGCATTGGCTCCAGAACAATCCTGCATTCCTCATCAAAGAGCACAAGTCGCTTGACTTCTTTTAGGCAACTCCAGAGACTCTATGAGAATACCGCCACCAGTCTAGAGGAACACCAAGTTCAGCACAGCAACTCGAGAAAAGCTCCGTGTACCCCAAAACATTTCGAGATGAGAGCTGATTCCCTGGCTTCGACTCAAGAGGAATGCCAACTTTCCACAAGCAGCTCAAGCGGATGCTTTTCTCAACTATAGGTATGTGAGAGGGACCCTGAATTTGCTGCCACAAGTGGAATGGACACCGAGATTCCCTGACTCGACATAAGGCTGGATTTCCCTGCAGTGACTTGAATGCAGGCTTGTCTTTCATCTCAAAAGATGAAGTGATGTCTGAATCCCCTGTGGAGACCCTAGACAAAGCCCTATTTCCCCACCTCATCTCGACAGGTGACCTTACATCCCTTTGACAACACGAGTCGAATGCGGAATTCAATGCTTCATAAGGAGACGATGACTGAGTCCTCTTGAAAATTGACAGGAATCCCAGTATGTCTGTTGCAACTTGAAAGGACACTGGGTCTCCCCCGTCACCTCGAGAGGCGTCACTATTGTCCTGCCAAGCCTTGAGGAGAATCTCAAGGTGTCCCTCGCAACTAGACAGGAGTTCACACATCGCTGAACAAACATGAGTTTTGAAGGGCCATCCCCGCCGTAACTCTAGAACATAACCAGGTTCCCTCCACAACTCCAGAAAAACAATGAGACTTTCTCCTCACCGCGAGATGAGGCCCAGTTCCCATGCAATGTATGCAGGTTAAGTCCGTGTTCCCAATCAAAAGGAAAGGAGACTTGACTTCTTTGAAGGACCTCCAGAGAGACCCCAAGAACACTGTCAGAAGTCTACAGGGACCCTGAGGTCCCCGCAGCAACATGAAAGGGCTCCGTGTACTCCAAATCAACTCAAGATGAGGCCCGATTCCCCTGGACTGCATTCAGAGCAAGTCCGTGTTCCCCATCAAACACGAAAGGAGCCTTGACTTCCTTGATGGAACTCCAGAGAGTCCCCAGGAACACTGTCACAAGTCTAGAGAGACCCTGAGGTCCCCTGCAGCAACATGAAAGTGCACCGTGTACTTCAAATCAACTCGAGATGAGACCCGATTCCCCTGCATTGTCTCCAGAGACATCACTCGTTCCCCATCAGACACACAAAGTGGCTTGATTTCCGTTAGGCTACTCCAGAGATTACCCGAGACTACCATCTCAAGACTAGAGGAACACCAAGTTCAGCACAGAAACTCGAGAAAAGCTCTGTGTACCCCAAATCATCTCGAGATGAGAGCTGATTCCCTGGCTTTGACTCAAGAGGGATGTCAACTTTACACAAGCACCTGACGAGGAGGCTTCTGTCAGGTATATGTATGTGAGAGGGACCCTGAGTTTGCTGCCTCAAGTGGAATGAACACCGAGATGCCCTGACTCATAATAAGGCCAGAATTCCCTGGAGTGACTTGAATGCAGGCTCGTCTTTCATCAAACAAGATGAAGGGATGTCTGAATCCCCTGTGGAGACCCTAGAGACAGCCCTAGTTCCCCGGCTCATCTCAACAGGAGGCCTCACATCCTTTTGAAACTCGAGAGGCACGTGGATTTAAATGCTTCAAAAGGGGAGTATCGCTCCCTCCTCTTGAAAATTGATAGGAATCCCAAAATTCCTGTGGCAACTGGAAAGGACCTTGGGTTGCCCCTCTCACATTGAGAGGCGTCCCTATTGCCCTGCCAAGCTTCGAGGAGAATCTCGATGTGTCCCTCACAACTAGACAGGAGTCCTGATATCACTGAACCAACACAAGTTTTGAAGGGCCATCCCAGCTGTAACTCGAGAATATAACCCAGTTTCCCGCCACAACTCGAGAAAACCATGAGAATTCCCCCTCGCCGTGAGACGAGGCCTGATTCCCCTGCATTGCATGCAAAGCAAGTCGGTGTTCCCCATCAAACACGAAAGGAGCCTTGACTTCCTAGATGAAACTCCACATAGTCCCCAGTAACTCTGTCACATGTCTAGTGGGACCCTGAGGTCAACGCAGCAACACGAAATATCCCCGTTTACCTCAAATCAACTTGAGGTGAGGCCTGATTTCCCTGCATTGGCTCTCGAGCAATCCAGCATTCCTCATCAAGCAGGACAAGTGGCTTGACTTCTTTTAGGCAACTCCAGAGATTCCCTGAGAACACCGTCCCAAGTATAGAAGAACACCAAGTTCAGCACAGCAACTCGAGAAAAGCTCCGTGTACCCCAAATCATTTCGAGATGAGAGCTGATTTCCTGGCTTCGAATCAAGAGGAATGCCCACTTTCCACAGCAGCTCAAGCGGAGGCTTTTCTCAGCTCTAGGTATGTGAGAGGGACCCTCAGTTTGCTGCCTCAAGTGAAATGGACACCGAGATGCCCCGACTCGAAATAAGGCCGGAATTCCCTGCAGTGACTTGAGTGCAGGCTCGTCTTTCATCTCATCAGATGAAGGGATTCCTGAATCCCCTTGAAGACCCTATAGAAAGCCCTATTTCCCCACCTCATCTTGACATGTGGCCTCACATCCCTTTGACAACACGAATGGAAAGTGGAATTCAATGCTTCAAAAGTAGACGATGACTGAGTCCTCTTGAAAATTGACAGGAATCCCAGTATCCCTGTGGCAACTTGAAAGGACACTGGGTCTCCCACCTCACCTCGAGACGTGTCCTCCTTATTGACTTGCCAAGTCTCGAAGTGAATCTCGAGTTGTCCCTCGCAACGAGACTGGAGGCCTGATGTCGCTGAACAAACACGCGTTATGAGGGGCCATCCCCTTCGTCACTCGAGAATATAACCCAGGTTCCTTCCGCAACGCGAGAAAGTCCATGAGACTTTCCACTCGAAGAGAGATGAGATCAAATTCCCCTGCATTGCGTGCAGAGCAATTCCATGTGCACCATCAAACATGAAAGGAGCCTTGACTTCCTTGATGGAACTCCAGAGAGTCCCCAAGAACACTGATACAAGTCTAGAGTGACCCTGAGGTCACCACAGCAACACGAAAGTGCTCAGTGTACTGCAAATCAACGTGAGATGAGGCCAGATTACACTACATTGGCTCCAGAGCCATCCGGCATTCCCCATCAAACACGACAAGTGGCTTGACTTCCTTTAGACAACTCCAGAGATTCCCTGAAAACACTGTCCTAAGTATAGAGGAACACCACGTTCAGCACAGCAATTAGAAAACAGCTCCGTGTACCTCAAATCATCTCGAGATGAGAGTTGATTCCCTGGCTTCGAATCAAGAGGAATGCCAACTTTCCAGAACCCCCTCACGGGGAAGCTTCTCTCAGCTATAGGTACGTGAGAGGGACCCTGAGTTTGCTGCCTCACGTGGAATGGACACCAAGATGCCCTGGTTTGAAATAAGGCCGGATTTCCCTGCAGTGACTTGAATGCAGGTTCGTCTTTCATCTCATAAGAGGAAGGGACGTCTGAATCCCCTGTGGAGACCCTAAAGAATGCCCTAGTTCCCCGCCTCATTTTGACAGGAGGCCTCACATCCCTTTGACAACACGAGAGGCACGTGGAGTTCAATGCTTCAAAAGGAGATGAAACCTGTCTCCTCTTGAAAACTGACAGGAGTCACAGTATTGCTCTGGCAACTGCAAAGGCAAACTTGGTCTCCCCCCTCACCTTGAGAGGCGTCTGTATTGCATTGCAACATCTCGAGGAGAATCCTGATGTGTCTCTCCCAACAAGACAAGAGTCCTGACGTCACTGAACCTCACCCCAGACCCTGCACCTGGGGTCACTCCTCCAGTTTCCAAGGTGACTCCACCTGAAATATCCTGTGTCTGTAATCACATGTGCACATCTCCAGGATGACGCCACTTCCCAGACCCAGTACCTGTGGTCACGCTTCCACAATCTCCAGGGTGATCACAACACACTGGACCATGCACCTGGGGTCACATGTCCACAGTCTGCAGGGTGACATTCTCCCAAACCCTATATCTAGGATCACATATCTACAGTCCCCTGGGTGATCCCTCCCAGACACTGTATCTGGAGTCACACATCCACAGTCTCCACGGTGACCCCTTCCCAAGCCTTGCAACTGGGCTCACAATTCCACAGTCTCCAGGGTGAATTCCTTCTGACCATTCCCCTGGGGTCACATATCCACATTCTTCAGGGTGACCAACCCAGTCCCTGTCCATGGGGTCACATATCAACAGTCTCCAGGGTGACACTCCTCCCCTGAATGCACATTTCAAGGGGAGCACAAAAAGCACACCCAAAATATGCACATTTGACAAAAGGGTTATTTTGGACTGATTAATTAAAAAAACAAAACAAAACAAAACAAAAGAAAAAAACAAACAGCCGCCCCAGGAGGATCTTTGAAAACCAAGTCGAAATTCCATTTTATGAAGTAGATTTACATTTGTTAAGGATATCTCCATCTTTAAGGACGTGTCCCTGTCTGGACCAGGAAATAGAGGATGGCTAAATATCAAGAATGGACTAAGAATCAAGACTGACTTGATATCACTAAATGACTTGACTAAATATCAAGAAGGTCTATGGAATGGACCTGGAAGTTAATCTGCATACCACCATGTCTTTGTTTACTGTGCTTCACCTAATAATCTCCCTTAAATAGCTTCTTCCATTCCTTAACCTCCTTCTTTCATTCTTAGCTGATGATAGCATTTAGGTAAAGTCTTGGACCATTTCAGAAAGTGACAGTTTTCCCAGGTATCTTTCAACTATATAGGAGGTATGCATGTCATATATTAAACTTCTGATTGTTTTTCTCCAATCCATCTTCCTTTCATTATGAACATCTCAGTGAAGAACATTGAGGCTAGGGGGAAAATTATCTTTCCTCTCATCTAATGCAATAAAATAGCATTCAGAGATATAGAGGAATGAACCACAGACCAATTTAAAATAAAAATAAAGGAAAGCATGAATCTAACACTTACATTACTGAGTGAGGGAATCCAGCCTCAAGTGCTACACACTGTATGATCGTATAAGACATTCTAGCAAAGGTAAAACAGACATGATAAAGAGTTTATGGAATATATGGTTGAAATATTTCACATGGTACTTTAGTGAGGAATACCTGCCACTATGCATTTGTCTAAGCACATAGATTTCTGTTTTCAGAACACAAGTAAATTATTACCTATTCACATTTATTTATTTATGGTATGGTGTGCTAAAGACTGGAATGCAGAATTTAACAAAGAATATAACAGATTGAGAAATAAATGAAAAGCTTCAGACTTCCCTAGGGGCCCAGTGGTTAAGACTCCACGTTGCCAGTGCAGGAAATATGGGTTCAATTCCTGGTCAGGGACCTAAAACCCCACATGACGTGGCACAGCCAAAAGATTTAAAAGGAAGAAGAAAAATTTTAAAAGGCCACTCTCACTCTTAGGACAAAATTATCTGACCTAAGTTCACTGTGTAAATGAATGGAATCTGCAGGCCAAAGGCAAATGTACCATACATAAACATTGGACTCTGTAAGTTCTTTCCACGGGGGTTTGTAGCTAACAGGACTGAAACTACCATATCAGTTATTGAAGGAGCAAGCCCTGAATTTGATAAGTGATGAGTAGTGGAAGCCAGGTTTCTTACCATTGGAGTGGGAAGTTACAGGCAGACAAAAGGAGAAGGTTATAATACCTGTGTCATAAGAGATCAGGTTGGAGACATCATTATAAACTATCTTTAGCCTAATGCAGAAACATATAACTCCATGTGAAAATCTTCATAACTGTCTGTATGCATAGTCTGGATACATGCATGTGTATTTCCATGCATTGTCTGCTGAGATTATTAAGTTCCCACATACAAGTTTTTATTAATATGCTCTAACAAAAAGGGACAAGGACTCTTTAAATGTGTGTCTGATACTAGGACTGAGACAATAAATATGTAAAGCAGCATAATCTTAAAATGTGAGAAAGAAGGACCAAAAAGCCCCATAAAAGCTGAATTATGTAAAATAAAAGCAGGAGAGTATGGAAAAAGCTCTCAATAGCCAAAGTTAGAATGAACTAAGCAGTCTAATTGGCTGGATTATAGCCAAAAGAAAGTGAAAGTGAAGTTGCTCAGTCGTGTCTGACTCTTTGCAACCCCATGGACTGTAAGCTATGAGGCGCCTCCATTCATGAAATTTTCCAGGCAAGAGTACTGGAGTGGGTTGCCATTTCCTTCTCCAGGGGATCTTCCCCACCCAGGGATTGAACCCAGGTATCCTGCATTGCAAGCATATGCTTTTACAGGCTGAGCCACCAGGGAAGCTCCCAAAAGTTTAAAATAATTTTCAGGTGTCCAAACTGGTAAAAAGTAAAAATTAGGTTTTATGAGTAATGTTGAATAAAAATCTCACACAGAAAGATTCTAAATAATTGATACAGACTCAGCTGTCCATCAAGTATATGAAGCTAACTCTCCTCTCCTCAAATGTGGGTCCTGCATTATGACTTCCTCCTTAATAAGGCACTCAGGATGGACGTGAGGAAAATCAACAATAAAGACAAATAACAAATGTTGGCGAAAATGTACGAAATTGAAACTCAAAACTTTACTTGTGGAGAGGTAAAAGGGTGCAATCAATGTGTCCAAAACAAGCATTTTCTCGAAAACATAAAAATGTAATTATATCACTCAGTAGTGGCCACAGGACTGGAAAAGGTCAGTTTTCATTCCAATCCCAAAGAAAGGCAAAGCCAAAGAATGTTCCAACTGCCACACAGTTGCACTCATCTCACATGTTAACAAAGTAATGATCAAATTTCTCCAAGCCAGGCTTCAACAGTAAGTGAACCATGAATTTCTAGATGTTCAAGCTGGATTTAGAAAAGACAGAGGGACCAGAGATCAAATTGCCAACACCCGTTGCATCACTGAAAGAGCAAGAGAGAAAAACATCCAGAAAAATATTTACTTCTGCTTTGTTAACAATGCCAAAGCCTTTGACTCTGCAGATCACCACAAACTGTGGAAAATTCTGAAAGGTATGGGAATACCAGACTGCCTTACCTGCCTCCTGAGAAATCTGTATGCAGGTGAAGAAGCAACAATTAGAACTAGACATGGAACAATGGACTGGTTCCAAATCAGGAAAGGAGTACAGCACCCTGCTTATTTAACTTATATGCAGAGTATATCATGTGAAATCTCGGGTCTGGATGAGGCACAAGCTGGAATCAAAATTGCCAGGAGAAATATCAATAATTTCAGATACACAGAGGACACCACTCTTATGGCAGAAAGCAAAGAAGAACTAAAGAGTCTCTTGATGAAAGCGAAAGAGGAGAGTGAAAAAGTTGGCTTAAAAATCAGTATTCAGAAAACTAAGATCATGGCATCTGGCCCCATCACTTCATGGCAAATAGATAGGAAAACAATGGAAATGGTGACAGAATTTATTGTGGGGGGGGGGGGCTCAAAAATCACTGAAGATGGTGACTGCAGCCATGAAATTAAAAGACACCTGCTCCTCGGAATAAAAGTTATGACCAACCTAGACAGCATATTAAAAAGCAGAGACATTACCAACAAAGGTCCATGTACTCAAAGCTATGGTTGTTCCAATAGTCATGTATAGACGTTACAGCTGGACTACAAAGAAAACTGAGCACCGAAGAAGTGATGCTTTGGAACTGTGGTGTTGGAGAAGACTCTTGAGCATCACTTGGACTGCAAGGAGATCCAACAAGTCAATCCTAAGGGAAATCAACCCTGAATATTCATTGGAAGGACTGATGCTGAAGCTGAAACTGCAATACTTTGGCCACCTAATGTGAAGAACTGACTCATTGGAAAAGACCCTGATGCTGGGAAAGATTGAAGGCAGGAGCAGAAGGGGATAACAGAGGATGAGATGGTTGATGGCATCACCAACTCGATAGACATGAGTTTGAGCAAGCTCTGGGAGTTGGTGATGGATAGGGGAGCCTGGTGTGCTGCAGTCCACGGGGTCACAAAGAGTCGGACATGAGTGAGTGACTGAACTGAAATATCATATGTTTTGGTAACTCCACTCCTAGATATACATCCAAAGAATTTAAAAGAGGTGCTCAAATATATACTTGTACACCAATATTTACAGCAGCAGTGTTCTTGATAATCCAAGTTAAAAACAATGAAAATGTCCACCAACAAGTGAATGGAAGAGCAAATAGGGCAGTTCCATCCATGAGATGCATTACTCTGCCATATAAAGGAATATAGTAAAATAATGCCACAGCTTCAGAAAATAGTAGGGGGCTTTACAAAAACTTAAACACAGAGTTAACATAGAATCCATCAATTCCGGTCCAGGTTATACACTCAAGATATTTAAAACCAAATACTGAAACAGATATTCAAACCCCATATTCATAGCAGCATTATTCATAGTAACCAAAAGGTGGCAGCAGCACAAGTGTTCAACAGATGACTGGATAAGCACGATGTAGTATATACACAGTGGGATCTGATTCAACCTTTAAAAACAAGATAACTCATACATGCTATAATGTAGATGAAACTTCAAGTCATTAGGTGAAGTGAAACAAGCCTGACACAAAAGGAAAAATGTTCTATGATTCCACTAGTATGAGATATCCATATAAGACAAATTCCAAGTAGAGTAAGATGGCCAGGGATTGGGGGTTATGAGTATTTAATGGTTACAGTGTCACTTCAGGAAAAGGGAAAGATTCTGGAGATGAATGGTGGGGAAATTTTTACAATGAGAGTGCAGTTAATGCTATAGAAGTTCATACTTAAAATGACTCAAATAATAAATGTTGTTATATGTTTGTAAGCACAGTGAAAAAAATGACACATGGCACAACATGGAAAAGCACTAAAAACATTCTCAGTGAAAGAAACCACACTGAAAAGCCACCCAGATCATAGTCATCTTGTCACTTTAAATCCATGAAGATTTTTAACATGAGGGAAAGCCCCAGTGATGGCTCCAGAAAAAGAAAACTGCATTAGAATGAAGAAAGACAGTTGCACAAAGCTTGGGCAGCTGATGAAAGTTGAACTGGTCCTATGGATAGGATTGTAATGTGGAAACCATAATTATCCCTCATTTTGGGGTTGTGGGCTGGTTCCCTGGGAAAGTGACCATGTTTTGGGTAAAACACATTGCGGTATTTGGTGTGAATGTAGAAAACTTTGTACCACTATTTAAAGTAGACACGTTTGAAATTTTACTAGAAAGTAAGTTACTTTTCAATACAGCCATGTAAGTCACATGCCAGAAAATCAGAGATGACATCGAACATTGCAATAGAGGCCAAGAGTTAACCTAACTAAATTCAGCTAAAGTAGTTTGATGCTAATTGCCTTGTACTAGTCCACATGGTATTAAAAGGCACCATAGGAAGAGTATATTAGTAGACACCATGCCCTGGGTGCTGTGGATGACCAGATGGAACTGAAACTATTAGATGTCTTAATTCTAGTTTTCCACATAACACTACACCAAAGCAACTGTCAGAACTAAAAAGCGAATTCACAGACTTGCCTGGCAGTCCAGTAGTTAAGACTGCACTTCCACTGCAGGGGGTACAGGTTTGATCCTCGGTCAGAGAACTAAGATCCAACATGTCGAGCTGTGGGGCCAAAAAAAAGAAAAAAGAAAGTCAGCAGAACTGCAAGATCATTTGTGATTCTCTACACTAATAATGAACTATCAGAAAGAGAAATTAAGAAAATAATTCCTTTTACAATTGCATCCCCTCCCCCACATAACTAGAAATCTAACCAAGGACTTGAAAGACCTGAAAGCTAAAAACTACAAGACAATGATCAAAGAAACTAAATGGATACAAGTAAAAAGATATCCCATGCTTATGGGTGAAAATACCATTAAAATATCCATTCTAAACAAAGCAACGTACACATTCATGCAATCACTGCCAACATTTCAATGACATTTTTCACAGAAACAAAAGCAATCTTTACATCTGTGTGGAGCCACAAAGGAACCAGAAGAGCCAAAGGGATCCTGAGAAAGCAGAACAGGCTGGTGGCATGTCTATCCCTGACTTCAATCTAGAGTATGTACCTAAAGTCACCAGAAGACGTGTGGAATTGGCACAGAAATAGTCAAGAGAGCTCAGAAGTAAACCTACAGGTGCATGGTAATTAATTTACAAGAAAGGAACTAAAAATATATACGCGGGAAAGGACAGTCCCCCCCACCCCCCTCAATAAACCGTGCTGGGAAAAATGGAAACCACACACCAAGGAACAATATAGGACACCATCTTATACTACAGACAAAAACTGACTAAAATCCCACAACTTTCCACATCAAGCCCTAACAGTCTTGGGTCCTCTTAAGACAGACTTTCAGCAACAGCCACACACAGAAGCTTCTTCCCAATTTTCCTCACTTTTTCTTTCAGCAGCACATCGTTGCAGGAATCTTGAGGAAACCAGACTCCCGTCAGACTCAACTGAACCCCACAATGTCCCAAAGCTGAAGCACCAATGGGTTCTGAGGAGATCATGGGTCCTGAGGAAACTAGATTCCATCAGCCAAAACTAAACCCCATAATGCCCCAAAGCCAAAATACAATGGATCCTGTGGTGACCCATCTCCTGTCAGCCTGAACTGAACCCCACAATGTCACAAAGCTGAACCCCCATAAGGTCCTGAGGAGATCAAATTCTATCAGCCTGAATTGAACCCCACAATGCCCCAAAGCTGAAACCACATGGGTCTTGTGGTGACCCATCTCCTGTCAGCCTGAACTGAACCCCACAATGTCCCAAAGCTGAACACCCAGCAGGTCCTGAGGAGACCAGATTCCATCAACCTGAACTAAACCCCACAATGCCCCCAAACTGAAGCCCCAGTGGGTTCTGAGAAGACCAGATTCCATCTGCCTGACCTGAACCTCAGAGTATCCTGAAGCTGGGTCCTGAGGAGACCAGAGTGCTGTCAGTGGCCACCAACAGCCAGGTGCTCCAGCAGAGTGGGGAGTTCCCCCTGGGGTGAGGAGAGTGTCAGGGGGGCGGGCTCTTCATTATCATGAATAGGCATGATCAAGAAGGTTTGCAGGGGCCAGGGCAAGGACAAGGGAGATAAGCTCCAGCTCCGAGTATTCTAAGTCCCCACTTTCTGAGATTGCGTGACCTACATGATCCAGACTTTGCAAGGAGCAAGCTGAGTTACAGAGGCAGAAGGAGCAGGAGGTGATGTAAAATTTTAACGTTTCCTCTTCAGGTTCAGAAAGATGAAGCCCTCCCAGGTTCCCAGGTCCTTGTGCCCCAGTGACTGTGAGCTCTTCCTTCTGGGTGTATGACCAACCCCCACACTAAGTCCCCTCTATACCCATGGCCCTGGCCCAAGCCTAACCTCCCCCTCAGGCCCTGATGAAGCTCCCCGCCCCCATTGTGCATCTCACATCCCACCCCAACGTGGTCTTTTTGAAGCCTAAACAAGACCATCCTCCTCTCCTCCCTGTGATTCCCCTCACCTGATGAAGCCAGGTCTTCATCCCTTCCAGGTGACTCCAAGGGCCTCATTCTCTCCATGTGTGTGGCCGCTCTCTGTGCCCGTCTTTATGGGCATGTGGTGATCTCCTAAAATGAAGGTTATTTGACAGAGAGAGAATGGGGTAAATGGTGGCCACCAAAGATGTGTCCCCCCAGAACAGGGCCGTATCTGGGAAAAGAGTCTTTGTAGATGTAGTTAAGGATAGCAAGGTAAGGTCATCTAGGGTTAGGGTGACCTTCAATCCAACTGACAGACTCCTTCAAAGAGACGAAAGAGGACACAAAGGGGAAGCCTCTTAAAGGCAGAGGCAGAGATGGGAGGGAGGGGGCCACAAGCCCAGGGACCCCTGGAGCCCCTGAAGTTGGAAAAGGCAGGAATGATCCTGTCCTGGAGCCTCTGGAGGGACCTCAGCCCTGTGCCACCTTGATTTCCGGTGTCTGGTCTCCAGGACTGAGAGAGGATGAACTCCTGTTGTTTTAAACCACCCAGCATGTGATCATGTTAGAGAAGCCACAGAGCAGCCACACAGACCCTGCTCTGTAGGATCCTAGAAATGTGGGTCTCATTAAAGCAGATGAAGGGTGGATTACAGAACCCTTAAAATCAGCTCTGGACCCTCAGAAATGCTAAAGCAGTGGCTGGGCTCCAGAATGTTGAGGGGTCAAGTCTGAAGCCTGTGCCTAGGGGTACTGGGTGCACACGCCTCCCCGGGTTCTTACACCAGTACATGTGGTGTAACATCTCAGTCTTGATGGAGGACATTTAATATCAATGGCCACATTGCTAATTAAGAAGCCACCAGTTGCACAGGTGAAAGCCCAATTAGGGCACTTGCTTCAGGGATGAGCAATTCTGAAGATGGTCAGGGATGGGGACTTACTCATGTGTAGCCAGCCAGCAGCCCTTGCACATACCCCACCCCCTCCCCTCCCAAGGAGGGACCTCAGTGGGAAGCTGGGAGACTACACGGAGTCATCTCTAAGTAAATGCTGGCTGACCCCCGGGCTAGCCATTCCTGAACCTCATCCACCCTTCATAGATAAAACACTTGAATATGTGCAAAGACCTCACAGGCTGGAGAAAAGTGGAGCCACTCCAGCGACAGCATGCTTACTGACGTGGCTCCTGTAGGTCAGGCAGAATGGTCCTGGCCTGGGTGATCTGGAAGCTTTGCACTTTCCTACCTGAGTTACTCCTCCTGTGCTGCTCCCATTGCCTGTTTTCTTGCTTCCTCATTTCTGCCTGAGAAGATTTCCAACAGCAGGAACAGGTGACACAGCCCATCCTTAGGAAGTGACAGCTTAGCACCTCCTGCAGAAGGTCCAGCAGAGCCCAACACAGACCCAATCCCCCGAAACACTATGGGCCCTCACTCTCTCTTATCAAGCCAACCCTGCAAGATCTAAGCAGAAAGACAGCATCAGGTACAGCTGCAGGCACTTGAGGGGGGTTTATATAGACCTCAACCCAGGCACACATCCAAAGGGCAGGCCAGTCAGGTCAGCCAATCTGCCCACCTGGGCTTGTGGTTTCAGAAAATGGGCCTCGTTGTCCTGGCCAGGGTTCCAGGAACAGGTGTGGGTCCTTTGGGTCAGGATGGATATGGGGCTGCTGCTCTGACTTGTTTTCTCATCTTCTTATCTGACCTATAAGTGGGAGAGGATTTCAGGAAGGCCTTCTTCTAATGAGAGGGACCCAGGGGTCAGGGAGAGGATGGGTGGTGGGTGGAGACAGACTCAGTGCCCAGGTGCTATGGGACCCTCTGGAAAACCTGCTGGAAGGAGGCTGCAACCAGTGAAGCCCAAGGTCACAAAACTATCCTGAAGCTGCTGTATGTTACCTCAGGTCCTCCTCTGAGGGTCTCAAGGTCAGATCTGTCCAACAGAGGAGCTGGGGGCTCTTTGCAGTGAGGGCTCTGTGAACAGCTCCTGGGTGCTGAGCCCTGCAGGATACCTGCCCAGGTGAGCCCCATATCCTGGGAGGCACCTGCCCATAAGAACCATGTATCCTGGGAGGGGCGAGTGAACAAGTATTCTCTCTGTGCAGTTATCACAGATTAGCTTAGTGACTCTCACGTGGGCAGTGCTGGAATTAGATGAGAACAAGGACATGTTGGGGGACGTTCCCTGAAACACCCCCAGGCCCATCCAGAGTGAAGAGTTCAGTAGGTGGGTACTGGTTGCTGTGCTGGGGTGGGAGGTTTCATGGGTGCCTCTTGTTTCTTCACCTGACACCACAGAGGCCTCTGCAGGACACAGAAGACAGCCTGCCCAGGGACGGTGTGAGCCCCTGGCGACCAGGCACGGGAAGTGAGAGGGAAGGACCAGGCTGAGGGGGCCTTTCTGCTCTGAGTTGGGAGTGGACAAGCAAGTGGTGAGTGTGATCTAGGAAAGTGGCTCTGGTGATGGGAGGCTTGTTGAGGCCGTCTGAGTACGAGTTGGAAAAGAATGTTCAGACATAGAGCATTTCAGAAGGGAGTGAGTTTGTATTAAGAACAAAGAGCAGAGATAAAGTGGGCACTGTGGGCTCAGGGGGCCAACCACCTGACAGACTAGGGAAAGTTGACTGATTTCCTGGGTTAAGAGCCAATTTTTACAGTTTCAAGGCAAAGAAAATTCCTACTGGAAGGTTGATATTAGGTGATTGGGTGGGGTACCACAGGGTGTTTACTGGAGTGGGCATCCTTGCCTGGTAGGGAGTCAGGAAGCTCATTAGCAATGATCAGGTGCTTTTGGCAACAGTTGCAAAGGGGGCCCAGTCCGATTCACAGGTGACCTTGGTTCTGGGGCCCACTTCTATGGCCTTGGTGTGAGGACTCCCAGTTGTGGCCTTGGGGAAGGAGTCACCTCAACAAGACTGACCCTGCTTCAGAGTAAAAGTTCCATCAAGTTTTCTCTGCAGGAGAGATCTAGTGATCCGAGATCTGTTTGGAAAAGTCTTGGACACTGCAGGGACACATACTGAGTGTGAAACTGGATATTGAACCTTGTTGGCAAAACTCACCTTTTCTCTCTGTTGGCATTAAAAGGGTGTGGGCTGACAGCTACCTGAGAATCCATCCAATTGACAATTTCCTATTTACAACATAAATGAGTTTGGTCAAATTATTTCTATTTCTATGCAAACAGGCAGCTTGCAACACTTTGTGGCAGGATCATTTCCAATAGATTGTCGACTAATCAAGGTAACAACATTATGACACTCAACACATTTAGATATAATTTCCTAAGCCTTTTTCTTGAGGGACAGACCCAATATGAGCTAGGAATGTGTTCAAAAGGCTCAGAAAGTGCAGGAAAATACACTGGCTATGACTGGAAATTAGGGTCTCTGTGCAAACCTGGAGTTCTGACATCTTACAATCTAGACAGTTCCTGATAGACAGATGCATGAAAAACACTCTACTTTTATGTTTTTCTTTCATCAAAGGAACATGGAGTTCCTAGCATTCTGTGTGCTGAGAGTAACTCACTGCTCTAAAATGCTTGCTTGGACTTCATTTTTCAGTAAGAACTTCCCCTGACTGTGTTACAGTCAGGACGGTCCCACACTCACAGGGAAAAAGCAAACTAGCATCCAAACGTTTGTTCCATCAGGTTTTCTCTGTAGGAGAGATCCAGTGATCCTAGGTCTGTCTGGAAAATGCTTGGGTAGTGCATGGACACATACTGAGTGTGAAGCTGGATCCTGGACCTTGTTGGCTAAATCAGCATTTTCTTTCAGGTTGTCCTAAAATGGCGCAGAGTAGCAACTGCCTGAAGATCCATCCAATTGCTGTTTTCTTACTTGTGACAGCAATATCTTTGGTCAGACCTCTTGGATTTCTGCAGCAAACATGGGACTTTCAATTCCTTGCCACTGGATCATTTCCAATGGCAGGTAAACTCATTAGGTAACCAGACTCGATGGCATTCAGCACTCTCAGACACACTCCTACAGCCTGTTTCTTCATAGACAGTCCCAGGATGACCTAGGAATGGGTTCGCTAGTATCAGAAATGTGAGCAAACATACTGGCTGTGACTCTGAAAATTAGGTGCTCTGTGCAAATCTGGAGTTTTAACATTTTAGAATCTAGACAGTTTCTGATAGATGTCTGAAATACACTCCTTTTTATTTTTTGTCTTTCATTCCTCAAAGAAACACAGATGTCACAGCATTATGTTTGCTGAGAGTGACAGACTGCTTGGAAATTCTTGCCTGGAAGTCATTTTGAAGTAACAATTTCCCCTCCCCTGTGTTACCATGGGAAATGCCCCCACACTGACAGAGAAAAGTAAACAAATGTCAAAACATCTGTTCCGTGAAGTCCCCTGTAGGAGGGATCCAGTGATCCTAAGTCTGTCTGGCAAATTCTTGGATAGTGCTTGGACACATGCTCAGTGTGAACCTGGATTCTGGACCTTGTTGGCAAATTAGAATTTTCTCTGTGTTGGCCACAGTAGGCTGGGGTTTAGCAACTCCTTGAAAATCAGTACACTTGCTCTTTTCCCACTAACGACAGCAATAGCTTTGGTCAAAACACTGGAATTGCTGAAGCAAGCAGGCAGCGTGCAACTCCTTGTGGCAAGATCATTTCCATTGTAATGCCAATTAAACTACTTAGAAACAGTATGGCACTCAGCTGTGTCAGACACACTCCTCCAGACTCTCTCCTCATGGTGTGTCCCAGTAAGATAGAGTACTGTGCTCATGAACCATGGAAAGTTCAGGGAAACTTACTGGCTGTGTCTCTGGAATTGAGGGCATCTGTGGAAGCGTGGTCTTCTCACATCTTAGAATCCAGACAGCAGTCATGGATAGAGAGATGCCTGAAAAGCACCCTATTCATTGCCGCTCATTCCACGAGTGAACACAGGTGTCCCAGCATTCTGTTTGCTGAGAGTAACCCGCTAAGTGGAAACCCTTGCCTGGAAGTCATTTTTAAGTAAAAATTTCCCCTCATGTGTGTTACACTAGGGAAGGCTCCCACACTCACAGGGAAAAGCAAGCAAACATCAAAATGTCTCTTCCATCAATTTTTCTCTGTCAGAAGGATCCAATGGCCCCAGGTCTCTCTGGAAATTTCTTGGATACTGCAAGGGAAACATACTAACTGTGAACCTGAATATTTGACCTTCTTGGCAAAATTAGCATTGTCTCTCTTTTGGCACTAACAGGATGTGCGCTGGCAGCTGCCTGAAAATCCATCCAATTGATATTTTCCTACTTCTGACATCAATAGGTTTGGTCAAATCTTTCAGGTTTCTGACACAAGCAGGTGGCTTGCAACCCCATCGAGCTGGATCATTTCCATTAAAATGTCAAATAATCCAGGAAACAACAGTATGGCTCTCAGCAATCTTAGATAATTTCACAGCCAGTTTCCTCTGAATCAGACCCAATAGGAGCCAGGAATGTGTTCATAAGGCTCTGAAAGTGCAATGAAATATACTGGCTATGACTTTGGAAATTAGGCCCTGTGTGCAAACCTGGAGTTCTCACATCTTAGACTTTAGATAGTTCCTGACAGATAGATGCCTGAAAAACACCCACTTTTATGTCTTTCATGCATTTAAGTAACATAGTTATCCCAGATTTCTGTGTGATGAGAGTAACACACTGGTTGAAAATCCTTGCTTGAAGGTGATTTTTCAGTAACAATTTCCCATGACTGTGTTACTGTAGGGAAGACCCCCAAACTCACAGGAAAAAGAAAACAACCAACCAAATGTCTATTCTATAAAGTTTTCTCTTTAGGAGAGATCCAATGATCCTCTGCCTGTCTGGAAAATTCTTGGATACTACAGGGACACATACTGAGTGTGAATCTGCATCCTTGAATCTGTTGGCAAAATTAGCAAATTTTGTCGGTTGGATCTAAAAGAGTGCGGCCTTAGCAACTGCCTGAAGATTCATCCAATTGGTCTCTTCCTAATAATGACAGTGATAACATTGGTCAAACCTTTGAGGTTTCTAAAGCAAGCAGGCGGCTCACTACTCCTATCTGCTGGCCCATTTCCAGTGTAATGTCACCTCATCTAGTTAAGCACTGTATGGCACCCAGCCCTCTCAGACATACTCCTGCATCCTGTTTCCTCATGGGCAGGCCCAGTTTGAATAAGGAATGTGTTTAAAGCCTTGGAAGGTGCAGGGAAACACAGTACCCTAACTCTGGAAGTTAGGACCCTGGGAAAGCCTTGAAGTCTCATGCCTTGAGTTCTAGACAGTTCCTGATAGATAGAGGCCTAAAAATACACTCCGTATGGATGCCTTTCCGTCCTCGAAGGAACATAGCTTTCCCAACATTCTGTGTGCTGAGAGACACACGGTGCTTGAAAACACTTGCTTGTAGGCCATTGGTCATTAGAAAATTCCCCTGAAGGTGCAATGGTAGGGAAGGCTCCCACACTCACTGGGAAAGGCAAACCAACATCCAAACGTGTACTCCATAACATTTTGTCTTTAGGTGCGATCAAGTGAGCCTAGGTCTGTCTGGAGAATTCGTGGGTATTGTGGGGACACATCATGAGTGTGAACTTGTATATATGAACTTGGTGGCAAAATTCTCATTTTCATCTCCCACACTCATTTTGGGACCACATTGGTTCTAAAATGGTGCAGTGTAGCAAATCCTTGAAAATCCATCCAATTGCTGTTTTCTTACTTTTGACAGTGATAGATTTGTCCACCCTTTGGAATTTCTGAAGCAAGCAGGTTGCTCACCACTCCAGCCACTAACTGATTTCCATTGTACTGGCACCTCATGCAGGTAAGCACAGTATGCTGCCCAACACACTCGGATACACTCGTGCAGCCTGTTTCTTCAGGAGCAGTCCCAGTATATACTTGGAAAGTGTTTACAAGGCTTGAAAAGTTCATGGAAACACACTGCCCTGACTCTGGGTGTTAGGATCCCTAGGAAAGACTGAAGGTCTCACGACTTAGAATGTAGACAGCTCCTGATAGATAGAGGGCTGAAAGCACTCTCTGTTGATGCATTTCTTTTCTTGAAGGAACATAACTTTCCAAACATTTTGTGTGCAGAGAGACACACACGGCTTGAATATGCTGGCATGGAGGTCATTTTTCAGTAGCACTTTCCCCTGATGGTGTGACCATGGGGATGCCGCACTCTCCATTTTTAGAGAAAGACAAATTAGCATTCAAACGTCTGTTCCATCACATTTTCTCAGTAGGATCGATCCACTGAGGCTAGTTCTGTCTGGAAACTTTGTGGATACTGCATGGAGACATCCTGAGTCTGGACATGGATACCGGATTTTTGGGGCAAAAATAATATTTTTTCTCTTGATTTGGGAAAATGCTACGGCCTTGCAACTGCTTGGAAATCCATCCAATTGCTGTTTTCTTCCTTCTGACAATGATAGCTTTGGTCCATCCTTTGGGATTTCTGAATCAAGCAGGCGACTCACCACTCCTACCCTCTGGCCCATTCCCAGAGGAATGTCATCTCATCTAGGTAAGCACAGTATTGGTACCATACAATCTCAGACACTCTCCTACAGTCTGTTTCCTCATGGGCCATCCCTATATGAGCTAGGATGTCTTTGGGAGGCTTGGAAGGTGTAGGAAAAATAGTGCCTTGACTCTGGTAGTTAGGTCCCCTGGACAAGCCTGGAGGTCAATGTTAGATTCTAGACAGTTACTAATAGATATAGGCCTAATAACACACTCTCTGTTGATGCCTTTTCTTCCTTGAAGAAACATACTTTTCCCTGCATTCTCTGTGCTGGGGATCACACACTGCTTAAGAACGCTCTTTGGAGGTCATTTTTCAGTAGAAACTTCCTCTGACAGTGTAACCTTAGGGAAGGCCCCCACACTCACTGGAAAAGGCAAACCAACATCCAAACTTCTGTTGCATCACATTTTGTCTCTAGGAGTGATCCAGAGAGCCTAGGTCTGTCTGGAAAATCGTGTATACTGCAGGACCACATCCTAAGTGTGAACCTGGATACTGGAACTGGTGGCACAATTCACATTTCTCTTTCGGTTTGTCCTAAAACTGTGTGGCCTGGCACCTGCTTGAAAATCCATCTAATTGCTGTTTTCTTACTTTGAAGAGCAATAACTTTGGTTCACCCTTTGGGATTTCTGAAGCAAGCAAGGAGATCACCACTGCTAGTCATGGGCCTATTTCCAGTGGAATGTCACCTTATCTAAGTAAGCACATAATGGCCCCTCTGTATACTCAGACACACGCCCACAGTCTGTGTCCTCATGGACAGTCCCAGTGTGACCTAGGAATGTGTTTACAAAGCATTAAAAGGGCAAGGAAGACACTGCCCTGACTCTGGAAGTTCCGTTCTCTGGGAAGGCTGGAGGGCTCTTGTTAGAATCAAGACAGTTCTTCATAGATAGAGCCCTGAAAACACACTCTCTGTTGATACCCTTCCTTCCTCGAAGAAACAGTACTTTCCCAGTATTCTGTGAACTGAGAGTCACACATTGCTTGAAACCGTTTGCTTGCAGGTCATTTTTCAGTAGCAATTTCTTGTGATATTGTGACAATAAGGATGTCCTCTACACTCACAGGGTAAGGCAATCCAAGATCCAAACATCTGTTCCATCACATTTTCTCTATCAGAGCAGCCAGTGAGCCTAGGTCTTTGTGAAATATGGGTAGATACAGCAGAGACACCTCCTGAGTCTGACAGTGGATACCGGAACTTGATGGTCAAATTTGCAACTGCTAGAAAATCCATACAATTGCTTTTTTTTTTTTTTAATTTCTAACAGTGGTCACTTTTGACCCACCTTTGGGATTTCAGAAGCAAGAAGGCAGCTCGCAAGTGCTGCTGATGGCCTATTTGCAATGGAATGTCACCTCACCTGGGTAACAACAGCATGGCACCCTGCAGTCTGAACACATTCCTGCAGCCTGTTTCCTCATGGGCAGTTCTGGGATGATGTAGGAAGGTGGTTAAAAGCCTGGGTTAGTGCAGGGAAACACACTGCCCTGACTCTGCAAGTTAGGTCCTCAGGGTAAGACTGGAGGTCTCACATCTTAGAAATCTAGACAATTCTTGATAGATAAAGGACTGAAAATTCATTCTCTGCTGATGCCTGTCTTTCCTTGAAGGAACATTGTTTTCCCAACATTCTGCTTCCTGAGTGTCACACACTTGCTTGGAGGTCATTTATCACTAAGAATTTCCCCTGAAGATGTGACTGGAGGGAAAGCTCCACAAACACAGTAAAAGGGAACCACATTCAAATGTCTGTTCCATCACGTTTGCTCTGTAGGTGAGATATAGTGAGCCTAGTCCTATCTGGAAAATTCTTGGATACTGCAGGGACACATCATGAATGTGAATCTTGATAGCAGATCTTGGTGGCAAAATTTGCATTATCCTCTCCATTGGGCTTAAAACGTTGTGGCCTAACAACTGCTTGAAAGTTCATTTAATATCTGTTTTCTTACTTCTGACAATGATAGCTTTGTTCCAGCTTTCTGGATTTCTGAAGCAACAGGCGGTTCATAACTCCTAGTCCCTGGCCCATTTCCAGTGGAATGTCAGTTCATTTGGTAAGGGCAGAATGACACACAGCACACACGGACACTCTTCCATCGCCTGTTTCATCATGGACATTCCTGAGTGATCTTGGAATGTGCTTACAAGGCTCAAAATTTGCAGGGAAACACTGCCCAGACTCTGGAAGATGGGTCCTCTGGACAAGCCTGGAGATCTCACATCTTAGAATATAGACAGATCCTGATAGATAGAGGCCTGAAAACACACTCTCTATTGATGCCTTTCCTTCCTCAAATGAACGTAGCTTTCCCAGCATTCTGTGTGCTGAGAGTCACATACTGCTTGAAAATGCTTGCCTGGAAGTTGTTTTTCAGTAGCAATTTCCCTTGATGGTTTGACCATAGGGAAGTCCACCACACTCACAGGAAAAGGCAAAACATCATCCAAACGTCTGTTCCATCATGTTTCTCTGTAGGAGAGATCCTAGGGTTAGGGTTAGGGTTAGGGTTAGCCTAGGTCTGTCTTGAAAATTCTTCAGTGCTGTGGGGACACATCCTGCGTGTGAACCTGGGTAATGGACCTAGGTGGCAAATTTCGCATTTTCCTCTAGGTTGGCCCTAAAATGTTGGGAAAGCAATGGCCCTTTGAGTAAGGAAAGGCGTCACCAGAGAGTGTGTTTCCAGGCCTCTATCTATTAGGAACTGTCTAGATTGTAAGACGTGAGACCTCCAGTCTTGCCCAGATGACCTAACATCCCGAGTCAGGGGATATGTTTCCATACAATCTCTGAGCCTTGTAAATACATTCCTAGGTCATACCAGGACTGCCAAGGAGGAAACAGGCTGTCAGAGTGTGTCTGAGAGAGCTGGGTGCCATGTGGTGCTACCTATATTATGTGACATTTCACAGGAAAGGGACCACCAGATAGAAGTGGCAAGCAGACTGCTTGCTTCAGAAATTACATGGGTGAACCATATCTGTCACTGTCAGAAATAAGAAAACAAGTACTGGATGGATATTTAAGCAGTGGCTATGCCAAACCATTTTAGTGCCAACTGAGAGAAAAAGGTGAATTTTGTCCTGTATTCAGGTTCACACTCAGGATGTGACCCCACAGGATCCAAACTTTTCCAGATAGACCTGGGTTCACTGGACCTCTCTAACAGAGAAAACGTGATGGAACAGGTATTTGGATGCTTGCTTGTCTTGTGATTGTGGGCGCTTCCCTACTGTCACAGTCTCAGGGGAAATTGCCACTGAAAAATGAACTCCAAGCAAATGTTTTCAAGCAGTGTGTGACTCTCAGCACACAGTACATTGGGAAAGTTATGTTCCTTCAATGAAGGAAAGGCATCAACAGAGAGTGTGTTTTTTATAGCAGGAACTCTTCAGCTTCTAAGATGTGAGAGCTCAGGCCTGATTAAAGGACCTAAGTTCCAGAGTCAGGACAGTGTGTCTTGCTGCACTTTCTGAGACTTCTAAATGCATTCCTAGGGCATACCAGGTCTGCTCCTAAGGAAGGATGCTGAGGGAGTGTATCAGACTATGCTGGGTGAAATACTGTGGTCACATAGATGAGGTGTCATTCCACTGGAAATGGGCCTGCAGCTAGGAGTTGCAAGTCATTCACATGCTTCAAAAATCCCAAAGGGTGAACCAAAGCTAGCATTGTCAGAAGGAAGAAAACAACATTCAGATGGAATTTCAAGCAGTTGCTCGGCGGCACTCTTTTAGGGCCAAGTGAGAGAAAAATGCATATTTTAACACCAACGTCTGGTATCCAGATTCAAACATAGGTGTTTCCCCGCAGTGTCCACGGATTTTCTAAATAGACTTACATTGATGAATGGCCCCACCAAGAAAACGTGATTGAACAGATGTTTGAACTTACCTGTGAGTGTGGCGCCTTCCCTACAGTCACACCTCCAGGGGAAATTGCTAATGAAAAATGACCTCCAACAAGCGTTTTCAAGGAGTGTGTGACACTCAGCACACAGAATGTTGAGAAAGCTATATTCCTTTGAGGAAGGAAAGGCATCTCGAGAGAATATGTTATCAGGCCTCTACCTGTCATGAACTGTCTAGATTCAAACATGTGAGTCCTCCAAGTTTCCCAGAGGACCTAAATACCAGAGTCAGGGCAGTGTGTTTCCCACCACTTTCTGAGATTTGTAAACACATTCCTAGGTCAAACCAGATCTGACCATAAAATTCATGCTGCAAGAGTGTGTCTCAGAGTGCTGGGTGACATATTGTGCTAACCTAGATGAGATGACATCTCCCTGGAAAGGGGCCAGGTGCTTGGAGTGGAGAGCCTCCTGCTTGATTCATAAATCCCAAAGGGTGCACCAACACTATCACTGTCAGAAGTAAGAAAACAGCAATTAGATGCATTTTCAGGCAGTAACTAGGTTTAACCGTTTTAGGGCCAACTGAGAAAACAATGGAAATTTTGCTGCCAAGGTCCAGTATCCAGGTTCAAACATAGGGTGTGTAGGAACAGTATCCATGAGCATTCTAGACAGTTAGGTTGAATGGATTGCTCCTATCAAGAAAACGTGATTGAGCAGACGTCTGGATGATCCTTTGCCTTTTCCTGTGGGTGTGGTGGTCTTCCCTAAGGTCACAACATCAGGGGAAGTTGCTACTGAAAAATTACTTCTAACAAGCCTTTTCAAGCAGTTTGTGACTCTGAGCACACAAAAAGCTGGGAAAATTATGTTCCATCCAGGAAGGTAAGGCATCAACAGAGAGTGTTTTATCAGGCCTCTGTGTATCACAAACTGTATAGACTCAAAGATGTGAGACTTCCAGGTTTGCCCTGAGGACCCAAATTCCAGAGTCAGAGCATTGTATTTCCCTACACTTTCTGAGATTGCATCCAAGTACCATATTTTGGACTCGATTGTTGACCATGATGGCTACTCCATTTCTTTTAAGCGGTTCCTGCCCACAGTAGTAGATATAATGGTCATCTGAGTTAAATTCACCCATTCCTGTCCATTATAATTTGCTGATTCCTAGAATGTCGACATTCACTCTTGCCACATCCTGTTTGACCACTTCCAATTTGCCTCGATTCAAGGACCTAACATTCCAGGTTCCTATGCGATATTGCTCTTTACAGCATTGGACCTTGCTTCTATCACCAGTCACATCCACAACTGGGTACTGTTTTTGCTTTGGCTCCATCCCTTCATTCTTTCTGGAGTTATTTCTCCACTGAACTCCAGTAGGATATTGGACACCTACCGACCTGGGGAGTTCCTCTTTCAGTATCCTATCATTTTGCCTTTTCATACTGTTCATGGGGTCCTCAAGGCAAGAATACTGAAGTGGTTTGCCATTCCCTTCTCCAGTGGACTACATTCTGTCAGACCTGTCCACCATGACCCGTCCGTCTTGGGTGGCTCCACACGTCATGGCTTAGTTTCATTGAGTTAGACAAGGTTATGGTCCATGTGATCAGATTGGCTAGTTTTCTGTGATTATGATTTCAGTGTCTGCCCTTTGATGCCCTCTCACAACACCTACCATCTTATTTGAGTTTCTCTTACCTTGGACGTGGGGTATCTCTTTACAGCTGCTCCAGCAAAGCACAGCCACTCCTCCTTACCTTGGACAATGGGTATCTCCTCAGGCCGCCCCTCCTGACCTTGAATGTGGAGTAGCTCCTCTCGGTCCTCCTGCACCCATGCAGCTGCTGCTCTGTGGACGTGGGATTGCTCCTCTTGGCCACAGCCCCTGACCTTGGGCATGGGGTAGCTCATCTCAGCCACCTCCCCTGACCTCAGGCATGAGGTAGCTCCTCTCGGCCGCTGCCCCTGGTCTCGGACATGGGGTGGCTCCCCTCAGCCACTACCTCTGACCTTGGGCGAGAGATAGCTCCTCATGGCCATGCTTCTGCATGGTCCGTCACAGCCTGCACCATTTGAATGCCGAGTTCCAAAGAATAGCAAGGAGAGATAAGAAAGCCTTACTCTGATCAATGCAAAGAAATGGAGAATAACAACAGAATGGGAAAGACTAGAGATCTCTTCAAGAAAATTAGAGATACCAAAGGAACATTCCATGCGAAGATTGGGTTCAATAAAGGACAGAAATGCTATGCATCTAACAGAAGCAGAAGCTGTTAAGAAGAGGTGGCAAGAATACACAGAACAACTGTACAAAAAAAGATCTCCATGACCCAGATAATTATGATGGCGTGATCAGTCACCTAGAGCCAGACATCCTGGAATGTGAGGTCAAGTGGGCCTTAGAAAGCATCACTACAAACAAAACTAGTGGAGGTGATGGAATTCCAGTTAAGCTATTTCAAATCCTAAAAGATGATGCTGTGAAAGTGCTGTACTCAATAGGTCAGCAAATTTGGAAAACTCAGCAGTGGCCACATGACTGGAAAAGATCAGTTTTCATTCCAATTCCAAAGAAAGGCAATAACAAAGAATGCTCAAACTACTGCACAATTGCACTCATCTCACACGCTAGTAAAGTAATGCTCAAAATTCTCCAAGCCAGGCTTCAGCAATACATGAGCCGTGAACTTCCAGATGTTCAAGCTGGTTTTAGAAAAGGCCGAGGAACCAGAGATCAAACTGCCAACATCTGCTGGATCATTGAAAAAGCAAGAGAGTCCCAGAAAACATATATTTCTGCTATATTGACTACGCCAAAGCCTTTGATTGTGTGTATCACAATAAACTGTGGCAAATTCTGAAAGAGATGGGACTACCAGACCACCTGACCTGTCTCTTGAGAAACCTATGTGCAAGTCAGGAAGCAACAGTTAGAACTGGACATGGAACAACAGATTGGTTCCAAATAGGAAAAGGAGTATGTCAAGGCTGTATATTGTCTCCCTGCTTATTTAACTTATATGCCGAGTACATCATGAGAAACACTGGGTTGGAAGAAGCACAAGCTGGAATCAAGACTGCCAGGAAAAACATCAGTAACCTCAGATATGCATATGATACCACCCTTATGGCAGAAAGTGAAGAGGAACTAAAAAACCTCTTGATGAAAGTGAAAGAGGAGAGTGAAAAAGTTGGCTTACAGCTCAATATTCAGAAAACTAAGATCATGGCATCTGGTCCCATCACTTCATGAGAAAGAGATTGGGAAACAGTAGAAACAGTGTCATACTTTATTTTTGGGGGCTCCAAAATCACTGCAGATGGTGATTGCAGCCATGAAATTAGAAGATGCTTACTTCTTGGAAGGGTTAAGACCAACCTAGATAGCATATTAAAAAGTGGAGACATTTCTTTGCCAACAAAGCTCCATCTGGTCAAGGCTATGGTTTATCCAGTGGTCATGTATGGATGTACGAGTTGGACTGTGAAGAAAGCTGAGCACTGAAGAATTGATGCTTTTGAACTGTGGTGTTGGAGAAGACTCTTGAGAGTCCCTTGGACTGCAAGGACATCCAACCAGTCCATCCTAAAGGAGATCAGTCCTGGGTGTTCATTGGAAAGACTGATGCTGAAACTGAAACTCCAGTACTTTGGCCACCTGATGTGAAGAGTTGACTCATTGGAAAAGACCCTGATGCTGGGAGGGCTTGGGGGCAGGAGGAGAAGAGGATGACAGAGGATGAGATGGCTGGATGTCATCACCAACTCGATGGTCATGAGTTTGTGTAAGCTCCGGGAGTTGGTGATGGACAGGGAGGCCTGGTGTGCTTTGATTCATGGGGTCCCAAAGAGTCGAATACAGCTGAGCGTCTGAACGGAACTGAACTCTTTCTGAGCATTGTAAACACATTCCTAGGTCATACCAGAAGTGCCCTTAAGAAAAAACAGGCTGCAGGAAGATTTCTGAGATTGCTGGGTGCCATGCTGCACTTACCAAGATGATGTAGCATTCCACTGTAATTGGGCGAGTGGCTACGAGTTGCTAGCTGCTTACTTGCTTCAGAAATCCCAAAGGGTGTACCAAGTGATCACTGCCAGAAGTAAGAAACCAGCAGCTAAATGCATTTCCAGGTAGTTGTTATGCTCTACTGTTTTTGGCCAACTGAGAGAGAAAGGTGAATTTTGCCACCAAGGTCCACTGTCCATGTTCACACCTAGGATGTGTCCACTCAGGATCCAAGAATTTCCCAGACAGACCTAGGCACACTGAATCTCCACTACAGAGAAAACATGATGGAACTGACCTTTGGTTGTTGCTTTTCCTTTTCCTGTGAGTTTGGTGGCCTTCCCTATGGTCACACTATCAGGAGCAATTGCTAATGAAAAAGGACTTCCAACAAGTGTTTTCAAGCAGAATGTGACTCTATGGACATGGAATACTGGAAACCTACGTTCCATTGAGGAAGGAAATGTATTTATAGACAGTGTGTTTTCAAGAATCTGTCTATTAGGAACTGTCTAGCTTCAAAGATGTGAATTCTCCATATTTGCCCAGAGGACCTCAATTCCAAAGTCAGGGCAATGTGTTTTCCTGCACTTTTTGAGCTTTGTAAATACATTTCTTGGTCATACCAGGACTGCCCATGAGGAAACAGGCTCTCTATATGAGGAACTGTCTAGATACTAAGATATGAGACCTCTAGGTTGGTACAGAGGACCTAAATTTCAGAGCAAGGGCAGTGTGTTTTTGAGCATTTTCTGAGCTTTGTAAACACATTTCTGAGTAACGCCAGGTCTGCTCATGAGAAAACAGGCTTCAGGTGTGTGTCTGAGGGTGCTGAGTACCATACTGTGCTTACCTAGATGAGGTAACTTTCCATGGCAAATCGGCACGTGACCAGGAGTTGTGAGCCATCAACTTGCTTCAGAAATCTTGAATGGTGGACTAAAGTTTGCACTGTCAGAAGTAAGAAAAAAGTAATTGGGTGGATTTTCAAGCAATTGCTAGCCACACCTCTTTATGGCTCCAGAGAGATAAATACAAATTGTGCACCCTAGGCCCTTTATTCAGGTTCACACACGGGATGTGTTCCCTCGTGATTCAAGAAATTTCCAGACAGACCTTTGCTCCCCAGAGTTCTTCTACAGAGAAAACTGGTTGGAACAGCCATTTGGATGTTGCTTTGCCTTTCCCTGTGAGTGTGGGGCCGCTACTTATGGTCACAGCCTCAAGGAGATATTGCCACTGAAAATAGACTCGCAAGCAAGCACTTTTCAAGCAGAGTGTGACTCTCAGGTCGCAGAATGTGAAGAAAGCTATCTTCCTTTGAGGAAGGAAAGACGTCCACAGAGAGTGTGTTTTCAAACCTCTATCTTGCAGGAAATTTTGAGCTTCTAAAACATGAGACCAGCAGGTCTGCTGAGAGGACCTATATTCCTGAGTCAGGGCCGTGTGTCTCCCTGTAATTTCCGAGTCTGACAAACACATTCCTAGATCATAACGGTACTGACCATGAGAAAGCTGGCAGCAGGAGTGTGTCTGAAAGGGCTGAGTGCCTTACTGTGGTCAACTGTGTGAGGTGACATTCCAGTGACAGGCTCAAAGCTCCAAGGTGTGAGCCACCCGCTTGCTTCAGAAACCCCAAAAGGTAGAGCAAAGCTAGCTCTGTCAGAGGTAAGAAAAGAGCAATTGGACGGATTTTCAAGCTGTTGCTAGGCCGAACCACTTTAGGGCCCCCTGAGAGAAAAATGTGAATTGTGCCCTGTAGGTCAGGTATCCAGGTTCAAACACAGGGTGTGTCCCAGCAGGATCCAAGAATTTTCCACAGAACTAGGCTCACTAGACCTCTCCTGCTGGGAAAATGGGATGGAACAGACATTGGAAGTTGGTTTGCCCCTCCCTATTGTCACAGACTCAAGGAGAAAGTGCCCCTGAAAGATGACCTCCAAGCAAGCACTTTTCAAGCAGTGTGTGACTCTCAGTTCACAGAATGCAGGGAAAGATATCTTCCCTCAAGGAAAGAAAGGCATCAAAAGAGAGTGTATTCTCAACCCTCTGTCTTGCAGGAACTGTTTAGCTTCCCAGATGGGAGGCCTCCAGTAGTGCTCAGAGGAACTAAATTCCAGAGTCAAGGCCATGTTTCTCCCTGCACTTTCCAAGCCTTGCAAAGCCATTCCTAGGTTATACCAGTACTGCACATGAGGAAGCAGTCTGCGAGAGTGTGTCCAAGAGGGCTAGGTTCCTCACTATACTCACTTCAGCGAGGTGGCATTCCACTCTAAAAAGGCCCACAGCTGGGAGTTGAAATTCACCCACTTGCTTCAGAAATCAAAAAGGAAGGAGCAAATCTAGCTCTCTCAGAATCAAGAAAAGAGCAAGTGGATGGATTTTCAAGCTGTTGCTAGGCTACATTGCTTTAAGGTCCACAGAGAGAAACACAAATTGTGCCCCCTCATTCTGGTATCCTGGTTCACAAACAGGGTGTGTCCCCAAAGGATCCAAGAATTTTCCAGACAGACTTACGCTCACTAGAGTTCTCCTACAGAGAAAACGGGATGGAACAGACATTTAGATATTGCCTTGTCTTTCCCAGTGAGTGTGGAACCCCTCTGTTTGACTACAGCCCCAAGTGGAAATTACCATTGAAAACTCATGTCTAAGCGAGCACTTTTCAAGCACTGTGTGACTCTCAGTTCGCAGGATACTGGCAAACCTATATTTCTTCAAGGAAGGAGAGGCATCCACAGAGAGTGTGTTTTCAAACCTGTCCCTTGCAGGAACTCTTTAGCTCCTAAGACATGAACCCTCTAGTTCTGCTCAGAGGACCTAAATTCGAGAGCCTGTGCCCTGTGTCTTGGTGCATTTTCCCACCTTTCAAACACATATCTAGGTGATACTGGTACTGCCCTTGAGGAAGCAGACTGTGGGAATATGTCTCAGAGTGCTGGGTCCCTTACTGTGGTCACCTCTGTAAGGTGACACTCCAGTGTAAATAGGCCCAAAGATAGGAGTTGCGAGCCGCCCATGTGCTTCAGAAACCCCAGGGGTGGAACAAAGTTAGCTCTGTCAAAAGTAAGAAAATGGCAATTGGACGGATTTTCAAGATGTGGATAGGTTACACCACTTTAGGGCCACCCGAGAAAAATATGCAAATTTGAACCAGGGTGTCCAGATTAACGCACAGGGTGTTTCCCCACATGATCCAAGAATTTTTCAGACAGACCTAGGTTCACTGGAGCTCTCCTGCAGAGGAAACATACATCCAGAGTCTCCAGTGTGAACCCTCCAAAATCTATACCTGGTGTCACGAATCCACAGTCTCCAGGATGACCCTACCCTCAAGATCCTGTACCTGGGGTCACAAGTCCACTATTTCCATGTCGAGTCCACCTCCAAGAACTTGAACTTGTGGTCACATGTCCAGAGTCTTCAGGGTGACCCCACCTCCCTGAAGCTACTGGTGTGAAGCATCCACAGTTTTAAGGATGGACCCAATTCCCAGAACCTGTAGCTGGGGTCACACTTCCAAATTCTAAGGGTTACCCCACCTCCCACACATTGAACCTGGTTTCCCATGTCCCTGTTAGCCAAGGTTACCCTCTCCATGACCCTGTAATGGGGATCACATGTCCACAGTCTGCTGTGTGTCGTCACTTCCCAGACCCTTCACCTAGAGTCACAATCACAGTTTCCAGGTTACTCCTTTGCAGACCCTGCACCTGGAGTCACTTATCCACAGTCTCCAGGGTGACTCATTCAAAACCCCACACTGGGGCTCACATGACCACAGTCTCCAGGGTGACCCAAGCACCCAGATCCTGCACCCAGGGTCACATATCCACAGGCTCCAGGGTGTACCTCTTGCAGACCCTGCACCTGGAGTCACATATCTACAGCCTCCAGTGTGATCCCCATCCCCAGACCTGATTTGGGTGAGAAATATCCATAGTCTCCAGACTCACACCTTGGATCACATATCCACAGTCTCCAGAGTCACACCTTGGGTCACATAGCCATAGTCAGCAGGGTGAACTCACCTCCCAGAGCCTGTACATGGTGTCAAATGTGCACATTCTCCAGGGTTACCACCCTTCCAACATGCTGTACCTGGGTCAAAAGCCCACAATCTCAAGGGTGACCCCCTCTCAGACCCTGTTCCTGGGGTCACATGTCCAGAATCTCCAGAATGATCTACCTCCAAGATGAAGCACCTGATGTCACATGTCAACAGTCTCCAAGGTGACCCCGTCCTCAGAATCTGCACCTGTGGTTACATTTCTCCAGTCTGCAGGATGACCCCCAATCTCAGTATTTGTATTATGTGTCACATGTACATAGTCACCAGGGTAACCACTGCAGGCCCTTTTTCTGACATAACATTTCCACAGACTCCTGAAGAACTCCCTTCCCAGACTCTGAACCTGGGATCCTACCTCCAGGGTCTCGAGGGTGATGCCCTTCCCTGTCCCTTCACCTGGTGTCAAACATCCACAGTCTCCATGGTAACATCCACACCAAAGTCTGATATTGGGGACACAGATCCATAGTCTTCTGGGTCGCAACCCCTCCCAGATCATGCACCTGGTCTCACATGTCCTCAGTCTCCAGGTTGACACCCCTCCCAGACACTGCAGCTGGGGTTACACATCCACAGTCTCCAAGGTGAACCCACCTCACTGACTATTGTACCTCTGGCCACATGGCCTCAGTCTCCAGGGTGACCCTATATCTCAGACACTGTACTTGAGGTTACATATCAACGGTGTCCAGGATGACACCTCTCCCCAGACCCTGTACCTGGGGTCGCATTTGCACAGTCTCCAGGGCGATGCTATATTCCCAACCCTGTACCTGGGGTCACAGGTCGCAGTCACCAGGCTTTCCCCACCCTCAAGAGCCTTTACCTGGGGTCATACGTCCACAGACTCCAGGGTGACTCCCTCCCAGACCCTTCACCTGGCATCCTATGTCCACAGTCTCCTGTGTGATATCACTTCCCAGACCCTATACCTGTGGTCACAGATCCACAGTCTCCATGGTGATCCCCTTCCCAGACCCTGTAATTTGGATCCCATGTCCTCAGTCTCCAGTGTGACACCACCTCTCATACCTTGTACTTTGGTGACTTGTCCACAGTTTCCAGGATGACCCAAACGGTGCATGTGGAGTCACATGTCCACATTCTGCAAAGTGACCCCAGTCCCTAACCCTGAACCTTAGTCACACAGCCACAGTTTCCAGAATGACCTCACTCCAGACCCTGCACATAGGGTCACACCTCCACCTTCTCCATATTGACCCCCTCCTTGAACTTCTATCAGGTTTCACACATGCACCAGCTCCACAGTGACCACCACCAGATCCTGTAGCTGTGGTCAGGGTCCGCAGTCTGCAGGGTGAGACCATTTTGTACCTTAAACCTTGGTTCACCTAGCCAGTCTCCAGGGTCATCCCTGCCAAACCTGCACCTGGGGTCACATGTCCATACTCTCCATGGTGACATCCCCCAGGCCCTGTACTCCTGCTGCTGTTGCTGATGCTGCTAAGTCATGCCAGTCGTGTCCAACTCTGCGACCCCATAGATGGCAGCCCACCAGGCTCCCCCATCCCTGAGATTCTCCAGGCAAGAACACTGGAGTGGGTTGCCATTTCCTTCTCCAAAGCATGAGAGTGAAAAGGGAAAATGAAGTCACTCAGTCATGTCTGACTCTTAGGGACCCCATAGACTGCAGCCTACCAGGCTCCTCCATCCATGGGATTTTCCAAGCAAGAGTACTGGAGTGGGTTGCCCACTCCAGTACCTAGTGTCATATATCTGCGCAGACCCTATACGTAGTGTCATATATCCACAGTTTCCCGGGTTACCCCACTTCCCATATCATGCACCTGGGATCACATGCTCAGTCTGCAAGGTGACCCCAATCCCATTCCTGTACCTTGTGTCACAAGTCCACAGCCACCAGGATGGCCCCACCCTCAAGATCCCATACCTGGGGTCACACTCCTGTCTCCAGTGTGATCTCACCTCCCAGAAACTTTACCTGGGGATAAACGTCTACTGTTTTCAGGATGGTCCCAACTCCCTGAAACGGTACCTGGAGTCACTCTTCCATAGACATTGAGGCTGTTCCATGCCCCTGGTCCACAGGGTTACACCCTCCAAGACCCTGTAATGTGGTTTACATGTCCACAGTCTCCTGTATGTCATCACTTCCCAGAACCTTCACCTGCAGGCACACAAACAGAGGTTCCAGGATGACTCCCTCATAGACCCTGCACTTGGAGCCCCATATCCACAGTCTCACAGGTGACTCATCCAAATCACTGTACCAGGGCTCACATAACCACAGTCTTCCAGATGCTGGACTATTGACCCCAGCACCCAGTGTCACATGTCCACAGATGCTAGCATGGCCTCACACTCCAGACACTGTACCTTGGGACACATACCCACAGTCTCTAGGGTGAACACCCTCCTAGACACTGTACATGGTGTCACATGGGCACATTCACCAACTCCCAAACCCTGTACCTAGGGTCACACGTAGATAGTCTCAGGGTGACCCCACTTGCCAGAACTTGCACCTGGGTTCATATGTCCGCAGCGCCCAGGGTAACACCACCTGTCAAACAATTGTACTCGGTTCAAACACCCACTGGTTCTAGGGTGACACCAATTCCAAGCCCGTGAACCTAGCTAGGGTCACACATCCATGGTCTCCTGGGTGGCAACCCCTCCCAGATCATGCACCAGGTCTCACACCTCCGCAGTCTCCAGGGTGACTACACCTCACAGAATATTGTAATTCTGGTCACATTGCCCCAGTCTCCAGGGTGACCCCGTATCTCTAACCCTCTACCTGGGGTTACATGTACATGTTGGCCAGGAATACACGCCTCCCCAGACTCTGTACACGTGATTACATTGGCACAGTCGCCAGGGTGACTCCAACTTCCCCACCCTATACCTGGGGTCACATGTCCAGAGTCTCCTGGATTTACCCACATTCAAGGGCTAGTAACTGGGATCACATGTCCACAGTCTCGAGGCTTTCCCCACCCACAAGTGCCTGTACCCAGGGTCACACGTCAACTGACTCCAGGGTGACTCCCTCCCAGACCGTTCACCTGGCATCCCATGTCCCTAGACTTTTGTGTGATGTCATTTCCCAGACTCTGCACATGTACTAACAGATTCACAGGCTCCGTGGTGACCCCCTTCCTGGTCTCTGTAACTTGGGTCACATGTTCTCAGTATCCGGTGTGACCCAACCTCCCATGCCCTATACCTTTGGTGACTTGGCCACAGATTCCAGGGTAACCCTCCCCTGCCAGACCCTGTGCTTATTTACACACATCCACAATCTCCAGGATGTTCGCCCTCCCATACCCTGCACCTGGAGTCACATGTCAACAGTTTCCAGCGTGAACCCCACTTTGCCCACTGCACCTGGGCTCACATATCCACATCATGCAGGGTGACACCCCTTCCAGACCATTTCCCTGCCATTAAATGCCTGCAGTCCCCAGAGTGACCCCGTACCTCCCAGACACTGTACCTGAGGTCACATATACAGAGTTTCCTGGATCACCCCCATCCTAAACCCTGTACCTGGGTTCAGATATCCTAGTGTCTTGGGGGACCCAGGTCAGACCTTGCATCTAGGGTCGAATGCCCACTATCCAGGATGACTTGCCTCCCCAATCAGTGCATCTGGGGTCATATGTCCACAATCTTCAAAGTGACCCCATCCCCTAACCCTGCACCTTACTCACACATCCACAGTCTCCAGAGTGATGTCCACTGTCTCACGGGTGACCTCTTCCCTGAACTTGTTCCAGATTTCACACGATCACCATTGCCACAGTGACCACCAGCAGATCCTGAACTTGTGGTCACAGTTCAACAGTCTGCCTGATGAGACCCATTTTGTACCCTGAACCTTGTGAACCTGCACCTGGGATCACAAGTCCATATTCTCCATGGTGTCATCCCCCAGACCCTGTACCTAGTGTCATATATACAGTCTCCTGGACTTCCCCACTTCCAATACCATGCACCTGTGATCACACATCCACAGTGTCCAGGGTGATCCCGCTCCTAAACCTGTACCTGGTGTCACAAGTCGACAGACTCCAGGATGACTCTACCGTTAAGACCCTGTACCTAGGGTCACAAGTCCACTGTTTCCAGGGTGAGACCCCTCCCAGACTCTGCACTTGGGGTCACTTGTCGAGAGTCTCCAGGGTGACCCCACCTCCCAGAAACTGTACCTAGGGTGAAACATCCACAGTCACTCAGGTTGGCCCCAATTCCCAGAACCTGTACCTGGGGTCCCACTTCCATAGTCTCGGTTACCACACGCCAAGACATTTAACATGGTGTCCCATGATCTTGGATGCCAGGGTTACCCCCTCCAAGACCCTGTAATGGGGTCACATGTTCACAGTCTCCAGAGTGTCGTCACTTCCCAGACCCTCCACCTGGAGTCACACAAACACAGGTTCCAAGGTGACTCCCTCGCAGGCCCTGCACCTGGAGTCACATATTCACAATCTCACCTTGGGGAATCCCATTCAGACCCTGGATCTACGGTCACGTATCCAGTCTCCAAGATGATTTGCCTCCCAAATGGTGCTTTTGAGGTCACATGACCACAATCTTCAAAGTAAACGCGTCCCCTAACCCTACATCTAAGTCACACGGCAAATAGTTTCCAGAGTGACCTCAACCCAGACCCTGAAACGAGGGTCACATGTACACAGTCTTGGAGGGTGACCCCCTCCGTGAACTTGTACTAGGTTTCATACGTCCATCATCGCCACAGTGACTACCACCAGATCCTGTACCTGTGGTCATAGATCCACAGTCTACAGGGTGAAACCCTTTTCCTACCCTGAACTTTGGGTCACACGACCACAGTCTCCAGGGTGACCCCACCCAAACCTGCACCTGGGGTCACATGTCCACACTTTCCATGGGGACATACCTGAGACCCTGTACCTACTGTCATATATCCACAATCTCCTAGGTTACCAAACTTCCCATACCATACACCTGTGATCACATGTCCACAGTCTCGAAGGTGGCCCCCTGTATAACCTGTACTTGGTGTCACAAGTCCACAGCCTCCAGGTGACCCCACCCTCAAGATCCTGTATCTGGGGTCACAAGTCCACTTTTTCCATGGTGAGTCTACCTCCCAGACCCTGCATTTGGGGTCACATGTCCAGAGTCTTCAGGGTGACCCCACCTCCCAGAAACCATACCTCGGGTGAAATGTCCACCATTTTCAGGATGGCACCAACTCCCAGAACCTGTACCTGGGGTCACACTTCCATACTCTCAGGGTATCCCCACCTCCCAGACATATAACCTTGCATCCCATGACCCTGGCCACAAAGGTTCCCCCCTCCAAGACCTTGTAATAGGGGTCACATGTCCACAGTCTCCTGTTTGTCAAAACTTTGTAGACCTCACCTGGAGTCACACAAACACAGGTTCCATGGTGACTCCCTTGCAGACTCTGCACCTGGAATCACATATTCACAGCCTCCAGGGTGACCCCCTCGGAAATCCTGTACCTGAGATCACATATCTACAGTCTCCAGGGTGAATCCCATCCCCACACACTGTCTGAGCGGAATCATCCAGTCTCCCATGAGACCCCAATGTCAAGAACTCATCCCTTGTGCTAGAAGTCTACATTCTCCAGGGTGACATTATTTCCCACACCCTGCACCTTGGGTAGCATATTCACAGTCTCCAAGGTGACCTTACCTCCCAGACCCTTTACCTGGGGTTACATGTGCAAATTATCCAGGATTCCCGCCACTCCAACACCCTGCACCTGGGTCAAAAGCCCACAGTCTCAAGGGTGACCTCCTATCTGACCATGTTCCTGAGGTACATGGCCAGAATCTCCAGGATGATCTTGAAAGGTATTGCTGAACCACGCAAAGACACTGGAATTCTTGGCCTCCAGAGGAGATGAATTCAATTCAGGTCCAGAGACGAGGCTTGATTGCTTAGAGCTTTTGTGTAATAAAGTTGTATTAAAGTATAAAGGAGATAGAGAAATCTTCTGACATAGGCATCAGAAGAGGGCAGAAAGAGTAGCCCCTTGCACGTGTTAGCAATGGAATTATATGGCTCAAATGGTAAAGCATCTGTCTGCAATGCTGGAGACCCAGGTTAGATCCCTGGGTCAGGAAGATCTCCTGGAGAAGGAAATGGCCACCCACTCCAGTACATTTGCCTGGAAAACCCCATGGACAGAGGAGCCTGGTAGGCTACAGTCCATGGGGCCACAAAGAGTTGGACATGACTGAGCAACTTTACTTTACTTTTAATTAGTTATTCATATCAGTTCAGTTCCATTCAGTCGCTCAGTCATGTCTGACTCTTTGGGACCCCATGAATCACAGCACGCCAAGCCTCCCTGTCAGTCACCAACTCCCGGAGATTTCTCGAACTCATGTACATCGAGTCGGTGATGCCATGCAGCCATCTCATCCTCTGTCATCCCCTTTTCCTCTTGTCCCCAATCCCTTACAGCATCAGGTTATTTTCCAATGAGTCAGCTCTTTGCACCAGGTGGCCAAATTATGGGAGTTTCAGCTTCAGAATCAGTCGTTCCAATGAACACCCTGGACTGATCTCCTTTAGGATGTACTAGTTGGATGCCCTTGCAGTTCAAGGAACTCTCAAGAGTCCTCTCCAACACCACAGTTCAAAAGCATAAACTCTTCGGTGCTCAACTTTCTTCACAGTCCAATTCTCACATCTGTACATGACCACTGGAAAAACCATAGCCTTGAACAGAGGGACCTTTGTTGGCAAAGTAGTGTCTCTGCTTTTTATTATGCTATCTAGGTTGGTCATAACTTTCCTTCCAAGGAGTAATTTTCTTTTAATTTCATGGCTGCAATCACCATCTGCAGTGATTTTGGAGCCCAAAAAGATAAAATCTTACACTGCTTCCACTGTTTCCCCATCGATTTCCCATGGAGTGATGGGACCTGTTGCCATGATCTTAGTTTTCTGAATGTTGAGCTGTAAGCCAACATTTTCACTCTCCTCTTTCACTTTCATCAAGAGGCTTTTTAGTTCTTCTTCACTTTCTGCCATAAGGGTGGTGTCATCTGCATGTCTGAGATTATTGATATTTCTCTTGGCAATCTTAATTCCAGCTTGTGCTTCTTCCAGCCCAGCATTTCTCATGATGTACTCGGCATATAAGTTAAATAAGCAGGGTGACAACGTACAGTCTTGACGTACTCCTTTTCCTATTTGGAACCAGTCTGTTGTTCCATGTCCAGTTCTAACTGTTGCTTCCTGACCTGCATACAGGTTTCTCAAGAGGCAGGTCAGGTGGTCTGGTAGTCCCATCTCTTTCAGAATTTTCCACAGTTAATTGTGATCCACACAGTCAAAGGCTTTGGTGTAGTCAATAAATCAGAAATAGATTTTTTTTTCTGGGACTCTCTTGCTTTTTCAATGATCCAGCAGATGTTGGCAGTTTGATCTCTGGTTCCTCTGCCTTTTCTAAAGCCAGCTTGAACATCTGGAAGTTCACAGTTCACGTATTGCTGAAGCCTGGCTTGGAGAATTTTGAGCATTACTTTACTAGCGTGTGAGATGAGCATAATTGTGTGGTATTTTGAGCATTCTTTGGGATTACCTTTCTTTCTATTTGGAATGAAAACTGACCTTTTCCAGTCCTGTGGCCACTGCTGAGATTTCCAAATTTGCAGGCATTATGAGTGCAGCACTTTCACAGCATCATCTTTCAGTATTTGAAATACTTCAACTGGAATTCCATCAACTCCACTAGCTTTGTTCTTACGATGCTTTCTAATTGCCACTTGACTTCACACTCCAGGATGTCTCGCTCTAGGTGAGTGATCACACCATTGTGATTATCTGGGTCATGAAGATATTTTCTACAGTACTTCTGTGTATTCTTGCCACATCTTCTTAATAGCTTATGCTTCTGCTAGGTCCATAGCATTTCTATCTTTTATCAAACCCAGTTTTGCATGAAGTGTTCCCTTGGTATCTCTAATTTTCTTGAAGAGATCTCTAGTCTATCCCATTCAGTTCTTTTCCTGATTCACACGTGATGCACACAAGGTGCACATGAGGTGCACACGTGATGCCCACGTGATGAACACGTGATGCACACGTGATGCTCATGTGATGAACACGTGGTGCACAAGTGAGGCACACGTGATGAACACGTGATTCACACGTGATGCACATGTAATGAACAGGTGATGCACACGTGATTCACACGTGATACACATGTGATGAACACGTGATGCACACATAACACACACGTGATGAATACGTGATGAACAAGTGATTCAGAGGTGACGCACACGTGGCGCACACGTGACGAACACGTGTTGCACAAGTGATGCACATGTGATGGACATATGATTCACACGTGAAGAACACGTGACTCACATGTGATGAACACATGCCTCACACATGATGAACACGTGATGCACACGTGATGAAAACATGATGCACACGTCACACAGACGTTGTGAACAAGTGAACAACACGTGAGGCACATGTGATGAACACGTGATGCACACGTGATGCACACGTGATGCACACGTGATTCACGCGTGATACACATGTGACTCACACTGATGAACACGTGATGCACACATAACCCATATGTGATGAATACGTGATGCACACATGACACACACGTGACGCACACGTGATGAACACGTGATGCACACGAGATGCACACGTGACGCACATGTGATGCACACATGATGGACACGTGATCAACACGTGAGACACACGTGATGAACACATGATTCACACATGACGCAAACTTGATGCACACGTGATGCGCACGTGACGAACACGTGACGCACGCGTGTCGCACATGTGATGCACATGTGATGCACACGTAACACATATGTGATGAATACGTGATGCAGACGTGACACACACGTGACGAACATGTGACGCACACATGACGAACATGTGATGCACACGAGACGCACATGTAACTCACACGTGATGTACACATGATGGACACGTGATGAACACGTGACACACACGTGACGAACACGTGATTCACACGTGACGCAAACTTGATGCACACGTGATGCACACGTGATGAACACGTGACGAACACATGTCGCACACATGATGAACTCGTGACGCACACATAACGCACAAGTGATGGACACGTGATGCACCAGTGACACACACGTGATGGACACGTGATTCCCACGTGCACACACGTGACGCACACGTGATTCCCACGTGCACACACGTGATGCACACGTGACACACAAGTGACACACATGTGATGAACACGTGATTCACCCGTCATGGACACGTGACACACACCTGATGAACACGTGACTCACACGTGATGGACATGTCACACACACGTGATGCACACGTGATGCACACGTGACACACACATGATGGACACGTGATTCACACTTGATGCACACGTGATTCACACGTGATTCACTCATTTCAACTCGAGATGAGGCCCGATTCCCCTTCATTGGCTCCAGAGCATTGCGTGCAGAGCAATTCTGTGTTCCCCATCAAACATGTAAGGAGCCTTGACTTGCTTGATGGGACACCAGAGAGTACCCAAGAACACTGTAACAAGTCTAGAGTGACCGTGAGGTTAGTGCAGAAACGGGAAATAGATCCGTCTACCCCAAATCAACTCGAGATGCTGCCCCATTCCCCTGCATTGGCTCCAGAGTCATTCTGCGTTCCCCATCAAACACAAGTGGCATGACTTCATTAAGCAACTCCAGAGATTCCCCGAGAACACTGTCCCAAGTGTAGAGGAACACCAGGTGCAACACAGCAACTCGAGGAAAGCCCCATGTACCCCAAATCGTCTTGAGATTTAGAGCTGATTTCCCTGCTTCGACTCAAGAGGTATGCCAACTTTCTGCAAGCACCTCAAGAGGAGGCTTCTCTCAGCAATATGTATGTGAGTTGGACCCTGAGTTTGCTTCCTGAAGTGGAATGAACACCAAGATGACCTGACTCAAAAGAAGGCCAGATTTCCCTGCAGTGGCTTTAATGTAGGCTCGTCTTTCATCTCACAAGATGAAGGGATGTCTGAATCCCCTGTGGAGGACCTAGAGGAAACCCTATGTCCCCGCCTCATCTCGACAGGAGGCCTCACATCCCTTTGACACCTCGAGAGGCACGCGGAGTTCAATGCTTAGAAGGTGACGATGCCTGACTCCTCTTGAAATGTGATAGGGATCCCAATATCACTGTGGCAACTGGAATTGGACCCAGGGTCTCCCGCCTCACTTCAAGAAGCGTCCCTATTGCCCTGCCAAGCCTCAAAGAGATTCCTGAGGTGTCTCTCATAACTAGACAGGAGTCCTGATGTCGCTTAACAAACAGGAGTTTTGAAAGTCTATCCCCAGCTTAACTCGAGAATATGCCCCACGTTCCCACCGCAACTTGAGATAAATCATGAGACTTCCCCCTGGCCGCAAGATGAGGCCTGATTGCTCTGCATTGCGGAGCAATTCCGTGTTTCCCATCAAACACGTAAGGAATCTTGACTTGCTTGATGGCATTCCAGAGAGTCCCCAAGAACACTGTCACAAGTCTAGAGGGACCCTTGTGTCACCGCAGCAATGCGAAATAGCTCCATACTGCAAATCAACTCGAGCCGAGGCCCAATTCCCCTGCATTTGCTCCAGAGCCATCCCGTGTTCCCCATCAAACAGGAGTAGTGGCTTTACTTCCTTTAGGCAACTCCAGAGATTCCCCGAGAACACCGTCCCAAGTCTGGAGGAACACCAGTTGCAACACAGCACCTCGAAGAAAGCCCCATGTACCCCAAATCGTCTCGAGATTAGAGCTGATTCCCTGGCTTTGACTCAAGTGGTATGCCAACTTTCCACAAGCACCTCTAGAGGAGGCTTCTCTCAGCAATAGGTATGTGAGTTGGACCCTGAGTTTGCTGCGTCAAATGGAATGGACACCGAGATGCCCTGACTCAAAAGAAGGCCTGATTTCCCTGCAGTGGCTTGAATGGAGGCTTGTCTTTCATCTCACCAGACAATGGGATGTCTGAATCCCTTGTGGAGACCCTAGAGAAAGCCCTAGTTCCCCTCCTCCTCTCGACAGGAGGCCTCACATGCCTTTGACACCTAGAGAGGCACCAAGAGTTCATTGCTTCAAGAGGTGACGATGCCTGACTCCTCTTGAAAAGTGATAGGAATCCCAGTATCCCTGTGGCAACTGGAAAGGGACCCTGCGTCTCCCGCCTCACCTCTAGCAGCGTCCCTATCGATGTGTCAACCCTCGAAGAGATTCCTGAGGTGTCCCTCATAACTAGACAGGAGTCCTGACGTCGCTGAACAAACACGACTTTTGAAGGGCCATCCCCGCTGTAACTCGAGAATATACTCCAGGTTCCCAGCGCAACTCGCGAAAAAGCATGAGACATCCCCTCGCCACTATATGAGGCCAGATTCCTCTGCATTGCATGCAAAGCAATTCCGTTTTCCCCATGAAATGCGTAGGAGCCTTGACTTGCTTGATGGAACTCCAGAGAGTCCCCAAGAACACACTCACAAGCCTAGAGGGACCCTGAGGTCACTGCAGCAACGCGAAATAATTCCGTGTACACCAAATCAACTGGAGACGAGGCCCGATTCTGCCACATTAGCTCCAGAGAAATTCCGCTTTCCCCATCAAGCAAGACAAGTTGCTTCACTTTCTTTAGGCAACTCCAGAGACTCCCCGAAAACACCGTCCCATGTCTAGAGGAACACCAGGTTCAGCACAGCAACTTGAGGAAAGCTCTATGTACCCCAAATCATCTCGAGATGAGAGCAGATTCCCAGGATTCAACTTAAGAGGTATGCCAACTTTCCACAAGCACCCCAAGAGGAGGCTTCTCTCATCAATAGATATGGGGGAGGGACCCTGAGTTTGCTGCCTCAAGTGGAATGGAGTCCGAATGCCCTGACAAGAAAGAAGGCCGGATTTCCCTGCAGTGGCTTGAATGCAGGCTCGTCTTTCATTGCACAAGATGAAGGGATGTCTGAATCCAATACGGAGACCCTAGAGAAAGCCTTAAGTCCTGGCCTCATCACGCCAGGAGGTCTCACATCCCTTTGACATGGAGGTAGGTGGAATTCAATGTTTCAAAAGGTGATGACGCCTGACTCCTCTTGAAAATTGATAGGAATCCCAGTCTCACTGTGGCAACTGGAAAGGAACCCTGGGTCTCCCGCCTCACATTGAGAAGCGTCCCTAATGCCCTGCCAAGCCTCGAAGAGATTCCTGAGGTGTCCCTCGTAACTAGACAGGAGTCCTGACGTCGCTGAACAAACATGAGTTTTGAAGGGCCATCCCCGCCGTACCTGGAGAATATACCCCAGGTTCGCACCGCAACTCGAGAGAAACCATGAGACTGCCTTCTCGCCGCGAGATGAGGCTTGATTCCCCTGCATTGCATGCAGAGCAATTCCGTGTTCCCCATCAAATACATAAGGAGCCATTACTTGCTTGATGGAATTCCAGAGAGTCCCCAAGAACACTGTCTCAAGTCCAGAGGGACCCTGATGTCACTGCAGCAATGGGAAATAGCTTCGTGTATCCCAAATCAACTCGAGATGAGTCCCTATTCCACTGCATTGGCTTCAGAGCCATCCCGTGTTCCGCATCAAACACGACAAGTGGGTTGGCTTCCTTTAGGCAACTGCAGAGATTCCCCGAGAACACTGTCCCAAGTCTAGAAGAACACCAAGTTCAGCACAGCAACTCGAGGAAAGCTCCATGTACCCCAAATCATCTTGAAATGAGAGCTGATTCCCTGGCTTCCACTCAAGAGGTATGCCACCATTCCACAAGCACAACCAGAGGAGGTGTCTCTCAGCAGTAAGTATGTGGGAGGGACCCTGAGTTTGCTGCCTCAAGTGGAATTGACCCTGAGACGCCCTGACTCGAAAGAAGGTCCGATTTCCCTACAGTGGCTTGAATGCAGGCTCATCTTTCATCTCACAGGATGAAGGGATGTGTGAATCCCCTATGGAGAGCATAGAGAAAGTCCTAGGTCCCCGCCTCTTATCGACAGGAGGCCTCACATCCCGTTGACACCTCGAGAGGCATGCAGAATTCAATGATTCAAAAGGTGATGATGCCTGACTCCTCTTGAAAATTGGTAGGAATCCCAATATCCCTGTGGCAACTGGAAAGGGACCCTGGGTCTCCCTCCTCACCTCGAGAAGTGTGCTGATTGCCCTGCCAAGCCTCAAGGAGATTCCTGTGTCCCTCATAACTAGACAGGAGTCCTCAAATTGTCCAAGAACACTAGAGCAAACAAGCCCATTCATAACTGGTAAAGATTGAAATAGACACCTGGCCACGGAGGGTATACTGATAGTAAACTCTCCTACAGAAACATACTCAAGATACTGGTGGGATGCATGCACAGCCCCCTTTGGAAGACAGTCTGACAGTTGTTTCAGTAACCACATGGGACAAGCACTGAATTCCATACATGACAAGTGGTGGAAGCCAGGTATCTTACCATTGGAATGGTAAGTTATGGATAAACAAAAGGAAAGGTTACAAGATTCATGGAGACATCATCACAAATTACCCTCAACTGAATATATAAGCTGGAATACATGTATATATTTCCAAATATTGTCAGCTGAGCATATTTAGCTCCTACATGTATGTTTTAAATATCACTCTATAATGAAAAAGAACAGGAAATGTCCCTGGTGGCCCAGTGGTAAAGGATCTGCCTACCAATGCAGGGAACACTGGTTCAACCCCTGGTCCTAGAGGATTCCACATGCCCAGGGGCAACTAAGCCCCCGTACAACTATTGAAGTACTTGCATGCTCCAGAGCCCAAGTTCTGCAACCAGAGAAAGCGCTGCAATGAGAAGCCATGGCAAGTCAACTAGAGGGTAGCCTCTGCTCACTACAACTAGGCATCTAGCTACAAAGACCCAGCATTGTCAAAAATAATTCCGTGTTTAAAAAAAAGGACAGAAATTCTTTGAATAAACGATTGAGACTAGGGGCGAGACAGTAAATATATAAGCTAGAATAATCTTAAAGTATGAGGAAGTAAAGAAAGTAAAGACAACTATCAAGCTGTCCAAGCTGATAAAAATGAATGATTACACAGTTTTATCTGTATACACTAGCAAATAATAATCTGAAAAGGAATTTAAAAAAACAATTTCCTTTTGATAGTGTCAACATTAATAAAATATTTTGCCATGGGTGTAATGAGGATGACAAGACTGGCACATTGGAAATTATACACGATTGCTGAAAAATATCCTGAATACATGCACAGATATTCCATAGCGATGGAAAGACTTAAGATGGCAATACCATGGAATGCATCTTCAATCTGAAATGAAGATTCAATATGAATTACAAAAGACTGAAAGGCCATTGCTGAACCACAAAAGGCGCCAGGATTTTTGGCCTCCAGAGGAGAAGAATTCAATCCAGGGCCAGTTGACAAAGCTTGATCGCTCAGAGCTTTTGTGTCATAAAGTTTTATTAAAGTATAAAAGAGATAGAGAAAGCTGCTGACATAGACATCAGACGGGGGCAGTAAGAGTACCCCCTGCTAGTCTTTAGGCAGATGTTATACAGCCACTAGCAGTCTGCTAATGAAAGAAAGGCAATGTCTCAGAGAATGACACCAGGCCCCTCACCCACAACATGCATTGAGATAATATTGGCAGCAGGTGAGTCATCCCGGGCCATAGAATGATTGACATGAATTTTGAAGAAAGGCAGATTTCCAAGCAAATATATCATTTCATTAACATAGATTAGGAGAACAGGTATGAGTAAAACATATTGGTTTGTCAAGTCGGTTCTGAGCCTTTAGGGGGAACCGACCTGAAGACAGAGTCTAGCAGAAATACGTAGTATATTAACATAGCTTAAGACAAACCTTTCCTTAAGACAAAATGCATTGCTTAGCTGAAGGTTTGAGAAAAGTTAAGTTCAGGTGGAGCCAGGAGTCGTCATAGCAACACAAAATTTTAAGAGAAACCTCTTAAATTTGTATTGAGAAGGGGAAAAAATGTAGCACTCGTTTCGTTCCTCCAGCTGCTTGAGAGATGAAAAAACGTCTGACACTTGCAGCCTATTCCCTCTGTCTGGAGACCCCTGGCCTTCCTGCCTATTACCCTCTCCAGGCCTTTAGGAAGCAGTATACAAGCTGACCCTAACATACACGTGGAATAACAAGGGACTCCAAAGAATCCAAACAATCACATGAGTCTGCAGTTCAAAGGTCCTATGGTATGCTGTGCTAAGTCGCTTCAATCACGTCTGACTGTCAGAGCCCACCAGGCTCCTCTGTCCATGGGAATTTTCCAGGCAAGAATACTGGAGTGGGCTGGGTGCCCTCCTCCAGGGGATCTTCCCAACCCAGGGATAGGATTCCTGCATTGGCAGGTAGGTTCTTTACCACTAGCACCACCTGGGGAAAAAGTGCCTAAAGGAGATCATGGAAACCCATTTAGGAAAAGGGACTCAGAGGAAAGACAGTGAGGGAAGGAAACTCTTAATCACACTCAGAGAAGCCCAGCAGGTAGTTCTGCAGGTGGAAGAGGAGGAGGAAGCATGCTGGAGCTGTGTAGAAGATGAAAGAGGGAACTAAAGCAGGGGCCCCCAACCTCTAGGATCTAATGCCTGATGATCTGAGGTGGAGCTGGTGAAATAATAATAGAAATAAGAGTTTGATCACTCAGCCATGTCCAGCCCTTGGTAGCCCACCAGGCTCCTCAGTCCATTGAATTCTTCAGGCAAGAATACTGGAGTGGGCTGTCATTTCCTTCTCCAGGGGATTTCCCTGACCCAGGGATTAAACCCGGGTCTCCCTCATTGCAGGCAGACTCTTTACCAACTGAGCCTCCAGGGAACAGAAACAGAAATAGAGTGCACAATAAATGGACTGCACTTGAAACATCCCAAAACCTTGCCCCACCCCTGTCTGTCAAAAAATTGTCTTCCAAAAAAACTCCCAAGTTCAAGGAAGGAACTTCAAGTGTACTCAGCTGTCCTAGATTGCTGGTTTAGGGAGATCCTGAAGTGGGGATGTCCCAAGAGGTAGACCCTCCCTTGTGTGGAGTCTGCAATAGACCTCTGATAGCCTTGGTGATGATCAGAGAGATTTGTTTCATTTTTTAAAAATATCCTTGTGGGTACCAACTGGGACCATCACTGTTCTAATATACCTCATAGTGTTGCTGACACTACAGATACAATTGTGTGACATTGAACTTATTCAATAAAAATGATGAAGCATCTGCCCTGTGCCCAGCACTTTCCAAGGGCTGGGAAGTACAATGAAAATACTCCATAAGATGCACAGCTGGTAGGCACATTCTTTCAAAAAGCCTTTTTCATTTCCACCAATAGTTTATTCTCAATGTCAACCCTTGCCACTTAATGACCATGCTGGGTAGGAAGCTCATTAAAAACCCAGGAGCCAGTGTTCCTGGAAGGATATCCCATTCTCCCTTGGACAGTCCTCCGCCCTCTCCGACTCTCAGTTTCCTCATCTGCGAAATCATGGACAACTGACTATAATTCATCACCAGAACCCAAGCCTATTGAGGGGGAGGGGAAATATTACTCCAAGGCCTGGATGATAGACCAGATTGAAAGAAAAATATGCCATTTCTGGTTTTCAGTCAAACAGACAAATACAATGAAGAAAGGAGTCCCTGGCCCTGTGGGATTTGCCTAGGGGTCTAGTCTGGGAAATTCTTACACATCAGGAGATGGCTCTGAGCTGGATTTCCACAAACAAGAACATCCATGCAAAGGACAAGCCTGCAGAGCTCTGTGCCCATTGGTCACAAGAGACTGCCTCCCGATGGCCAGCAGCATTTACAAGTGACCTCCTAAGACCTTCACCAAACTCCTGGGGCACCTCTGGCTTTTCTGTTTCCCTCACTTTTCTGACCCTTTTCTTTAAAAAATGCACATTTCTTCATAGAATGCCACAGTGGAAGGAAAATAGGCCTTCAAGTTTGAGGCCTCAATTTGCAGAAAACTTGGAGCTGCTTGTTTTTTTTTTTTTTTTAATTAAAGCACCACATAAATTAAAAATTTTACATGTTCTAATTATTCAGTTCCAAAACACCAAACTTATTGCACAGGGTCCCCATGGAAAGGCCCCCTCTCAGCAGGACAGCCACAGATTCCCCCATGAAAGGGCAGCAAGGTGCCCTCCTCCCTTCTCTCCTGCCTGGGTGGCCACCAGGTTTTTAAATACATGCACCCTACTAAGTTTCTAGGATGCAATTCGTGGACCCTTCCCTTTCCTGTCCCAGCAGGTGGTCAAGGGCCTGCTGGCCTGCAAAGTGCTGGAAGCAGGGCTGGGTCAGCCGGCCAGACTAAGGGTTGTGGAGTCCCAGCTGGTGAAATTACCAGGCAGGATAAATCCCTTGGACTTCCAGCAGGCACTATGCTGCATGGGAAAATAGATAGATATAACCAGCCTGGAGCCTCAGGGTGGGACCTAAAGTTCGATTTTGTTTTCTCCAATGTTAAATGATACAAGCAAGGGCCTTTGAGACTGTTGTTTTCTTTTCTAAGCCCAAAGACTCCTTCAGTTACTAATGTAGGTATCCTAGAAACTATGTGACATCCATGAAAATCTGATATGTCCTGGTAAAATGCTGTCAGTTATAATTCTAGTTATCATATTAAAGTGTTTCAAGTCACAGCAGTGACTATTTTGTCACTTTTTTTGTCAATTTTTATTTTGTCAATTTTGTCAATTTTTATTTTGTCAATTTTTATCTAATCAGGTTTTAAACATGCCTTCCATGGTTTCACACTGATGCCTTTGCAAAAATACTGCTACCTCAAGATACATGGAAAAGACTTTCCTGAGCTTACCCATAAACAACGCTTTTTGTTTGTTATCTGGTAAGCTGGTACCAGACTGGAATTTAGTCTACTCTCTAGGTTAAGAGAACACAGCTTTCTTAGAATGCAGCTTTTAATCACAGATGATGAATTTATTTACCTTTCAGTGATTTATATTTGTTTTTATCATCTGTTTTTTTTTTTTTTTTTTTTTTACTTCCGTAAAATAAATAAGCATTATTTAAGTACGGTACATGTAGGATGGACCAAGATTTCCCCACTCCTGCAAATTCCCTTAATCCCTCAGATTCTTCTCTTGGGACCAAGGTCTCACTTTCCTCCAGAGGGACAATCCAAGCTTTTTATCAGCTAGCTGATCTGCCCCTGATATCAGAGTCAATTTGAGCATGAGTTGGTCTATAATTTAGGCATGAAACTGTGATTACATAAAAGAAAGATGACTTTTTGATGGAGGATGTCCATGATATTCCTTGAACTTCAGAGAAAATTGGTTAAAATGAAACTTTTTTCCCTTGGAAACAGCAAAGGCAGTTCTTTTAGCATATGCAATTGAAAACATCTAGGTTGTTAGCTCAGTTTTCATTCCAGTCTCAAAGAAAGGCAATGACAAAGAATGTTCAAACTGTCACACAACTGGACTCATCTCACATGCTAGTAAAGTAACACTCAAAATTCTCCAAGCCAGGCTTCAGCAATATGTCAACCGTGAAATTCCAAATGTTCAAGATGGATTTAGAAAAGGCAGAGGAACCAGAGATCAAATTGCCAAAATCCACTGGATAATTGAAAAAGCAAGAGAGTTCCAGAAAAACACTTATTTCTGCTTTGTTGACTATGCCAAAGCCTTTGACTGTGTATATCACAATAAACTGGGGAAAATTCTGAAAGAGATAAGAATACCAGATCACCTGACCTGCCTCTTGAAAGACCTATATGCAGGTCAGGAAGAAACAGAACTGGACCTGGACCAACAGACTGGTTCTAAATAGGAAAAGGAATATGTCAAGGCTGTATATTGGCACCCTGCTTATTTAACTTATATCTGCTTATATATAGGGCATCATGAGAAATGCTGCACTGGATGAAGCACAAACTGGAATCAAGATTGCTGGGAGAAATATCAATAACCTCAGATATGCAGATGACACCACCCTGATGGCAGAAATTGAAGAACTAAAGAGCCTCTTGATGAAAGAGAAAGAGGAGAGTGAAATAGTTAGCTTAATGCTCAGCGTTCAGACAACTAAGATCATTGCATCCAGTCTCATCACTTCTTGGCAAATAGATGAGAAAACAATGGAAACAGTGGCAGATTTTATTTTTCGGGGCTCGGATATCATTGCAGATGGTGACTGCAGCCATGAAATTAAAAGATGCTTACGACTTGGAAGGAAAGTGATAACCAAACTAGACAGCATATTAAAAAGCTGAGACATTGCTTTGCCAACAAAGATCCGTCTAGTCAAGGCTAAGGTTTTTCCATGTCATGTATGGATGTGAAAGATGGACTATAAAGAAAGTTGACAGCCAAAGATTTGATGCTTTTGCACTGTGGTGCTGAAGAAGATGCTTGAAGTTTGCTTAGACTATAAGAGGACCCAACCACTCCATCCTAAAGGAAATCAGGTCTGAATATACAGTGGAAAGACTAATATTGAACCTGAAACTCCAATACTTTGGCCACTAGATGTGAAGAGCTGACTCATTTGTAAGTTACTTTGATTTGCCTGTGAGTGTGGGCGCCCTACCTGGGCACAGGGCCTCAGGGGCCATTGCCACTGAATCATGACCTCCACGCAAGCACATTCCAGCTGTGTGACACTCAGCATGCAGGAGACTGGGAAAGCTATCTTCCTTGGAGGAAGGAAAGTCATACACAGAGTGTGTTTTCAGGCCTCTATTTGCAGCAAGTGTTTTGCTTCTCAGATGTCAGACCTGCAGGCCTGCCCCAAGGACCTCAATTCCAGAGTCAGGGCCATGTGTCTCCCTGCACATTCCGAGCCTTGCAAACACATTCCTGGGTCAGAGAGGTGCTTCCCATGAGGAAGAAGGCTGCGGGAGTGTGTCTGAGGGGGCCAGGTGGCATGCTGGGGTCACCTGGTTGAGGGCACCTTGCACATCCATTGGGCCCCAGGAGAGCAGTTATGGACTCGCCCCTTGCTTGAGATATCCCAAAGCAAGGAGCAATGCTAGCTGTATCAGAAGGAGGAAAACAGCAATGGGATGGATTTTCAAGCAGTTGCTAGGTCACACTGTGTTAGGGTTCCCCAGGAGACATGTGAGAATTTTGGCCCCTAGGCCCGGTATCTAGGGGTGTGCACAGGGTGTTTTCCCCACAGGATCCAAAATGTTCCAGACAGACCTAGGCTCAATAGCTGTTGCTAGGCTGCACCGCTTTAGGCACACCGAGAGAAGCAGGCACACTGTGGCCCCGAGGTCCGGTATGCAGGTTCACATATGGGGTGTGTCCCCGTAGGAGCCAAGAATTTTCCTGACAGTCCTAGGCTCCCTAGAGCACTCAGGTCTGCTCAGAGGACCGAAGTTCCAGAGGCAGGGTCGTGTATCTCCCCTTCCCTTTGTGATCCTTGCAAAGACATTCCAAGCTGATAGTGGTACTACCCATGAAGAAGCAAGCAGTGGGAGTATATTTGACATGACTGGGTGCCTTGATGGGCTCAGCTCCTCAAGGGGGCCTTTCCTCTCAAAGTAGGCCCCATGTCCGCTTGAGGACGGGGTTGGGCCCTCTTCCCTCCACACTGCCAAAGGGTGGAACAAAGCTAGGTGTCAGAGGTAAGAAAGGAGCAATTGGATGGATTTTCAAGCTCTCACTAGGCTGTACTGCTTCAAGGCCCACTCGAGCAAAACAGGCGCCCTGTGGCCCCTAGGTCAGGTATGCAGGTTCACACACAGGGTGTGTTCCCGTCAAAGCCAAGAATTTTCTGACAGACCTAGGCTCACTAGAATTGTCCTACAGAGCAAAGGGGATGGAAGAGATGTGTGGAGGTGGGTCTGCCTTCCCCTGTGAGTGTGGGGCTACTCCCTATGGCCCCAAGTTGAGGGATAACTGCAACTAAGAAAGGAACTCCAAGAAGGAACTCCAAGAAGCGCTTTTCCAGGAGGCTGGGACAGGGAGTCCGCAGGATGCAGGGAAAGGGAGCCTTCTTCAGGGAAGAAGAGGCAGCCACTCGGGGTGTGTTTGCAAGCCTCTTTGGAAGGCACAGTTTCGCTGATAAAATTGAATTCCAGTTCTGCTCAGAGGACTGAAATTTCAGAGGCAGGGCCATGTATCTCCCCTTCCCTTTTCAATCCTTGCAAAGACATTCCTAGCTGATAGTGATACTGCCCATGAGGAAGTAAGCAGCTGGAGTGTGTTTGACATGACTGGGTGCCTTCCTGGGCTCAGCTCCTCAAGGGGACTTTCTACTCAAAGTAGGCCCATTGCCTACTTGGGGAGAGGGTATGGAAGGTTTGCTTCCAAATGGCGAAAAGGTGGAGCAAATCTAGCTTTGTCAGAGGTACGTAAAGTGCAATTTAATGGATTTTCAAGCTGTTGCCAGGCAACACCGCTTCAGGGTCCCCTCTCCCAGAAGAAAACAGGCGCCCTGTGGCCCCTAGGTCTGGTATGCAGATTAACACACAGGATGTGTCCCCACAGGAGCCAAGAGTTTTCCTACCAGGCCTAGGCTTACTAGAGCTCTACTATAGAGCAAAGGGGATGGAACAGAAGTGTGGATGTGACTTTGCCTTTACCTTTGACTGTGAGGCCCCTCCATAAGGTCCCAGGCGAAATTGCCCTCGCCCTTGCCCTAACCCTAACCCCAACACGACACCCTAACCCTAACCAACACCGTAACCCTATCCCAGAACCTAACACCAACCCGACCCCCTAACCCTAACCTGACACACTAATCCTAACGCATCATCCCAACGCTAACCTGACACCTTCACCCCTCAGCCCTCACCCTCACCCACACCCCTAACTTCTAACCCCTAAGCCACAATGTAACCCACACCCTAATCCACACCCTTAACCTAACCCACACCCTCCCCCCCACCCTACTCACACCCTCAACCCTAGACTTAACCTGCATCATCTTCAATTTCAGCACTTCTCATGCATCACAAAAGACAAGGGAGTCATATTTCAAACGTGAATCCAAGACCCATTAACCACATAACAGGAATATAAACACTGTGAACACATCATTTAAATCACTTGCACCACCAAATACCTCTCCACCACATATCATATCAATAACAGTGGAACTCATGTATGCCATACATATTGTAACATAGCAATCTAATACCCAACAGTAATATGGGTAATTATATACACAAGATATATTTAAACCAAAAATATTTAAACAAATTCCAGTTTTTACGATGGTTTTAATCCTCGCAAAAGTAGGATTAACAGCATGTTTTTCCACTAGGATCCAAAGCATTGAGCAAAATTGCCGAGGTCCAGCCCCAGCAGGACCAGGAATACCCAAGGGATGAGTGGCGTCAGCGAGGAAGAAGACAGACAGAAGACACACAGATGTTGCATAGAAGAGGTAGCTTTTTTTTTTTAATTTTTAGGATAGCTCAGTTTTTTTTTTTTTTTTAATTTTATTTTATTAGTTGGAGGCCAATTACTTCACAACATTTCAGTGGGTTTTGTCATACATTGACACGAATCAGCCATAGAGTTACACGTATTCCCCATCCCGATCCCCCCTCCCACCTCCCTCTCCACCCGACTCCTCTGGGTCCTCCCAGTGCACCAGGCCCGAGCACTCGTCTCATGCATCTCACCTGGGCTAGTGATCTCTTTCACCATAGATAAAATACATGCTGTTCTTTTGAAACATCCCACCCTCACCTTCTCCCACAGAGTCCAAAAGTCTGTTCTGTACTTCTGTGTCTCTTTTTCTGTTTTGCATATAGGGTTATCATTACCATCTTTCTAAATTCCATATATATGTGTTAGTATGCTGTAATGTTCTTTATTTTTCTGGCTTACTTCACTCTGAATAATGGGCTCCAGTTTCATCCATCTCATTAGAATTGATTCAAATGAATTCTTTTTAATGGCTGAGTAATATTCCATGGTGTATATGTACCACAGCTTCCTTATCCATTCATCTGCTGATGGGCATCTAGGCTGCTTCCATGTCCTGGCTATTATAAACAGTGCTGCAATGAACAATGGGGTGCACGTGTCTCTTTCAGATCTGGTTTCCGTGGTGTGTATGCCCAGAAGTGGTATTGCTGGGTCAAATGGCAGTTCTATTTCCAGTTTTTTAAGAAATCTCCACACTGTTTTCCATAGTGGCTGTACTAGTTTGCATTCCCACCAACAGTGTAAGAGGGTTCCCTTTTCTCCACACCCACTCCAGCATTTATTGCTTGTAGACTTTTGGATAGCAGCCATCCTGACTGGCGTGTAATGGTACCTCATTGTGGTTTTGATTTGCATTTCTCTAATAATGAGTGATGTTGAACATCTTTTCATGTGTTTGTTAGCCATCTGTATGTCTTCTTTGGAGAAATGTCTGTTTAGTTCTTTGGCCCATTTTTTGATTGGGTCATTTATTTTTCTGGAATTGAGCTTCAGGAGTTTCTTGTATATTTTTGAGATTAATCCTTTGTCTGTTTCTTCCTTTGCTATTATTTTCTCCCAATCTGAGGGCTGTCTTTTCACCTTACTTATAGTTTCCTTTGTAGTGCAGAAGCTTTTAAGTTTCATTAGGTCCCATTTGTTTATTTTTGCTTTTATTTCCAATATTTTGGGAGGTGGGTCATAGAGGACCCTGCTGTGATTCATGTCGGAGAGTGTTTTGCCTAAGTTCTCCTCTAGGAGTTTTATAGTTTCTGGTCTTACATTTAGATCTTTAATCCATTTTGAGTTTATTTTTGTGTGTGGTGTTAGAAAGTGTTCTAGTTTCATTCTTTTACAGGTGGTTGACCAGTTTTCCCAGCACCACTTGTTAAAGCAGTTGTCTTTTTTCCATTGTATATCCTTGCCTCCTTTGTCAAAGATAAGGTGTTCATAGGTTCGTGGATTTATCTCTAGGCTTTCTATTCTGTTCCATTGATCTATATTTCTGTCTTTGTGCCAGTACCATACTGTCTTGATGACTGTGGCTTTGTAGTAGAGACTGAAGTCAGACAGGTTGATTCCTCCAGTTCCATTCTTCTTTCTCAAGATTACTTTGGCTATTCGTGGTTTTCTGTATTTCCATACAAATTGTGAAATTATTTGTTCTAGTTCTGTGAAAAATACCGTTGGTAGTTTGATAGGGATTGCATTGAATCTATAGATTGCTTTGGGTAGAATAGCCATTTTGACAATATTGATTCTTCCAATCCATGAACACGGTATGTTTCTCCATCTGTTTGTGTCCTCTTTGATTTCTTTCATCAGTGTTTTATAGTTTTCTATGTACAGGTCTTTTGTTTCTTTAGGTAGATATACTCCTAAGTATTTTATTCTTTTTGTTGCAATGGAGAATGGTATTGTTTCCTTAATTTCTCTTTCTGTTTTTTCATTGTTAGTATATAGGAATGCAAGGGATTTCTGTGTGTTAATTTTATATCCTGCAACTTTACTATATTCATTGGTTAGCTCTAGTAATTTTCTGGAAGAGTATTTAGGGTTTTCTATGTAGAGGATCATGTCAACTGCAAACAACGAGAGTTTCACTTCTTCTTTTCCTATCTGGATTCCTTTTACTTCTTTTTCTGCTCTGATTGCTGTGGCCAAAACTTCCAAGACTATGTTGAATAATAGTGGTGAGAGTGGGCACCCTTGTCTTGTTCCTGATTTCAGGGGAAATGCTTTCAATTTTTCACCATTGAGGGTGATGCTTGCTGTGGGTTTGTCATATATAGCTTTTATTATGTTGAGGTATGTTCCCTCTATTCCTGCTTTCTGGAGAGTTTTAATCATAAATGAGTGTTGAATTTTGTCAAAGGCTTTCTCTGCATCTATTGAGATAATCATATGGTTTTTATCTTTCAATTTGTTAATGTGGTGTATTACTTTGATTGATTTGCAGATATTGAAGAATCCTTGCATTCCTGGGATAAAGCCCACTTGGTCATGGTGTATGATTTTTTTAAGATGTTGTTGGATTCTATTTGCTAGAATTTTGCTAAGGATTTTTGCATCTATGTTCATCAGTGATATTGGCCTGTAGTTTTCTTTTTTTGTGGCATCTTTGTGTGGTTTTGGAATTAGGGTGATGGTGGCCTCATAGAATGAGTTTGGAAGTTTACCTTCTTCTGCAATTTTCTGGAAGAGTTTGAGTAAGATAGGTGTTAGCTCTTCTCTAAATTTTTGGTAGAATTCAGCTGTGAAGCCATCTGGCACTGGGCTTTTGTTTCCTGGAAGATTTTTGATTACAGTTTCGATTTCCTTGCTTGTGATGGGTCTGTTAAGATCTTCTATTTCTTCCTGGTTCAGTTTTGGAAAGTTATACTTTTCTAAAATTTGTCCATTTCATCCAAGTTGTCAATTTTATTGGCATAGAGCTGCTGGTAGTAGTCTCTTATGATCCTTTGTATTTCAGTGTTGTCTCTTGTGATCTCACCCTTTTCATTTCTTATTTTGTTAATTTGGTTCTTCTCTGTTTCTTAATGAGTCTTGCTAATGGTTTGTCAATTTTGTTTATTTTTTCAAAAAACCAGCTTTTAGCTTTGTTGATTTTTGCTATGGTCTCTTTAGTTTCTTTTGCATTTATTTCTGCCCTAATTTTTAAGATTTCTTTTCTTCTGCTAACCCTGGGGTTTTTCATTTCTTCCTTCTCTAATTGCTTTAGGTGTAGAGTTAGGTTATTTATTTGGCTTTTTTCTTGTTTCTTGATGTAAGCCTCTAATGCTATGAACCTTCCCCTTAGCACTGCTTTTACAGTGTCCCATAGGTTTTGGGTTGATGTGTTTTCATTTTCATTCATTTCTATACATATTTTGATTTCTTTTTTGATTTCTTCTATGATTTTTTGGTTATTCAGAAGCGTGTTATTTAGCCTCCATATGTTTGAATTTTTAACAATTTTTTTCCTGTAATTGAGATCTAATCTTACTGCACTGTGGTCAGAAAAGATGACTGGGATGATTTCAATTTTTCTGAATTTTCCAAGACCAGATTTATGGCCCAGGATGTGATCTATTCTGGAGAATGTTCTGTGTGGACTTGAGAAAAAGGTGAAATTGATTGTTTGGGGGTGAAATGTCCTATAGATATCAATTAGGTCTAGCTGGTCCATTGTATCATTTAAGGTTTGTGTTTCCTTTTTGATTTTCTGTTTAGTTGATCTATCCATAGTTGTGAGTGGGGTATTAAAGTCTCCCACTATTATTGTGTTACTATTCATTTCCTCTTTCATACTCATTAGCGTGTGCCGTACATATTGCGGTGCTCCTATGTTGGGTGCATATATATTTATAATTGTTATATCTTCTTCTTGGATTGATCCTTTGATCATTATGTAGTGTCCTTCTTTGTCTCTTTTCACATCCTTTATTTGAAAGTCTATTTTATCTGATATGAGTATTGTGACTCCTGCTTTCTTTTGGTCTCCATTTGCGTGAAATATTTTTTTCCAGCCCTTCACTTTTAGTCTGTATGTGTCTCTGGTTTTGAGGTGGGTCTCTTGTAGACAGCATATATAAGGGTCTTGTTTTTGTATCCATTCAGCCAATCTTTGTCTTTTGGTTGGGGCATTCAACCCATTTACATTTAAGGTAATTATTGATAGGTGTGGTCCCGTTGCCATTTACTTTGTTGTTTTGGGTTCATGTTTATACAACATTTCTGCATTTCCTGTCTAGAGAAGGTCCTTTAGCATTTGTTGAAGAGCTGGTTTGGTGGTGCTGAATTCTCTCAGCTTTTGCTTGTCTGTAAAGCTTTTGATTTCTCCTTCATATCTGAATGAGATCCTTGCTGGGTACAGTAATCTAGGTTGTAGATTATTTTCTTTCATTACTTTCATTATGTCCTGCCATTCCCTTCTGGCCTGGAAGGTTTCTATTGGTAGATCAGCTGTTATCCTTATGGGAATTCCTTTGTGTGTTATTTGTTGTTTCTCCCTTGCTGCTTTTAGTATTTGTTCTTTGTGTTTGATCTTTGTTAATTTGATTAATATGTGTCTTGGAGTGTTTCGCCTTGGGTTTATCCTGTTTGGCACTCTCTGGGTTTCTTGGACTTGGGTGGCTATTTCCTTCCCCATTTTAGGGAAGTTTTCAGCTATTATCTCCTCGAGTATTTTCTCATGGCCTTTCTTTTTGTCTTCTTCTTCTGGGACTCCTATGATTCGAATGTTGGGGCGTTTCACATTGTCCCAGAGGTCCCTGAGGTTGTCCTCATTTCTTTTGATCATTTTTTCTTTTTTCCTCTCTGCTTCATTTATTTCCACTATTCTATTGTCTACCTCACTTATCCTATCTTCTGTCTCCATTATTCTACTCTTGGTTCGCTCCAAAGTGTTTTTGATCTCATTCATTGCATTATTCATTTTTAATTGACTCTCTTTTATTTCTTCTAGGTCTTTGTTAAGCATTTCCTGCATCTTTTCAATCTTTGTCTCCAGGCTATTTATCTGTAACTCCATTTTGTTTTCAAGATTTGGATCATTTTTATTATCATTATTCTAAATTGTTTTTCAGATAGATTCCCTATCTCCTCCTCTTTTGTTTGACTTGGTGGGCACTTGTCATATTCCTTTACCTGTTGGGTATTGCACTGTTCTTGCACTAGTGCACATGGCAAGTATTAGGTTCGGTTTCTAAGTGAGCAACTAATGGTTACATTCACAGCTGGCCACTGAGGTACTTAATGGGAGAGGCGAACCCAGGTCTGCAAAGCAGTAGCCAACATGAAATCAGCTATTGTCATTGTAGCCAAGTTCCTTGAATTTGTAGTGTTATTTGCGGTGTTCTTCAAGAAGATGCCTTCGCCCTGCCAGTAAGACATATTTCCATAACACATAGCCATGCACTCAATCGATGTGCATCCTCCAGTAAAGCCCAGCCCCGATGTCTTAGAGGAGCCTCTCTGCCCATTGTCATAAGCCAGTCTAATTTTGTGTGAGACCGTGAAAACTCAGTGTCTTTATTACGCTTGTGCTTCTGACGGGAGGTCTGAGAAGGCACTTCTGAAGGTTTATTCCTACCAGTCGTTGTCATATTTATCGAGTCTTTATTTTATATTTTTTTCTTATTTTTTACTTCTACCAGTTTCTTGCTACCAACCCGTCTCCCTCCACCCTCGTGCACACACGATCAGTCATGGAATCCCGTGGACTTCAGCCCGCCAGACTCCTCTGTCCATGGATTTTTCCAGCCAAGAATACTGGAGTGGGTTGCCATTTCCTTCTCCATGTATGGAGTCTTTAAAGATTCCGTCACTGAGGTGTTGCTTCTCAACTTGTATATGCACTTTCACCCTAAGTGCAGTAGAAGTCATCCCCACTTCCCAACATGTCTGTCTTCCGACCTCTGGAGAATGTATTGCTTGAGTTCACCACAGCGTCAGGATATTCTAGAAAGCCTTCTGATTGCAGTCTCTTCAGGAGGTTACAAGTGTTAAACCTCAGGATTTTACAAAGCACTTTTTACAACCTCAGCTGAAAGGGAAGTCAACACTCAGTGAAAGTCACAGGCTTCCATGGCCTGGACTTGATTATGGGTTGTACTTTCATAATCATCGTGTTTCATATATCAACTAAGATGTCACTGAGAATTTTTTTTTTCTCATCGTTCTATCTTTCATGTTTATTTAGATATATTATGGGGTTTCCCATATATCCTCCATTAGGGATGAGGTTCTTAAGACAGTAGAACTTACTGCACCTGACTTCCAGTTAGCTGTGTTAGGACAGGAAAAAGAATGACCAGCTGCTGGATTCTTAAGGTTATGTGTGAAAACATTATTCGTTTTCCTGTGTGCAGTCATCCGATTCTAACTTTCTGAAGTAGGCATTCAGAAAAATCACAAAACCGACTAACTACAAGGCGGTCTCCCATGCAAGTACTGACCAGGCCCGGCCCTACTCAATTTCCCAGATCAGAGGAGATAGGGCACGTTCAGGGTGCTATGGCCTTAGACCGAGGCGGCTGTCAGGCGCCCCAAGAGCTCCGCGTTGCGCCTCCCTTGCGTTCTGACCTGCCCTTCGGGCCTGGGGCCACAGCTCTCGAGCTGGCGTGCGCCGCACTTGAGCCGCACGACCCGCGACTGGACTCCGACCAACCAGGGCCGGCAGCTCAGGGGCCAGCGGAGGGCGCCACGGCCCCGCACACCGCCAGCCCCGGCCAGCACCCGTCTGGCCCGGCCGGGTCCTGGCATACCTGCGGGACCTGGGGTGGGGGGAGGGGGGGTGGGTAGAGCAGCGAGGACTTCTCGGTGCCCCCTCACCCCCTGCCCCCCACCATCCCGTTCACTGCTAAGGGTGACGTGGCTCCGGACGAGCGGGGCTTCGTCCCGGGTCCGCGGTCCCAGGAGCCTCCTGCGGCTTAGAGGCAGCCCAGCCGGGGCCCCAGCCGCACATCCTGCCCGCTGCGCAAGCCCCCTGGAGCACATCAGCCCCGCCTTTTTGCCCTACCGAGACCCGCCCTGCCCCCACACTGCCGGCCCAGTACAAGTCTTTCCTGAGAGAGCAGAGGAGCGAAGCCAGGCACACGGACAGGCACTCGCACGCACCCACGCCAGGTGAGACAGAGGCAGAAAGAGATGAGGGTTCAGAGAGAGACTCGAAGACAGCTTGTGGACAGGGGGTGACTCGGGCAGGATGCCAGGCAGCTGCAGAGGCCACCTGGCCCTGAGCAGCGAATGCGAGGGGGGCAGGGCGAAGCCGCTGAGTAGGGGCGGGCCTGGAGAGGCCCAGGGTGCGAGGGCACCTGAGATCTCCTCGCTCCGCGCCCCGCCCCAGTCCTCCCAACCCGCTGCACGCACGCCACGCCAGGGCACTCTGACACTAGATTCTCTGGAGTTTGGTCACCTGAATTTCTATCCTTGTGCTCAAGTGAGTGATGACAGTGTATTGAACAGCTAGGTCATTTCCAAATAATTTAAGCTTAGAGTTTCACAGGACACGCGGACATGAATGCAGAGACCAGCACCGATGCATGGACACCAACCTTGGTAAATAGACAACCAATGGGAAATTACTGTCTGACTCAGGAGAGCGAAAGAAAGCCGAACAGATGGAATGAAATGAACAGAAACACAAACTTTGCAACTAACACCCTAATTCGATTACAAAAAAAAAAAAAAAAAAAACCAACAACACTCTAACCATTTTAGGAAAACAATAGACCTCTCCATGACCTTTGGTCGGGTGAGGAGTTCTAGCACACGACAAAAAAAGCCACCTTTTCCAAATCGTGAATATGTTAGTTCACACATTGACTTTTACATTGAAATGTGTAACAAATAAACTTAAAATCATTGACTCACTACATAAGCATGGAAGTATTTTAAACATAAAATATGTTCTATAGTATTCAGGAAGCATTTGGCACATGTCTCACTGTATGAGACCCAAAACTGGAACTTAGTTGAAGAGTCAGGATAGTCTAAAAATGAATCCCTAACTAAAAGGAATACACAGGATTATTGTAGATAAAAAAGGTTAAAGAAGAGAAACTAGAAATCAGTCAATAAATGTTTTAGGGGTTAGCTTAGAGTGACTAGCCTCTGTGTGACTTTTTAAATTTTTCATGTTTGCATCTTCCAAATTTTCGATGGTGAGAATAATACTTTCATATCAGTTTCAAAATCAGTCTCACACTAAAGACAGTAAGACTAGAATAAGAAATAAGAAATGCTTGGGGGAAAAAAAAATGCTTGAACTAAAGGTGGTACTGATGAAATTATTTGCAGGGCAGCCAAGGAGTCACAGATGTAGAGAACAGACTTATGGACATGGACAGGGGGGAGGAAGGAGAGGGTGAGATGAATGCAGAGTAACATGAAAAGATATTACCATACGTAAAAACAGATGCCAATGAAATTTGCTGTATGACTCAGGGGACTCAAAGAGGGGCTCTGCAACAAGCTAGGGGTGGAATGGGGAGGGAAATGGGAGAGAGGTTCAGGAGGGAGGAAACATATGTATACCTGTGGCTCATTCATGCTGATGTTTGGCAACAAAATTCTGTAAAGCACCTACCCTTCAATTGAAAGAAAAAGTCATGTTTGGACTTACCAAACAAGGTCTTGTGTACTTCTAGCATGGCCTTCTGTTTCGTGCTGCCACCCTTAACTCATTCTTCAATATCATTAAACAGACTAGTCAAGTTTTTGCCAAAAATATCTTGAGCTCGTGCATTATGCTGATGCACTGCCTTCTCACGATCCAGTTTAGAATGGAGACCAAAGAAATCTTTTGTCGTGTCTTCAAGTATTTGAGGGCACACTATGTGACTTTTAAAAATAAATGTGGATAAGACGGATATGACCAAAGCAATCTAATGACAATATCTGTGCTTCATTAAAGACTTCTGCAGAGAACTAGTAAATTTTATATATAGTATCAGAAGAATTTTTTAAATGCATGCCAACGTTTATTTCTCCTCCGCTAGCCATCTGGACAAGGGAAACTGAGTTTACCAATCAATGTCCATAGTTATGTTCCCTCACCGATTTTTACCCAATATGTGTTACTCAGGCAGGAGACCCTGGTTCAGTTCCTGGGTAAGGAAGAACCGCTGGAGAAGGGATAGGCTACCCACTCCAGTATTAGTGGGCTTTCCTTGTGGCTCAGTTGGTAAAGAATCATTCCTCTTTCACAAGAGTAGGTCAACTCCTCTCAAAGCAAATACAGGATGGTAATAACTATGCAGGACAAAGCTGATTCTGTATATTTATAGTACTCACTAATGAGCTTGACAGAGGTGCTAGATCTGTTACCACATTTCTTTTTCTAAGTAATATCCGCATGTGCGGGTGAAAGTGGCTCAGTTCGTGCCTGATTCTTTGCAGCCCCTTGGACTATAGAGTCCGTGGAATTCTCTAGGCCAGAATACAGGAGTGGGTAGCCTATCCCTTCTCCAGGGGATCTTCCCGACCCAGGACTGAAAGCGGGGTCTCCTGCGTTGCAGGCAGATTCTTTACCAACTGAGCTAGTAGGGCTTCCCTGGTCGCTCAGTTGCTAAAGAATATCTGCATAACTGTCTATCGATTTGGCATTAGCAATCTGTCTGTGAGCAGGGCCGGTCATAAGCAGCTTCTGTGAGAAAACAGAAGCATGTCTGTCTGACTTGCTTCTCCGCGAAGCTTTCAGTGTTCTTGCGCTAGTGCACATGGCAAGTATTAGGTTCGGTTTCTAAGTGAGAAACTAATGGCTACATTCACAGCTGGCCACTGAGGTACATAATGGGAGAGGCGAACCCAGCTCTGCCAAGCAGTAGCCAACATGAAATCAGCTATTGTCATTGTAGCCAAGTTCCTTGAATTTGTAGTGTTATTTGCTGTGTTCTTCAAGAAGATGCTTTCGCCCTTCCATTAAGACATATTTCCATAACACATAGCCATGCACTCTATCGATGTGCATCCTCCAGTAAAGCCCAGCCCCGATGTCTTAGAGGCGCCTCTCTGCACATTGTCATAAGCCAGTCTAATTTTGTGTGAGACCGTGAAAACTCAGTGTCTTTATTACACTTGTGCTTCTGACGGGAGGTCTGAGAAGGCACTTCTGAAGGTTTATTCCTACCAGTCGTTGTCATATTTATCGAGTCTTTATTTTATATTTTTTCTTATTTTTTACTTCTACCAGTTTCTTGCTACCAACCCGTCTCCCTCCACCCTCGTGCACACACGATCAGTCATGGAATCCCGTGGACTTCAGCCCGCCAGACTCCTCTGTCCATGGATTTTTCCAGCCAAGAATACTGGAGTGGGTTGCCATTTCCTTCTCCATGTATGGAGTCTTTAAAGATTCCGTCACTGAGGTGTTTCTTCTCCACTTGTACATGCCATTTCTCCCTAAGTGCAGTAGAAGTCATCCCCACTTCCCAACATGTCTGTCTTCCGACCTCTGCAGAATGTATTGCTTGAGTTCACCACAGCGTCAGGATATTCTAGAAAGTCTTCTGATTGCAGTCTCTTCAGGAGGTTACAAGTGCTTCAAACCTCAGGATTTTACAAAGCACTTTTTACAACCTGAGCTGAAAGGGAAGTCAACACTCAGTGAAAGTCACAGGCTTCCATGGCCTGGACTTGAATATGGGTTGTACTTTCATAATCATCGTGTTTCATATACCAACTAAGATGTCACTGAGAATTTTTTTTTTTTTCTCATCGTTCTATCTTTCATGTTTATTTAGATATACTATGGGTTTTCCTATATACCTTCCGTTAGGGATGAGGGTCTTAAGTCAGTAGAAGTTACTGCAACTGACTTCCAGTTAGCTGTGTTAGGACAGGATAAAGAATGACCAGCGGCTGATTTCTTAAGATTATGACCGAAAACATTATTCGTTTTCCTGTGTGCAGTCATCCGATTCTAACTTTCTGAAGTAGGCATTCAGAAAAATCACAAAACCGCCTAACTACTAGGCGGTCTCCCATGCAAGTACTGACCAGGCCCGGCCCTACTCAATTTCCCAGATCAGAGGACATAGGGCACGTTCAGGGTGCTATGGCCTTAGACCAAGGCAGCTGTCAGACGCCGCAGGAGCCCCGCGTTGCGCCTCCCTTGCGGTCTGACCTGCTGGTCGGGCCTGGGGCTGCAGTTCTCAAGCGGGCGCGCGCTGCACTTGAGCCTCACGACCCGCGACTGGACTCCGGCCGCCCAGAGCCTGCAGCTCGGCGGGCACCGGAGGGCGCCCCCGCTCCGCACACCGCGAGCCCAGGCCAGCACCCGTCTGGCCCGGCCGGTCGGGGACTGGCGTGTCTGCGGAACATGGGGTGGGGGGAGGGCGGTGGGTAGAGCAGCGAGGACATCTCAGTACCCCCTCACCCACTGCCCCCCACCATCCCGTTCGCTGATCAGGGTCAGGTGGCTCCGGACGAGCGGGGCTTCGGCCCGGGTCCGCGGTCCACGGAGCCTCCTGGGACTTAGGGGCAGCCCATCCTGGGCCCCAGGCGCCCGTCCTGCAGGCTGTGCAAACCCCCTGGAGCGCCTCAGCCCCGCCTTTTCGCCCTACCGAGGCCCGCCCTGCCCCCACGTCACGGGCCCAAAACAGGACCTTCCTGGGAGAGCAGACGAGCGACAGCCAGGGACACGGACAGGCACTCGCACGCACCCACGCCAGGTGAGACAGAGGCAGAAAGAGTCGAGGGTTCAGAGAGAGACTGGAAGACAGCGTGTGGGCAGGGGGGGCCTCGTGCAGGATGCCGGGCAGCTGCAGAAACCACCCAGCCCTGAGCAGCCAAAGCGATGGGGGCGGGGGGTGGCCACTGAGCAGCGGCGGACCTGGAGAGGCCCAGGGTGTGAGGACACCTGAGACCTCCGCACTCCGCGCACCGCCCCCTCCCCCCAATCCCCTGCACGCATGCCACGCCGGGGCGCTTTGACACTAGCTTCTCTGGAGTTTTGTCACTTGAATTTCTCTCCCTCTGCTCAACTGAGTGATGACAGTGTATTGAACAGCTAGGTCATTTCCAAATAAATTAAGCTTAGTATTTCACAGGACACCCGGACATGTATGGAGAGACCAGCACGGATGCATGGACACCAACCTTGGTAACTGGACAACCAATGGGAAATTACTGTCTGACTCAGGAGAGAGAAAGAAACCCGAACAGATGGAATGAAATGAACAGAAACACAGGCTTTGCAACTCACACCCTAATTCAATTACCAGAAAATAAACAACACTATAACCATTTTAGAAAAACAATAGACCTCTCCATGACCTTTGGTCGGGTGAGGAGTTCAAACACACAACAAAAAAAAGCCAACTTTTCCAAGTCGTGAATATGTTAGTTCACACATTGACTTTTACATTGAAATGTGTAACAAATAAACTTAAAATCATTCACTCACTACATAAGCATGGAAGTATTTTAAACATAAAAGATGTTCTATAGTATTCAGGAAGCACTTGGCACATCTGTAAGTGTATCAGACCCAAAACTGGAACGTAGTGGAAGAGTCAGGATAGTTTAAAAATGAATCCCTAACTAAAAGGAACACACAGGATTACTGTAGATAAAAAAGGTTAAAGAAGAGAAGCTAGAAATCAGTCAATAAATGTCTTAGGGGTTAGCTTAGAGTGACTAGCCGCTGCGTGACTCTTTAAATTTTTCATGTTTGCAGCTTCCAAATTTTCCATTTTGGGAATAATACTTTCGCCTCCAAACCAGAGTGACTTGGGGAAACAAAGGTAGAAGTCGATAATTTTCTTTGCCTATGTCTGAATATTTACAGTCAGAGGTAGAAAAGGAGGAGTCTGTCCCTTGTCTACATGAGGTCAATCCCCAGGTGTGGGATGTCTCCAGCCCTCGTTTAGCCATAAATGTTCCACCAGTAAAGATTTCTCTGAGACCAAATGCTCCCTAGCCCTGGAAAACACAATATCCCTTAAAACCAGTAGCTCTTGAGGGTCTTAGACCTTTAGTTAACAAATACCGAGATACTGGAACTCGAATCAGCTGTGAGTCCCCCTGCAACACCCCAATCTTGCCCGTTCCAAAACCAGATGTATCTTACCGATTCATCCAGGATCTAAGAGCTGTTAATGAAGCTGTGGTTCCCATCCACCCCATAGTCCCAAACCCATATACCCTCCTATCCCAAGTCCCAGGAAATGCCAAGTACTTCTCAGTCTTGGACCTTCAAGGTGCTTTCTTTTGCATTTCTCTCCATCCTGAATCCCAAAAACTCTTTGCTTTTGAGTGGCGGGACTTGGAAACAAGAGAGACCATACAACTCTCGAGTGGACTCGACTACCCCAAGGGTTTAGGGACAGCCCTCATATCTTCGGGGCAGGGCGGGCCTCGGTTTGGGGACAGGGCGGGGCTGAGGCACTCCAGGGGGTTTGCACAGCCAGCAGGATGGGCGCCTGGACTCGACTACCCCAAGGGTTTAGGGACAGCCCTCATAATTTCGGGACTTCCTCGGGGAGAGAACTAAGGGAATTAACTTTAACAAACAGTAGTCTAATACAGTATGTGGATGACTTTCTCATAGCTAGGCCAGTTTTTACCAGCTCTCAAATGGACCATATTTAATACGCTAACATTCCTGTATGAAAAGGGTTATCGAGTATCCCCCAAGTAGGCTCAGATTAGCTTAACCCAAGTAAAATACCTTGGATTTATAATTACGGAGAGAAAAAGAATGCCTGACCCCGAGGGGAGATCCCTCATCTTAAATACCCCATACCCCCAAACAAAACAACAGCTTAGGGGATTTTTAGGAAGGACCGGGTTTTGCAGGATCTGGGTTCCTAATTATGGCAATCTGGCCAGACCCCTATATGAAAATTTAAGGGGGAAAGAGGAAGAGCCACTCGACTGGCATGAGACCTGCAAGGTGGCCTTTAATGCCCTAAAAGAGTCCATCACTACAGCCCCAGCTTTAGGCCTCCCCAAACTGGAGAAGCATTTTAGACTCTATGTTTCTGGAAGGACAGGAACTGCTCTTGGGGTGTTAGAGCAGATGATGGGGCCCGTATTACAACCTGTGTCTTATCTCTCAAAATAACTAGATGAGGTGGCCAGAGGGTGGCCCACTTGCCGCCGGGCAGTAGCAGCCACCCCTCTTATGGTTAAGGAGGCATCTAAGCTGACCCTGGGTCAGCCCACGACAGTGTATACGCCTCACCGGGTGCAATCATTCTTGGAAACGTATGGGGACAGGTGGATGACAGGGGGAAGGATCACCCAATACCAAGCCCTCCTCCTTGACACTCCAGAAATAAAGTTGAGGGTCTGCCAGACTTTAAATCCAGCAACCTTACTGCCAGATCCCCCTACCTCCCCTCTGGATCACCAATGCATACAAATCACAGACGAGTTATACTCTTCTCGCCGGGACCTATCAGAGACACCTTTATCTGACCCAGAGGAAAACTGGCACACAGATGGCAGCAGTTTTGTAGAAATGGGAGAGAGGAAAGCAGGATATGCTGTAGTGAGCCTGGAAGAAACTAAGGAAGGTGGATCTGTTCCCCCAGACACCTCAGCCCAGAAAGCTAATCATTTTGCCCTGACAAGAGCTTTGGAGTTAGGAGAAGGAAAGAGGATTAATGTGTGTATGGACTCTAAGTATGCTTTCCTCATTCTGCATGCCCGTGCAGCAATTTGGAAAGAAAGAGGGATGCTCAGTGCCCGAAGCTCTGCTATTAAACACAAAGAGTTCATTCTCAGGCTCCTGGAGGCAGTCAATCTTCCTGCAAAAATAGCTGTCTTCCACTGCAAGAGTCACCAAAACGGGCAAGAAAAAGAGGCTCAGTGAAATAGGAAAGCTGATCAAGAGGCAGGACGAGCTGCTGGGGAAGCTACCTCTGCCACTGCTATCTGCACCCTTTTCCCCAAGGAAACCCTGACTCCAGATTTTACCCCAGGGGGACATTCCCGATATGCTGAGCGGGGTTGGGAGATTGGGTCACATGGGTGGTTTCAGCCTGATCAGGCCCAAATAATACTCCCTGATTCTCAGGTTTAAAACATTACTAACTCCTTACATAAGAGCACCCATTTTGGAAAAGATAACCTAGAAATCTTGCTTAAGCCTATTCTCTCCCATGCCCAGTTAGCTAAGGTTGTTAAACAAGTCACACAAAAATGTGACACCTGTCTAAAAATAACCCCAAAACGAGACCTCCTCTAATTACACCTGTCCAACATCGGGGATCATACCCAGGAGCGGACTGGCAATGCCGTTCCGCATTTAGAATTTACAGCCATGCCCAAGACCCAAGGGTTTTCTTACTTGCGAGTCTTTATTGACACAATCACAGGATGGATCGAAGCGTTCCCTACTGAGACTGAGAGAGCTACAGAAGTCTGTAAAGCTCTGCTGAAGGAGATAGTGCCTAGGTTTGGGCTGCCTCAGTCACTTCAGAGTGACAACGGGCCCTCACTTACAGCCACGATACCCCAGAACCTAGCCGCATGCTTAGGCATAAAATACCAGCTCCGCTCATCCTGGAGGCCTCAAACTTCAGGAAAGATAGAGAGAGCCAACCAGACTCTTAAAAGGGCTCTGGCTAAGCTATGTCAGAAACACATAATAAGTGGACACATATGCTGCCCATAGCCCTCTTGAGGCTACGGACATCCCCCAAACGGCCACTATTGTTAAGTCCTTATGAAATGATGTATGGACGTCCATTCTTAACTTCTGATTTGTTTCTTGACGAGGATGCCAGTACACTCTTAAAACATATAATTGACCTGGGAAGGTTTCAGCAAGAACTCCAACGGTATGGAGAACAAACCACAGGAAGACTTGAAAAATCCCCAGGTAAAGCCAGGGGATCAAGTATCAGTAAAGACCTGGCAAGAAAAAGGGAGTCCAAACCAGCTGTCCGAGAAATGGACAGGGCCATATCAGGTTGTTCTAGTGACTTCAACTGCTGTAAAAGTGAAGGGTCTATCTGCCTGGGTCCACAATTCTAGAATAAAACCCTATGGCCTACAGGAGGGGGAGACAGAAACTGAGACTCCAAAGCCAGAGGACAGCTATTCCTGTGAACCTGTTGAAGATCTCAGGCTCTTGTTCAAGCAGAACCCCATCAATCCTGCCTCAGATAAGTAAAATGCATCATATGATGTTCTTCCTCTTTCTAATCATATCTCCCTGTATGGCTATTGATCTCTCCCTAAACGAGGCATGTTCACTTGCAAACCACACTGCTCCTCAACTCAACCTAAGCAGCCCGGGCTGCATCTGCATTAATGACAAAGGTTGGGGGTATGTCCAACCCATCCCAGGGTATCACTATCAAAGGCCCACCCTTCCAGCCGAGCTATGGGCTGTTACTCAGCGCCCCCATGTGGTCGTAATATGGCCTTTTGGGGAAAGGGGGAAAAAAAACTTCATGTCTTGGTACCAGCAACAACTGTCTCTATTTACCCCCTGGATGACATCTGCAATCCCACCTGAGCCCTTATTTTCTCTCATGACTAACATCCCCCAAGTGACCTTCCCTATCTCTCTAAAAAGGCACTCCCTAACAGGGGTGTCAGTGAGAAATCTAGACGACTCACAATGTGGGGTGACCGTCACTGTTGAAACTGATGGGAAAAACCGGGACAGGCCCTGCAGCTGGGAGACCAGCCGACGCCACCCCCGGCCAGCACGCGCCTGGCCCTGCCCGGGGCGCTTCCCAGACCCCGAGCGGCCTGGCGAGGCTGCGGGAGCTCTGGCGGGGGTTGGGGAGGGGGGTGGCTTGAGCGGGGAGGACGTCTCGGTGCCCCCCCACCCCCCCCACCATCCCATTCGCTTCTCAGGGTCACGTGGCTCCGGACGAGCGGGGCGTCGGCCCGGGGCCGCGGTCCCCGGAGCCTCCTGCGGGCTTAGGGGCAGCCCAGCCGGGGCCCCAGGCGCCCATCCTGCTGGCTGTGCAAACCCCCTGGAGTGCCTCAGCCCCGCCCTGTCCCCAAACCGAGGCCCGCCCTGCCCCCACGCCACGGGCCCAGCACAGGACCTTCCTGAGAGAGCGGACGAGCGACAGCCAGGCACACGGACAGGCACTCGCACGCACCCACGCCAGGTGAGACAGAGGCAGAAAGAGTCGAGGGTTCAGAGAGAGACTGGAAGACAGCGTGTGGCAGGGGGGGCCTCGTGCAGGATGTCGGGCAGCTGCAGAGACCACCCGGCCCTGAGCAGCCAATGCGATGGGGGCGGGGGGAGGCCACTGAGCAGCAGCGGGCCTGGAGAGGCCCAGGGTGGGAGGACACCTGAGATCTCCGCGATCCGCCCCCCGCCCCCCTCCCCCAAACCCCCTGCACGCATGCCACGCCGGGGCACTCTGACACTAGCTTCTCTGGAGTTTTGTCACTTGAATTTCTCTCCCTCTGCTCAACTGAGTGATGACAGTGTATTGAACAGCTAGGTCATTTCCAAATAAATTAAGCTTAGTGTTTCACAGGACACCCGGACATGTATGGAGAGACCAGCACGGATGCATGGACACCAACCTTGGTAACTGGACAACCAATGGGAAATTACTGTCTGACTCAGGAGAGAGAAAGAAACCCGAACAGATGGAATGAAATGAACAGAAACACAGGCTTTGCAACTCACACCCTAATTCAATTACCAGAAAATAAACAACACTATAACCATTTTAGAAAAACAATAGACCTCTCCATGACCTTTGGTCGGGTGAGGAGTTCAAACACACAGCAAAAAAAAAGCAAACTTTTCCAAGTCGTGAATATGTTAGTTTACACATTGACATTTACATTGAAATGTGTAACAAATAAACTTAAAATCATTGACTCAATACATAAGTATGGAAGTATTTTAAATATAAAATATGTTCTATAGTATTCAGGAAGCACTTGGCACATCTCTAAGTGTATCAGACCCAAAACTGGAACATAGTGGAAGAGTCAGGATAGTCTAAAAATGAATCCCTAACTAAAAGGAACACACAGGATTACTGTAGATAAAAAAGGTTAAAGAAGAGAAGCTAGAAATCAGTCAATAAATGTCTTAGGGGTTAGCTTAGAGTGACTAGCCTCTGCGTGACTCTTTAAATTTTTCATGTTTGCAGCTTCCAAATTTTCCATTTTGGGAATAATACTTTCGCCTCCAATCCAGAGTGACTTGGGGACACAAAGGTAGAAGCCGATAATTTTCTTTGCCTATGTCTGAATATTTACAGTCAGAGGTAGAAAAGGAGGAGTCTGTCCCTTGTCTAGATGATGTCAATCCCCAGGTGTGGGATGTCTCCAGCCCTGGTTTAGCCATAAATGTTCCACCAGTAAAGATTTCTCTGAGACCAAATGCTCCCTAGCCCTGGAAAAGACAATATCCCTTAAAACCAGTAGCTCTTGAGGGTCTTAAACCATTAGTTAACAAATACCGAGATACTGGAACTCGAATCAGCTGTGAGTCCCCCTGCAACACCCCAATCTTGCCCGTTCAAAAACCAGATGGATCTTACCGATTCGTCCAGGATCTAAGAGCTGTTAATGAAGCTGTGGTTGCCATCCACCCCATAGTCCCAAACCCATATACCCTCCTATCCCAAGTCCCAGGAAATGCCAAGTACTTCTCAGTCTTGGACCTTCAAGGTGCTTTCTTTTGCATTCCTCTCCATCCTGAATCCCAAAAACTCTTTGCTTTTGAGTGGTGGGACTTGGAAACAAGAGAGACCATACAACTCTCAACTGGACTCGACTACCCCAAGGGTTTAGGGACAGCCCTCATATCTTCGGGACTTCCTCGGGGAGAGAACTAAGGGAATTAACTTTAACAAACAGTAGTCTAATACAGTATGTGGATGACTTGCTCATAGCTAGGCCAGATTTTACCAGCTCTCAAATGGACACTATTTAAAACGCTAACATTCCTGTATGAAAAGGGTTATCGAGTATCCCCCAAGTAGGCTCAGATTAGCTTAACCCAAGTAAAATACCTTGGATTTATAATTACGGAGAGAAAAAGAATGCCTGACCCCGAGGGGAGATCCCTCATCTTAAATACCCCATACCCCCAAACAAAACAACAGCTTAGGAGATTTTTAGGAAGGACCGGGTTTTGCAGGATCTGGGTTCCTAATTATGGCAATCTGGCCAGACCCCTATATGAAAATTTAAGGGGGAAAGTGGAAGAGCCACTCGACTGGCATGAGACCTGCAAGGTGGCCTTTAATGCCCTAAAAGAGTCCATCACTACAGCCCCAGCTTTAGGCCTCCCCAACCTGGAGAAGACTTTTAGACTCTATGTTTCTGGAAGGACAGGAACTGCTCTTGGGGTGTTAGAGCAGATGATGGGGCCCGTATTACAACCTGTGGCTTATCTCTCAAAATAACTAGATGAGGTGGCCAGAGGGTGGCCCACTTGCCGCCGGGCAGTAGCAGCCACCCCTCTTATGGTTAAGGAGGCATCTAAGCTGACCCTGGGTCAGCCCACGACAGTGTATACGCCTCACCGGGTGCAATCATTCTTGGAAACGAAAGGGGACAGGTGGATGACAGGGGGAAGGATCACCCAATACCAAGCCCTCCTCCTTGACACTCCAGAAATAAAGTTGAGGGTCTGCCAGACTTTAAATCCAGCAACCTTACTGCCAGATCCCCCTACCTCCCCTCTGGATCACCAATGCATACAAATCACAGACGAGTTATACTCTTCTCGCCGGGACCTATCAGAGACACCTTTATCTGACCCAGAGGAAAACTGGCACACAGATGGCAGCAGTTTTGTAGAAATGGGAGAGAGGAAAGCAGGATATGCTGTAGTGAGCCTGGAAGAAACTAAGGAAGGTGGATCTGTTCCCCCAGACACCTCAGCCCAGAAAGCTAAACATTTTGCCCTGACAAGAGCTTTGGAGTTAGGAGAAGGAAAGAGGATTAATGTGTGTATGGACTCTAAGTATGCTTTCCTCATTCTGCATGCCCGTGCAGCAATTTGGAAAGAAAGAGGGATGCTCAGTGCCCGAAGCTCTGCTATTAAACACAAAGAGTTCATTCTCAGGCTCCTGGAGGCAGTCAACTTTCCTGCAAAAATAGCTGTCTTCCACTGCAAGAGTCACCAAAACGGGCAAGAAAAAGAGGCTCAGTGAAATAGGAAAGCTGATCAAGAGGCAGGACGAGCTGCTGGGGAAGCTACCTCTGCCACTGCTATCTGCACCCTTTTCCCCAAGGAAACCCTGACTCCAGATTTTACCCCAGGGGGACATTCCCGATATGCTGAGCGGGGTTGGGAGATTGGGTCACATGGGTGGTTTCAGCCTGATCAGGCCCAAATAATACTCCCTGATTCTCAGGTTTAAAACATTACTAACTCCTTACATAAGAGCACCCATTTTGGAAAAGATAACCTAGAAATCTTGCTTAAGCCTATTCTCTCCCATGCCCAGTTAGCTAAGGTTGTTAAACAAGTCACACAAAAATGTGACACCTGTCTAAAAATAACCCCAAAACGAGACCTCCTCTAATTACACCTGTCCAACATCGGGGATCATACCCAGGAGCGGACTGGCAATGCCGCTCCGCATTTAGAATTTACAGCCATGCCCAAGACCCAAGGGTTTTCTTACTTGCGAGTCTTTATTGACACAATCACAGGATGGATCGAAGCGTTCCCTACTGAGACTGAGAGAGCTACAGAAGTCTGTAAAGCTCTGCTGAAGGAGATAGTGCCTAGGTTTGGGCTGCCTCAGTCACTTCAGAGTGACAACGGGCCCTCACTTACAGCCACGATACCCCAGAACCTAGCCGCATGCTTAGGCATAAAATACCAGCTCCGCTCATCCTGGAGGCCTCAAACTTCAGGAAAGATAGAGAGAGCCAACCAGACTCTTAAAAGGGCTCTGGCTAAGCTATGTCAGAAACACATAATAAGTGGACACATATGCTGCCCATAGCCCTCTTGAGGCTACGGACATCCCCCAAACGGCCACTATTGTTAATTCCTTATGAAATGATGTATGGACGTCCATTCTTAACTTCTGATTTGTTTCTTGACGAGGATGCCAGTACACTCTTAAAACATATAATTGACCTGGGAAGGTTTCAGCAAGAACTCCAACGGTATGGAGAACAAACCACAGGAAGACTTGAAAAATCCCCAGGTAAAGCCAGGGGATCAAGTATCAGTAAAGACCTGGCAAGAAAAAGGGAGTCCAAACCAGCTGTCCGAGAAATGGACAGGGCCATATCAGGTTGTTCTAGTGAATTCAACTGCTGTAAAAGTGAAGGGTCTATCTGCCTGGGTCCACAATTCTAGAATAAAACCCTATGGCCTACAGGAGGGGGAGACAGAAACTGAGACTCCAAAGCCAGAGGACAGCTATTCCTGTGAACCTGTTGAAGATCTCAGGCTCTTGTTCAAGCAGAACCCCATCAATCCTGCCTCAGATAAGTAAAATGCATCATATGATGTTCTTCCTCTTTCTAATCATATCTCCCTGTATGGCTATTGATCTCTCCCTAAACGAGGCATGTTCACTTGCAAACCACACTGCTCCTCAACTCAACCTAAGCAGCCCGGGCTGCATCTGCATTAATGACAAAGGTTGGGGGTATGTCCAACCCATCCCAGGGTATCACTATCAAAGGCCCACCCTTCCAGCCGAGCTATGGGCTGTTATTCAGCGCCCCCATGTGGTCGTAATATGGCTTTTTGGGGAAAGGGGGGAAAAAAACTTCATGTCTTGGTACCAGCAACAACTGTCTCTATTTACCCCCTGGATGACATCTGCAATCCCACCTGAGCCCTTATTTTCTCTCATGACTAACATCCCCCAAGTGACCTTCCCTATCTCTCTAAAAAGCCACTCCCTAACAGGGGTGTCAGTGAGAAATCTAGACGACTCACAATGTGAGGTGACCGTCACTGTTGAAACTGATGGGAAAAACCGGGACAGGCCCTGCATCTGGGAGACCAGCCGAAGCCACCCCAGGCCAGCACGCGCCTGGACCGGCCCGGGGCGCTTCTCGGACCCCGAACGGCCTGGCGAGGGTGCGGGAGCTCTGGCGGGGGTTGGGGAGGGGGGTGGCTTGAGCGGGGAGGAAGTCTCGGTGCCCCCCCAAACCCGCCCCCCACCATCCCTTTCGCTGCTCAGGGTCACGTGGCTCAGGACGAGCGGGGCGACGGCCCGGGGCCGCGGTCCCCGGAGACTCCTGCGGGCTTAGGGGCAGCCCAGCCGGGGCCCCAGGCGCCCATCCTGCCGGCTGTGCAAACCCCCTGGAGTGCCTCAGCCCCGCCCTGTCCCCAAACCGAGGCCCGCCCTGCCCCCACGCCACGGGCCCAGCACAGGACCTTCCTGAGAGAGCGGACGAGCGACAGCCAGGCACACGGACAGGCACTCGCACGCACCCACGCCAGGTGAGACAGAGGCAGAAAGAGTCGAGTGTTCAGAGAGAGACTGGAAGACAGCGTGTGGGCAGGGGGGACCTCGGACAGGATGCCGGGCAGCTGCAGAGACCACCCGGCCCTGAGCAGCCAAAGCGATGGGGTCGGGGGGAGGGCACTGAGCAGCAGCGGGCCTGGAGAGGCCCAGGGTGGAAGGACACCTGAGATCTCCGCGCTCCGCGCCCCACCTCCCTCCCCCCAACCCCCTGCATGCAAGCCACGCCGGGGCACTCTGACACTAGCTTCTCTGGAGTTTTGTCACTTGAATTTCTCTCCCTCTGCTCAACTGAGTGATGACAGTGTATTGAACAGCTAGGTCATTTCCAAATAAATTAAGCTTAGAGTTTCACAGGACACCCGGACATGTATGGAGAGACCAGCACGGATGCATGGACACCAACCTTGGTAACTGGACAACCAATGGGAAATTACTGTCTGACTCAGGAGAGAGATAGAAACCCGAACAGATGGAATGAAATGAACAGAAACACAGGCTTTGCAACTCACACCCTAATTCAATTACCAGAAAATAAACAACACTATAACCATTTTAGAAAAAAAATAGACCTCTCCATGACCTTTGGTCGGGTGAGGAGTTCAAGCACACAGCAAAAAAAAAGCCAACTTTTCCAAGTCGTGAATATGTTAGTTCACACATTGACTTTTACATTGAATTGTGTAACAAATAAACTTAAAATCATTGACTCAATACATAAGCATGGAAGTATTTTAAATATAAAATATGTTCTATAGTATTCAGGAAGCACTTGGCACATCGCTAAGTGTATCAGACCCAAAACTGGAACATAGTGGAAGAGTCAGGATAGTCTAAAAATGAATCCCTAACTAAAAGGAACACACAGGATTACTGTAGATAAAAAAGGTTAAAGAAGAGAAGCTAGAAATCAGTCAATAAATGTCTTAGGGGTTAGCTTAGAGTGACTAGCCTCTGCGTGACTCTTTAAATTTTTCATGTTTGTAGCTTCCAAATTTTCCATTTTGAGAATAATACTTTCGCCTCCAAACCAGAGTGACTTGGGGACACAAAGGTAGAAGTCGATAATTTTCTTTGCCTATGTCTGAATATTTACAGTCAGAGGTAGAAAAGGAGGAGTCTGTCCCTTGTCTACATGATGTCAATCCCCAGGTGTGGGATGTCTCCAGCCCTGGTTTAGCCATAAATGTTCCACCAGTAAAGATTTCTCTGAGACCAAATGCTCCCTAGCCCTGGAAAAGACAATATCCCTTAAAACCAGTAGCTCTTGAGGGTCTTAAACCATTAGTTAACAAATACCGAGATACTGGAACTCGAATCAGCTGTGAGTCCCCCTGCAACACCCCAATCTTGCCCGTTCAAAAACCAGATGGATCTTACCGATTCGTCCAGGATCTTAGAGCTATTAATGAAGCTGTGGTTCCCATCCACCCCATAGTCCCAAACCCATATACCCTCCTATCCCAAGTCCCAGGAAATGCCAAGTATTTCTCAGTCTTGGACCTTCAAGGTGCTTTCTTTTGCATTCCTCTCCATCGTGAATCCCAAAAACTCTTTGCTTTTGAGTGGCGGGACTAGGAAACAAGAGAGACCATACAACTCTCGACTGGACTCGACTACACCAAGGGTTTAGGGACAGCCCTCTTAAATTCGGGACTTCCTCGGGGAGAGAACTAAGGGAATTAACTATAACAAACAGTAGTCGAATACATTATGTGGATGACTTGCTCATAGCTAGGCCAGTTTTTACCAGCTCTCAAATGGACACTATTTAAAATGCTAACTTTCCTGTATGAAAAGGGTTATCGAGTATCCCCCAAGTAGGCTCAGATTAGCTTAACCCAAGTAAAATACCTTGTATTTATAATTACGGAGAGAAAAAGAATGCCTGACCCCGAGGGGAGATCCCTCATCTTAAAAACCCCGTACCCCCAAACAAAACAACAGCTTAGGGGATTTTTAGGAAGGACCAGGTTTTGCAGGATCAGGATTCCTAATTATGGCAATCTGGCCAGACCCCTATATGAAAATTTAAGGGGGAAAGAGGAAGAGCCACTCGACTGGCATGAGACCGGCAAGGTGGCCTTTAATGCCCTAAAAGAGTCCATCACTACAGCCTCAGCTTTAGGCCTCCCCAACCTGGAGAAGACTTTTAGACTCTATGTTTCTGGAAGGACAGGAACTGCTCTTGGGGTGTTAGAGCAGATGATGGGGCCCGTATTACAACCTGTGACTTATCTCTCAAAATAACTAGATGAGGTGGCCAGAGGGTGGCCCACTTGACCCCGGGCAGTAGCAGCCACTGCTCTTATGGTTAAGGAGGCATCTAAGCTGACCCTGGGTCAGCCCACCACAGTCTATACGCCTCACCGGGTGCAAGCAGTCTTGGAAACGAAAGGGGAGAGGTGGATGACAGGGGGAAGGATCACCCAATACCAAGCCCTCCTCCTTGACACTCCAGAAATAAAGTTGAGGGTCTGTCAGACTTTAAATCCAGCAACCTTACTGCCAGATGCCCCTACCTCCCCTCTGGATCACCAATGCATACAAATCACAGATGAGTTATACTCTTCTCGCCGGGACCTATCAGAGACACCTTTATCTGACCCAGAGGAAAACTGGCACACAGATGGCAGCAGTTTTGTTGAATAGGGAGAGAGGAAAGCAGGATATGCTGTAGCGAGCCTGGAAAAAACTAAGGAAAGTGGGTCTCTTCCCCCAGAAACCTCAGCCCAGAAAGCTGAAATTTTTGCCCTGACAAGAGCTTTGGAGTTAGGAGAAAGAAGAGGATTAGTATGTGTATGGACTCTAAGTATGCTTTCCTCATTCTGCATGCCCGTGCAGCAATTTGGAAAGAAAGAGGGATGCTCAGTGCCCGAAGCTCTGCTATTAAACACAAAGAGCTCATTCTCAGGCTCCTGGAGGCAGTCAAACTTCCTGCAAAATTATCTGTCATCCACTGCAAGAGTCACCAAAAGGGGCAAGAATAAGAAGCTCAGGGAAATAGGAAAGCTGATCAAGAGGCAGGATGAGCTGCCGGGGAAGCTACCTCTGCCACTGCTATCTGCCCCCTTTTACCCAAGGAATCCCTGACTCCAGATTTTACCCCACGGGGACATTCCCGATATGCTGAGCGGGGCTGGGAGATTGGGTCACATGGGTGGTTTCAGCCTGATCAGGCCCAAATAATACTCCCTGATTCTCAGGTTTAAAACATTACTAACTCCTTACATAAGAGCGCCCATTTTGGAAAAGATAATCTAGAAATCTTGCTTAAGCCTATTCTCTCCCATCCCCAGTTAGCTAAGGTTGTTAAACAGGTCACACAAAATTGTAACACCTGTCTAAAAAATAACCCAAAAACCAGACCTCCTCTAATTACACCTGTCCAACATCGGGGATCATACCCAGGAGCGGACTGGCAAGTAGAATTGACAGCCATGCCCAAGACCCAAGGGTTTTCTTACTTGCTAGTCTTTATTGACACATTCACAGGATGGATCGAAGCGTTCCCTACTGAGACTGAGAGAGCTACAGAAGTCTGTAAAGCTCTGCTGAAGGAGATAGTGCCTAGGTTTGGGCTGCCTCGGTCACTTCAGTGTGACAACGGGCCCTCACTTACAGCCACGATACCCCAGAACCTAGCCGCATGCTTAGGCATAAAATACCAGCTCCGCTCATCCTGGAGGCCTCAAGCTTCAGGAAAGGTTGAGAGAGCCAACCAGACTCTTAAAAGGGCTCTGGCTAAGCTATGTCAGAAACACATAATAAGTGGACACATATGCTGCCCATAGCCCTCATGAGGCTACGGACATCCCCCAAACGGCCACTATTGTTAAGTCCTTATGAAATGACGTATGGACGACCATTCTTAACTTCTGATTTGTTTCTTGACGAGGATGCCAATACACTCTTAAAACATATAATTGACCAGGGAAGCTTTCAGCAAGAACTCCAACGGTATGGAGAACAAACCACAGGAAGACTTGAAAAATCCCCAGGTAAAGCCAGGGGATCAAGTATCAGTAAAGACCTGGCAAGAAAAAGGGAGTTCAAACCAGCTGTCCGAGAAATGGACAGGGCCATATCACGTTGTTCTAGTGACTTCAACTGCTGTAAAAGTGAAGGGTCTATCTGCCTGGGTCCACAATTCTAGAATAAAACCCTATGGCCTACAGGAGGGGGAGACAGAAACTGAGACTCCAAAGCCAGAGGACAGCTATTCCTGTGAACCTGTTGAAGATCTCAGGCTCTTGTTCAAGCAGAACCCCATCAATCCTGCCTCAGATAAGTAAAATGCATCATATGATGTTCTTCCTCTTTCTAATCGTATCTCCCTGTATGGCTATTGATCTCTCCCTAAACGAGGCATGTTCACTTGCAAACCACACTGCTTCTCAACTCAACCTAACCAGCCCGGGCTGCATCTGCATTAATGACAAAGGTTGGGGGTATGTCCAACCCATCCCAGGGTATCACTATCAAAGGCCCACCCTTCCAGCCGAGCTATGGGCTGTTACTCAGCGCCCCCATGTGGTCGTAATATGGCCTTTTGGGGAAAGGGGGGAAAAAAATTCATGTCTTGGTACCAGCAACAACTGTCTCTATTTACCCCCTGGATGACATCTGCAATCCCACCTGAGCCCTTATTTTCTCTCATGACTAAAATCCCCCAAGTGACCTTCCCTATCTCTCTAAAAAGCCACTCCCTAACAGGGGTATCAGTGAGAAATCTAGACGACTCACAATGTGGGGTGACCGTCACTGTTGAAACTGATGGGAAAAACCGGGACAGGCCCTGCAGCTGGGAGACCAGCCGACGCCACCCCCGGCCAGCACGCGCCTGGCCCGGCCCGGGGCGCTTCCCGGACCCCGAGCGGCCTGCCGAGGCTGCGGGAGCTCTGGCGGGGGTTGGGGATGGGGGTGGCTTGAGTGGGGAGGACGTCTCGGTGCCCCCCCCACACACCGCCCCCCACCATCCCGTTCGCTCCTCAGAGTCACGTGGCTCCGGACGAGCGGGGCGTCGGCCCGGGGCCGCGGACCCCGGAGCCTGCTGCGGGATTAGGGGCAGCCCAGCCGGGGCCCCAGGCGCCCATCCTGCCGGCTGTGCAAATCCCCTGGAGTGCCTCAGCCCCGCCCTGTCCCCAAACCGAGCCCGCCCTGCCCCCACGCCACGGGCCCAGCACAGGACCTTCCTGAGAGAGCAGACGAGCGACAGCCAGGCACCCGGACAGGCACTCGCACGCACCCACGCCAGGTGAGACAGAGGAAGAAAGAGTCGAGGGTTCAGAGAGAGACTGGAAGACAGCGTGTGGGCAGGGTGGGCCTCGGGCAGGATGCCGGGCAGCTGCAGAGACGACCCGACCCTGAGCAGCAAAATTGATTGGGGCGGGGGGAGGCCACTGAGCAGCGGCGGGCCTGGAGAGGCCCAGGGTGGGAGGACACCTGAGATCTCCGCGCTCCGCGCCCCGCCCCCCTCCCCCCAACCCCCTGCACGCATGCCACGCCGGGGCGCTCTGACACTAGCTTCTCTGGAGTTTTGTCACTTGAATTTCTCTCCCTCTGCTCAACTGAGTGATGACAGTGTATTGAACAGCTAGGTCATTTCCAAATAAATTAAGCTTAGTGTTTCGCAGGACACCCGGACATGTATGGAGAGACCAGCACTGATGCATGGACACCAACCTTGGTAACTGGACAACCAATGGGAAATTACTGTCTGACTCAGGAGAGAGAAAGAAACCCGAACAAATGGAATGAAATGAACAGAAACACAGGCTTTGCAACTCACACCCTAATTGAATTACCAGAAAATAAACAACACTATAACCATTTTAGAAAAACAATAGACCTCTCCATGTCCTTTGGTCGGGTGAGGAGTTCAAACACACAGCAAAAAAAGCCAACTTTTCCAAGTCGTGAATATGTTAGTTCACACATTGACTTTTAGATTGAAATGTGTAACAAATAAACTTAAAATCATTGACTCACTACATAAGCATGGAAGTATTTTAAATATAAAATATATTCTATAGTATTCAGGAAGCACTTGGCACATTTCTAAGTGTATCAGACCCAAAACTGGAATGTAGTGGAAGAGTCAGGATAGTCTAAAAATGAATCCCTAACTAAAAGGAACACACAGGATTACTGTAGATAAAAAAGGTTAAAGAAGTGAACCTAGAAATCAGTCAAAAATGTCTTAGGGGTTAGCTTAGAGTGACTAGCCTCTGCGTGACTCTTTAAATTTTTCATGTTTGCAGCTTCCAAATTTTCCATTTTGAGAATAATACTTTCGCCTCCAAAGCAGAGTGACTTGGGGACACAAAGGTAGAAGTCGATAAATTTCTTTGCCTATGTCTGAATATTTACAGTCAGAGGTAGAAAAGGAGGAGTCTGTCTCTTGTCTAGATGAGGTCAATCCCCAGGTGTGGGATGTCTCCAGCCCTGGTTTAGCCATAAATGTTCCACCAGTAAAGATTTCTCTGAGACCAAATGCTCCCTAGCCCTGGAAAAGACAATATCCCTTAAAACCAGTAGCTCTTGAGGGTCTTAGACCATTAGTTAACAAATACCGAGATACTGGAACTCGAATCATCTGTGAGACCCCTGCAACACCCCAATCTTGCCCGTTCAAAACCAGATGGATCTTACCGATTCGTCCAGGATCTAAGAGCTGTTAATGAAGCTGTGGTTGCCATCCACCCCATAGTCCCAAACCCATATACCCTCCTATCCCAAGTCCCAGGAAATGCCAAGTACTTCTCAGTCTTGGACCTTCAAGGTGCTTTCTTTTGCATTCCTCTCCATCCTGAATCCCAAAAACTCTTTGCTTTTGAGTGGCGGGACTTGGAAACAAGAGAGACCATACAACTCTCGACTGGACTCGACTACCCCAAGGGTTTAGGGACAGCCCTCATATCTTCGGGACTTCCTCGGGGAGAGAACTAAGGGAATTAACTTTAACAAACAGTAGTCTAATACAGTATGTGGATGACTTGCTCATAGCTAGGCCAGATTTTACCAGCTCTCAAATGGACACTATTTAAAACGCTAACTTTCCTGTATGAAAAGGGTTATCGAGTATCCCCCAAGTAGGCTCAGATTAGCTTAACCCAAGTTAAATACCTTGGATTTATAATTACGGAGAGAAAAAGAATGCCTGACCGCGAGGGGAGATCCCTCATCTTAAATACCCCGTACCCCCAAACAAAACAACAGCTTAGGGGATTTTTAGGAAGGACCGGGTTTTGAAGGATCTGGGTTCCTAATTATGGCAATCTGGCCAGACCCCTATAAGAAAATTTAAGGGGGAAAGAGGAAGAGCCACTCGACTGGCATGAGACCTGCAAGGTGGCCTTTAATGCTCTAAAAGAGTCCATCACTACAGCCCCAGCTTTAGGCCTCCCCAACCTGGAGAAGCCTTCTAGAATCTATGTTTCTGGAAGGACAGGAACTGCTCTTGGGGTGTTAGAGCAGATGAAGGGGCCCGTATTACCACCTGTGGCTTATCTTCAAAATAATTAGATGAGGTGGCCTAAGGGTGGCCCACTTGCCTCCAGGCAGTAGCAGCCACTGCTCTTATGGTTAAGGAGGCATCTAAGCTGACCCTGGGTCAGCCCACCACAGTGTATACGCCTCACTGGGTGCAAGCACCCTTGGAAACGAAAGGGGACAGGTGGATGACAGGGGGAAGGATCACCCAATACCAAGCCCTCCTCCTTGACACTCCAGAAATAAAGTTGAGGGTCTGCCAGACTTTAAATCCAGCAACCTTACTGCCAGATCCCCCTACCTCCCCTCTGGATCACCAATGCATACAAATCACAGACGAGTTATACTCTTCTCACCGGGACCTATCAGAGACACCTTTATCTGACCCAGAGGAAAACTGGCACACAGATGGCAGCAGTTTTGTAGAAAAGGGAGAGAGGAAAGCAGGATATGCTGTAGCGAGCCTGGAAGAAACTAAGGAAAGTGGGTCTCTTCCCCCAGACACCTCAGCCCAGAAAGCTGAACTTTTCGCCCTGACAAGAGCTTTGGAATTAGGAGAAGGAAAGAGGATTAATGTGTGTATGGACTCTAAGTATGCTTTCCTCATTCTGCATGCCCGTGCAGCAATTTGGAAAGAAAGAGGGATGCTCAGTGCCCGAAGCTCTGCTATTAAACACAAAGAGCTCATTCTCAGGCTCCTGGAGGCAGTCAAACTTCCTGCAAAATTAGCTGTCATCCACTGCAAGAGTCACCAAAAGGGGCAAGAAAAAGAGGCTCAGGGAAATAGGAAAGCTGATCAAGAGGCAGGACGAACTGCCGGGGAAGCTACCTCTGCCACTGCTATCTGGCCCCTTTTCCCCAAGGAAACCCTGACTCCAGATTTTACCCCAGGGGGACATTCCCGATATGCTGAGCGGGGCTGGGAGATTGGGTCACATGGGTGGTTTCAGCCTGATCAGGCCCAAATAATACTCCCTGATTCTCAGGTTTAAAACATTACCAACTCCTTACATAAGAGCGCCCATTTTGGAAAAGATAATCTAGAAATCTTGCTTAAGCCTATTCTCTCCCAACCCCAGTTAGCTAAGGTTGTTAAACAAGTCACAAAAAATTGTGACACCTGTCTAAAAAATAACCCAAAAACCAGACCTCCTCTAATTACACCTGTCCAACATCGGGGATCATACCCAGGAGCGGACTGGCAATGCCGCTCTGCATTTAGAATTTACAGCCATGCCCAAGACCCAAGGGTTTTCTTACTTGCGAGTCTTTATTGACACATTCACAGGATGGATCGAAGCGTTCCCTACTGAGACCGAGAGAGCTACAGAAGTCTGTAAAGCTCTGCTGAAGGAGATAGTGCCTAGGTTTGGGCTGCCTCGGTCCCTTCAGAGTGACAACGGGCCCTCACTTACAGCCACGATACCCCAGAACCTAGCCGCATGCTTAGGCATATAATACCAGCTCCGCTCATCCTGGAGGCCTCAAGCTTCAGGAAAGGTAGAGAGAGCCAACCAGACTCTTAAAAGGGCTCTGGCTAAGCTATGTCAGAAACACATAATAAGTGGACACATATGCTGCCCATAGCCCTCATGAGGATACGGACATCCCCCAAACGGCCACTATTGTTAAGTCCTTATGAAATGATGTATGGACGACCATTCTTAACTTCTGATTTGTTTCTTGACGAGGATGCCAATACACTCTTAAAACATATAATTCACCTGGGAAGGTTTCAGCAAGGACTCCAACGGTATGGAGAACAAACCACAGGAAGACTTGAAAAATCCCCAGGTAAAGCCAGGTGATCAAGTATCAGTAAAGACCTGGCAAGAAAAAGGGAGTCCAAAGCAGCTGTCCGAGAAATGGACAGGGCCTTATCAGGTTGTTCTAGTGACTTCAACTGCTGTAAAATTGAAGGGTCTATCTGCCTGGGTCCACAATTCTAGAATAAAACCCTATGGCCTACAGGAGGGGGAGACAGAAACTGAGACTCCAAAGCCAGAGGACAGCTCTTCCTGTGAACCTGTTGAAGATCTCAGGCTCTTGTTCAAGCAGAACCCCATCAATCCTGCCTCAGATAAGTAAAATGCATCATATGATGTTCTTCTTCTTTCTAATCATATTTCCCTGTATGGCTATTGATCTCTCCCTAAACGAGGCATGTTCACTTGCAAACCACACTGCTTCTCAACTCAACCTAACCAGCCCGGGCTGCATCTGCATTAATGACAAACGTTGGGGGTATGTCCAACCCATCCCAGGGTATCACTATCAAAGGCCCACACTTCCAGCCGAGCTATGGGCTGTTACTCAGCGCCCCCATGTGGTCGTAATATGGCCTTTTGGGGAAAGGGGGAAAAAAACTTCATGTCTTGGTACCAGCAACAACTGTCTCTATTTACCCCCTGGATGACATCTGCAATCCCACCTGAGCCCTTATTTTCTCTCATGACTAACATCCCCCAAGTGACCTTCCCTATCTCTCTAAAAAGCCACTCCCTAACAGGGGTGTCAGTGAGAAATCTAGACGACTCACAATGTGGGGTGACCGTCACTGTTAAAACTGATGGGAAAAACCGGGACAGGCCCTGCAGCTGGAAGAGCAGCCGACGCCACCCCCGGCCAGCACGCGCCTGGCCCGGCCCGGGGCGCTTCCCGGACCCCGAGGGGCCTGGCGAGGCTGCGGGAGCGCTGGCGGGGTTTGGGGAGGGGGGTGGCTTGAGCGGGGAGGACTCTCGGTGCCCCCCCACCCCCCGCCCCCCACCATCCCGTTCGCTGCTCAGGGTCACGTGGCTCCGGACGAGCGGGGCGTCGGCCCGGGGCCGCGGTCCCCGGAGCCTCCTGCGGGCTTAGGGGCAGCCCAGCCGGGGCCCCAGGCGCCCAACCTGCCGGCTCTGCAAACCCCCTGGAGTGCCTCAGCCCCGCCCTGTCCCCAAACCGAGGCCCGCCCTGCCCCCACGCCACGGGCCCAGCACACGACCTTCCTGAGAGAGCGGACGAGCGACAGCCAGGCACACGGACAGGCACTCGCACGCACCCACGCCAGGTGAGACAGAGGCAGAAAGAGTCGAGGGTTCAGAGAGAGACTGGAAGACAGCGAGTGGGCAGGGGGGGCCTCGGGCAGGATGCCGGGCAGCTGCAGAGACCACCCGGACCTGAGCAGCCAAATCGATTGGGGCGGGGGGAGGCCACTGAGCAGCGGCGGGCCTGGAGAGGCCCAGGGTGGGAGGACACCTGAGATCTCCACGCTCCGGGCCCCGCCCCCCTTCCCCCAAACCCCCTGCACGCATGCCACGCCGGGGCACTCTGACACTAGCTTCTCTGGAGTTTTGTCACTTGAATTTCTCTCCCTCTGCTCAACTGAGTGATGACAGTGTATTGAACAGCTAGGTCATTTCCAAATAAATTAAGCTTAGTGTTTCACAGGACACCCGGACATGTATGGAGAGACCAGCACGGATGCATGGACACCAACCTTGGTATCTGGACAACCAATGGGAAATTACTGTCTGACTCAGGAGAGAGAAAGAAACCCGAACAAATGGAATGAAATGAACAGAAACACAGGCTTTGCAACTCACACCCTAATTCAATTACCAGAAAATAAACAACACTATAACCATTTTAGAAAAACAATAGACCTCTCCATGACCTTTGGTCGGGTGAGGAGTTCAAACACACAGCAAAAAAAAGCCAACTTTTCCAAGTCGTGAACATGTTAGTTCACACATTGACTTTTAGATTGAAATGTGTAACTAATAAACTTAAAATCATTGACTCACTACATAAGCATGGAAGTATTTTAAATATAAAATATATTCTATAGTATTCAGGAAGCACTTGGCACATTTCTAAGTGTATCAGACCCAAAACTGGAACGTAGTGGAAGAGTCAGGATAGTCTAAAAATGAATCCCTAACTAAAAGGAACACACAGGATTACTGTAGATAAAAAAGGTTAAAGAAGAGAAGCTAGAAAGCAGTCAATAAATGTCTTAGGGGTTAGCTTAGAGTGACTAGCCTCTGCGTGACTCTTTAAATTTTTCATGTTTGCAGCTTCCAAATTTTCCATTTTGAGAATAATACATTTGCCTCCAAATCAGAGTGACTTGGGGACACAAAGGTAGAAGTCGATAATTTTCTTTGCCTATGTCTGAATATTTACAGTCAGAGGTAGAAAAGGAGGAGTCTGTCCCTTGTCTAGATGAGGTCAATCCCCAGGTGTGGGATGTCTCCAGCCCTGGTTTAGCCATAAATGTTCCACCAGTAAAGATTTCTCTGAGACCAAATGCTCCCTAGCCCTGGAAAACACAATATCCCTTAAAACCAGAAGCTCTTGAGGGTCTTAGACCATTAGTTAACAAATACCGAGATACTGGAACTCGAATCAGCTGTGAGACCCCTGCAACACCCCAATCTTGCCCGTTAAAAAACCAGATGAATCTTACCGATTCGTCCAGGATCTAAGAGCTGTTAATGAAGCTGTGGTTGCCATCCACCCCATAGTCCCAAACCCATATACCCTCCTATCCCAAGTCCCAGGATATGCCAAGTAATTCTCAGTCTTGGATCTTCAAGGTGCTTTCTTTTGCATTCCTCTCCATCCTGAATCCCAAAAACTCTTTGCTTTTGAGTGGCGGGACTTGGAAACAAGAGAGACCATAGAACTCTCGACTGGACTCGACTACCCCAAGTGTTTAGGGACAGCCTTCATATCTTCGGGACTTCCTCGGAGAGAGAACTAAGGGAATTAACTTTAACAAACAGTAGTCTAATACAGTATGTGGATGACTTGCTCATAGCTAGGCCAGATTTTACCAGCTCTCAAATGGACACTATTTAAAACGCTAACTTTCCTGCATGAAAAGGGTTATCGAGTATCCCCCAAGTAGGCTCAGATTAGCTTAACCCAAGTAAAATACCTTGGATTTATAATTACGGAGAGAAAAAGAATGCCTGACCCCGAGGGGAGATCCCTCATCTTAAATACCCCTTACCCCCATACAAAACAAGAGCTTAGGCGATTTTTATGAAGGACCGGGTTTGCAGGATCTGGGTTCCTAATTATGGCAATCTGGCCAGACCCCTATATGAAAATTTAAGGGGGAAAGAGGAAGAGCCACTCGACTGGCATGAGACCTGCAAGGTGGCCTTTAATGTCCTAAAAGAGGCCATCACTACAGCCCCAGGTTTAGCCCTCCCCAACCTGGAGAAGCCTTTTAGAATCTATGTTTCTGGAAGGACAGGAAGTGCTCTTGGGCTGTTAGAGCAGATGATGGGGCCCGTATTACAACCTGTGGCTTATCTCTCAAAATAACTAGATGAGGTGGCCAGAGGGTGGCCCACTTGCCTCCGGGCAGTAGCAGCCACTGCTCTTATGGTTAAGGAGGCATCTAAGCTGACCCTGGGTCAGCCCACCACAGTGCATACGCCTCACCGTGTGCAAGGAGTCTTGGAAACGAAAGGGGACAGGTGGATGACAGGGGGAAGGATCACCCAATACCAAGCCCTCCTCCTTGACACTCCAGAAATAAAGTTGAGGGTCTGCCAGACTTTAAATCCAGCAAACTTACTGCCAGATCCCCCTACTTCTCCTCTGGATCACCAATGCATACAAATCACAGACGAGTTATACTCTTCTCGCCGGGACCTATCAGAGACACCTTTATCTGACCCAGAGGAAAACTGGCACACAGATGGCAGCAGTTTTGTAGAAAAGGGAGAGAGGAAAGCAGGATATGCTGTAGCGAGCCTGGAAGAAACTAAGGAAAGTGGGTCTCTTCCCCCAGACACCTCAGCCCAGAAAGCAGAACTTTTTGCCCTGACAAGAGCTTTGGAGTTAGGAGAAGGAAAGAGGATTAATGTGTGTATGGACTCTATGTATGCTTTCCTCATTTTGCATGCTCGTGCAGCAATTTGGAAAGAAAGAGGGATGCTCAGTGCCCGAATGTCTGCTATTAAACACAAAGAGCTCATTCTCAGGCTCCTGGAGGCAGTCAAACTTCCTGCAAAATTAGCTGTCATCCACTGCAAGAGTCACCAAAAGGGGCAAGAAAAAGAGGCTCAGGGAAATAGGAAAGCTGATGAAGAGGCAGGATGAGCTGCCGGGAAAGCTACCTCTGCCACTGCTATCTGGCCCCTTTTCCCCAAGGAAACCCTGACTCCAGATTTTACCCCAGGGGGACATTCCTGATATGCTGAGCGGGGCTGGGAGTTTGGGTCACATGGGTGGTTTCAGCCTGATCAGGCCCAAATAATACTCCCTGATTCTCAGGTTTAAAACATTACCAACTCCTTACATAAGAGCGCCCATTTTGGAAAAGATAATCTAGAAATCTTGCTTAAGCCTATTCTCTCCCAACCCCAGTTAGCTAAGGTTGTTAAACAAGTCACACAAAGTTGTGACACCTGTCTAAAAAATAACCCAAAAACCAGACCTCCTCTAATTACACCTGTCCAACATCGGGGATCATACCCAGGAGCAGACTGGCAATGCCGCTCCGCATTTAGAATTTACAGCCATGCCCAAAACCCAAGGGTTTTCTTACTTGCGAGTCTTTATTGACACAATCACAGGATGGATCGAAGCGTTCCCTACTGAGACTGAGAGAGCTACAGAAGTCTGTAAAGCTCTGCTGAAGGAGATAGTGCCTAGGTTTGGGCTGCCTCGGTCCCTTCAGAGTGACAACGGGCCCTCACTTACAGCCACGATACCCCAGAACCTAGCCGCATGCTTAGGCATATAATACCAGCTCCGCTCATCCTGGAGGCTTCAAGCTTCAGGAAAGGTAGAGAGAGCCAACCAGACTCTTAAAAGGGCTCTGGCTAATCTATGTCAGAAACACATAATAAGTGGACACATATGCTGCCCATAGCCCTCATGAGGATACGGACATCCCCCAAACGGCCACTATTGTTAAGTCCTTATGAAATGATGTATGGACGACCATTCTTAACTTCTGATTTGTTTCTTGACGAGGATGCCAATACACTCTTAAAACATATAATTCACCTGGGAAGGTTTCAGCAAGGACTCCAACGGTATGGAGAACAAACCACAGGAAGACTTGAAAAATCCCCAGGTAAAGCCAGGGGATCAAGTATCAGTAAAGACCTGGCAAGAAAAAGGGAGTCCAAAGCAGCTGTCCGAGAAATGGACAGGGCCTTATCAGGTTGTTCTAGTGACTTCAACTGCTGTAAAATTGAAGGGTCTATCTGCCTGGGTCCACAATTCTAGAATAAAACCCTATGGCCTACAGGAGGGGGAGACAGAAACTGAGACTCCAAAGCCAGAGGACAGCTATTCCTGTGAACCTGTTGAAGATCTCAGGCTCTTGTTCAAGCAGAACCCCATCAATCCTGGCTCAGATAAGTAAAAACCATCATATGATGTTCTTCCTCTTTCTAATCATATTTCCCTGTATGGCTATTGATCTCTCCCTAAACGAGGCATGTTCACTTGCAAACCACACTGCTTCTCAACTCAACCTAACCAGCCCGGGCTGCATCTGCATTAATGACAAACGTTGGGGGTATGTCCAACCCATCCCAGGGTATCACTATCAAAGGCCCACACTTCCAGCCGAGCTATGGGCTGTTACTCAGCGCCCCCATGTGGTCGTAATATGGCCTTTTGGGGAATGGGGGAAAAAAAACTTCATGTCTTGGTACCAGCAACAACTGTCTCTATTTACCCCCTGGATGACATCTGCAATCCCACCTGAGCCCTTATTTTCTCTCATGACTAACATCCCCCAAGTGACCTTCCCTATCTCTCTAAAAAGCCACTCCCTAACAGGGGTGTCAGTGAGAAATCTAGACGACTCACAATGTGGGGTGACCGTCACTGTTAAAACTGATGGGAAAAACCGGGACAGGCCCTGCAGCTGGAAGAGCAGCCGACGCCACCCCCGGCCAGCATGCGCCTGGCCCGGCCCGGGGCGCTTCCCGGACCCCGAGGGGCCTGGCGAGGCTGCGGGAGCGCTGGCGGGGTTTGGGGAGGGGGGTGGCTTGAGCGGGGAGGACTCTCGGTGCCCCCCCACCCCCCGCCCCCCACCATCCCGTTCGCTGCTCAGGGTCACGTGGCTCCGGACGAGCGGGGCGTCGGCCCGGGGCCGCGGTCCCCGGAGCCTCCTGCGGGCTTAGGGGCAGCCCAGCCGGGGCCCCAGGCGCCCAACCTGCCGTCTGTGCAAAACCCCTGGAGTGCCTCAGCCCCGCCCTGTCCCCAAACCGAGGCCCGCCCTGCCCCCACGCCACGGGGCCAGCACACGACCTTCCTGAGAGAGCGGACGAGCGACAGCCAGGCACACGGACAGGCACTCGCACGCACCCACGCCAGGTGAGACAGAGGCAGAAAGATTCGAGGGTTCAGAGAGAGACTGGAAGACAGCGTGTGGGCAGGGGGGGCTTCGGGCAGGATGCCGGGCAGCTGCAGAGACCACCCGGCCAAGAGCAGCAAACGCGATGGGGGCGGGGGGAGGCTGCCGAACAGAGGCAGGCCTGGAGAGGTCCAGGTTGGGAGGGCACCTGAGATATCCGCGGTCCGCGCTCCGCCCACCCCAACCCCCTGAACGCACGCGCCTCTCCGACAAAAGCTTCTCCGGAGTTTGATCACCTGAATTTCTATCCTTGTGCTCAACTGAGTGATGACAGTATATTGCACAGCTAGGTCATTTCCAAATAAATTAAGCTTAGTGTTTCACAGGACACCCGGACATGAATGCAGAGACCAGCACGGAAGCATGGACACCAACCTTGGTAACTGGACACCAATGGGAAATTATTGTCTGACTCAGGAGAGAGAAAGAAACCCGAACAGATGGAAAAAATGAACAGAAACACAAACTTTGCAACTCACACCCAAATTCAATTACCGAAAAAAACAACAACACTATAACCATTTTAGAAAACAATAGACCTCTCCATGACCTTTGGTCCAGTGAGGAGTTCTTACACACAACAAAAAAAGCCACCTTTTCCAAATCGAGAATATGTTAGTTCACACATTGACTTTTACATTGAAATGTGTAACAAATAAACTTAAAATCATTGACTCACTACATACGCATGGAAGTATTTTAAACATAAAATATGTTCTATAGTATTCAGGAAGCACTTGGCACATCTGTAAGTGTATCAGACCCCAAACTGGAACTTAATGGAAGAGTCAGGATAGTCTAAAAATGAATCCCTAACTAAAAGGAATACACAGGATTACGTAGATCAAAAATGTTAAAGAAGAGAAACTAGAAATCAGTCAATAAATGTTTTAGGGGTTAGCCTAGAGTGACTAGCCTCTGCGTTACTTTTTAAATTTTTCATGTTTGCATCTTCCAAATTTTCCATGCTGAGAATAATACTTTCATATCAGTTTCGAGATCAGTCTCACACTAAAGACAGTAAGAGTGGAATAAGAAATAAGAAATGCTTGTGGGGGCGGGTGGAGAAATGCTTGAACTAAAGGTGGTACTGATGAAATTATTTGCAGGGCAGCCAAGGAGTCACAGATGTAGAGAACAGACTTATGGACACTGGCAGGTGTGAGGAAGAAGAGGGTGAGATGAATGCAGAGGAACATGGAAAGATAGTACCATACGTTAAAAGAGATGCCAATGCAATTTGCTGTATGACTCAGGGGAATCAAACAGGGGCTCTGCAACAAGCTAGAGGGGTGGATCGGAGAGGAGGAGATGGGAGAGAGGTTCAGGAGGGAGGAGACATATGTACACCTGTGGCTCATTCACGTTGATGTTTGGCAACAAAATTCTGTAAAGCAACTATCTTTCAATTGAAAGAAAAAGTCATGTTTGGACTTACCAAACAAGGTCTTGTGTACTTCTAGCATGGCCTTCTGTTTCGTGCTGCCATCCTTAATTCATTCTTCCATATCATTAAACAGACTAGTCAAGTTTTTGCCAAAAACATCTTGAGCTCCTGCATCATGCTGATCAACTGCCTTCTCTCAATCCAGTATAGAATGGAGACCAAAGAAACCTTTTGTCGTTTCTTCAAGTGATTGAAACCACTCTATGTGATTTTAAAAAATAAATGTGGATAAGACGGATATGACCAAAGCAATCTAATGACAATATCTGTGCTTCATTAAAGATCTGCAGAGAACTAGTAAATTTTTTGTTTCGTATCAGAAGAATTTTTTAAATCCACACCAACATTACTTTCGCGTCCGCTAGCCATCTAGACAAGGAAAACTGATTTTACCAACCAATGTCCCTAGTTCTGCCCCCTCACCGTTTTTTACCCAATATGTGTTACTCAGGCAGGAGACCCTGGTTCAATTCCTGGGTCAGGAAGATCTGCTGGAGAAGGGATAGGCTACCCACTCCAGTATTAGTGGGCTTCCCTTGTGGCTCAGTTGGTAAAGAATCATTCCTCTATACCAAGAGTAGCTCAACTCCTCTCAAAGCAAATACAGGATGGTAGTAACTATGCAGGACAAAGCTGATTCTGTATATTTATAGTACTCACTCATGAACTTGACAGAGGTCCTAGATCTGTTACCACATTTTTTTTTTTTAAGTGATATCTGCAGGTGCAGGTGAAAGTGGCTCAGTTCGTGCCTGACTCTTTGCAGCCCCAAGGACTATACAGTCCATGGAATTCTCTAGGCCAGAATACTGGAGTGGGTAACCTATCCTTTCTCCAGCGGATCTTCCCGACCCAGGACTCAAAGCGGGGTCTCCTGCGTTGCAGGCAGATTCTTTAGCAACTGAGCTAGTAGGGCTTCACTGGTGGCTCAGTTGCTAAAGAATATCTGCATAACTTTCTATCGATTTGGAATTAGCAATCTGTCTGTGAGCAGGGCCGGTCATAAGCAGCTTCTGTGAGAAAACAGAAGCATGTCTGCCTGACTTGCTTCTCTGGGGAGCTTTCACTGTTCTTGCGCTAGTGCACATGGCAAGTTTCTAAGTGAGAAAGTAATGGCTACTATCACAGCTGGCCACTGAGGTACTTAATGGCAGAGGCAATCCCAGCTCTGCCAAGCAGTAGACATCACGAAATCAGCTATTGTCATTGTAGCCAAGTTCCGTGAATTTGTGGTGTTATTTGCTGTGTTTTCAAGAAGATGCCTTCGCCCTGCCAGTAAGACATATTTCCATAACACACAGCCATGCACTCAATCGATGTGCATCCTCCAGTAAAGCCCAGGCCCGATGTCTTAGAGGAGCCTCTCTGCCCATTGTCATAAACCAGTCTAATTTTGTGTGAGACCGTGAAAACTCAGTGTCTTTATTACGCTTGTGCTTCTGACGGGAGGTCTGAGAAGGCACTTCTGAAGGTTTATTCCTACCAGTCGTTGTCATATTTATCGAGTCTTTATTTTATATTTTTTTCTTATTTTTTACTTCTACCAGTTTCTTGCTACCAGCCCGTCTCCCTCCACCCTCGTGCACACACGGTCAGTCATGGAATCCCGTGGACTTCAGCCCGCCAGACTCCACTGCCCATGGAGTTTTCCAGGCAAGAATATTGGAGTGGGTTGCCATTTCCTTCTCCATGTGTGGAGTCTTTAAAGATTCCATCACTGAGGTGTTGCTTCTCCACTTGTACATGCCCTTCCTCCCTAAGTGCAGTAGAAGTCATCCCCACTTCCCAACATGTCTGTCTTCCGTCCTCTGGAGTATGTATTGCTTGAGCTCACCACAGCGTCAGGATATTCTAGAAACCCTTCTGATTGCAGTCTCTTCGGGAGGTTACAAGTGCTTCAAACCTCAGAATTTTACAAAGCACTTTTTACGACCTCAGCTGAAAGGGAAGTCAACACTCAGTGAAAGTCACAGGCTTCCATGGCCTGGACTTGATTATGGGCTGTGCTTTCATAATCATCGTGTTTCGGATACCAACTAAGATGTCACTGAGAAATTTTTTTCTTTCTCATCATTGTATCTTTCATGTTTATTTAGATATATTATGGGTTTTCCTATATATCTTCCCTTAGGGATGAGGGTCTGAAGTCAGTAGAACTTACTACAACTGATTTCCAGTTAGCTGTGTTAGGATAGGAAAAAGAATGAGCAGCTGCTGGATTCTTAAGATTATGTATGAAAATATGATTCGTTTTACTGTGTGAAGTCATCCGATTCTAACTTTCTGAAGTAGGCATTCAAAAAAATAAAAAAAAAATCGCCTAACTACTAGGCGGTCTCCCATCCAAGTACTGACCAGGCCCGACCATGCTCAGTTTCCCAGATCAGAGGAGAGAGGGCACGTTCAGGGTGGTATGGCCTTAGACCGAGGCGGCTGCCAGGCGCTGCAGGAGCCCCGCGTTGTGCCTCCCTTGCGGTCTGACCTGCCGATCGGGCCTGGGGCTGCAGTTCTCGAGCGGGCTCGCGCTGCACTTGAGCCGCACGACCCGCGACTGGACTCCGGCCGGCCAGAGCCTGCAGCTCGGCCGCCAGCGGAGGGCGCCCCCGCTCCGTACACTGCGAGCCCAGGCCAGCACCAGTCTGGCCCGGCCGGCCGGGGCCTGGCGTGCTTGCGGAACCTGGGGTGGGGGGAGGGGGGTTGGGTAGAGCAGCGAGGACATCTCGGTGCCCCCTCACCCCCTGTCAACCACCATCCCATTCGCTGATCAGGGTCAGGTGGCTCCGGACGAGCGGGGCTTCGGCCCGGGTCTGCAGTCCCCGGAGCCTCCTGGAGCTTAGGGGGAGCCCACCGGGGCCCCAGGCGCCCATCCTGCCGTCTGTGCAAAACCCCTGGAGTGCCTCAGCCCCGCCCTGTCCCCAAACCGAGGCCCGCCCTGCACCCACGCCACGGGCCCAGCACAGGACCTTCCTGAGAGAGCGGACGAGCGACAGCCAGGCACACGGACAGGCACTCGCACGCACCCACGCCAGGTGAGACAGAGGCAGAAAGAGTCGAGGGTTCAGAGAGAGACTGGAAGACAGCGTGTGGGCAGGGGGGGCCTCGGGCAGGATGCCGGGCAGCTGCAGAGACCACCCGGCCCTGAGCAGCCAAAGCGATGGGGGCGGGGGGAGGCCACTGAGCAGCGGCGGACCTGGAGAGGCCCATGGTGGGAGGACACCTGAGACCTCCGTGCTCCACGCACCGCCCCCTCCCCCCAACCCCCTGCACGCATGCCACGCTGGGGCGCTCTGACACTAGCTTCTCTGGAGTTTTGTCACTTGAATTTCTCTCCCTCTGCTCAACTGTGTGATGACAGTGTATTGAACAGCTAGGTCATTTCCAAATAAATTAAGCTTAGTGTTTCAGAGGACACCCGGACATGTATGGAGAGACCAGCACGGAAGCATGGACACCAACCTTGGTAACTGGACAACCAATGGGAAATTACTGTCTGACTCAGGAGAGAGAAAGAAACCCGAACAGATGGAATGAAATGAACAGAAACACAGGCTTTGCAACTCAAACCCTAATTCAATTACCAGAAAATAAACATCACTATAACCATTTAAGAAAAACAATAGACCTCTCTATGACCTTTGGTCGGCTGAGGAGTTCAAACACACAGCAAAAAAAAGCCAACTTTTCCAAGTCGTGAATATGTTAGTTCACACATTGAATTTTACATTGAAATGTGTAACAAATAAACTTAAAATCATTGACTCACTACATAAGCATGGAAGAATTTTAAATATAAAATATGTTCTATAGTATTCAGGCAGCACTTGGCACATCTCTAAGTGTATCAGACCAAAAACTGGAACGTAGTGGAAGAGTCAGGATAGTCTAAAAATGAATCCCTAACTAAAAGGAACACACAGGATTACTGTAGATAAAAAAGGTTAAAGAAGAGAAGCTAGAAATCAGTTAATAAATGTCTTAGGGATTAGCTTAGAGTGACTAGCCTCTGCGTGACTCTCTAAATTTTTCATGTTTTCAGCTTCCAAATTTTCCATTTTGAGAGTAATACTTTCGCCTCCAAACCAGAGTGACTTGGGGACACAAAGGTAGAAGTCGATAATTTTCTTTGCCAATGTCTGAATATTTACAGTCAGAGGTAGTAAAGGAGGAGTCTGTCCCTTGTCTAGATGAGGTCAATCCCCAGGTGTGGGATGTCTCCAGCCCTGGTTTAGCCATAAATGTTCCACCAGTAAAGATTTCTCTGAGACCAAATGCTTCCTAGCCCTGGAAAAGACAATATCCCTTAAAACCAGTAGCTCTTGAGGGTCTTAAACCATTAGTTAACAAATACCGAGATACTGGAATTCGAATCAGATGTGAGTCCCCCTGCAACACCCCAATCTTGCCCGTTCAAAAACCAGATGGATCTTACCGATTCGTCCAGGATCTAAGAGCTGTTAATGAAGCTTTGGTTGCCATCCACCCCATAGTCCCAAACCCATATACCCTCCTATCCCAAGTCCCAGGAAATGCCAAGTACTTCTCAGTCTTGGACCTTCAAGGTGCTTTCTTTTGCATTCCTCTCCATCCTGAATCCCAAAAACTCTTTGCTTTTGAGTGGCGGGACTTGCAAACAAGAGAGACCATACAACTCTCGACTGGACTCGACTACCCCAAGGGTTTAGGGACAGCCCTCATATCTTCGGGACTTCCTCGGGGAGAGAACTAAGGGAATTAACTTTAACAAACAGTAGTCTAATACAGTATGTGGATGACTTGCTCATAGCTAGGCCAGATTTTACCAGCTCTCAAATGGACACTATTTAAAACGCTAACTTTCCTGTATGAAAAGGGTTATCGAGTATCCCCCAAGTAGGCTCAGATTAGCTTAACCCAAGTAAAATACATTGAATTTATAATTACGGAGAGAAAAAGAATGCCTGACCCCGAGGGGAGATCCCTCATCTTAAATACCCCGTACCCCCAAACAAAACAACAGCTTAGGGGATTTTTAGGAAGGACCGGGTTTTGCAGGATCTGGATTCCTAATTATGGCAATCTGGCCAGACCCCTATATGAAAATTTAAGGGGGAAAGTGGAAGAGCCACTCGACTGGCATGAGACCTGCAAGGTGGCCTTTAATGCCCTAAAAGAGTCCATCACTACAGCCCCAGCTTTAGGCCTCCCCAACCTGGAGAAGCCTTTTAGACTCTATGTTTCTGGAAGGACAGGAACTGCTCTTGGTGTGTTAGAGCAGATGATGGGGCGTGTATTACAACCTGTGGCTTATCTCTCAAAATAACTAGATGAGGAGGCCAGAGGGTGGCCCACTTGCCTCCGGGCAGTAGCAGCCACTGCTCTTATGGTTAAGGAGGCATCTAAGCTGACCCTGGGTCAGCCCACCACAGTGCATACGCCTCACCGGGTGCAAGCAGTCTTGGAAACCAAAGGGGACAGGTGGATGACAGGGGGAAGGATCACCCAATACCAAGCCCTCCTCCTTGACACTCCAGAAGTAAAGTTGAGGGTCTGCCAGACTTTAAATCCAGCAACCTTACTGCCAGATCCCCCTACCTCCCCTCTGGATCACCAAGGCATACAAATCACAGACGAGTTATACTCTTCTCACCGGGACTTATCAGAGACACCTTTATCTGACCCAGAGCAAAACTGGCACACAGATGGCAGCAGTTTTGTAGAAAAGGGAGAGAGGAAAGCAGGATATGCTGTAGCGAGCCTGGAAGAAACTAAGGAAAGTGGGTCTCTTCCCACAGACACCTCAGCCCAGAAAGCTGAACTTTTTGCCCTGACAAGAGCTTTGGAGTTAGGAGAAGGAAAGAGGATTAATGTGTGTATGGACTCTAAGTATGCTTTCCTCATTCTGCAAGCCCGTGCAGCAATTTGGAAAGAAAGAGGGATGCTCAGTGCCCGAAGCTCTGCTATTAAACACAAAGAGCTCATTCTCAGGCTCCTGGAGGCAGTCAAACTTCCTGCAAAATTAGCTGTCATCCACTGCAAGAGTCACCAAAAGGGGCAAGAAAAAGAGGCTCAGGGAAATAGGAAAGCTGATCAAGAGGCAGGACGAGCTGCGGGGAAGCTACCTCTGCCACTGCTATCTGCCCCCTTTTCCCCAAGGAAAGCCTGACTCCAGATTTTAGCCCAGGGGGACATTCCCGATATGCTGAGCGGGGCTGGGAGATTGGGTCACATGGGTGGTTTCAGCCTGATCAGGCCCAAATAATACTCCCTGATTCTCAGGTTTAAAACATTACTAACTTCTTACATAAGAGCGCCCATTTTGGAAAAGATAATCTAGAAATCTTGCTTAAGCCTATTCTCTCCCATCCCCAGTTAGCTAAGGTTGTTAAACAAGTCACAAAAAATTGTGACACCTGTCTAAAAAATAACCCAAAAACCAGACCTCCTCTAATTACACCTGTCCAACATCGGGGATCATACCCAGGAGCGGACTGGCAATGCCGCTCCGCATTTAGAATTTACAGCCATGTCCAAGACCCAAGGGTTTTCTTACTTGCTAGTCTTTATTGACACATTCACAGGATGGATCGAAGCGTTCCCTACTGAGACTGAGAGAGCTACAGAAGTTTGTAAAGCTCTGCTGAAGGAGATAGTGCCTAGGTTTGGGCTGCCTCGGTCACTTCAGAGTGACAACGGGCCCTCACTTACAGCCACGATACCCCAGAATCTAGCCGCATGCTTAGGCATAAAATACCAGCTCCGCTCATCCTGGAGGCCTCAAGCTTCAGGAAAGGTAGAGAGAGCCAACCAGACTCTTAAAAGGGCTCTGGCTAAACTACGTCAGAAACACATAATAAGTGGACACATATGCTGCCCATAGCCCTCATGAGGCTACGGACATCCCCCAAACGGCCACTATTGTTAAGTCCTTATGAAATGATGTATGGACAACCATTCTGAACTTCTGATTTGTTTCTTGACGAGGATGCCAATACACTCTTAAAACATATAATTGACCAGGGAAGCTTTCAGCAAGAACTCCAACGGTATGGAGAACAAACCACAGGAAGACTTGAAAAATCCCCAGGTAAAGCCAGGGGATCAAGTATCAGTAAAGACCTGGCAAGAAAAAGGGAGTCCAAACCAGCTGTCCAAGAAATGGACAGGGCCATATCAGGTTGTTCTAGTGACTTCAACTGCTGTAAAAGTGAAGGGTCTCTCTGCCTGAGTCCACAATTCTAGAATAAAACCCTATGGCCTACAGGAGGGGGAGACAGAAACTGAGACTCCAAAGCCAGAGGACAGCTATTCCTGTGAACCTGTTGAAGATCTCAGGCTCTTGTTCAAGCAGAACCCCATCAATCCTGCCTCAGATAAGTAAAATGCATCATATGATGTTCTTCCTCTTTCTAATCATATCTCCCTGTATGGCTACTGATCTCTCCCTAAACGAGGCATGTTCACTTGCAAACCACACTGCTTCTCAACTCAACCTAAGCAGCCCGGGCTGCATCTGCATTAATGACAAAGGTTGGGGGTATGTCCAACCCATCCCAGGGTATCACTATCAAAGGCTCACCCTACCAGGCGAGCTATGGGCTGTTACTCAGCGCCCCCACGTGGTCGTAATATGGCCTTTTGGGGAAAGGGGGAAAAAAAACTTCATGTCTTGGTACCAGCAACAACTGTCTCTATTTACCCCCTGGATGACATCTGCAATCCCACCTGAGCCCTTATTTTCTCTCATGACTAACATCCCCCAAATGACCTTCCCTATCTCTCTAAAAAGCCACTCCCTAACAGGGGTGTCAGTGAGAAATCTAGACGACTCACAATGTGGGGTGACCGTCACTGTTGAAACTGATGGGAAAAACCGGGACAGGCCCTGCAGCTGGGAGACCAGCCGACGCAACCCCCGGCCAGCACGCGCCTGGCCCGACCCGGGGCGCTTCCCGAACCCCGAGGGGCCTGGCGAGGCTGCGGGAGCTCTGGCGGGGGTTGGGGATGGGGGTGGCTTGAGCGGGGAGGAGTCTCGGTGCCCCCCCAGCCCCCGCCCCCCACCATCCCGTTCGCTGCGCAGGGTCACGTGGCTCCGGACGAGCGGGGCCTCGGCCCGGGGCCGCGGTCCCCGGAGCCTCCTGCGGGCTTAGGGGCAGCCCAGCCGGGGCCCCAGGCGCCCATCCTGCCGGCTGTGCAAAACCCCTGGAGTGCCTCAGCCCCGCCCTGTCCCCAAACCGAGGCCCGCCCTGCACCCACGCCACGGGCCCAGCACAGGACCTTCCTGAGAGAGCGGACGAGCGACAGCCAGGCACACGGACAGGCACTCGCACGCACCCACGCCAGGTGAGACAGAGGCAGAAAGAATCGAGGGTTCAGAGAGAGACTGGAAGACAGCGTGTGGGCAGGTGTGGCCTCGGGCAGGATGCCGGGCAGCTGCAGAGACCACCCGGCCCTGAGCAGCCAAAGCGATGGGGGCGGGGGGAGGCCACTGAGCAGCGGCGGACCTGGAGAGGCCCATGGTGGGAGGACACCTGAGACCTCCGCGCTCCGCGCACCGCCCCCTCCCCCCAACCCCCTGCACGCATGCCACGCCGGGGCGCTCTGACACTAGCTTCTCTGGAGTTTTGTCACTTGAATTTCTCTCCCTCTGCTCAACTGAGTGATGACAGTGTATTGAACAGCTAGGTCATTTCCAAATAAATTAAGCTTAGTGTTTCACAGGACACCCGGACATGTATGGAGAGACCAGCACGGATGCATGGACACCAACCTTGGTATCTGGACAACCAATGGGAAATTACTGTCTGACTCTGGAGAGAGAAAGAAACCCGAACAAATGCAATGAAATGAACAGAAACACAGGCTTTGCAACTCACACCCAAATTCAATTACCAGAAAATAAACAACACTATAACCATTTTAGAAAAACAATAGACATCTCCATGACCTTTGGTCGGGTGAGGAGTTCAAACACACAGCAAAAAAAAGCCAACTTTTCCAAGTCGTGAATATGTTAGTTCACACATTGACTTTTACATTGAAATGTGTAACTAATAAAATTAAAATCATTGACTCACTACATAAGCATGGAAGTATTTTAAATATAAAATATATTCTATAGTATTCAGGAAGCACTTGGCACATCTCTAAGTGTATCAAACCCAAAACTCGAACGTAGTGGAAGAGTCAGGATAGTCTAAAAATGAATCCCTAACTAAAAGGAACACACAGGATTACTGTAGATAAAAAAGGTTAAAGAAGAGAAGCTAGAAAGCAGTCAAAAATGTCTTAGGGGTTAGCTTAGAGTGACTAGCCTCTGCGTGACTCTTTAAATTTTTCATGTTTGCAGCTTCCAAATTTTCCAATTTGAGAATAATACTTTCGCCTCCAAATCAGAGTGACTTGGGGACACAAAGGTAGAAGTCGATAATTTTCTTTGCCTATGTCTGAATATTTACAGTCAGAGGTAGAAAAGGAGGAGTCTGTCCCTTGTCTAGATGAGGTCAATCCCCAGGTGTGGGATGTCTCCAGCCCTGGTTTAGCCATAAATGTTCCACCAGTAAAGATTTCTCTGAGACCAAATGCTCCCTAGCCCTGGAAAACACAATATCCCTTAAAACCAGAAGCTCTTGAGGGTCTTAGACCATTAGTTAACAAATACCGAGATACTGGAACTCGAATCAGCTGTGAGACCCCTGCAACACCCCAATCTTGCCCGTTCAAAAACCAGATGGATCTTACCGATTCGTCCAGGATCTAAGAGCTGTTAATGGAGCTGTGGTTGCCATCCACCCCATAGTCCCAAACCCATATACCCTCCTATCCCAAGTCCCAGGAAATGCCAAGTACTTCTCAGTCTTGGACCTTCAAGGTGCTTTCTTTTGCATTCCTCTCCATCCTGAATCCCAAAAACTCTTTGCTTTTGAGTGGCGGGACTTGGAAACAAGAGAGACCATACAACTCTCGACTGGACTCGACTACCCCAAGGGTTTAGGGACAGCCCTCATATCTTCGGGACTTCCTCGGGGAGAGAACTAAGGGAATTAACTTTAACAAACAGTAGTCTTATACACTATGTGGATGACTTGCTCATAGCTAGGTCAGATTTTACCAGCTCTCAAATGGACACTATTTAAAACGCTAACTTTCCTGTATGAAAAGGGTTATCGAGTATACCACAAGTAGGCTCAGATTAGCTTAACCCAAGTAAAATACCATGGATTTATAATTATGGAGAGAAAAAGAATGCCTGACCCCGAGGGGAGATCCCTCATCTTAAATACCCCGTACCCCCAAACAAAACAACAGCTTAGGGGATTTTTAGGAAGGACCGGGTTTTGCAGGATCTGGGTTCCTAATTATGGCAATCTGGCCAGACCCCTATATGAAAATTTAAGTGGGAATGACGAACAGCCACTCGACTGGCATGAGACCTGCAAGGTGGCCTTTAATGCCCTTTAAGAGTCCATCACTACAGCCCCAGCTTTAGGCCTCCCCAACCTGGAGAAGCCTTTTAGACTCTATGTTTCTGGAAGGACAGGAACTGCTCTTGGTGTGTTAGAGCAGATGATGGGACCCGTATTACAACCTGTGGCTTATCTCTCAAAATAACTAGATGAGGTGGCCAGAGGGTGGCCCACTTGCCTCCGGGCAGTAGCAACCACTGCTCTTATGGTTAAGGAGGCATCTAAGCTGACCCTGGGTCAGACCACCACAGTGCATATGCCTCACCGGGTGCAAGCAGTCTTGGAAACGAAAGGGGACAGGTGGATGACAGGGGGAAGGATCACCCAATACCAAGCCCTCCTCCTTGACACTCCAGAAATAAAGTTGAGGGTCTGCCAGACTTTAAATCCAGCAACCTTACTGCCAGATCCCCCTACCTCCCCTCTGGATCACCAATGCATACAAATCACAGACGAGTTATACTCTTCTCGCCGGGACCTATCAGAGACACTTTATCTGACACAGAGGAAAACTAGCACACAGATGGCAGCAGTTTTGTAGAAAAGGGAGAGAGGAGAGCAGGATATGCTGTAGTGAGCCTGGAAGAAACTAAGGAAAGTGGGTCTCTTCCCCCAGACACCTCAGCCCAGAAAGCTGAACTTTTTGCACTGACAAGAGCTTTGGAGTTAAGAGAAGGAAAGAGGATTCATGTGTGTATGGACTCTAAGTATGCTTTCCTCATTCTGCATGCCTGTGCAGCAATTAGGAAAGAAAGAGGGATGCTCAGTGCCCGAAGCTCTGCTATTAAACACAAAGAGCTCATTCTCAGGCTCCTGGAGGCAGTCAAACTTCCTGCAAAATTAGCTGTCATCCACTGCAAGAGTCACCAAAAGGGGCAAGAAAAAGAGGCTCAGGGAAATAGGAAAGCTGATCAAGAGGCAAGATGAGCTGCCGGGGAAGCTACCTCTGCCACTGCTATCTGCCCCCTTTTCCCCAAGGAAAGCCTGACTCCAGATTTTACCCCAGGGGGACATTCCCGATATGCTGAGCGGGGCTGGGAGATTGGGTCACATGGGTGGTTTCAGCCTGATCAGGCCCAAATAATACTCCCTGATTCTCAGGTTTAAAACATTACTAACTCCTTACATAAGAGCGCCCATTTTGGAAAAGATAATCTAAAAATCTTGCTTAAGCCTATTCTCTCCCATCCCCAGTTAGCTAATGTTGTTAAACAAGTCACACAAAATTGTGACACCAGTCTAAAAAATAACCCAAAAACCAGACCTCCTCTAATTACACCTGTCCAACATCAGGGATCATACCCATGAGCGGACTGGCAATGCCGCTCCACATTTAGAATTTAGAGCCATGCCCAAGACCCAAGGGTTTTCTTACTTGCTATTCTTTATTGACACATTCACAGGATGGATCGAAGCGTTCCCTACTGAGACTGAGAGATCTACAGAAGTCTGTAAAGCTCTGCTGAAGGAGATAGTGCCTAGGTTTGGGCTGTCTCGGTCACTTCAGAGTGACAACGGGCCCTCACTTACAGCCACGATACACCAGAACCTAGCCGCATGCTTAGGCATAAAATACCAGCTCCGCTCATCCTGGAGGCCTCAAGCTTCAGGAAAGGTAGAGAGAGCCAACCAGACTCTTAAAAGGGCTCTGGCTAAGCTATGTCAGAAACACATAATAAGTGGACACATATGCTGCCCAAAGCCCTCATGAGGCTACGGACATCCCCCAAACGGCCACTATTGTTAAGACCTTATGAAATGATGTATGGACGACCATTCTTAACTTCTGATTTGTTTCTTGACGAGGATGCCAATACACTCTTAAAACATATAATTGACCTGGGAAGGTTTCAGCAAGAACTCCAACGGTCTGGAGAACAAACCACAGGAAGACTTGAAAAATCCCCAGGTAAAGCCAGGGGATCAAGTATCAGTAAAGACCTGGCAAGAAAACGGGAGTCCAAACCAGCTGTCCGAGAAATGGACAGGGCCATATCAGGTTGTTCTAGTGACTTCAACTGCTGTAAAATTGAAGGGTCTATCTGCCTGGGTCCACAATTCTAGAATAAAACCCTATGGCCTACAGGAGGGGGAGACAGAAACTGAGACTCCAAAGCCAGAGGACAGCTATTCCTGTGAACCTGTTGAAGATCTCAGGCTCTTGTTCAAGCAGAACCCCATCAATCCTGCCTCAGATAAGTAAAATGCATCATATGATGTTCTTCCTCTTTCTAATCATATCTCCCTGTATGGCTATTGATCTCTCCCTAAACGAGGCATGTTCACTTGCAAACCACACTGCTTCTCAACTTAACCTAAGCAGCCCGGGCTGCATCTGCATTAATGACAAAGGTTGGGGATATGTCCAACCCATCATAGGGTATCACTATCAAAGGCCCACCCTTCCAGCCGAGCTATGGGCTGTTACTCAGCGCCCCCATGTGGTCGTAATATGGCCTTTTGGGGAAAGGGGGAAAAAAAACTTCATGTCTTGGTACCAGCAACAACTGTCTCTATTTACCCCCTGGATGACATCTGCAATCCCACCTGAGCCCTTATTTTCTCTCATGACTAACTTCCCCCAAGTGACCTTCCCTATCTCTCTAAAAAGCCACTCCCTAACAGGGGTGTCAGTGAGAAATCTAGACTACTCACAATGTGGGGTGACCGTCACTGTTGAAACTGATGGGAAAAACCGGGACAGGCCCTGCAGCTGGGAGACCAGCCGACGCCACCCCCGGCCAGCACCCGCCTGGCCCGGCCCGGGGCGCTTCCCGAACCCCGAGGGGCCTGGCGAGGCTGCGGGAGCTCTGGCGGGGGTTGGGGATGGGGGTGGCTTGAGCGGGGAGGAGTCTCGGTGCCCCCCCAGCCCCCGCCCCCCACCATCCCGTTCGCTGCGCAGGGTCACGTGGCTCCGGACGAGCGGGGCGTCGGCCCGGGGCCGCGGTCCCCGGAGCCTCCTGCGGGCTTAGGGGCAGCCCAGCCGGGGCCCCAGGCGCCCATCCTGCCGGCTGTGCAAACCCCCTGTAGTGCCTCAGCCCCGCCCTGTCCCCAAATCTAAGCCGACCCTGCCCCCACGCCACAGGCCCAGCACTGGACCTTCCTGAGAGCGGACGAGCGACAGCCAGGCACACGGACAGGCACTCGCACGCACCCACGTCAGGTGAGACAGAGGCAGAAAGAGATGAGGGTTCAGAGAGACACCGGAAGACAGCGTGTGGGCAGGGGGGGCTTCGGGCAGGATGCCGGGCAGCTGCAGAGACCACCCGGCCCTGAGCAGCAAACGCGATGGGGGCGGGGGGAGGCTGCCGAGCAGAGGCAGGCCTGCAGAGGCCCAGGTTGGGAGGGCACCTGAGATATCCGCGGTCCGCGCCCCTCCCACCCCAACCCCCTGAACGCACGACCCTCTCCGACGAAAGCTTCTCCGGAATATGATCTCCTGAATTTCTATCCTTGTGCTCCAATGAGTGATGACAGTATATTGCACAGCTAGGTCATTTCCAAATAAATTAAGCTTAGTGTTTCACAGGACACCCGGACATGAATGCAGAGACCAGCACGGATGCATGGACACCAACCTTGGTAACTATACAACCAATGGGAAATTACTGTCTGACTCAGGAGAGAGAAAGAAACCCGAACAGATGGAAAAATTGAACAGAAACACAAACTTTGCAACTCACACCCCAATTCAATTACCGAAAAAAACAACAACACTATAACCATTTTAGAAAAACAATAGACCTCTCCATGACCTTTGGTCCGGTGAGGAATTCTTACACACAACAAAAAAAGCCACCTTTTCCAAATCGAGAATATGTTAGTACACATTGATTTTACATTGAAATGTGTAACAAATAAACTTAAAATCATTGACTCACTACATACGCATGGATGTATTTTAAACATAAAATATGTTCTATAGTATTCAGGAAGCACTTGGCACATCTGTAAGTGTATCAGACCCCAAACTGGAACTTAATGGAAGAGTCAGGATAGTCTAAAAATGAATCCCTAACTAAAAGGAATACACAGGATTACGTAGATCAAAAATGTTAAAGAAGAGAAACTAGAAATCAGTCAATAAATGTTTTAGGGGTTAGCCTAGAGTGACTAGCCCCTGCGTTACTTTTTAAATTTTTCATGTTTGCATCTTCCAAATTTTCCATGCTGAGATTAATACTTTCATATCAGTTTCGAGATCAGTCTCACACTAAAGACAGTAAGAGTGGAATAAGAAATAAGAAATGCTTGGGGTGGGGGGAAGAAATGCTTGAACTAAAGGTGGTACTGATGAAATTATTTGCAGGGCAGCCAAGGAGTCACAGATGTAGAGAACAGACTTATGGACACGGGCAGGGGGGAGGAAGGAGAGGGTGAGATGAATGCAGAGGAACATGGAAACATAGTACCATACGTTAAAAGAGATGCCAATGCAATTTGCTGTATGACTCAGGGGACTCAAACAGGGGCTCTGCAACAAGCTAGACGGGTGGAATGGGGAGGAGGAGACGGGAGAGAGGTTCAGGAGGGAGGAGACATATGTACACCTGTGGCTCATTCACGTTGATGTTTGGCAACAAAATTCTGTAAAGCAACTATCTTTCAATTGAAAGAAAAAGTCATGTTTGGACTTACCAAACAAGGTATTGTGTACTTGTAGCATGGCCTTCTGTTTCGTGCTGCCATCCTTAATTCATTCTTCCATATCATTAAACAGACTAGTCAAGTTTTTCCCAAAAATATCTTGAGCTCCTGCATCATGCTGATCAACTGCCTTCTCTCGATCCAGTATAGAATGGAGACCAAAGAAACCTTTTGTCCTTTCTTCAAGTGATTGAAGCCACTCTATGTGATTTTAAAAAATAAATGTGGATAAGACGGATATGACCAAAGCAATCTAATGACAATATCTGTGCTTCATTAAAGATCTGCAGAGAACTAGTAAATTTTTTGTTTCGTATCAGAAGAATTTTTTAAATCCACACCAACATTTCTTTCGCGTCCGCTAGCCATCTTGACAAGGAAAACTGATTTTACCAATCAATGTCCCTAGTTCTGCCCCCTCACAGTTTTTTACCCAATATGTGTTACTCAGGCAGGAGACCCTGGTTCAATTCCTGGGTCAGGAAGATCTGCTGGAGAAGGGATAGGCTACCCACTCCAGTATTAGTGGGCTTCCCTTGTGGCTCAGTTGGTAAAGAATCATTCCTCTGTACCAAGAGTAGCTCAACTCCTCTCAAAGCAAATACAGGATGGTAGTAACTATGCAGGACAAAGCTGATTCTGTATATTTATAGTACTCACTCATGAACTTGACAGAGGTCCTAGATCTGTTACCACATTTTTTTTTTTTTAAGTGATGTCTGCATGTGCAGGTGAAAGTGGCTCAGTTCGTGCCTGACTCTTTGCAGCCCCAAGGACTATACAGTCCATGGAATTCTCTAGGCCAGAATACTGGAGTGGGTAGCCTATCCTTTCTCCAGCGGATCTTCCCGACCCAGGACTCAAAGCGGGGTCTCCTGCGTTGCAGGCAGATTCTTTAGCAACTGAGCTAGTAGGGCTTCACTGGTGGCTCAGTTGCTAAAGAATATCTGCATAACTTTCTATCGATTTGGAATTAGCAATCTGTCTGTGAGCAGGGCCGGTCATAAGCAGCTTCTGTGAGAAAACAGAAGCATGTCTGCCTGACTTGCTTCTCTGGGGAGCTTTCACTGTTCTTGCGCTAGTGCACATGGCAAGTTTCTAAGTGAGAAAGTAATGGCTACTATCACAGCTGGCCACTGAGGTACTTAATGGCAGAGGCAATCCCAGCTCTGCCAAGCAGTAGACATCACGAAATCAGCTATTGTCATTGTAGCCAAGTTCCGTGAATTTGTGGTGTTATTTGCTGTGTTCTTCAAGAAGATGCCTTCGCCCTGCCAGTAAGACATATTTCCATAACACACAGCCATGCACTCAATCGATGTGCATCCTCCAGTAAAGCCCAGCCCCGATGTCTTAGAGGAGCCTCTCTGCCCATTGTCATAAACCAGTCTAATTTTGTGTGAGACCGTGAAAACTCAGTGTCTTTATTACGCTTGTGCTTCTGACGGGAGGTCTGAAAAGGCACTTCTGAAGGTTTATACCTACCAGTGGTTGTCATATTTATCGAGTCTTTATTTTATATTTTTTTCTTATTTTTTACTTCTACCAGTTTCTTGCTACCAGCCCGTCTCCCTCCACCCTCGTGCACACACGGTCAGTCATGGAATCCCGTGGACTTCAGCCCACCAGACTCCTCTGCCCATGGAGTTTTCCAGGCAAGAATACTGGAGTGGGTTGCCATTTCCTTCTCCATGTGTGGAGTCTTTAAAGATTCCATCACTGAGGTGTTGCTTCTCCACTTGTACATGCCCTTCCTCCCTAAGTGCAGTAGAAATCATCCCCACTTCCCAACATGTCTGTCTTCCGTCCTCTGGAGTATGTATTGCTTGAGCTCACCACAGCGTCAGGATATTCTAGAAACCCTTCTGATTGCAGTCTCTTCGGGAGGTTACAAGTGCTTCAAACCTCAGAATTTTACAAAGCACTTTTTACGACCTCAGCTGAAAGGGAAGTCAACACTCAGTGAAAGTCACAGGCTTCCATGGCCTGGACTTGATTATGGGCTGTGCTTTCATAATCATCGTGTTTCCGATACCAACTAAGATGTCACTGAGAAATTTTTTTCTTTCTCATCATTGTATCTTTCATGTTTATTTAGATATATTATGGGTTTTCCTATATATCTTCCCTTAGGGATGAGGGTCTGAAGTCAGTAGAACTTACTACAACTGATTTCCAGTTAGCTGTGTTAGGACAGGAAAAAGAATGACCAGCTGCTGGATTCTTAAGATTATGTATGAAAATATGATTCGTTTTACTGTGTGAAGTCATCCGATTCTAACTTTCTGAAGTAGGCATTCAGAAAAATAAAAAAAAATCGCCTACTAGGCGGTCTCCCATCCAAGTACTGACCAGGCCCGACCCTGCTCAGTTTCCCAGATCAGAGGAGAGAGGGCACGTTCAGGGTGGTATGGCCTTAGACCGAGGCGGCTGCCAGGCACTGCAGGAGCCCCGCGTTGCGCCTCCCTTGCGGTCTGACCTGCCGGTCGGGCCTGGGGCTGCAGTTCTCGAGCGGGCTCGCGCTGCACTTGAGCCGCACGACCCGCGACTGGACTCCGGCCGGCCAGAGCCTGCAGCTCGGCGACCAGCGGAGGGCGCCCCCGCTCCGCACACCGCGAGTCCAGGCCAGCACCAGTCTGGCCCGGTCGGCCGGGGCATGGCGTGCCTGCGGAACCTGGGGTGGGTAGAGCAGCGAGGACAACTCGGTGCCCCCTCACCCCCTGTCACCCACCATCCCGATCGCTGCTCAGGGTCAGGTGGCTCCGGACGAGCGGGGCTTCGGCCCGGGTCTGCAGTCCCCGGAGACTGCTGGAGCTTAGGGGCAGCCCACCGGGGCCCCAGGCTCCCATCCTGCCGGCTGTGCAAACCCCCTGGAGTGCCTCAGCCCCGCCCTGTCCCCAAACCGAGGCCCGCCCTGCCCCCACGCCACGGGCCCAGCACAGGACCTTCCTGAGAGAGCGGACGAGCGACAGCCAGGCACACGGACAGGCACTCGCACGCACCCACGCCAGGTGAGACAGAGGCAGAAAGAGTCGAGGGTTCAGAGAGAGACTGGAAGACAGCGTGTGGGCAGGGGGGGCCTCGGGCAGGATGCCGGGCAGCTGCAGAGACCACCCGGCCCTGAGCAGCCAATGTGATGGGGGCGGGGGGAGGCCACTGAGCAGCGGCGGGCCTGGAGAGGCCCAGGGTGGGAGGACAACTGAGATCTCCGCGCTCTGCTCCCCGCCCCCCTCCCCTCAACACCCTGCACGCATGCCACGCCGGGGCGCTCTGACACTAGCTTCTCTGGAGTTTTGTCACTTGAATTTCTCTCCCTCTGCTCAACTGAGTGATGACAGTGTATTGAACAGCTAGGTCATTTCCAAATAAATTAAGCTTAGTGTTTCACAGGACACCCGGGCATGAATGGAGAGACCAGCACGGATGCATGGACACCAACCTTGGTAACTGGACAACCAATGGGAAATTACTGTCTGACTCAGGAGAGAGAAAGAAACCCGAACAGATGGAATGAAATGAACAGAAACACAAGCTTTGCAACTCACACCCTAATTCAATTACCAGAAAATAAACAACACTATATCCATTTTAGAAAAACAATAGACCTCTCCATGACCTTTGGTTGGGTGAGGAGTTCAAACACACACCAAAAAAAAGCCAACATTTCCAAGTCGTGAATATGTTAGTTCACACATTGACTTTTACATTGAAATGTGTAACAAATAAACTTAAAATCATTGACTCACTACATAAGCATGGAAGTATTTTAAATATAAAATATGTTCTATAGTATTCAGGAAGCACTTGGCACATCTCTAAGTGTATCAGGCCCAAAACTGGAACGTATGGAAGAGTCAGGATAGTCTAAAAATGAATCCCTAACCAAAAAGAACACACAAGATTACTGTAGATAAAAAAGGTTAAAGAAGAGAAGCTAGAAATTAGTCAATAAATGTCTTAGGGGTTAGCTTAGAGTGACTAGCCTCTGCGTGACTCTTTAAATTTTTCATGTTTGCAGCTTCCAAATTTTCAATGGTGAGAATAATACTTTCGCCTCCAAACCAGAGTGACTTGGGGACACAAAGGTAGAAGTCGATAATTTTCTTTGCCTATGTCTGAATATTTACAGTCAGAGGTAGAAAAGGAGGAGTCTGTCCCTTGTCTAGATGATGTCAATCCCCAGGTGTGGGATGTCTCCAGCCCTGGTTTAGCCATAAATGTTCCACCAGTAAAGATTTCTCTGAGACCAAATGCTCCCTAGCCCTGGAAAAGACAATATCCCTTAAAACCAGTAGCTCTTGAGGGTTTTTAACCATTAGTTAACAAATACCGAGATACTGGAACTCGAATCAGCTGTGAGTCCCCCTGAAACACCCCAATCTTGCCCGTTCAAAAACCAGATGGATCTTACCGATTCGTCCAGGATCTAAGAGCTGTTAATGAAGCTGTTGTTCCCATCCACCCCATAGTCCCAAACCCATATAACCTCCTATCCCAAGTCCCAGGAAATGCCAAGTACTTCTCAGTCTTGGACCTTCAAGGTGCTTTCTTTTGCATTCCTCTCCATCCTGAATCCCAAAAACTATTTGCTTTTGAGTGGCGGGACTTGGAAACAAGAGAGACCATACAACTCTCGACTGGACTCGACTACCCCAAGGGTTTAGGGACAGCCATCATATCTTCGGGACTTCCTCGGGGAGAGATCTAAGGGAATTAACTTTAACAAACAGTAGTCTAATACAGTATGTGGATGACTTGCTCATAGCTAGGCCAGATTTTACCAGCTCTCAAATGGACACTATTTAAAACGCTAACTTTCCTGTATAAAAAGGGTTATCGAGTATCCCCCAAGTAGGCTCAGATTAGCTTAACCCAAGTAAAATACCTTGGATTTATAATTACGGAGAGAAAAAGAATGCCTGACCCCGAGGGAAGATCCCTCATCTTAAATACCCCGTACGCCCAAACAAAACAACAGCTTAGGGGATTTTTAGGAAGGACCGGGTTTTGCAGGATCTGGATTCCTAATTATGGCAATCTGGCCAGACCCCTATATGAAAATTTAAGGGGGAAAGTGGAAGAGCCACTCGACTGGCATGAGACCTGCAAGGTGGCTTTTAATGCCCTAAAAGAGTCCATCACTACAGCCCCAGCTTTAGGCCTCCCCAACCTGGAGAAGCCTTTTAGACTCTATGTTTCTGGAAGGACAGGAACTGCTCTTGGGGTGTTAGAGCAGATGATGGGGCACATATTACAACCTGTGGCTTATCTCTCAAAATAACTAGATGAGGTGGCCAGAGGATGGCCCACTTGCCTCCGGGCAGTAGCAGCCACCGCTCTTATGGTTAAGGAGGCATCTCAGCTGACCCTGGTTCAGCCCACTACAGTGTATACGCCTCACCGGGTGCAAGCAGTCTTGGAAACGAAAGGGGACAGGTGGATGACAGGGGGAAGGATCACCCAATACCAAGCCCTCCTCCTTGACACTCAAGAAATAAAGTTGAGGGTCTGCCAGACTTTAAATCCAGCAACCTTACTGCCAGATCCCCCTACCTCCCCTCTGGATCACCAATGCATACAAATCACAGACGAGTTATACTCTTCTCACCGGGACCTATCAGAGACACCTTTATCTGACCCAGAGGAAAACTGGCACACAGATGGCAGCAGTTTTGTAGAAAAGGGAGAGAGGAAAGCACGATATGCTGTAGTGAGCCTGGAAGAAACTAAGGAAAGTGGGTCTCTTCCCCCAGACACCTCAGCCCAGAAAGCTGAACTTTTTGCCCTGACAAGAGCTTTGGAGTTAGGAGAAGGAAAGAGGATTAATGTGTTTATGGACTCTAAGTATGCTTTCCTCATTCTGCATGCCCGTGCAGCAATTAGGAAAGAAAGAGGGATGCTCAGTGCCCGAAGCTCTGCTATTAAACACAAAGAGCTCATTCTCAGGCTCCTGGAGGCAGTCAAACTTCCTGCAAAATTAGCTGTCATCCACTGCAAGAGTCACCAAAAGGGGCAAGAAAAAGAGGCTCAGGGAAATAGGAAAGCTGATCAAGAGGCAGGACGAGCTGCCGGGGAAGCTACCTCTGCCACTGCTATCTGCCCCCTTTTCCCCAAGGAAAGCCTGACTCCAGATTTTAGCCCAGGGGGACATTCCCGATATGCTGAGCGGGGCTGGGAGATTGGGTCACATGGGTGGTTTCAGCCTGTTCAGGCCCAAATAATACTCCCTGATTCTCAGGTTTAAAACATTACTAACTCCTTACATAAGAGCGCCCATTTTGGAAAAGATAATCTAGAAATCTTGCTTAAGCCTATTCTCTCCCATCCTCAGTTAGCTAAGGTTGTTAAACAGGTCACACAAAATTGTGACACCTGTCTAAAAAATAACCCAAAAACCAGACCTCCTCTAATTACACATGTCCAACATCGGGGATCATACCCAGGAGCGGACTGGCAATGCCGCTCCGCATTTAGAATTTACAGCCATGCCCAAGACCCAAGGGTTTTCTTACTTGCTAGTCTTTATTGACACATTCACAGGATGGATCGAATCGTTCCCTACTGAGACTGAGAGAGCTACAGAAGTCTGTAAAGCTCTGCTGAAGGAGGTAGTGCCTAGGTTTGGGCTGCCTCGGTCACTTCAGAGTGACAACGGGCCCTCACTTACAGCCACGATACCCCAGAACCTAGCCGCATGCTTAGGCATAAAATACCGGCTCCGCTCATCCTGGAGGCCTCAAGCTTCAGGAAAGGTAGAGAGAGCCAACCAGACTCTTAAAAGGGCTCTGGCTAAGCTATGTCAGAAACACATAATAAGTGGACACATATGCTGCCCATAGCCCTCATGAGGCTACGGACATCCCCCAAACGGCCACTATTGTTAAGTCCTTATGAAATGATGTATGGACGACCGTTCTTAACTTCTGATTTGTTTCTTGACGAGGATGCCAATACACTCTTAAAACATATAATTCACCTGGGAAGGTTTCAGCAAGAACTCCAACGGTATGGAGAACAAACCACAGGAAGACTTGAAAAATCCCCAGGTAAAGCCAGGGGATCAAGTATCAGTAAAGACCTGGCAAGAAAAAGGGAGTCCAAACCAGCTGTCCGAGAAATGGACTGGGCCATATCAGGTTGTTCTAGTGACTTCAACTGCTGTAAAAGTGAAGAGTCTATCTGCCTGGGTCCACAATTCTAGAATAAAACCCTATGGCCTACAGGAGGGGGAGACAGAAACTGAGACTCCAAAGCCAGAGGACAGCTATTCCTGTGAACCTGTTGAAGATCTCAGGCTCTTGTTCAAGCAGAACCCCATCAATCCTGCCTCAGATAAGTAAAATGCATCATAAGATGTTCTTCCTCTTTCTAATCATATCTCCCTGTATGGCTATTGATCTCTCCCTAAACGAGGCATGTTCACTTGCAAACCACACTGCTTCGCAACTCAACCTAAGCAGCCCGGGCTGCATCTGCATTAATGACAAAGTTTGGGGGTATGTCCAACCCATCCCAGGGTATCACTATCAAAGGCCCACCCTTCCAGCCGAGCTATGGGCCGTTACTCAGTGCCCCCATGTGGTCGTAATATGGCCTTTTGGGGAAAGGGGGAAAAAAAACTTCATGTCTTGGTACCAGCAACAACTGTCTCTATTTACCCCCTGGATGACATCTGCAATCCCACCTGAGCCCTTATTTTCTCTCATGACTAACATCCCCCAAGTGACCTTCCCTATCTCTCTAAAAAGCCACTCCCTAACAGGGGTGTCAGTGAGAAATCTAGATGACTCACAATGTGGGGTGACCGTCACTGTTGAAACTGATGGGAAAAACCGGGACAGGCCCTGCAGCTGGGAGACCAGCCGACGCCACCCCCGGCCAGCACGCGCCTGGCCCGGCCCATGGCGCTTCCGGGACCCCGAGCTGCCTGGCGAGGCTGTGGGAGCTCTGGCGGGGGTTGGGGAGGGGGGTGGCTTGAGCGGGGAGGACGTCTCGGTGGCCCCCCACCCCCCGCCCCCCACCATCCCGTTCGCTGCTCAGGGTCACGTGGTTCCGGAAGAGTGGTGCGTCGGCCCGGGGCCGCGGTCCCCGGAGCCTCCTGCGGGCTTAGGGGCAGCCCACCCGGGGCCCCAGGCGCCCATCCTGCCGGCTGTGCAAACCCCCTGGAGTGCCTCAGCCCCGCCCTGTCCCCAAACCGAGGCCTGCCCTGCCCCCACGGCACGGGCCCAGCACTGGACCTTCCTGAGAGAGCGGACGAGCGACAGCCAGGCACACGGACAGGCACTCGCACGCACCCAAGCCAGGTGAGACAGAGACAGAAAGAGTCGAGGGTTCAGAGAGAGACTGGAACACAGCGTGTGGGCAGGGGGGGCCTCGGGCAGGATGCTGGGCAGCTGCAGAGACCACCCGGCCCTGAGCAGCCAAAGCGATGGGGGCGGGGGGAGGCCACTGAGCAGCGGCGGGCCTGGAGAGGCCCAGGGTGGGAGGACACCTGAGATCTCCGCGCTCCGCTCCCCGCCCCCTCCCCCCAACCCCCTGCATGCATGCCACGCCGGGACGCTCTGACACTAGCTTCTCTGGAGTTTTGTCACTTGAATTTCTCTCCCTCTGCTCAACTGAGTGATGACAGTGTATTGAACAGCTAGGTCATTTCCAAATAAATTAAGCTTAGTGTATCACAGGACACCCGGACATGTATGGAGGGACCAGCACGGATGCATGGACACCAACCTTGGTAACTGGACAACCAAAGGGGAAATTACTGTCTGACTCAGGAGAGAGAAAGAAACCCGAACAGATGGAATGAAATGAACAGAAACACAAGCTTTGCAACTCACACCCTAATTCAATTACCAGAAAATAAACAACACTATAACCATTTTAGAAAAACAATAGACCTCTCCATGACCTTTGGGCGGGTGAGGAGATCAAACACACAGCAAAAAAAAGCCAACTTTTCCAAGTCATGAATATGTTAGTTCACACATTGACTTTTATATTGAAATGTGTAACAAATAAACTGAAAATCATTGACTCACTACATAAGCATGGAAGTATTTTAAACATAAAATATTTTCTATAGTATTCAGGAAGCACTTGGCACATCTGTAAGTGAATCAGACCCAAAACTGGAACGTAGTGGAAGAGTCAGGATAGTCTAAAAATGAATCCCTAACTAAAAGGAAAACACAGGATTACTGTAGATAAAAAAGGTTGAAGAAGAGAAGCTAGAAATCAGTCAATAAATGTCTTAGGGGTTAGCTTAGAGTGACTAGCCTCTTCGGGACTCTTTAAATTTTTCATGTTAACAGCTTCCAAATTTTCCATGGTGAGGATAATACTTTCGCCTCCAAACCAATGTGACTTGGGGACAAAAAGGTAGAAGTCGATAATTTTCTTTGCCTATGTCTGAATATTTACAGTCAGAGGTAGAAAAGGAAGAGTCTGTCCCTTGTCTAGATGAGGTCAATTCCCAGGTGTGGGATGTCTCCAGCCCTGGTTTAGCCATAAATTTTCCAAAGTAAAGATTTCTCTGAGACCAAATGCTCCCTAGCCCTGGAAAAGACAATATCCTTTAAAACCAGTAGCTCTTGAGGGTCTTAGACCATTAGTTAACAAATACCGAGATACTGGAACTCGAATCTGCGGTGAGTCCCCCTGCAACACCCCAATCTTGCCCGTTCAAAAACCAGATGGATCTTACCGATTCGTCCAGGATCTAAGAGCTGTTAATGAAGCTGTGGTTCCCATCCACCCCATAGTCCCAAACCTATATACCCTCCTATCCCAAGTCCCAGGAAATGCCAAGTACTTCTCAGTCTTGGACCTTCAAGATGCTTTCTTTTGCATTCCTCTCCATCCTGAATCCCAAAAACTCTTTGCTTTTGAGTGGCGGGACTTGGAAACAAGAGAGACCATACAACTCTTGACTGGACTCGACTACCCCAAGGGTTTAGGGACAGCCCTCATATCTTCGGGACTTCCTCGGGGAGAGAACTAAGGGAATTAACTTTAACAAACAGTAGTCTAATACAGTATGTGGATGACTTGCTCATAGATAGGCCAGATTTTACCAGCTCTCAAATGGACACTATTTAAAACGCTAACTTTCCTGTATGAAAAGGGTTATCGAGTATCCCCCAAGTAGGCTCAGATTAGCTTAACCCAAGTAAAATACCTTGGATTTATAATTACGGAGAGAAAAAGAATACCTGACCCCGAGGGGAGATCCCTCATCTTAAATATCCCGTACCCCCAACAAAACAACAGCTTAGGGGATTTTTAGGAAGGACCGGGTTTTGCAGGATCTGGATTCCTAATTATGGCAATCTGGCCAGACCCCCATATGAAAATTTAAGGGGGAAAGTGGAAGAGCCACTCGACTGGCATGAGACCTGCAAGGTGGCCCTTAATGCCCTAAAAGAGTCCATCACTACAGCCCCAGCTTTAGGCCTCCCCAACCTGGAGAAGACTTTTAGACTCTATGTTTCTGGAAGGACAGGAACTGCTCTTGGTGTGTTAGAGCAGATGATGGGGCCCGTATTACAACCTGTGGCTTATCTCTCAAAATAACTAGATGAGGTGGCCAGAGGGTGGCCCACTTGCCTCCGGGCAGTAGCAGCCACCGCTCTTATGGTTAAGGAGGCATCTAAGCTGACCCTGGGTAAGCCCACCACAGTGTATACGCCACACCGGGTGCAAGCAGTCTTGGAAACGAAAGGGAACAGGTGGATGACAGGGGGAAGAATCACCCAATAGCAAGCCCTCCTCCTTGACACTCAAGAAATGAAGTTGAGGGTCTACCAGACTTTAAATCCAGCAACCTTACTTCCAGATCCCCCTACCTCCCCTCTGGATCACCAATGCATACAAATCACAGACGAGTTATACTCTTCTCGCTGGGACCTATCAGAGACACCTTTATCTGACCCAGAGGAAAACTGGCACACAGATGGCAGCAGTTTTGTAGAAAAGGGAGACAGGAAAGCAGGATATGCTGTAGCGAGCCTGGAAGAAACTAAGGAAAGTGGGGCTCTTCCCCCAGACACCTCAGCCCAGAAAGCCGAACTTTTTGCCCTGACAAGAGCTTTGGAGTTAGTAGAAGGAAAGAGGATTAATGTGTGTATGGACTCTAAGTATGCTTTCCTCATTCTGCATGCCCGTGCAGCAATTTGGAAAGAAAGAGGGATGCTCAGTGCCTGAAGCTCTGCTAGTAAACACAAAGAGCTCATTCTCAGGCTCCTGGAGGCAGTCAAACTTCCTGCAAAATTAGCTGTCATCCACTGCAAGAGTCACCAAAAGGGGCAAGAAAAAGAGGCTCAGGGAAATAGGAAAGCTGATCAAGAGGCAGGACGAGCTGCCGGGGAAGCTACCTCTGCCACTGCTATCTGCCCCCTTTTCCCCAAGGAAACCCTGACTCCAGATTTTAGCCCAGGGGGACATTCCCGATATGCTGAGCGGGGCTGGGAGATTGGGTCACATGGTTGGTTTCAGCCTGATCAGTCCCAAATAATACTCCCTGATTCTCAGGTTTAAAACATTACTAACTCCTTACAAAAGATCGCCCATTTTGGAAATGATAATCTAGAAATCTTGCTTAAGCCTATTCTCTCCCATCCCCAGTTAGCTAAGGTTGTTAAACAGGTCACACAAAATTGTGACACCTGTCTAAAAAATAACCCAAAAACCAGACCTCCTCTAATTACACCTGTCCAACATCGGGGATCATACCCAGCAGCGGACGGGCAAGTTGAATTTACAGCCATGCCCAAGACCCAAGGGTTTTCTTACTTGCTAGTCTTTATTGACACATTCACAGGATGGATCGAAGCATTCCGTACTGAGACTGAGAGAGCTACAGAAGTCTGTAAAGCTCTGCTGAAGGATATAGTGCCTAGGTTTGGCTGCCTCGGTCACTTCAGAGTGACAACGGGCCCTCACTTACAGCCACGATACACCAGAACCTAGCCACATGCTTAGGCATAAAATACCACCTCCGGTCATCCTGGAGGCCTAAAGCTTCAGGAAAGGTAGAGAGAGCCAACCAGACTCTTAAAAGTGCTCTGGCTAAGCTATGTAAGAAACACATAATAAGTGGACACATGTGCTGCCCATAGCCCTCATGAGGCTACGGACATCCCCCAAACGGCCACTATTGTTAAGTCCTTATGAAATGATGTATGGACGACCATTCTTAACTTCTGATTTGTTTCTTGACGAGGATGCCAATACAGTCTTAAAACATACAATTGACCTGGGAATGTTTCAGAAAGAACTCCAACGGTATGGAGAACAAACCACAGGAAGACTTGAAAAATCCCCAGGTAAAGCCAGGGGATCAAGTATCAGTAAAGACCTGGCAATAAAAAGGGAGTCCAAACCAGCTGTCCGAGAAATGGACAGGGCCATATCAGGTTGTTCTAGTGACTTCAACTGCTGTAAAATTGAAGGGTCTATCTGCCTGGGTCCACAATTCTAGAATAAAACCCTATGGCCTACAGGAGGGGGAGACAGAAACTGAGACTCCAAAGCCAGAGGACAGCTATTCCTGTGAACCTGTTGAAGATCTCAGGCTCTTGTTCAAGCAGAAACCCATCAATCCTGCCTCAGATAAGTAAAATGCATCATATGATGTTCTTCCTCTTTCTAATCATATCTCCCTGTATGGCTATTGATCTCTCCCTAAACGAGGCATGTTCACTTGCAAACCACACTGCTTCTCAACTGAACCTAAGCAGCCCGGGCTGCATCTGCATTAATGACAAAGGTTGGGGGTATGTCCAACCCATCCCAGGGTATCACTATCAAAGGCCCACCCTTCCAGCTCAGCTATGGGCTGTTACTCAGCGCCCCCATGTGGTCGTAATATGGCCTTTTGGGGAGAGGAGGAAAAAAAAAACTTCATGTCTTGGTACCAGCAACAACTGTCTCTATTTACCCCCTGGATGACATCTGCAATCCCACCTGAGCCCTTATTTTCTCTCATGACTAACATCCCCCAAGTGACCTTCCCTATCTCTCTAAAAAGCCACTCCCTAACAGGGGTGTCAGTGAGAAATCTAGACGACTCACAATGTGGGGTGACCGTCACTGTTGAAACTGATGGGAAAACCGGGACAGGCCCTGCAGCTGGGAGACCAGCCGACGCCACCCCCGGCCAGCACGCGCCTGGCCCGGCCCGGAGCACTTCCCGGACCCCGAGCGGCCTGGCGAGGCTGCGGGAGCTCTGGCGGGGGTTGGGGGGGGGTGGCTTGTGCGAGGAGGAGTCTCGGTGCCCCCCCACCCCCCGACCCCCACCATCCCGTTCGCTGCTCAGGGTCACATGGCTCCGGACGAGCGGGGCTTCGGCCCGGGGCCGCGGTCCCCGGAGCCTCCTGCGGGCTTAGGGGCAGACCAGACGGGGCCCCAGGCGCCCATCCTGCCGGCTGTCCAAAACCCCTGGAGTGCCTCAGCCCCGCCCTGTCCCCAAACCGAGGCCCGCCCTGCCCCCATGCCACGGGCCCAGCACAGGACCTTCCTGAGAGAGCGGGCGAGCGACAGCCAGGCACACGGACAGGCACTCGCACGCACCCACGCCAGGTGAGACAGAGGAAGAAAGAGTCGAGGGTTCAGAGAGAGACTGGAAGACAGCGTGTGGGCAGGGGGGGCCTCGGGCAGGATGCCGGGCAGATTCAGAGACCACCCGACCCTGAGCAGCCATATCGATGGGGGCGGGGGGAGGCCACTGAGCAGCGGCGGGCCTGGAGAGGCCCAGGGTGGGAGGACACCTGAGATCTCCGCGCTCCGCGCCCTGCCCACCTCCCCCCAACCCGCTGCACGCATGCCACGCCCGGGCGCTCTGACACTAGCTTCTCTGGAGTTTTGTCACTTGAATTTCTCTCCCTCTGCTCAACTGAGTGATGACAGTGTATTGAACAGCTAGGTCATTTCCAAATAAATTAAGCTTAGTGTTTCACAGGACACCCGGACATGTATGGAGAGACCAGCACGGATGCATGGACACCAACCTTGGTAACTGGACAACCAATGGGAAATTACTGTCTGACTCAGGAGAGAGAAAGAAACCCGAACAGATGGAATGAAATGAACAGAAACACAGGCTTTGCAACTCACACCCTAATTCAATTACCAGAAAATAAACAACACTATAACCATTTTAGAAAAACAATAGACATCTCCATGACCTTTGGTCGGGTGAGGAGTTCAAACACACAGCAAAAAAAAGCCAACTTTTCCAAGTCGTGAATATGTTAGTTCACACATTGACTTTTACATTGAAATGTGTAACTAATAAACTTAAAATCATTGACTCACTACATAAGCATGGAAGTATTTTAAATATAAAATATATTCTTTAGTATTCAGGAAGCACTTGACACATCTCTAAGTGTATCAGACCCAAAACTGGAACGTAGTGGAAGAGTCAGGATAGTCTAAAATTGAATCCCTAACTAAAAGGAACACACAGGATTACTGTAGATAAAAAAGGTTAAAGAAGAGAAGCTAGAAATCAGTCAAAAATGTCTTAGGGGTTAGCTTAGAGTGACTACCCTCTGCGTGACTCTTTAAATTTTTCATGTTTGCAGCTTCCAAAGTTTCCATTTTGAGAATAATACTTTCGCCTCCAAATCAGTGTGACTTGGGGACACAAAGGTAGAAGTTGATAATTTTCTTTGCCTATGTCTGAATATTTACAGTCAGAGGTAGAAAAGGAGGAGTCTGTCCCTTGTCTAGATGAGGTCAATCCCCAGGTGTGGGATGTCTCCATCCCTGGTTTAGCCATAAATATTCCACCAGTAAAGATTTCTCTGAGACCAAATGCTCCCTAGCCCTGGAAAAGACAATATCCCTTAAAACCAGAAGCTCTTGAGGGTCTTAGACCATTAGTTAACAAATACCGAGATACTGGAACTCGAATCAGCTGTGAGACCCCTGCAACACCCCAATCTTGCCCGTTCAAAAACCAGATGGATCTTACCGATTCGTCCAGGATCTAAGAGCTGTTAATGAAGCTGTGGTTCCCATCCACCCCATAGTCCCAAACCCATATACCCTCCTATCCCAAGTCCCAGGAAATGCCAAGTACTTCTCAGTCTTGGACCTTCAAGGTGCTTTCTTTTGCATTCCTCTCCATCCTGAATCCCAAAAACTCTTTGCTTTTGAGTGGCGGGACTTGGAAACAAGAGAGACCATACAACTCTCGACTGGACTCGACTACCCCAAGGGTTTAGGGACAGCCCTCATATCTTCGGGACTTCCTCGGGGAGAGAACTAAGGGAATTAACTTTAACAAACACTAGTCTAATACAGTATGTGGATGACTTGCTCATAGCTAGGCCAGATTTTACCAGCTCTCAAATGGACACTATTTAAAACGCTAACATTCCTGTATGAAAAGGGTTATCGAGTATCCCCCAAGTAGGCTCAGATTAGCTTAACCCAAGTAAAATACCTTGGATTTATAATTACGGAGAGAAAAAGAATGCCTGACCCCGAGGGGAGATCCCTCATCTTAAATACCCCGTACGCCCAAACAAAACAACAGCTTAGGGGATTTTTAGGAAGGACCGGGTTTTGCAGGATCTGGGTTCCTAATTATGGCAATCTGGCCAGACCCCTATATGAAAATTTAAGGGGGAAAGACGAAGAGCCACTCGACTGGCATGAGACCTGCAAGGTGGCCTTTAATGTCCTAAAAGAGTCCATCACTACAGCCCCAGCTTTAGGCCTCCCCAACCTGGAGAAGCCTTTTAGACTCTATGTTTCTGGAAGGACAGGAACTGCTCTTGGTGTGTTAGAGCAGATGATGGGGCCCGTATTACAACCTGTGACTTATCTCTCAAAATAACTAGATGAGGTGGCCAGAGGGTGGCCCACTTGCCTCCAGGCAGTAGCAGCCACCGCTCTTATGGTTAAGGAGGCATCTAAGCTGACCCTGGGTCAGCCCACCACAGTATATACACCTCACCGGGTGCAAGCAGTCTTGGAAACGAAAGGGGACAGGTGGATGACAGGGGGAAGGATCACCCAATACCAAGCCCTCCTCCTTGACACTCCAGAAATAAAGTTGAGGGTCTACCAGACTTTAAATCTAGCAGCCTTACTGCCAGATCCCCCTACCTCCCCTCTGGATCACCAATGCATACAAATCACAGACGAGTTATACTCTTCTCGCCGGGACCTATCAGAGACACCTTTATCTGACCCAGAGGAAACCTGGCACACAGATGGCAGCAGTTTTGTAGAAAAGGGAGACAGGAAAGCAGGATATGCTGTAGCGAGCCTGGAAGAACCTAAGGAAAGTGGGTCTCTTCCCCCAGACACCTCAGCCCAGAAAGCTGAATTTTTGCCCTGACAAGAGCTTTGGTGTTAGGAGAAGGAAAGAGGATTAATGTGTGTATGGACTCTAAGTATGCTTTCCTCATTCTGCATGCCCGTGCAGCAATTTGGAAAGAAAGAGGGATGCTCAGTGCCCGAAGGTCTCCTATTGAACACAAAGAGCTCATTCTCAGGCTCCTGGAGGCAGTCAAACTTCCTGCAAAATTAGCTGTCATCCACTGCAAGAGTCACCAAAAGGGGCAAGATAAAGAAGCTCAGGGAAATAGGAAAGGTGATCAAGAGGCAGGACGAGCTGCCGGGGAAGCTACCTCTGCCACTGCTATCTGCCCCCTTTTCCCCAAGGAAACCCTGACTCCAGAATTTACCCCAGGGGGACATTCCCGATATGCTGAGCAGAGCTGGGAGATTGGGTCACATGGGTGGTTTCAGCCTGATCAGGCCCAAATAATACTCCCTGATTCTCAGGTTTAAAAAATTACTAACACCTTACATAAGAGCACCCATTTTGGAAGAGATAATCTAGAAATCTTGCTTAAGTCTATTCTCTACCATCCCCAGTTAGCTAAGGTTGTTAAACAGGTCACACAAAATTGTGACACCTGTCTAAAAAATAACCCAAAAACCAGACCTCCTCTAATTACACCTGTCCAACATTGGGGATCATACCCAGGAGCGGACTGGCAAGTAGAATTTACAGCCATGCCCAAGACCCAAGGGTTTTCTTACTTGCTAGTCTTTATTGACACATTCACAGGATGGATCGAAGCGTTCCCTACTGAGACTGAGAGAGCTACAGAAGTCTGTAAAGCTCTGCTGAAGGTGATAGTGCCTAGGTGTGTGCTGCCTCGGTCACTTCAGAGTGACAATGGGCCCTCATTTACAGCCATGATATCCCAGAACCTAGCCGCATGCTTAGGCATGAAATACCGGCTCCGCTCATCCTGGAGGCCTCAAGCTTCAGGAAATGTAGAGAGAGCCAACCAGACTCTTAAAAGGGCTCTGGCTAAGCTCTGTCAAGAAACACATAATAAGTGGACACATAGGCTGCCCATAGCCCTCATGAAGGTACGGACATCCACCAAACGGCCACTACTGTAAATTCCTTATGAAATGATGTATGGAGGTCCATTCTTCACTTCTGATTTGTTTTTTGACGAGGATGCCAATACACTCTTAAAACATATAATTGACCTGGGAAGGTTTCAACAAGAACTCCAACGGTATGGAGAACAGGTCCTCCCTAAACCACAGGAAGACTTGAAAAATCCCCAGGTAAAGCCAGGGGATCAAGTATCAGTAAAGACCTGGCAAGAAAAAGGGAGTCCAAACCAGCTGTCCGAGAAATGGACAGGGCCATATCAGGTTGTTCTAGTGACTTCACCTGCTGTAAAAGTGAAGGGTCTATCTGCCTGGGTCCACAATTCTAGAATAAAACCCTATGGCCTACAGGAGGGGGAGACAGAAACTGAGACTCCAAAGCCAGAGGACAGCTATTCCTGTGAACCTGTTGAAGATCTCAGGCTCTTGTTCAAGCAGAACCCCATCAATCCTGCCTCAGATAAGTAAAATGCATCATATGATGTTCTTCCTCTTTCTAATCATATCTCCCTGTATGGCTATTGATCTCTCCCTAAACGAGGCATGTTCACTTGCAAACCACACTGCTTCTCAACTCAACCTAACCAGCCCGTGCTGGATTTGCATTAATATCAAAGGTTGGGGGTATGGCTTCTTCCCTCAAGCCTCATGAATCAGTCTCTGCTACCTTCAAACTCTTCTGCAGCTTCCTCACCTCTCTCAGCCTTCAGAGAACTGAAGAGACTTACGAGAGTTTTAAGGCTTCCCTTGTGGCTCAGTCGGTAAATCTGCCCTCAATGCGGGAGACCCGGGTTCAATCCCTGTGTCATGAAGATCCACTGGAGAAGGAAATGCCAACCACTCCCAGTACTCTTGTCCGGAGAATCCCACAGACATAGGAGCCTGACAGGCCACTGTCCATGGGGTTGCAGAGAGTCAGATGCGACTTAATGACTAAATCATCATCAGGGTTTGCTCAAGATTTGGCTTTGGCTTAAGGGTCATTCAAACTTTTTCCGCATCATCAATAAGGTTGTTTCACTTTCTTATTATTCCTGTGTTCACGAAATAGCCCTTTTACTTTCAAGAACTTTTCTTTTGCACTCACAACTTGACTAACCAGCACAGAGTTCTAGTTGTCAGCCTATCTTGGCTGTCAACACACTTTCCTCACTAAGCTCATAATCATTTCTAGCTTTTGGTTTCAAGTAAGAGATACGCAACTCTTCCTTTCACTTGAACACCTGGTGCCTCAGATGGTAAAGAATCTGACCCAATGCAGTAGGCTGGGGTTTGATCCCTTGGTCAGGAGGATCCCCCAGAGAGGGAAATGGCAACCCACTCCAGTATTCTTACCTGCAGAACTCCATGGACAGAGAAGCCTGGCGAGCTACAATCCAGGGGTCACAAAGAGTTGGATACAACTGAGTGACAAACACACATACACTCAGAGGCCACTGCAGGGTTATTAGCTGCCCTAATTTCAATACTGCTGAGTCTCAGGGAATAGGGAGACCTGAGGAGAAGGAGAGAGATAGGGAATGGCTGGCTGGTGGGGCAGTCAGAACACACATATTTTACTAAGATCACTGCACTATCTCCTGTGGGCACGGTTCATGGTTACAATTAATTACAAACTCCGAAACAATGACAACAGTATTATCAAAAGTCACCGATCACAGCTCACTCTAAGAAATAACAATGAAAAAGTGTGAAATACTGCGAGAATCACCAAACTGACACAGAGACCCAGAGTGTGCAAATGCTACTGCAAAGATGACGGACACCCTCAGTGCAGGGCTGCCGCAGAACTTCAGTTTCCAAAAACTGAATTTGCAGGTACAATAAAACACGGTCTACTTGTATGCTAAAGTATCGACAATGGGCATTTTGTCAAACAGTTTAAGAAAAGAGAAGTTCTTTGTACTGCAATTGTAATTTTTCTCCAAGTCTGAGATTGTTTCAAAACAAAAGTAAACAAAAATACAAACAGAGACACACAAACATACATATATACAGGTAGTCTTCACTTTTGCAACTAGTGTTAACTGAAATTTGCGTACATCAGAATCCTGACTTCATAAGTGCACAACTCCAGAAGAGGCATGGCAGTTTGCTACAGTGTGGAAATTGAGAGTTTTTTAAAAATATAAAAAATTTTAACAAGATTTTGTACACTTAATTTCTACACTGAAGTATTTTCTACCTAATTTTATACAGAAATGTCACACACATAAAACTGTTAATAAAATCAGAGGTTTCAAAAACAAAGAAAAATGTTCTATTTCTTAAACTAGAGTAATGTTTTATTATTATTCTTCAGAATTTAGTTAAAAAGTAGTCTTTTCAAACCATTCAAAATTTTATAAATGACAATTAAAATTAACCTTAAAACCTTGCACTGGCTCTGGAAAAGACACTTCCATTTGGGAATGATATCTCTGTCCAAAGATCCCTTTTCCCTTTTAACTACTATTTCCATCATTAATGGCAAGATCATACAATTCTTCCTTCAGTGTTTGGAAGAAATGATCATGAAGATACTAAATGAAAACTGCAAGGTCCAAATCAGAGTATGTTGTGTCTATAAAAGGAGAAGCCAAAAGAATATATATATAATCATTTGTGAAGACACAGAAGTTATCCAAAAGAATACATTTAGAAACTAAGGAAGGGACGTGGATGGCTGGCAGACAGAGACTGGACGGACACTTTTACTGTTATCCTTCTGTTCTTCTACACTGTCCTGTGGGACTTTCCTAGTGGTCCAGTGGTCCAGAATATGCCACCCAGTAGGGGATACAGGTTCAATCCCTGGTCTGGGGAGGTTCCACAGGGCAGCTAAGCCTGTGTGCCAGAACTAACGAAGCCCTCGAGCCCATGCTCTGCAACAAGAGGAGCCGCCGCAGAGAGGGGCCCGCGTCCCACAGCTGAAGAGCAGCCCCAGATAGTAATCCCCACTTGCTGCAACTGGAGAAAGCCTGTACATGGTGAAGACCTCATACTGCCGTATATACATAAGTAAATTCTTAAATGTGTTAAGTAGGTAAGTAAATAAATTATACTTTGTGAAGAAAATCTACTCAGAAAAAAAAAGGTCCGATTTTTAAAAAAAAAAAAAAAAAACACTTCAGACTAAGCAGATAGAACAAACTAAGCAAACTCACGCCATTGACTAGTAACTTTTTCAAATGAAATAATAATAAAAAATCAATTTTTACACTAAGGCTGTCAAAAACTACATATATTTCAAATAATTTCATGTGATAAGGCCAACTTAAAGGCAAATTTTATCGAAAATAGAACTGGAATCTTCATTTAACTTCAAAAGCTAAGAAAGAAACTTTCAGATTTTTCCTAATTTATGTCTTAACATTTCAAAGACAGCATCCTTGAAGTTTAATACATGTTCTTGCCAATGTACACTCAGAAATATAACCAATCACATTTTCACGACATCTGTGTCTTTACACAGATGACGTGATTCAGAAAAATTAAAATTGTCAGAGAGAGATTATTGGAGTTGTTCAAGTTATCAAACTAGACACTTAACAAGTCTCTGTCTGGAATCTGGGGCCCACTGATCAATCCCCATACCACGCTTTCCCCAATCCATGCATGAGGTAGTTTAAAAACATCAGAAACAAGCTTACAGAACACTTACTGACACTAAACCCAACCCTTCAAATCCAGCAGTGTGCAAGGCTTCACTCTCTGCATGTACTATGGATTAAGATAAAATGCCAGATATTAAATATGCAGGTTGGTTACCCAACTCCTTAGTTTTCATTGTTTCTAATCCACTATTTTTTGAAAGCCAATATATGAACATAGTTAGGCACTAGGTGATACCGAGAAGAAAGTGTCCCTGGCATGACCCAAGTATTGTGATCACAGTCAAACAAAACCATGAGAGAAATGTGTTAAATGTCTACAAAAGGTGTAGCCCTAAGATACAGGAAGAATGTAAAGAGTATTCTGGAAAAGAATGAAAGAAGTCGTCAATAGATCAGCTGAATAAAATCAATTGGTACAGCAATAAAACAGATTCAGGTTCTAGAGACGACCCTGTTGAGAACACTTACAAAGGTTATCTTTTGTTTGGAAAGGCTATGGCCGAGCAATTACGAGTTACAAGGAAAGAAGTTCCCAAGGACTTCAGTGCCCCAACCAAAACCTTATGAATCATTAAAAAAAAAAAAAAATGCTAGCACAGAACACAACCTCGGAATGTGCAAGAAAGGTTCCAACCAACATTATTTGGAATGACACAACTACAATTCTACTGGGCAAGTACCTTTCAATGCAAGGAAAGAAACTGAAGAAATAAATAAAAGAAATTAACTAATATATAAATATCTTACAGACTCAAATCCTTAGTACCAGTATTTATGATGCTTTACATATTTATATATTTGTAACGTAAAACAATTCTGACTATTAGCGTAAAATATCAGCCCTATAATTTCAATTTAAAACAGAATTAACAGCTAACCTAGACTTGTAATTTTAATTTGAATTTCACTATAAATAGTACTGAAACTTAAGATATTAATATGTACCATGCTTGTAAGTTTATTAAATGTTTTAAGATTTACCATAACATTTGTGAAGGTTTGTCTGAAAACTGAACTACTTACCAAATAGTGAATATATTAAGTTATTTAAACAGTTTTTTAAAGTTTTAAATATGTATGTAAAAGGGATGCAATATAGTTTAAGTCTCCTTTTAAAATGATTCCCTAAACTTACTATATGTATCTAAAAAGATTTGTTAAGTTGAACTTTAAAATTTAAGGGAAATTTGGGGTTTAAAATGTAACTTTGATAAACTACATACTAATTCTTTAAAACCAAAGGAGCTTCCAAATAATTATTTCTGTTTAGAAAAACCCACCTTCAAGGATACAAAATCCTACTTAACTCTTATTAATCCTTCAGTATCTACATAAAATTCTTCCTTTTCCATGAAGTCTTTCCTCTTTTTCCTTTTACCCTATACTAGGCAAAAAGAAAATAAATGTGTCTCTATCATTCAAACTGCTAATTTATTCTATTCTAGTGGCATAACTTTATGAAAAGTCTTCTTTCAGGAATCCACATCGCCTATCCAAGGGTCACACGCACTTTCAGAACAGGGACTGTGCTTTATACTGCTCTCAACCTCTAGAAACATCTTACACAAGGCAACGCTAGCACACAGTAACTATTGGCGGTGGATGAACTGAATTCTAACAATCTTCCATGCCTTTCCAAATGGACCATTACCTCTGTTATGTCCCAATGGTGTGAAAACTGATCCAAGTCAGTGAGGTAAAGTAGCACGGGAGAAAGCTGCGTCTGGATGACATGGGGCACTCCTCAAAGGCTCTGAAGCCAAGTCAGTTCCTCTTTTGAAAACCCTAAATTGAGTATAAAGAAATCCAATTTAAAATAAATCACAAAGCAAGTAACATTCTTAAGTAATTTTTAAAAAATAGACATGTATCTTCAAGTTAAATTCTTCAAGCTAACAAGCTATTTTCTCTGAATTTCTGTACTTTATGTATTATTTTAAAAAATGAAATGCCAGCGATGTAGTAAAATTCATATAATTATGTACACAAAGATTTGACCTGAATCAAATGTGTAATACATCAAGAAACAATATTATATCCCTTAAACTGAGGGCTTTGCCACCTTTATACTTAAATAAGTGTGAAAGACATAATCATTCTAATTAATGTCAGGTTTAAAAAAGCAAATGAACAAGAAAAACAATATGCTCCTTCATACATATACCAAACTCTGTATTCTTACATAATAGCCTTTCAAGTGTCTTAAAACTATTCCATCCCCCCTAAGTCTATTTCTTCAACAATTACTGTGTACTTCCTTCTACCTATTCCATATAATAAGATTTCTGATTCTCTTACCACCTCTATTACACCTAGTCTGACCTATACAAACAACTTGCCCAAGTCCCTCCTGAAAGACAGCTCTTAGAATGATCAGAATACGAGCACAATGTGGTCTGACCCTAGCTACCTGCTTTGATGTTTTCAGATCACTGTACTTCCATGAACATGCCCTAAAGAGCCATCATCTAGTTGGGAAGCCATATCACACTCCTGGCTGATTCCTAATGAGTTTCCTAAAACCACTAAACCCTTTGACAGGTACTACTAATTAAAACATAAAGCCCTCACATCCATCTCAAACGCATACATCCAAAACTATCAAACAAACATGTACAAGTCTACTTGTTACTTGTTTCTTTTATATAATATTTATCTTGCTACATTCAGCTCCTTATCAGAACTTTTCAAGCTATTTTTGGATTCTGACAACATATTTCAATAAGTCTCTTAATTTTAAGTCTTCAGAAAATTTCAAACACTGTCATCTTTATCATCCAGTTACAAAACAAAACTACCAAAGACAGTATGATCATTTAAAACAACAGTAATAATACTTACTAATCTAACACATCAAGACTCATTTTACTAATTTTTCTCTGACATCAATGGAAAGCAAAATATGGCTAATTAAAATGTGATGTTTTTCCTAACACACCGAACATGTTAAACATGCTTAAAATGGATATTCTGTTCCCCATCTTATTAAGCTATGCAGTGAGGTCCAAAACTTAGACCCAAACAGGTAAGACAGTAAATCTCAGGAGAATTTTCATACTAGGTTCTTTTCCTTTCCTTAACTTGGTGGATCAGGGCAGTTACCTGTAAGTGTTGAAAATAAGAAGCTGAAATAGTCCTCATTACTGATGTTTAACTGATCACTTCCATTCCATTCTTTCACTGAAGACTTCCATCCAGAAAATGATGATCTACAATAAACAATGGAGACCTAGTACTAGAAGTGACCAAATTGAAGACTCAGGAATAAAGCACAGAATATATGACTATTCTTTATGGAATACAAGTATAATTTAAGAGCTCAGTCAAAAATCCGTAGCATGTATCATCTTTACATGTAAGGGGGTTCAAGTATCGTAATATGGAAAATATAATTTCTAACATATGTTTATGTAAAGTTTCCTTGAAAAGCATAACCAGCCCACTTATATGGTACATCTGGAAAATTTTTCCACACCACTCAAAACTCAGTTTCAAGGAGCCAAGGTGAAGTTCTGCTTTTCAGTAGTAGGTTCAGCTGCTATGTATTTACTACCTCATCTTCATTAAAAAAAAAAAAAAGTCTTACCTTGTTTATATGAATGAGCTAAGTTTAAACAAGCTCCTGCTTCCTACCTAAACCAAAGCATCTTAACTAGGTAAAGAATACTTCAATTTAAAGCCACTCTGCAATAACTATGCACTCCTATATTTTGCGAGGCTTTATAACTAGTCTACGTCACAATACTGCAGCTAAAGTATTGGTAGTGGACTTAAGGGAATAGCTAAACATAAAGCAGCTTCTCATTAAATGAAGATTATCTGGTTCCTGCTATGAGATCAGTTTCCAGTGATACCTTTAAAAACTCTCCTCAAGGTTAGACTAAGAAGGAATACAGCAAAAAAACAAAAAGCTGAGAATAATCAGATCCAAAAAGCTATCTTTTTGGATAGCTTTTTGTGACAAATTTTTTTTTTGGGACAAACTTTTATAATAGAAATCTGAATAAATGTCAAGACAAAATAAGGAGTTTCTAATTCAATGAGAAGCACTTTTTTTTTTTAACCACTGAAACAACTGTATTTATTAACATTCTTAAAAGTTGGGGAGTTAAAAATAATGGCAAGATTTTTCTGAATCACTTCTACTTAAAGGACTTCTCTTTGCTTAAAGGGCTATGGGAGAGAATATCACAAGCTAAGAGGTTATAAAAAGTCAGAGATGCTCAATGGAAATGAGTACAAAATGGGTGATTAGAAAAGAAGCTAATATCCTCTTATACCCAGTGAACACTGTGCTGTCCAGTGGCTAAAAAGAGTAGCAAATCCATTTAAAAATCTAGTTTGGACAAAAGACAAGCAATGTATCACTCCGTCCTTAAAACTACAATGACCACACATACTGGCCACACCAGAACAGTTCTGAGACTAGAAGGGATGCTATATCAATTATGCTTGGACAACAGAAGCAAACCAGACCTGCTCCTGGCAGGCCAGCTCACATATTCACCCTGCTTCAAAACCAGGCTGAATTTCTCAGTAATTTCTCCCTTTTCTGGTATTTTTATCTAACAGCATAGACTACGTTTCCACATGCATGTCTCATGTTCCCCAAACCAGCTGTAAATGAACTAGGGGCAGAGAGGGCAAGAAGAGTAACGGTCAGCAGAACACCACAGGTAGATGGAGAGGAAAAACTCAAAAAACCTCTAAGTGAATAGTGAAAAAGGCAGGAACAGCAATTCTAAGTACAGTTTTTAAGACAAACTAAACACCAACAACTCTAAGTTGATGGGTTTTTCACACACTGAACAAACGGAGATGGTCTGGTGGTGACCTGCTCTCCGATGAACTTCCCCTGCTGGAGACAACAGTGTTAGAACGCTAACACCCAGAGTGAACTAGACCGCAGAGCCCAATTAATATAGCAGATGAGAATCAGAAATTATTGAAGGAATATTTCAGGAAAAGGAGCCTGCCAACAGTCCTTGGCACAGACGGAGCTGAGGAGTGGGATGCCTCAGGTGAACGGTGCAGGTGGGAGACAGTGAGAAAGCTAGCTGGTTTACCGTCACCATCAAGGACGGAGGGGAAAACCAAAGACGTGAAATAACCCAGGTGATGTCTAAGGAACGGTATTCCTTAGAAGAACATCATTCCTTAAGAATAACCGAACATTATTCTTCAATTCTAAATCTAGGAAAAGTGATGCAATGATAATACCACTGGTCTGGGAAAGTTGAAAAGGCCCCATCTTGTTTTAATTTTTAAAGAGATTAGTTTGAATAGGGACAATACATCTACAGAAAGAGAAGTCTACTAAGACTCTGTGCAAATGCTAAAAGGCAAAGTTTAACTTGGTACACTTTTAATTACATGACAACTTGCTTTTGATGATTATAACCTTCTATTACCATTACTTGTAAATTAATATTTTCTCAGTACTCACCACAAACCCACAAAAAAATGTAAAAAAAGACTTGTGAAAAAATCCTTGACCAAAGTTATTGAGCACAAGCCAATCGTAATTAATGCCAAAAAAGATACTAAATACAAGTTCTAAAGAGAATTAATTTTAAGAGGTGTTCAAAAGTCACATTTAAATGAATGCCAAAACAGATCCTCCACAAGTTCTATCATGGGAAATGAGTGCCCTCTACTGGAAGTTAACAGTCATAAAACCACTTAAGTTAAATTGTATTTCTTAAAGACCTGGCATTTAGTACTGAACTAGACAAAGAGGGGTTTCATATATAGACAACATATTGCAAACAGCTCTCTTTTGCTAAAAGGAAAAAGTAATTATCAGTTATGAAGCACAATTTGGGCGACAACATTCAAACATACATCTTATCCTGGTACGAAGAGACTGGCAAACAAAGCTAAAGAAAGTCTACTAATAAAGCGAGCCACTCCTGTTTAATTGGGGCAGAGGGTCTGCACAAGAAGCCACAAAGACGCTAGTTTTTAAATTTTTCAGCTACAGCCCAGATTCAACTCCTGCCTAAAACTGTATCAGACCCTGGCCTTGAGCCACAATCAGTAACAAATGGCTGAATATGAAAGTACTATGCCTGATACAAACATTACATTTTAAAGGATACTTTGAACACTAGCAACATGAAACATTATTAGTTTTAAGACCTTTGAGAGTAAAACACCACAGTCACATTCTGGAAAGTAGCTCCTTGAAAAATTAAACAGAAAATTAACATATGATTCAGCAATTCTACTTCTGGGTATACAGCCAAAAGAATTAAAAGGATTCAAACAGGTGTCTGCACACCAATGTTTATAGCTGCATTATTTGTAACAGCCAAAAGGCAGAACAACCGAGTATCCATTAACAGATGAATATATCAAAATCATGAAGACAAAATAGTGGTAAACAAGGGCTGGGAGAAGGGGAAATAATCAGTACAGAGTTTCAGTCTGCAACGATGACAGTGCTGGAGATGAATAGTGGTAGCAGTCGCACAACAGTGTGAATGTACTTAATGCCCCAAACAATTCTCACTGTATACCTAAAACTGGTTAAAATGGGAAGTTTTAGGTTATGTATATTTTGCCACACACACACACACCCACCCACCCACCCACAGATATTTTAATGATTCCCTGTCTGAGTCCGCAAGCTTTTATTTCACCACCTACATTGAACTGAGCTCCCTTCCAAAAAGAAAGACCTGTATTACAATTTCATAACACCAGAAGTTTTAAAACACAGCACTCTCATCCGTCACTGAATCCTTACTATGGCTACACACTTCTGATAATCTTAACCCTTGTTTCAATGCACCTACACAAATCACTGTATGTTTCTACCTGATGGTTCAGTGGTAAAGAATCCACCTGTGGTGTAGCAGAACAAGATTCAATCCCTGGGTCAGGAGGATCCCCTGGAAAAAGAAACAGCAACCCACTCCAGTATCCTTGCCTGGAAAATCCCATGGGCAGAGGCGCCTGGTGGACTACAGCCCATGGACTTAGTGACTGCAACCATGACAATGCAAACCGCCAAGCAAACCACCTGGAACAGTCTTGCCCCAGTGACCTTCCTCTTACCCAGTATCATCAACAGTTTTAACTGCTATTTTAAGAGCAAATGAAGGGAGGGGCAGCATTTTAAAAAGTCAGTTCATAAACTGCCAGTGACAGGGGAAGGGTGAGGGAGAAGATTATACACTTGAAATACAGCTCACTTTAGCATGCTATCTCATGTGCAGTATCCTGATAAGCATGGCAGCCAAATTTGCACTGAGTCTTCCCATAATACAGCAGCAGCTTAACCGAGAAAGCAAGTCAGCAGGCAGACTGGGTAGAAAATACACAAGCTGGACCAAAAGCTGCTGAGACTCTGCTGACAGAACCACCACTGTGCCTTCTTGTGGATCTAGTGAGGCAGGAAGACAAGTTAAATTTTAAAAGATATACAAACAAGAATTAATAAAGCAGACTGACCATTTTCACTGTGCTATGTTGAATTCTAACATATCAACTACATGAAAAAAAAAATATATATGTATGGCTTAAGGTACTGCCTAGAGTAAGACTAAATACAATCATTATTTAAAGATAACATTTAACACTCGATTTCATAATATTCAAATGTGTTATTTGAAATAATAACTGATGGAGTTAAAGGTATTAGAAACAAAGCAAAACAGTAAAAAAAAAAAAAAAAAAAAAAAAAAAAACAAGCACTTTTGCCAAACAGGGACAATTATAATATCAACCTAATCCGGCCCCATCACTTCATGGCTAATAGATGGAGAAACAGTGGAAACAGTGGCTGACTTTATTTTTCTGGGCTCCAAAGTCACTGCAGATGGTGACTGCAGCCATGAAATTAAAAGATGCTTACTCCTTGGAAGGAAAGTTAGGACCAACTCAGATAGCATATTAAAAAGCAGAGACATTACTTTGTCAACAAAGGTCTGTCTAGTCAAGGCTATGGTTTTTCCAGTGGTCATGTATGGATGTGAGAGTTAGACTGTGAAGAAAGCTGAACGCAGAACAATTGATGCTTTTGAACTGTGGTGTTGGAGAAGACTCTTAAGAGTCCCTTGGACTGCAAGGAGATCCAACCTGTCCACCCTAAAGGAGATCAGTCCTGGGTGTTCATTGGAAGGACTGATGCTGAAGCTGAAACTCCAATACTTTGGCCACCTGATGCAAAGAGTTGACTCATTGGAAAAGATCCCGATGCTGGGAAAGATTGAAGGCAGGAGCAGAAGGGGACAACAGAGGATGAGATGCTTGGATGGCATCACCGACTTCATGGACATGGGTTTAGTTGGGCTCCAGGAGTTGGTGATGGACAGGGAGGTCTGGCATGCTGCAGTTCATGTGGTTGCAAAGAGTTGGACACGACTGAGCAACTAAACTGAACTGAATTTAAAACCAAAGACTTATCTGAGTATACACACACACTCCTATATATAAGCAATACTGAAAAATACAGATTTTTAAATACCACACACAAAAGGTAGACACAAACCAACGTTTGTCATTTAATAAATGGGTAAATATAAAGTGGTGTATATTCAACAGTGGAATGTTACTCAGCATTAAAAAGAAATACAGTACTCGTATATGCTCGTAAATCCTAAGAACAGTATGCCAAGTGACGGAAGCCATACTGAGAAGATCCACATCACACAATGTCATCTGTGAGAAATGATCAAAACAGGCAAATACAGAGAGACAGAAATGGTGAGCAGTGGTTGTCAGGAGCTGAGGTAGGAAGAAATGAGGAAATAGGGATGGACTACTAATGGTAGAGTTTCTTTTTGAGGTGATAAAAATATTCTGGAATAAGATAATAGTGACTATCGCACAATCTTGGGAATATGATAAAAATTAATGAATTGCACAGTGTAAAATGGCCAATTTTATGGTATATAAACTGTGTCCTAATAATAAATACTAATTATACATATGCATATATGTATATTTTTATTGATATTTTTGCTAAAAGAATGAAAAGGTTTCAGGGGTGAGTGAAACGTTAATATATGAAAGCCGTACAAGATCTCAATAACGATTAAATAAGTAAAATTTGCCATCAAAGTTTCAAAAGAATTCTATAAAAATACCTGATCAGTTTTGAATTTGTGAATTTCGTGGCTTAAAAGATAATTTAAGATCTGAAGAAACATCTACAACCTTTAGTTTTCTTAAACTATTGTATTAAGTAATACTATTGAAAATGAATTTACTGTTTGATATTTTATTCATTTTACCATGGTACAATTAATGTATAATTTGAAGGAAAAGTAAAACCTAAAGATCTCCCCTTTGAAACATTGTTCTTAAGTCGGGGTAGACCGATTATTACATACACAGGTAAACAACACTCTTACCATGGTAAGAGAGAGCAGTAACTTGTAAACTTTTGAGTAGCTCTTTATTTGCTCGGGCTGCAGCAGTATGGATAATGTCAACAAACTGTGTTGAAAGCTCAGGATTTCGGGAGCCGAGATGTGCAAGCTGCAGTGGTAAACCAGCCAACCAACGTGATAACACTTTACTACGGTATCTAAGGCCATCAAAGAAAAGGGAAATACACCACATTTATTTAAACATTTGAGAGCCTATAAGATGACTGGCATACTATATTCATCTATAGTATTCTCTAAGGTTTTACCCACTGTATTTTAAAAGTTTATGTAGTTTGGGGCACTATGTACATTGTAATTTTATCTTAAAGGACACAGGCTCTACTTAGCTTGTGAACTATTTACACTAATTTGTAATGACCGTTTTACTATATTAAGTCATTTATGCATTCAGTATAGGGTGCCCCCACATTAAGTGGCTTCAAACTTGGGTTCTTTCCATTCTTGCACATACTTGCTCACTCTCTAATGTCTCATCTTGGACACGGCAATCACTTTTGCTGTCCCCCAAGAGTTCAGTGATTTACACACAACCTTTGGAGTCTACCAGACTTGAACTTAAGTCTCAGTCTGGCTGCCCTTTAACAGCATGACACTCACCAACTTATTTAACCTAAGCTTCCTTCTATAAGGCAGAAACCAACAGTACCTACATAAAAGTATGAGAATTACTGAAAAATTAAGAAAAGCACCTGACTCACAGTAAAGACTTGAATATGTTCTAACAACTACCTATGTATGCTGAGGTACCACAAATCCCGTTATCTTTCACCCAAACATCTCTTCCAGACTATCCCAAGTAAACCTCAAACTCACCACATCTAAGACTGATTCCTGAGTTCTACTCTTCGTGTTGTCTGCATCACCAGACAGCACCAAACCAAGCTGGACACTTTTGCTCTTTAAGATACCGCCATTTAAAAATTTATTGAAACATTTTTGACACCCAGTATTATGTTAGTTTCAGGTATGTATCACATAATAGTCTGACATCTGTACACATTGCAAATGGTCACCATACGTCTAGTAACCACCTGTCCTAATAAAAGTTACTGGTCATATTCTTTATGCTGTATATTATATCCCCATGACTTATTTACATTATAACTCAGTTTGCACCTTTTAATCTCTTTCACCTATTGTACACCTCTCCTCTTCTACTGCCCTCATTCTTATACCATGTGTCCCAATATGTCACTAAGGGCCGGAGGTTAAACCTCCATAATTTTTATGGGAAGCAAAACAAAATTCTGAGGCTGCTACAGGTGGTTCCAATAATTGTCCTTTAGCTGTTAAGCAGACAAGTGGAAATATATGCTCAAAGAGACTTTTACCTTCTCAGTTATGTGTATAAAGGTTACTGAAACTATTATGTATGCCTTTTTATTTAAAAAAAATAATAAAACCAAAAAGGATAAAAAGAAGATTTTCTCCAAAGATTTAATCACCCTGTCATCTTATTCATACAGATTACAAAGTAACCTGGTAAGAAAAAGAAAAGCAAAATAACAAAGGAACTGTACCGGATTCTGTAAGATCTCAGTTCTTCTTTTTGATAGCTTTTACTGAAAAACTTCAGTAACAAAGTCGGAACTGGAAGGAGAAGGCCTCTCTGCTGATACAATGTATAAACAACTGCCTTTATGAGAGACTCTGTAGCCTCTAAGAAACAAGAGAAAACAGCTGCATGTGAGTCAAAATGTTTCTTCACCAGCACCATAATTCTTCTAAAAAGCACAGAAGCACCTTGTTCCTATGAGGAAGCAGATTTTAGCCACAAACTGATGACTACCATCAAAATCCTACATCAATGGCCTAATAAAAGAGTCAAACCAATCGGAGATTACAGTACAAATTTTCCTAAGAGACAACAAACCTAGGAAAGGACAACAAATACCACAATACTAGAAAGGTGGATAAGCCAGGAACCAAACAGCAAAGTTCTGCTTGAATGAAAAGAATTAGTAAGTCACACTAAAAACTGACTTAATGCAACATAACTTCAAGTTACAAGAAAGGTAAAGAGATAAGGATCCACCAATTTCTAGTCAAACTAGATCAGAAAAGTATTTCTTTATCCTTAGGCTCAATGTCATTTCCTATTAATAAAACTTACCTTCTTTCACTCCAACTATGTAATCTAGTAGAAAACCTACCCATCAGCTTCAGAGTGGACCTACCCACCGAAAAGGGGGTGTTCTCAGCCATCAGAGTTCAAGCAGACATTCCTTCATGATTATGCTGGCTACCTTTTATGGCTCGAACGTAAATGACTATGAAATGTTTGACAGGTATGAACTCAAAATTAGATGCTCAACATTAACAGTATGCGTAAGAGCCCCTCTCTTAAGTAAGGACAGAGCATTGACACCCACCTCTGTCTGACTGCATCTGCATTAACCTCCAGGAGACACCAAGCAATCTGTTCAGCTGCTTACTGTTTAGCCTAGACCCATCTTCAAGGGTTTCTGTTACAAATTTCCTTATCCTTTCTATCCAACTGGAATCCTTCTGCAAAGTTGAGGCATTTGCCAGGGAGACCATGATATCAGACAGTGTTAAATTCAGTAAAAGGTGATCTACATTATTCGAGAGAATCGTGCAATGCTTGATGCTAAAAACAAAGACACACATAACTGTTAAGTGTTGTATATACCATGCCTGTTTCTCTTAAACACTTAACTATTCCTCCCAGAATGAACTGTCAAGAAGGTAAGTATATTAAAGCGACTGTAAGCAAACCATTCATTACAGAATCAGAGTTGTTAAGGCATAAATTAAGAATGCATACTGCTCAGTTCATTACCCAAGTTGCTATTCACACAAGAACTACAGGCCCTTGAAACATGGTGTGGTAATCCTAGATGTACTACAGGGATAAGAACACTTGAAAACTTCAACACACTTGAAGATTTTCGTTAAGCAGATATTTATATTAGGATGAAACTCACGACAGACCTTGATTCTGCTTCTAACTAATTTTGACTTGACAGAATCACTAATTTCTCCTGGCCACAATTTCCTTATATGTGAAACAGGAGACTGGTCTAGATAAGCCCAATTCTGAAACAATTTAATTTTATGACTCACATATTACAATCACTTTTTCTAACAGATTATCTTAAGAAAAACAAAATTTGCAACTTAGGATAAAAACCACTAGATATATAAACACTATATAAACACAGTGTAGATTTCAGGCTACACTGCATTCAACAGCAGAGCCTATTTATTCTCATGTTCAGAAACATGTAAAGTTGATTAAACTAAAAAAATACCTGAAACTAATTTATTTTAAAAGAAAGTTAACCCTGGATTAGGCATGAGAAAGGACACAGTCGTAAGGAACCACAAATACAAGGGGAGGGAAATTTTTAATATTTGGTGTTATTAGGGTATCAAATGTAGGGTTAGGAATGACAAATGGGACCAGATCACAAAGAGTTGAAAACTAAGGACACTAAAATCAATTCTGCAAGCACAGGAGTAACATGGTTGAAAAGTTCTTTCATTTCTGCTGATGAAAAAGAAAATATCAGTTACAAGACTCTAAACAAAGAAGTAGTTGTATGTCTACTTGAGCAATACAGGCAAGACGTGACAAGCTCAAGAAACAATGCTGGTACAGACTAGGAGAAAGGGGGATGTATAGCAAGAATAAAAATTAGCTGGATTTGAAGTCTGCTTAAATGCATTCATGTATGTGAGCTTTTAGCTGAGCTGGTAAAGAATCCGCCTGCAATGCTGGAGACCCCAGTTCGATTCCTGGGTTGGAAAGATCCTCTGGAGAAGGGGTAGGCCACCCACTTCAGTATTCTTGGGTTTCCCTGGTGCCTCAGTTGGTAAAGAATATGGCCGCATTGTGAGAGCCCTGGGTTCCATCCCTGGGTTGGGAAGATCCCCTGGAGAAGGGCATGGCAACTCACTCCAGTATTCTTGCCTGGAGAATCCCCATAGACAGAGGAGCCTGGTGGCCTACAGTCATGGTGTCGCAGAGAGTCGGGACCTGGCTGAGTGAGTGAGTAAGCACAGCACAGCCCAGCAAAAAACTGGGAATTCTATCACGGAGAGAGAATGAATGAAAACTGGGACAGATGAGTAGCAATCTATACTACAAACCCAAAACTACTGGTAGGTTCTTTGCCCAACTCTTCAGTGCCCAAAACCAAGGCACATTTTATACTAACCAGACCACACAAAAACTCAACTGCATCATTTATTCACCACAGGTAGAGCTTTTGAAGATCTACTTACCTATTACTGTCTGGAAGGTGTCAACAGACATTCAAAAGTTGGGAGAATTCATCCTGCTCCTCCAAGAATTTACACAAAATTTTAAAGTCTAAATACACTGACCACCAATTCTATGAGGGAGACAGGAAACTGGGGAAACTCATTTTCAGCAATGATAGAGGAGGAAATTAGAACTGATTCCCGTCCTGAAAATAACTTTAAAAGCTGGATGAAATAGTTTTTAACAACTCAAAAGCATTCAAGAGGTAACAAGGTGATGAACAATTGCTGGGTCCCCAAAATAAAGCAAGATCACAGTACTCAGGTTCCAAGGGCTGTGGAACCAAATACCCAATTCCAACGAAAAGCCTGGAAAACGGAACTAACCTTTCAGAGGCCTTACAGGGAAAAGTCAAACTCCAGAGCCAGACAAACATGGGGACTCTGGTATATTATCCCTACTTCAAGCTGAACCTGTAAGGGCTCCCTGCCAGAGTAACGGTGAACTGGAAGTAAAAAGAGCTCTTACACAAAACATTCCCAGTTATACATCATCTCAGTAGTTAACGCAACAATTTTTCCCAACTAGATCTATAGATTCAACACAATTCCAATCAAAACTCCAGCCAGTTACTTTATAGTTATCAACAAAATGATTTCTGAAGTTTACACACAAAGGCAAACACTAGACTACCCAACACAAGACCAAAGCGGGACAATGTTGGAGGACTCACACCACTCGATTTCAAGGCTTACTGTACTACAGTAATCAAGACAGCACAGAACTGGTGAACGAACAGACAAACATAGGTCAGTGGAAGAGCCCCAAGACAGGCCTACAAGTACAGTCAACTGATGATTTCAGACAAAGGAGCCGAATCAATCCAAAAGAGAAACAAGTGTCTTTTTCTGCAAACAGTGCTGGAATAACTGGACAGAAACTCTAGAACTGAAAAATAAAAATAAAACAAATTCAACAAATGTATGTTTGAATGAGACAAAGAGAAACAAAAAATTCAGTAAGTGGGTCTTATATACAATCAATTAGTCTTTAAAGGGAAGGAGAAAAATGGCATTAATATTTTAAAGATGAGAATTTTTCAGATGTGTTTAGACACTTCACTCAAGATCTCAGATTTAAGAAGCTCACTGAATTCCAAGGAAAATCAATAAAAAAGAAAACCACACCTGGATACATCATTGTCAAACAGCAGAAAATAAGGAGCAAAGAAAAAAAGGAGCAAAGTCTTATGGGGGAGGTAGGGGGGGTGGGGAGGGAAGTAACTTTTATAAAGTAGCAACAGTTCAGACTCATAGCGGACTTCCTAACAGCAGTGGGAACCAACAGAGCGAAGCGTTGCAGTCAGTACGGTCAGTACGCTCAAACAAGAAAACTGCCAAGCTCAAGCACTGTGCTCTGTTAAAACAGTCCTTGGAAATAAAGGAGAATACATATATTCTCCTTCATTTTATATTATATATATATATATATATATATGTATTTGTGTGTGTATGTGTAAATCCTCTAGCAGCTTCTAAATAAGCCTAATGAAGAGAGATGAAAATAATGAAGAGCAAAAAAATAGAATATACAGATAAAACTCAGATGGTGGATACAAGTTCTCCAAAAATATTAATTTTTGCTTGAAAGTTCAAATTTTATCTCTAGCACAGACACTATTTTCCTGAAACTGATAGGCTTATTTTTTTCATTTCTGAGAAAATATCTACAAATACCCAAGTCTGAATAAGCATAGTTAGTCATTTAAATTAAAATCATGTCCATTGCAGAAAATACAAACAGAATGACAAGTGCATTTCCTCGAGACAACCATCGTTCTTTGGCATGCAGCCAAAATACTTCAGGCACACTTTCCATTTCACCACACAGAATATTAAAATTACGTGTTTTCAAGGATTGTGACTTAATAAGATTAGTAATTTTTTACTTAATTAAGAACAATTTTAAGTGAAACTGGCATGTTCTTTTAAACTGTGAATGCATAGTGGTGAAGAATACTGTTAACCCTCCATACCGTTCTGCCTCCACATATTCAACCAACTGCAGATGGTGTATCATGTGTATGGATTGTGGCTTTCTGAATCCATAGATGCAGAATGTGTATTTGGAGGGCAACTTGCTTCTGGATCAGTGAAAATACCACGTATGACACTATGTCTTTACACAAAACTCAGACTGTACAACAAGAAGAGTGACCCCTCACATAAACCAAGGACTCCAGTGTAAATGATGTATCACTGAGGTTTGTATTTTACAACAGATACACAACTCTGGTGTGGGACGCTGACGTGAGGGAGGCTGTGCATCCATGGGGGTAGGAGTAGTGTATGAGGACTCCGTACTTTCTGTTCAATTTTAATACGAATCTAAAATTGCTCTAAAAAATGAACTCCATTTAAAAAAAAAAAAAGGAATGAAATGCTAGTAGTGCCACAACATGAATAAACCTTAAAGATATCATGCTAAGTGAAGTTAAGCCAGACATAAAACAGTGTTTTCAGTTTCTACTGATACATGGTACCAGAACAGTCAAATTAATAAAGGGGAAAAATGCAATAGCGGTTCCCAGTACCTGGAGGGAGAAGAGCATAGGAAGCTGTTATTTAATGTGTACCGAGTTTCAGACTGGTAACATGAAAAATGTGAAATGCACTTAATGCCACCAATCAGTACACCTTAAAAATGGTTAAAATGCTAATTTTTATGCTATGGACATCTTACCACAATGAAAATAATATCTTTTGTAACTCCACAGTTCAACCCAAGATTAAAAAAAATCTAGACATCAGGTCAAAATTGAAGACCACCAGCTTAGGCCACATTGGCTCCTCTAACTTGAATCTGTGGATTTAATAGATAGCCTCCAAAGGCTATCTGAGAAATATTCAACACGCTTCCTTATGGAAGTTCAAGAGCAGCCTGCGGACCCTCAAAACAAATCACTAGGGAAATTTATGGTAATACTGTCAATCCACTTTTGTTAAAAATGCCACAATTTCACCACCTCAGTGTCTTCATCGTTAACTCCTTTTTCACCTTCTATATCTTAGCACAAATCACTACCTAGGCAGGCAGCCCTCCCTAGGACCTATGCCCCCCATGAAAGAGCAGGACCAGCTCCCTACTATACTGATATACTTTTATTACCCTACATTCTTTTTCCTAAGTGCCTTCAACATATTAAGTGCCCAATAAAGTGAATAATGACAGTACATCCATATGCTTTGAGTAGTTTACTTACATTTAATGGTCTACCAAATTCCAAACATCCTTTTATTTAATCTCATTTTGATGAAAATTACACCTGAAACCTCTTCCTTGACAACATAAAAATCACATGTACTTATATTCACGCATTGAAGGATATTCTCAACCTTATCCATGGACCTGATTAAAAACTTCTGTGTTAATAAGAAAACTGTATCTGGAGCAAGTAACAACTTACTTGCTCAAGAAAGTATCTCCATATTTGATTCTCTGTCACCTCCAACTCCAGAAACTCTAAATTAATGGTCCTAAAACATGGTTTTGATCCAACCAATAATAGTCTTCAATGCCTAAAGGATCAAGGATGAAAGAGAAATGAGAGTCAGAGACAAAAAATGACTTTCAGCATTAAAGTTAGTCATCAGTAGAAACCAATTTGATCCAGGTCTGTCCCATGTCCTCCATTATGCAATTTTATAGCTTTCTCATACCCTATAATATCTCCTTCCATTACTGCAATCATCCCTCACTTCACTTCTGCCTGCTAAAATCACATTCACATTAAAACACTACTCTCCAACACTGCCTTGTCTGTTTATCCTAACAAGGATCTGTCTTCTCCTATTAATTCCTATAGCATTTCTTGACTATAAAGTTCTAATGACACTTAAATATGCCTTGTGTGAAAGATGTAGATTCATTTTTCTTCCTGCAAGTTATTGAGCTTTTGTTTCTCAGCCTTAAAACTACCCTTCCACGCTCTTACTTTGTGATCCTGGGGGTGAGTCACATTTTCTCCTTTACAGTTTGCTTCTTGTTAGGCTCTGCCAATAAAGTGCTTGTTTTTGTTTAGTCACTAAGCTGTGTCAGACTCTTCAGCAACCCCGTGGACTACAGCCCGCCAGGCTCCTCTTTCCATGGGATATTCTAGGCAAGAATACTGGAATGGGTAGTCATTTCCTTCTCCAGCAGATCTTACCAACCCAGGGATTGAAATCTGTCCCTGCACTGGCAGGAGGGCTCTCCACCACTGAGCCACCTGGAAGTCAAGGGGTACTTGAGACCAGAAAGCTGGAGGAGGAAAATGCGGCACTTTCTGTTTGCTTCGTAGTCCTATTTTTTGCTTCCTTTTGCCACCAGTGCAACCCAACCACTCTTCAGGCTAGCAGCAGTTCATTCTAGCAGCCAGAGTTGGTTCCAGTCTGTATCTTCCTGACACAGAACCAGTATCACCGTGCCCCTAGAACACCAGCGCCAGCCAGCAGAACCCTCTTCGCTGAGCCCTGTACCCTTACCCCACTGGGCCCCTCTCCTGATCCCAGAGACATTAGTCCCAGCTGAGTGCAAACCCCTTCCTCGAGGCCTGAGTTTGGGCTGCAGCCTTTCTTTCCAGCCACTTGCCCTCTTCTCTTTGCTCTCCGGTCAGGAGGCAGTGGTGGCTTCCGACAAGACCTTGCTGTTCCCTTTTGTCTTTCCACTATTAAGTGGAAATGCCTAGTTAACAACCGGTTGTATTAAATTCTCTGTGAAAATCACTGGTATGATTTCCATCTCATGACTAGAGTCTGACACACATTTTTATCAATTTTAAGATTTTGTATTGATTTTTGCAATTTATGAATCACTTAAGAGATCAAAGAATATACCTTAGGGCATCTAATTATCTGTCATAATACTTTACTTACAGTGAGAGACCAAAAAACTTCAGTGAATGAAGTTTCTCTGCCTACAACATACTTATCACTTCTGAGCATATCCTCTGAACTCTGCCCAAAGAGCCTCACTGATTCTCCAAGTAGTTTCTTCCTTTTGATAAGTTTAAGAACCTTCTGACAAAGACTTTAAAATCTGTTCAAGCGTTTGCTCATTTGGGGAATTGCACCTTGAGTATCTGTATCTGCTTGTCAAGTTTTATTTGGTAATTTGTTTTTACGTTTATCTGCTCTTACTTCAGGTAAACATTTCAAATAACTTCCAGGCTTACACTTTTCCAGTGAAACTTCATCCATAATTTGTTCTTTTCACTTATTTTAAAAAAGAGAACTGCTTTTCTTCAATTATCCCTCTTCCATCAGGATACTGATAACAGTTACATTACGCTTCCTTGTGTATATAAATGAGAGCAGAAACTAGTGATGTTATGCTCTCAAAGATTCAGTAATTACACAGTGCCTCTCACAAACAAACTATCCACTCTAAGCAAATTTTTATTAAATTCTTATCTATACAATTTGATAACTGACACTCATTTAGCACAAAACATTCACTTCACAGATTAAAAATAAAAATAAAAACTAAGTAAAATTGGAAGTCCAGGGCTTAAAGTGACTTGTTTAAGATCAGATACTACAGCTTTTATCTTTACTTCACAGTCTAGATAACAACTACTTGCAGTGTACAAAGTTCAGTGTGAGACTGTTTTCTGAAAATGTCAGGTTAAACAGTGGATGAGAATGGCAATATCTTTTATTTGTCCCTTTCCTTTTTTTGCTTGGTTATTTCTTTTAAGGCATATGGAAAATTACTCCTAAAATGGTGTTTGAAATCAGTAAGGTAATTCTTTCAAAGCCATGACTCCTAGTAAAATAAGCACAGATTAGAAAATCTGTAAGAAACAATAACTTAAAATAGCAAATAAGACTTTAAGCAGAAACTTAACAACTTGTCAATATTCACTTACAAATTTACCCTTATAACACACCTTTTGCTAATGATATAATATGTAAATAAATCTTAAAATCTGAATAAACTGTTAGGCCATCCAACTTTCACCCACAGTTCTTTTTGGTGCTTTCATTTTTACATGCATTTCGTCTACTTAAAATGAGAAAAAAAGGGAGAAAGTAAAATTTAATAAAATTCTGATTTTGAACTACTAATGCAATATTTATAAAGTATACAAGAAAATCTTCTACTTAGTGTTCCATTTAAGAGTAACTATATTCTCTAGAATTTCTATTGCTCATTAAAGACATTTAATACCTTCACAAATCAATGTGTTTGTCTAAATTCTTCAGCAGTATTCTTCAATGTATCATGTTCTCCTACCTGAAACACTGATTCCCTACTATCCAGAGGACCAATCATTCCAGTCTGCCAGTGGCTGAGGGGTTGCTTGGGATATGGGACATGAGACACTACAATAGCTAGCTCCAGCTCTAGCAAACCTGGAGGCCAAACTCAGACCATAAATCAACAGCTAGCTATTGCAGCATATCTCCTTAGTTACCTTCACTGGGTTTTCCTCTTTTTCTTAACCTAAAAATGTGTCCTTGACAACCTCTGGACTTCTACTAGGTATCTTAAACTTAACATGAATAAACTGAACTCTCCTATGGGCAGTCACATCATCATCTGGACCACAGTACAGGCATCACCCCTGCTCCTCTTTCCTTAACTACATACACCAGCATTCCTGCTGGTTTCACCAGAATCTGGCTGCTTCTCATCACTTCAACCACCACCTGCCGTTCGACTCCAAGCCACCATCACCTCTCACTTAAGACTGCTGTCTCAGGCTCCCAAAGGCCCTCATGCTTTTCCTCTTGCCCCCCTAAACTTAACTCTCTACACGGCAGCCAGGGTGATCTTTTAAAACACAAATCCTACTTCAAGATATTACAGGGAAGGATAAAGGAGATAATATATATAAAGGAAGGACAGGTCATCCATGGGATCAATGATCTCAGTTGGGCCCATTTTGCTAGAGTTGGAGAATGAGGGCATGGGGGTTTTTAACTGTTTTATTTGTAAATCTGGCATATTAAAGTTAAATAAACATAATTTAGATCATGCCACTCCTCTGCTCAAAACCCTCCAATGTCTTTTCACCACACTCAGGTTAAAATTCTAAGTCTTTACCACAGACCACAAGGTACCACATGATGTGGCTACTGTCCGTCATGTCCCCCCTCATCACCCACCATTCTCCCAGGACCTCACTTGCACATGCCTTGCTGCCATTCCTCAAGTATGTCCAATCTGTTCTCACTTCAGGGTTTTGCACTTGCTGTTCCCTGTGCCTAGAAGGGTCTTCCTACAGGTCTTCACAAGACTTGCTCCTTCTCTTCATTCACTGACATGCAAATATTAAGAAGGCATTTCCTGACCACCTAGTTAACAGGTACCTCCCCGCACACTGTTTCATTACATCTTCTCTCTTACCCACTTTCATCTTTCTTCCTAATGATGACATGATGGACATCAGCTATTTGTTTGCCATCTCTCAACCCCACCAGGAGCTAAGTGTTTGCCTTGTCAGTCATGTTTATCTCTGTATTCCCAGAGTCTAGACAGAACCTAACTCACTGCAAAGCAGCACTATTCAAAAGACCTTTCTGCAGTGACAGAGCCATTTTCTTCTTGTATTTGTGCTGTCCAATACAGTAGCCACTGCCACCTGAAGCTACTAAGTATCTGAAATGTGACTACTGTTTACTGAGGAACTGAATTTTAATTAAACAGCCAAATTTATAGGTGCTCAATTAACCTTTGCATCTAACTCTTTCTCACAAATTCTGATCTTCATGGTAAAAACAAAACAATAAGGAAACATTTACACTGAACGCAGCAAGCATTAAAATACAAAGCTAGGACACAACAAAATCTCTATAGTGTATAAAATTATACTACTGACTTAAAGTTAATAATACAGGACTCCAAAAACTGAAGTTAATTAAAAAGTTAACATTACATTGTATTTTAAAACACTGTGTGTTTTAAAAATATTAAATACAGTATACTTTAAATTAAGGATCCTAAGGATACAAAGAGTGTATTACAAATAAACCACCTCAGTCAGGATCTGAGTACTCAACCACTGAAAATAAGATTTAATATTAACTTGAGATTTCTTTCCAAAGATGAAAGATTTCAAATTCCTAAAAAGCTTTACAATAAAAAATACTTGGGCAAAAATGAAACTTCTCAATTATGCAGCAAATACAAACACACTATATGCGTTTAACAAAACTTAAAAAGTAAGCAGTCAGTTACCCTAAGGTTGCACCCTAATACAGATGCCAATTTATCAACAGAAAACCTACACATTTTGAGAGAAAAGAGCTACAATTCAGCCTGTGGTGCATAATTAGAATTTAAGACCAAGAAATGCCATTTCATTCCTCCTAAAGTTTGAACTTTGACCACTCAATACTTTAAGTACTAAGCTATAACTAAGGTGAATGAGAAAGTGGAACTGACAGCAGGAATGGTAATGAAAAATAAACTAACAGACATTTTAATGTAATCTGGTGTAACATACATATTTATACTTTGTCTGCAAAGTAATAGATTTACCTTATTCAGTTATTATAGTTCAAATCTGCCGTGGTAAATTAGAGAACTCTGCCAATGGATGCTTTTAAATACTATTTCAGTTTGAATTTGCACCATACCTGCAACTGCAGCTTACCTACAGTAAAGGTTAACTTTAAGAAATATTTTCCGATTTATATCCTTTATCAAGAAAATAGAGAGAGACTGAGTAACTCTCTTGGTAAATGTCACATTGCACTTGAAAAGATGTGGGTTATTTTCAAATATCTTTTTATGTTGGTTTCTAACGTAATTCCACTGTGATAAGAGAACAGACCCTGTGTGATTTCAATACCTTTAAGACCATGAAATTTTTGCACGTTGTTTTATGTCCTTGGATAAGTTCCAGAGTCTCCCAATTTACAGTCTATGGGAACTTGAATAGAATTTGTGTCCTACTGTTGTGTAAAAATTGTATAAATCTTAATTATATTGAATTGGTTCATAGTGTTTTTCAGGTCTAGTATATCATTCTATTTCTCTACATATTCATTCTATTAATTTTTGAGAGTTTGATACTAAAACTCCAACTAAAAATCTTAATTTATCTCCTTAAAAAATAATTGTAATATACAGTGTATTTTCCAAGTCTCCTGTAAATGTGTTATCATACTTTCAGAATTTAAAAAATTGAAATTAAAAAACTACTATGTATGAAGTAAATAAACCCCAGGGATGTATTGTACAGCACAGAAAAAATAGTCATTATTTCATAATAAAATGGAGTATAATCTGTAAAAATACTGATTCACTGTATTGTATAACTGAAACAAATGTAACATTATAAATCGGCTATGTGCTCATGCATACTCAGTCTCTTCCATCGCGTCTGACTCTTTGCCACCCTATGGACTACAGAACACCAGCTCTTCTTTCCATGGGACTCTCCAGGCAAGAATACTGGAGTGGGTTGCCCTGCCCTCCTCCAGGGGATCTTCCCGACCCAGGGATTGAACCCAAGCCTCCCGTGTCTCCTGCATTGTAGGCGGATTCTTTACTGCTGAACCACCAGGGGAGTAAATCAACTATATTTCAATATAAATACCCTCCTCAAAAGAGAGACTGAGTAGGAAGATAAAGATCAGAGAATCTTAAGTGATACATCAGCCAAGAACCCTGATTTAAACAAAGAAGCTCAATTATATATTATGGCAATCAAGGAAATATGAACACTAGATCTTTGATAATATTAAGGAATCGTGGATAATGATAAAGGAATTTAAATTATTTTTTTAAAAGACTCACTGCCTTTTAAGAAAACATGCTGAAACATTTATGGATGAAATGATGGTATAAGATGATTTGCTTTGCTTTGGTTTAGGATTTGCTTCAACCATCTGTATGAAGGGTTGGGGGGTGAGGTGGGTCGAGCAGAAATAGAAAAAGCTTGTCCTTGAGCTGAAAACTTGGAGCTGGAGGATAAGAGAATATGGAGATTTGTGTTCTATTTTTTGTGTGTGAAATTTTCTACACTATAATCTTTAAAAAAAGAAAAAACTAGTAGAGCCATTTTTTTTTTTAATGCAAGTAGGTCATAAGAGAGTAAGAAGATTTCCAATAATGAATTAACAACCTGCAAATAGCTATATATTATGGTTATCCTACTGGAAATTTTAATATAAATAAATTCACTTATTTGGGAAAGTTCCTTTCAGGTTATATGTTGTATTTGGAAAATATAACAGCCATACCCAGGGGCAAGTGACAAGACTCATCTGCACACCTGGGTCTTCACTGCCAGTGCCTGTGACACTTGACTATTTTACCATTTCCATGTTACCATTCTCAGAATATAAGGCAAATCTTGCCTGAATCACTGTCACTGACCCGAGAGGGTCCTAGCCCAGAGTCTTAAAGAAGGTCTTCCTCCAGAAATTAGACACGGTCCTTGTGTAGTTCTGTCCTCTAGAATCTTTCTCCCAAGTAACATAAGAACAAGAGGAGAAAGGCAGAGATGATCTGGATTTCTTGAGCCATCTGGGTGGATCAAGTTTTTTATTTCTTTTCTCTGCACAAAGTCCCTCACCTGTGACAAGCTTCAGCATTAGGTCCTGGTGACACAGTCCCCTGCGGGGGGAGATAGAGAAGTAAGGAGACAGGTAGTAGTAAGTAGCTTCTTAATCTGACTAAGATCAATTTAATTTGAAAGAGGAAGTAGCTTTACAGCAATCCTTTTTCTCATCATTGCCAGATTACCTCATTGCTTTAAAAGAAAATGAATTCCTCCATCTCAAGTGTTTGGCAAACAATAGTCAGCAGATTTGTGTGAAAAAAAAAGTATACATAGTCAATTAGGGGTCGATTACAAATTTCTATTTGGGGAGTCTCCAAATTGGGAACCTGAGAGTAGAGTAGAAAAAAGATTTTTCCCTTTGAATACTTCATGCTTTTAAATTTTTGAGCCATGTGAATGTATTGCTTTATGTAATTAATTAGTTAACTTATTAAAAATAAAGATTAAATAAATAAATAAAAATAAAGATAAAAATGGAGATCATAATGCCTAAAAAGAGATTAAGATCACAGGGCCATTTGCTTCTAATGTAAAAACTAATACAAATCACTCTGTTAAGAATCAAAAGGCTATTATAATTAAATGACACATAATATCAGATTTTCTTTTGCAAAATAGGCCCTTATGGGCAAAGTTGGTGAATTCTGAATAAAATCTCTAAGTTAGATAACAGTATTGTATCAATATTAATTTCCTGACTTTAATAATAGTACTGTGGTCATATAAAAGTTTTTTTAAGAAACACACTTCAAAACATTAGGGGTAAAGTGGTGTCATATCTGCAACTTTCTCTGAAAGAGTGGGGATGAGATATATAGAGAAAGACAGAGAGAAAATAATAATAATAAAGTAGACTCGATAAAATGTTGATATTTACTGGCAAAGAGGGGGAGCGCCTGGAACTCTCATACACTAATGGCAGAAGTAAAAAAATTATGACTATTTTTGAAACCAGGCAATGCTTTAATAATGTTAAACATAGACTTATCATATGGCCTAGCAATTACAGTCCTAGGTATTTACCCTAGAGAAATTAAAACATAGAGATCCAAAACATGTGTCTAAGAATGTTCATATCAACTTTATTCATAATAGCCCAAAGTGCAAACAATCTCCATGTTCATCAATAGGAGAGTGAATCACATTCATCAATAGGAGATGAATAAACAAATATTTATCAACAGGAGAGTGAATAAACAAATGTATTCTCACACAAATGTTTGACAAACATTATTTTCACAAACAAATGTATCCACCTGCAAAGTGGGAGACCTGGGTTCCATCTGATCCCTGGGTTGGGAAGATTCCCTCGAGAAGGGGAAGGCTACTCACTCCAGCATTCTGGCCTGAAGAATTCCACAGGCTGTATACACATGAGGTGACAAAGGGTCAGATATGACTGAGTAAGTTTCACTTCACTTCATTCACACACCAGACACTGGGACATGATTCCCATGGGTCCCTTGTGTTTCCACATGTCTTATGAATAGAGGTGCTGACAGTTTTGCTCCAGACAATCTTCTTTAAAAAAAAAAAAAACACTTGCACAGTAGATACCCTTGGAAAATATAATTTCTCCATCTGGAGCAGAAGGCAAATTTTTTGGAGTCCAGTATGATGAAGATAATGTCTCCTTCCAGGAACAAAGGTTGGGCAGATTTTCTTGAAGTCTCTTATTAAAGATTGAGGTTTTCTAAGCTTAGGGTTCCTCAGCTATGACTCAAGATTTACTATGTGTGGACATTTAGGTTGTTTTTACCTGTATAAGTTTATTGAGGCATAACTTACATGCAAAAAAATCATATTTGATCTGGTACAAGCATGAATCCGAGGCAGCCTAACTTTTTAGCTTGCAAACAGGATAAAATCTCAGATTCTTCACAGTCCTTGCCAGTGGAATGCTGCCCAGCAACAAAAAGGAAAGAATCACTGAGACACACAGCAGTACAGATGAGTCTTGCAAACATTATGCTGCGTGAAAAAGCTGAGCCCGAATCAAGTATGATACTGTCTAATTTTATTTACTGAAAATTCTCCATCGAGCAGAATAAATCTGTATTAATAGAAATCACAATGGCTGTTGCCTGAGACAGGGAGTTTGGGGCATGTTGACAGAGGTAAAGGATGAAGGATTTTCCCAAGAGTCCAGTGGTTAAGAATTATCCTTGCAGTGCATGGGACACGGGTTCCGGGAACCAAGGTTCTGCGTGCTGCAGCACAGCTAAGGCCACGCGCTGCGGATACTAGGTGAGGAGGAGCCCCACAATGCGACTAAGGCCCGGTGCAGGCAAATAACCAAGTCTTTAAAAGGAGGTGAGGGGGAAGCTTTCTAGCGTGGTGGGAGTGGTGGAACTATTTTGTATCTTTGTTGTGTTTGCATGGATATATACATCTTTCAAAGTGCATCAAACAGTGTGCCCTAAAATGTATAATTTTGTTATATGTGAATTACGCCTCAGTAAAATTACATAGAAATAGTCTAAATATTTATCAACATATGAACAGATATGCAAAATATGGTATATACATAAAATGGAATATTATTCAGCCTTGAAAAGGAATGAAATTCTGAAACATGCTAGAACATGGGTGTTCCTTGAAATCATTACACTACGTGAGAGAAGTCAGACATGAGAAGACAGTTACTGTGTGATTCCACTTCTTTGAGCTGCCTGGAATAGACAAATTCATAGACAGAAAGTAGAGCAGTGGTTATCCAGGGCTGTGGAGTTGTGGTCTAGTGGGTACAAGGTTTCAGTTTGGAAGGATGAAATAATTCTGGAGATGGAGGTGATGGTGTTGTACAACAGTGTGAACACACTTAATGCCACTTAACTGGACACTCAAAATGTTTAAAATGATAAATGTTATATCTAGTACATTTATATGTATTACAGTAGTGGTGTGAAAAAAAAAAAATCTCTCTCTCCAGTGGTGTGCTGCAAAATGTATAACAACCAGCTATGAGAGGGAAGCATATTGGTAGTATTCACTTTGATAGAAACACTCCCACAGTGATCCAGTTCAAGCAACAGTGTGATATCACTGAATGTAGAGTTTGGAAAAGATACAAACAACTGACTTTACAAAGTCAATAGGAGTTGGCTCAAAGACACTACTGTCTCTATCCAACCAACCGATTGTTAGTACACAGCAAATCCAGTAAAGAAAACACAACATAAAAGTTATAAAGAAAAAGGGAAAAAAATCACCCCACCACTACTTATAGGCAGTTGTCTGTATGCCAGCCAGGGAGGTCGATGGTTATTTGTGGGCTGATAACATACAGGAACAACAAAGTGCCAGTTCACTGATCCTGCAGGCTGGAAGGCATCAATTCTGGTTGGTTGGTACCCATTGCCACATCAGTTATTAAATCTTGTGGCTCTTATTCCTGGTGGTGACATCCAGAAAAGGAAAACTGTGGGACCTTCTTGAATCATGTAAGTTTAGCTACCAGTAGGTAACCCTTTAAAATTTTTATCGATCTTTACTGTCATCATATTCCCTTTGTTTTGGCACAAAATGGCTGCAAAAGTACAGGAGATACAAAATTTTGAAGCCATTTCCAGAAGATTTAGGCTGATTCTCGGTGCCAGTGACTCTCAGATAGGGTGTGCATGTAATTACTTGGAGTAATCTTCATTTTGAAAGAACTACAGGTGATTCTAATGCAGTTGGTTCACAGAACACATTTGGCAACATGGTTCGATGAGGTAGCTCTTTCCCTTCTCCCCTTTCATAATTTCACACCACAACCACATTGCTCTAAGATGCAAATTAGGGTAACTGATGTTATAAAACATGTCCCAATGTGTGTATAACAATGTCTGAAATGATTTTAAGAATATTCAGTATAGAAAAGGTGACATAAAATTGTGCTAATTCATTTTACTGTCATTGGTGAAACAAGTGTTATTCAAGCCTTTTGATGTGGCAGAAATATTTTAAGACAACCCCTTCTATTCTTTGAGCAGGAAATAAAATCTAGCAAACTGTGTAGCCAGTAACCTTAGGGATGGTACTTGAGGCTTGATCTCTAAAAGATGTTGAGTCCAAAAGTTGAACCTAAATCTGCCTGTATTGTTCTGCCTTGAGTGAATCTTTCATGCAGGCTGTGATCAGTGCATTTAAAAGAGCAGAGATCTGAATTTTATTGAGATTTACCTTATGTTTTATTATTGTGGGCTTGCCAGGTGGCACTAGTGGTAAAGAACCCACCTGCCAATGCAGGTGATGTAAGAGGTGCTGATTGGATTTCTGGGTCAGGAAGATCGAGGAGGGTGTGGCAACCCACTCCAGTATTCTTGCCTGGAGAATCCTATAAACAGATGAACCTGGTGGGCTACAGTCCGTAGAGTCGCAAAGAGTCGGACACAACTGAAGCAACTTAGCATGCATGCATGTTTTATTAATAATGAATTTCTGTTTAGTAAATGTTTCATAGTTATGTGCCAGACTTGCTTTCCTTATAACATGGTGGCAAGGTTAAGGAGGCATCGTTAGTCTTCATCAACTCTAATTAATAAATGCTACATGAATCTACCAAAAAGAACCTTATAACTGTGCTTGAAAAGTTGGCTTAGGGTAGCTCTTTATAGGGTGTTTGGGGGAACACTAAACCCCAAGATGCTCATTTGAAGATAGAAGACCTGCAAAAAAAAAAAAAAAAAAAAGAGAGAGAGAGAGAGAAGAGAAAGAAGACTTGCATGATTAAATAAACATAGGAAATGCTGCATAGGCGAATATTTTATTTTTTTTAATTTAGTCCACCATTTACCAAAGTTATTGATTAAAGATTTTAAAATTTCATAAGAATAACATTTTGTGGAATATATATTTAGCAAAGAATTCTCCAGTGCTCTGGTGAAAATTTTAGCTGTGAAGGGGAACACAGGGATAGAGAGGCAAATTAATTTGGCATTCTTGACTTCAAACTTACATTAACCACATTTGTTTCCACTATTAAATGTAAAGAATTTGATGGATTTAACAACAGTCATCAAGGATAGTCAAAAGGTAACTTCCTCAGTGGTCTGGTGCAGCCAAAAATCAACTGGAGAATATACCTCAGGTGCCCGCTGCAACTCGAGAAAAACCATGAGGCTTCCCCCTCGCTACGAGATGAACCCCAATTCCCCAGCATTGCGTGAAGACCAATTCCGTGTTCCCCATCAAACAAGAAAGGAGCCTTGACTTCCTTGATGGAACTCCAGAGAGGCCCCAAGAACACTGTCGCAAGTCTAGAGGGACCTGAGGTCACCGCAGTCACACAAAAGAGCTCCATGTACCACAAATCAACTCGAGATGAGGCCTGATTCCCCTGCAATGGCTCCAGAGCTAGCAGGCGTTCCCCTGCAAACACAGCAAGTGGCTTGCCTTCCTTTAGGCAACACCAGAGATTCCGCGAGAACACCATCCCAAGTCTAGAGGAACACGAGTTCAGCACAGCAACTAGAGAGAAGCTCCGTGTACAGCAAATCATCTCGAGATGAGAGCTGATTCTCTGGCTTTGACTCAAGAGGAATGCCAACTTTCCACAAGCACCTCAAGAGGAGGCTTCTCTCAGCTCTAGGTATGTGAGAGGGACCCTGAGTTTGCTGCCTCAAGTGGAATGGACACCGAGATGCCGTGACTCGAGATAAGGCCGGATTTCCCTGCAGTGACCTGAATGCAAGCTCGTCTTTCATCTCACGAGATGAAGGGATGTCTGAATCCCCTGTGGAGACCCTAGAGAAAGCCCTAGTTCCACGTATCATCTCAACAGGAGGCCTCACACTCCTTTCAAAACTCGAGAGTCACGCGGAGGTCAATGCCTCAAAAGGAGACGATTCCTGACTCCTCTTGAAAATTGATAGGAATCCCAATATCCCTGTGGCAACTGGACAGGAACCCTGGGTCTCTCGCCTCACCTTGAGAGGGGTCCCTATTGCCCTATCAAGCCTCGATGAGAATACCGAGGTGTCCCTAACATCTAGGCAGGAGTCCTGACGTCACTGAACAACATGAGTTTTGAAGGGTCATTCCCGCCGTAACTCGAGAAGATACCCCAGGTCCCCACCACAACTCAAGAAAACCCAGGAGAATTCACCCTCGCCGTGAGATGAGGCCCAATTCCACTGCATCGCATGTAAAGCAATTCCGTGTTCCCCATAAAACAGGATATGAGCCTTGACTTCCGTGATGGAACTCCAGAGAGTCCCCAAGAACACTGTCGCAAGTGTAGAGGGACACTGAGGTCCCCGCAGCAACACGAAAGTGCTCCGAGTACCCAGATCAACTCGAGATGAGACCCGATTCCCCTGCACTGGCTCCAGAGCAATCCCGCTTTCCTCATCAAACTAGACAAGTGGCTTGACTTCCCTTAGGCAACTCCAGAGATTCCCCGAGAGCACCGTCCCAAGTCTAGAGGAACACCAAGTTCAGCACAGCAACTCGAGAAAAGCTCCGTGTACCCCAAAACATTCGAGATGAGAGCTGATTCCCTGGCTTCGACTCAAGAGGAATGCCAACTTTCCACAAGCAGCTCAAGCGGAGGCTTTTCTCAGCTCTAGGTATGTGAGAGGGACCCTGAGTTTGCTGCCTCAAGTGGAATGGACACCGAGATGCCCTGACTCGAAATAAGGCTGGATTTCCCTGCAGTGACTTGAATGCAGGCTCGTCTTTCATCTCACAAGATGAAGAGATGTCTGAATCCCCTGTGGAGACCCTAAAGAAAGCCCTAGTTCCCCACCTCATCTCGACAGGAGGCCTTACATCCCTTTGACAACTCGAGAGGAACACGGAGTTCAATGCTTCAAAAGGAGACGATGCCTAACACCTCTTGAAAATTGATAGGAATAGCAATATCCCTGTGGCAACTGCAAAGGGAAGCTGGGTCAACACCTCACCTCGAGAGGCATCCCTATTGCCCTGCCAAGCCTCGAGGAGAATCCCGAGGTGTCCTTCAAAACTAGACAGGAGTCCTGTCGCCGCTCAACCAACACGGGTTTTGAAGGGCCATCCTCGCCGTAACCCAAGAACATACCCTAGGTCCCAGCCGCAACTCAACATAAACCATGAGACTTCCCCCTGGCCGCGAGGTGAGGCCCGATTCCCCTGCACTGAGTGCAGAGCAAATCCGTGTTCCCCATCAAACATGAAAGGAGGCTTCACTTCCTAGATGAAACTCCACATAGTCCCCAAGAACACTGCCAGAGGTCGAGAGGGACCCTGAGGTCACCGCAGCAAAACAAAAGTATTCGTGTAAATGAAATCAACTCGAGATGAGGCGCGATTGCCCTGCATTGGCTCCAGAGCCATCTCGCATTCCCCATCAAACATGACAAGTGGCTTGACTTCCTTTAGGCAACTCCAGAGATTGACCAAGAGTACCGTCCAATATCTAAAGGAACACAAAGTTCAGCACTGCAACTCGAGAAAAGCTCCCTGTACCCCCAAATCATCTCGAGTTGAGAGCTGCTTCCCTGGATTCAACTCAAGAGGAATGCCAACTGTCCACAAGTACCTCAAGAGGAGGCTTCTCTCAGTTATATGTATGTGAGATGGGCCCTGAGTTTGTGGCCTCAAGTGAAATGGACACCGAGATGTCCTGACTCGAAATAAGGCTGGATTTCCCTGCAGTGACTTGAATGCAGGCTCGTCTTTCATCTCACGAGATGAAGAGATGTCTGAATCCCCTGTGGTGACCCTAGAGAAAGCCCTAGTTCCTGGCCTCATCCCAACATGAGACCTCATATCCCTGTGAAAACTCGAGAGGCACACGGAGTTCAATGCTTCAAAAGGAGACGATGGCTGACTCTTCTTGAAAAATGATAGGAATCCCAAAATTCCTGTGGCCACTGCAAATGGAACCTGGGTTTCCCCTCTCACCTTGAGAGGCGTCCCTATTGCCCTCCCAAGCCCCGAGGAGAATCCCGAGGTGTCCCTCGCAACTAGACAGGAGTCCTGACATCACTGATCCAACCCGAGTTTTGAAGGGCCATCCTCGTCATAACACGAGAACATAATCCAGGTTCCCACCGCAACTCGAGAAAAACAATGACACTTTCCCCTCGCCACGAGATGAGGCCTGATTCCCCTGCACTGCATGCAGAGCAAGTCCGTGTTCCCCATCAAACAGGAAAGGAGCCTTGACTTCCTTGATGGCACTCCAGAGAGTCCCCAGGAACACTTTCACAAGTCTCGAGGGACCCTGAGGTCCCCGAAACAACATGAAAGCGCTCCATGTACTCCAAATCAACTCGAGATGAGGCCTGATTCCCCTGCACTGCATGCAGAGCAAGTCCATGTTCCCCATCAAACACGAAAAGAGCCTTGACTTCCTAGATGAAACTCCACATAGTCCCCAAGAACACTGTCACAGTTCTGCAGGGACCCTGAAGTGACAGCAGCAGCACGAAAGAACTCGTTTAACTCAAATCAAACCTAGATGAGACCCGATTCCCCTGCATTGACTCCAGAGACATCCCTCATTCCCCATTAAACAGGGCAAATAGCCTGACTTCCTTTAGGCAACCCCAGAGATTCACCGAGAGCACCGTCCCATATCTAGAGGAACACCAAGTTCAGCACAGCAACTCGACAAAAGCTCCGTGTACCCCAAAACATTTCGAGATGAGAGTTATGACACAGGAGGAATGGAAACTTTCCACAAGCACCTCAAGAGGAGGCTACTCTGAGCTATAGGTATGTGAGAGGGATCCTGAGTTTGCTGCCTCGTGTGGAATGGACACCGGAATGCCCTTACTCGAAATAAGGCCGGATTTCCCTGCAGTGACTTGAATGCAGTCTCGTCTATCATCTCACAAGAAGAAGGGATGTCTAAGTCCCCTGTGGATACCCTAGAGAAAGCCCAAGTTCCCTGCCTCATCTCGACAGGAGGCCTCACATCCCTTTGAAACTTTGAGAGGCACGTGGAGTTCAATGCCTCAAAAGTAGATGATGCCTGCCTCCTCTTGAAAATTGATAGGAATCTCAATATCTCTGTGGCAACTGGAAAGGGACCCTGGGTGTCCACTTTACCTCGAGAGACTTCCCTATTGCCCTCCCAAGCCCCGAGGAGAATCCCGAGGTGTCCCTCGCAACTAGACAGGTGTCCTGACGTCGCTGACCCAACACAAGTTTTGAAGGTCCATCCCCACCGCAACTCAAGAACATACCCCAGGTTCCCACCGCAACTCGAGAAAAACCATGAGACATCCCCCTCGCCGTGAGATGAGGTCTGATTCCCCTGCATTGCATGCAGAGCATGTGTGTGTTCCCCATCATACTTGAAAAGAGTTTTGACTTCCTTGATGGAACTCCAGAGAGTCCCCAAGAACACTGTTACAAAGCTAGAGGGACCCTGCGGACTCCGCAGCAACATGAAAGAGCTCGTGTACCCCAAATCAACTCGAGATGAGGCCCAATTCACCTGAATTGGGTCCAGAGCCATCACACGTTCCCCATCAAATAGAACATGTGGCTTGACCTCCTTTACGCAACTCCAGAGATTCCACGAGAACATCATTCCAAGTCCAGAGGAACACCAAGTTCTGCAGAGCAACTCGAGAAAAGCTCCATGTACCCCAAATCATCTCGAGATGAGAGCTGATTCGCTGAACTCGACTCAAAGGGAATTCCAACTTTCCACAAGCACCTCAAGAGGAGGCTTCTCTCAGCTATAAGTATCATAGTGGGACCCTGAGCTTGCTGCCTCAAGTGGAATGTACAATGAGATTCCCAGACTCGAAAAAAGGCCGGATTTCCCTGCAGTGACGTGAATATAGGCTCGTCTTTCATCTCACAAGATGAAGGGATATCTGAATCCCCCATGGAGAACCTAAAGAAAGCCCTTGTTCCCCGACTCATCTCGACAGGAGGCCACACATCCCTTTGACAACTCGAGAGGAGTGCAGAGTTCAAGGCGTCAAAAGGAGACGACGCCTGACTCACCTTGAAAATTGATAGGGATCCCAATATCCCTCTGGCAACTGCGAAGGAAGTCTGGGTTTCCTGTCTCACCTCGAGAGGCGTCCTTATTGCCCTGCCAAGCCTCAAGGAGAATCCCGAGGTATCCCTGGCAATTAGACATGAGTCCTGAAGTCGCTGAACCAACATGAGTTTTGAAGGGCCATCCCCGCCGTAATACGAGAACATACCCCAGATTCCCGCTGAAACTCAAGAAAAACCATGAGACTTCCCCATCGCTGCGAGATGAAGCCCGATTGCAATGCTGCGTGCAGAGCAAGTCTGTGTTCCTCATTAAACACAAAAGGAGCCTTGACTTCCTTGATGGACCTCCAGAAAGTCCCCAAGAACACTATCACAAGTCTAGCGGGACCCTGAGGTCCCCGCAGCAACACAAAAGAGCATCGTGTACCCCAAATCGACTCGAGATGAGGTGTGATTCCCCTGCATTACATGCAGACCACATCTGAGTTCCCCATCAAACACTAAAGGAGCCTTGACTTCCTAGATGAAATTCCACATAGTCCCCAAGAAGACTGGGGACTTCAGCACCTCACAAGTCTAGAGGTGCTGAGGCCACCACAGCAACACATAAGAGCTTCGTGTACTACAAATCAACTTGACATGAGGCCGGATTCCCCTCCATTGGCTCCAGAGCCATCGTGCATTCCCCATCAAACAGATCAAGTAGCTTGACTTCTTTTAGCAACCCCAGAGATTAACCGAGAGCACCGTCCCATATCTAGAGGAACACCAAGTTCAGCACAGCAACTCGACAAAAGCTCCGTGTACCACAAATCATCTCAAGATGAGAGCTGATTCCCTGGATTGGACTCAAGAGGAATGCCAACGTTCCACAAGCAACTCAAGAGGAGGCTTCTCTCAGCTATATGTATGTGAAAGGGAACCTGATTTTGCTGCTTCAAGTGGAATGGACATCGAGATACCCTGATTCAAAATAAGGCCGGATTTCCCTGCATTGACTTGAATGCAGGCTCATCTTTCATCTCACATAAAGAAGGGATGTCTGAATCCCTTGTGGAGACCCTAGAGAAAGCACTAGTTCCCTGCCTTATCTCGACATGAGGCCTGACTTCCCTTTGAAAACTCGAGAGGCATTCGAAGTTCAATGCTTCAAAAGGAGACGAAGCCTGACTCCTTTTCAAAATTGATAGGAATCACGATATCCCTGTGGCAACTGGACAGGAACCCTGGGTCTCTCGCCTCACTTCGAGAGGCATCCCTATTGCCCATGCAAGCCTCGAGGAGAATTCCGAGGTGTCCCTCGCAACTAGAGAGGAATCTTGACGTTGCTGATCCAACACAAGTTTTGAAGGTCCATCCTCGTCGTAACTAGAAAACATAACCCAGGTTCTTGCCGCAACTCGAGAAAAACCATGAGGCTTTCACCTGGCCGTGAGATGAGGCCTGAATCCCCTGCACTGCAGGCAGAGCAATTCCCTGTTCCCCATGAACACGAAAGGAGCCTTGACTTCCTTGATGGAACTCCAAAGAGTCCCCAGGAACACTGTCACTGGTATAGAGGGACACTGAGTTCCCCACAGCAACACGAAAGCGCTCCGTGTACTTCAAATCAACACGAGGTGAGGCCTGATTCCCCTGCATGGTCTCCAGAGCCATCCAGCATTCCCCATCAAACACGACAAGTGGCTTGTCTTCCTTTAGGCAACTCCAGAGTTTACCCGAGAACACCGTCCTAAGTATAGAGGAACACCACGTTCAGCACAGCAACTAGAAAACATCTCTGTGTACCTCAAATCATCTCGAGATGAGCGCTGATTCCCTGGCTTTGACTCAAGAGGAATGCCAGCTTTAAACAACACCTAAAGAGGAGGCTTCTCTCAGCTATAGGTATGTGAGAGGGACCCTGAGTTTGCTGCCTCAAGTGGCATGGACACTGAGAAGCCCTGACTCAAAATAAGGCCAGGTGTCCCTGCAGTGGCTTGAATGCAGGCTCATCTCTCATCTCACAAGATGAAGGGATGTCTGAATCCCCTGTGGAGACCCTAGAGAATACCCTAGTTCCCAGCCTCATCTTAAAAGGAGGCCTCACATCCCTTTGACAACTCGAGAGGAACACAGAGCAACATGTAAAGGCTCTGTGTACTCCAAAACAACTCGAGATGAGGCCCGATTCCCCTGCACTGCGTTCAGAGCAAATCTGTGTTCCCCATCAAACACGAAAGGAGCTTTGATTTCCCTGATGGAAATCCAGAGAGTCCCCAGGAACACTGTCACAAGTTTCGAGGGTCCCTGAGGTCCCCACAGCAACATGAAAATGCACTGTGTACTTGAAATCAACTCGAGATGAGGCCCGCTTCCCATGAACTGCATGCAAAGCAAGTCTGTGTTCCCCATAAAACACGAAAGGAGCCTTGACTTCCTTGATGGAAATCCAGAGAGTCCCCAGGAACACTTTGAAAAGTCTAGAGGGACCCTGAGAACCCCACAGCAACATGAAAGTGCACTGTGTGCTTCAAATCAACTCGAGATGAGGACCGATTCCCCTGCATTAGCTCCAGAGCCATCACTCATTCCCCATCAAACACAACAAGTGGCTTGACTTCCTTTAGGCAACTCCAGAGATTACCTGAGAATACCGTCTCAAGACAAGAGGAATACCAAGTTCAGCACAGCAACTCGAGAAAAGTTCCGTGTACCCCAAATCATCTCGAGATGAGAGCTGATTCCCTGGCTTCGACTCAAGAGGAATGCCAACTTTCCACAAGACCCTCAAGAGGAGGCTTCTTTCAGCTCTAGGTATGTGAGAGGGACCCTGAGTTTGCTGCATCAAGTGGAATGGTTACCCAGATGCCATGACTCGAAATAAGGTTGGATTTCCCTGCAGTGACTTTAATGCAGGCTCGTCTTTCATCACACATGATGAAGTGATCTCTGAATCCCCTGTGGAGACCCTAGAGAAAACCCTAGTTCCCCGGCTCATCTCGACAGGAGGACTCACAGTCTTTAGAAACCTCCAGAGGCAAATGGATTTAAATGCTTCAAAAGGAGAGCATGGCTGCCTCCTCTTGAAAATTGATAGGAATCCCCAAATTACTGTGGCAACTGGAATGGACCCTGGGTCTCCCCCCTCACCTCGAGAGGCATCCTTATTGCCCTACCAAGCCTCGAATAGAATCCCGAGTTGTCCCTTGCAGCTAGACAGGAGTCCTAATGTCACTGAATCAACACGAGTTTGAAGGGCCATCCCAACCATAACTTGAGAACATAACTCAGGTTCCCGCCACAGCTCAAGAAAACCGTGAGAATTCCCCCTTGCCATGAGATGAGGCCCGATTCCCCTGCATTGCATGCAGAGCAAGTCCATGTTCCCCATCAAAAACGAAAGGAGCCTTGACTTCCTAGATGAAACTCCACATAGTCCCCAAGAACTGTGTCAGAAGTCTAGAGTGACCCTGAGGTCAGTGCAACAATAGGAAAGAGCACCGTGTACCACAAATCAACTCGAGATGAGGCCCGATTCCCCTGCACTGGCTCCAGAGCAATCCTGCATTCCTCATCAAAGAGCACAAGTGGCTTGACTTCTTTTGGGCAACTCCAAGATTCCCTGAGAACACCATCCCAAGTCTAGAGCAACACCAAGTTCAGCACAGCAACTCGAGAAAAGCTCCGTGTAGCCTAAATCATTTCGAGATGAGAGCAGATTCCCTGGCTTTGAAACAAGAGGAATGCCAACTTTCCACAAGCAGCTCAAGTGGAGGCTTTTCTCAGCTCTTGGTATGTGAGAGGCACCCTGAGTTTGCTGCTTCAAGTGGAATGGACACCGAGATGCCCTGACTCGAAATAAGGCCGGAATTCCCTGCAGTGACTTGAATGCCGGCTCATCCTTCATCTCAAAAGATGAAGGGATATCTGAATCCCCTATGAAGACCCTAGAGAAAGCCCTAGTTCCCCGCCTCATCTCGACAGGAGGCCTCACATCCCTTTGACAACACGAGTAGAACACGGAGTTCAGTGCTTCAAAAGTAGACAATGATTGAGTCCTCTTGAAAATTGACAGAAGTCCCAGTATCCGTGTGGCAACTTGAAAGGACACTGGGTCTCCCGCCTCACCTCGAGAGGCATCCCTATTGCCCTGCCAAGACTCGAGGACAATCCCGAGTTGTCCATCGCAACTAGACAGGAGTCCTGACGTAGCTGAAAAAACACGAGTTTTGACGGGCCATCCCCATCGTCACTTGAGAATATAACCCAGGTTCCCTCCACAACTCGAGAAAATCCATGAGACTTCCCGCTCGATGAGAGATGAGATCAGATTCCCCTGCACTGAGTGAAGAGCAATTCCGTGTTCCCCATCAAACATGAAAGGAGCCTTGACTTCCTTGATGGAACTCCAGAGAGTCCCCAAGAACACTGATAAATGTCTAGAGGAACCCTGAGGTCACCGCAGCAACATGAAATAGTTCGGTGTACCCCAAATCAACTCGAGATGAGTCCAGATTCCCCTTCATTGGCTCCAGAGCCATCCGGCGTTCCCCATCAAACATGACAAGTGACTTGACTTCCTTTAAGCAACTCCAGAGATTCCCCGAGAACAACGTCCTGAGTATAGAGGAACACCACGTTCAGCACAGCAACTAGAAAACAGCTCCGTGTACCTCAAATCATCTCGAGATGAGACTTGATTCCCTGGCTTTGACTCAAGAGGAATGCCAGCTTTAAACAACACCTAAAGAGGAGGCTTCTCTCAGCTATAGGTACGTGAGTGGGACCCTGAGTTTGCTGCCTCAAGTGGAATGGACACCGAGATGCCCTGACTTGAAATAAGGCCGGATGTCCCTGCAGTGATTTGAATGCAGGATTGTCTTTCATCTCACAGATGAAGGGATGTTTGAATCCCCTGTGGAGACCCTAGAGAATACGCTAGTTCCCAGCCTCATCTCGACAGGAGGCCTTACACCCCTTTGACAACATGAGAGGCAAGCGGAGTTCAATGCTTCAAAAGGAGACGAAGCCTGACTCCTCTTGAAAACTGACAGGAGTCACAGTATGGCTCTGGCAACTACAAAGGGAAACCTGGTGTCCCGCCTCACTTCGAGAGGCATCCCAATTGTCCTGCCAAGCCTCGAGAAGAATCCCAAGGTGTCCCTCGGAACTAGACAGGAGTCCTGACGTCGCTGAACAAACACGAGTTTTGAAGGGCCAACTCTGCTGTAACTCGAGAATATAACCCAGGTTCCACACCACAGCTCCAGAAAAACAATGAGACTTTCCCCTCACCGTGAGATGAGGCCCGATTCCCCTGCATTGCATGCAGAGCAAGTCCGTGTTCCCCATCAAACACGAAAGGAGCCTTGACTTCCTAGATGAAACTCTCCATAGTCCCCAAGAACTCTGTCAGAAGTCTAGAGGGACCCTGAGATCAATGCAGCAACACGACAGAGCCCCGTGTACCACAAATCAACTCGAGATGAAGCCTGATTTCCCTGCATTGGCTCCAGAACAATCCTGCATTCCTCATCAAAGAGCACAAGTCGCTTGACTTCTTTTAGGCAACTCCAGAGACTCTATGAGAATACCGCCACCAGTCTAGAGGAACACCAAGTTCAGCACAGCAACTCGAGAAAAGCTCCGTGTACCCCAAAACATTTCGAGATGAGAGCTGATTCCCTGGCTTCGACTCAAGAGGAATGCCAACTTTCCACAAGCAGCTCAAGCGGATGCTTTTCTCAGCTCTAGGTATGTGAGAGGGACCCTGAATTTGCTGCCACAAGTGGAATGGACACCGAGATTCCCTGACTCGACATAAGGCTGGATTTCCCTGCAGTGACTTGAATGCAGGCTTGTCTTTCATCTCAAAAGATGAAGTGATGTCTGAATCCCCTGTGGAGACCCTAGACAAAGCCCTATTTCCCCACCTCATCTCGACAGGTGACCTTACATCCCTTTGACAACACGAGTCGAATGCGGAATTCAATGCTTCATAAGGAGATGATGACTGAGTCCTCTTGAAAATTGACAGGAATCCCAGTATGTCTGTTGCAACTTGAAAGGACACTGGGTCTCCCCCGTCACCTCGAGAGGCGTCACTATTGTCCTGCCAAGCCTTGAGGAGAATCTCAAGGTGTCCCTCGCAACTAGACAGGAGTTCACACATCGCTGAACAAACATGAGTTTTGAAGGGCCATCCCCGCCGTAACTCTAGAACATAACCAGGTTCCCTCCACAACTCCAGAAAAACAATGAGACTTTCTCCTCACCGCGAGATGAGGCCCAGTTCCCATGCAATGTATGCAGGTTAAGTCCGTGTTCCCAATCAAAAGGAAAGGAGACTTGACTTCTTTGAAGGACCTCCAGAGAGACCCCAAGAACACTGTCAGAAGTCTACAGGGACCCTGAGGTCCCCGCAGCAACATGAAAGGGCTCCGTGTACTCCAAATCAACTCAAGATGAGGCCCGATTCCCCTGGACTGCATTCAGAGCAAGTCCGTGTTCCCCATCAAACACGAAAGGAGCCTTGACTTCCTTGATGGAACTCCAGAGAGTCCCCAGGAACACTGTCACAAGTCTAGAGAGACCCTGAGGTCCCCTGCAGCAACATGAAAGTGCACCATGTACTTCAAATCAACTCGAGATGAGACCCGATTCCCCTGCATTGTCTCCAGAGACATCACTCGTTCCCCATCAGACACACAAAGTGGCTTGATTTCCGTTAGGCTACTCCAGAGATTACCCGAGACTACCATCTCAAGACTAGAGGAACACCAAGTTCAGCACAGAAACTCGAGAAAAGCTCTGTGTACCCCAAATCATCTCGAGATGAGAGCTGATTCCCTGGCTTTGACTCAAGAGGGATGTCAACTTTACACAAGCACCTGACGAGGAGGCTTCTGTCAGGTATATGTATGTGAGAGGGACCCTGAGTTTGCTGCCTCAAGTGGAATGAACACCGAGATGCCCTGACTCATAATAAGGCCAGAATTCCCTGGAGTGACTTGAATGCAGGCTCGTCTTTCATCAAACAAGATGAAGGGATGTCTGAATCCCCTGTGGAGACCCTAGAGACAGCCCTAGTTCCCCGGCTCATCTCAACAGGAGGCCTCACATCCTTTTGAAACTCGAGAGGCACGTGGATTTAAATGCTTCAAAAGGGGAGTATCGCTCCCTCCTCTTGAAAATTGATAGGAATCCCAAAATTCCTGTGGCAACTGGAAAGGACCTTGGGTTGCCCCTCTCACATTGAGAGGCGTCCCTATTGCCCTGCCAAGCTTCGAGGAGAATCTCGATGTGTCCCTCACAACTAGACAGGAGTCCTGATATCACTGAACCAACACAAGTTTTGAAGGGCCATCCCAGCTGTAACTCGAGAATATAACCCAGTTTCCCGCCACAACTCGAGAAAACCATGAGAATTCCCCCTCGCCGTGAGACGAGGCCTGATTCCCCTGCATTGCATGCAAAGCAAGTCGGTGATCCCCATCAAACACGAAAGGAGCCTTGACTTCCTAGATGAAACTCCACATAGTCCCCAATAACTCTGTCACATGTCTAGTGGGACCCCGAGGTCAACGCAGCAACACGAAATATCCCCGTTTACCTCAAATCAACTTGAGGTGAGGCCTGATTTCCCTGCATTGGCTCTAGAGCATTCCAGCATTCCTCATCAAGCAGGACAAGTGGCTTGACTTCTTTTAGGCAACTCCAGAGATTCCCCGAGAACACCGTCCCAAGTATAGAAGAACACCAAGTTCAGCACAGCAACTCGAGAAAAGCTCCGTGTACCCCAAATCATTTCGAGATGAGAGCTGATTTCCTGGCTTCGAATCAAGAGGAATGCCCACTTTCCACAGCAGCTCAAGCGGAGGCTTTTCTCAGCTCTAGGTATGTGAGAGGGACCCTCAGTTTGCTGCCTCAAGTGAAATGGACACCGAGATGCCCTGACTCGAAATAAGGCCGGAATTCCCTGCAGTGACTTGAGTGCAGGCTCGTCTTTCATCTCATCAGATGAAGGGATTCCTGAATCCCCTTGAAGACCCTATAGAAAGCCCTATTTCCCCACCTCATCTTGACATGTGGCCTCACATCCCTTTGACAACACGAATGGAAAGCGGAATTCAATGCTTCAAAAGTAGACAATGACTGAGTCCTCTTGAAAATTGACAGGAATCCCAGTATCCCTGTGGCAACTTGAAAGGACACTGGGTCTCCCGCCTCACCTCGAGAGGTGTCCTCCTTATTGACTTGCCAAGTCTCGAAGTGAATCTGGAGTTGTCCCTCGCAACGAGACTGGAGGCCTGATGTCGCTGAACAAACACGCGTTATGAGGGGCCATCCCCTTCGTCACTCGAGAATATAACCCAGGTTCCTTTGCAACGCGAGAAAGTCCATGAGACTTTCCACTCAAAGAGAGATGAGATCAAATTCCCCTGCATTGTATGCAGAGCAATTCCATGTGCACCATCAAACATGAAAGGAGCCTTGACTTCCTTGATGGAACTCCAGAGAGTCCCCAAGAACACTGATACAAGTCTAGAGTGACCCTGAGGTCACCGCAGCAACACGAAAGTGCTCAGTGTACTGCAAATCAACGTGAGATGAGGCCAGATTACACTACATTGGCTCCAGAGCCATCCGGCGTTCCCCATCAAACAAGACAAGTGGCTTGACTTCCTTTAGGCAACTCCAGAGATTCCCTGAAAACACTGTCCTAAGTATAGAGGAACACCACGTTCAGCACAGCAATTAGAAAACAGCTCCATGTACCTCAAATCATCTCAAGATGAGAGTTGATTCCCTGGCTTCGAATCAAGAGGAATGCCAACTTTCCAGAACCCCCTCACGGGGAAGCTTCTCTCAGCTATAGGTACGTGAGAGGGACCCTGAGTTTGCTGCCTCAAGTGGAATGGACACCGAGATGCCGTGACTCGACATAAGGCCGGATTTCCCTGCAGTGACATGAATGCAGGCTTGTCTTTCATCTCAAAAGATGAAGGGATGTCTGAATCCCCTGTGGAGACCCTAGAGAAAGCCCTAGTTCCCCACCTCATTTCCACAGGAGGTCTCACATCCCTTTGACAACTCGAGAGGAACACGGAGTTCAATGCTTCAAAAGTAGACGATGACTGACTCCTCTTGAAAATTGACAGGAATCCCAGTATTCCTGTAACAACTTGAAAGTGACAGTGGGTTTCCCTACTCATCTCGAGAGGCATCCCTATTGTCCAACCAAGTTTCGAGGAGAATCCCGAGGTGACCCTCACAACTAGACAGGCGTCCTGACATCATTGAACAAACAGGAGTTTTAAGAGTCCATCCCTGTCGTCACTCGAGAATATACCCCAGGTTCCCTCCGCAACTCGAGAAAAACCATGAGACTTCCCACTCGATGAGAGATGAGATCAGATTCCCCTGCATTGAGTGCAGAGCAAGTCCGTGTTCCCCATCAAACATGAAAGGAGCCTTGACGTCCTTGATGGAACTCTAGAGAGTCCCCAAGAACACTGATACAAGTCTAGAGGGACCCTGAGGTCCCCGCAGCAACATGAAAGCACTCCGTGTACTCCAAATCAACTCAAGATGAGGCCAGATTCCCCTTCATTGGCTCCAGAGCCATCTGGCGTTCCCCATCAAACACGACATGTGGCTTGACTTCCTTTAGGCAACTCCAGAGATTCCCCGAAAACACTGTCCTAAGTATAGAGGAACACCCTGTTCAGCACAGCAACTAGAAAACAGCTCCGTGTACCTCAAATCATCTCGAGATGAGACCTGATTTCCTGGCTTTGACTCAAGAGGAATGCCAGGTTTAAACAACACCTAAAGAGGAGGCTTCTCTCAGCTAGAGATATGTGAGAGGGACCCTGAGTTTGCTGCCTCACGTGGAATGGACACCAAGATGCCCTGGTTTGAAATAAGGCCGGATTTCCCTGCAGTGACTTGAATGCAGGTTCGTCTTTCATCTCATAAGAGGAAGGGACGTCTGAATCCCCTGTGGAGACCCTAGAGAATGCCCTAGTTCCCCGCCTCATTTTGACAGGAGGCCTCACATCCCTTTGACAACACGAGAGGCATGTGGAGTTCAATGCTTCAAAAGGAGATGAAACCTGTCTCCTCTTGAAAACTGACAGGAGTCACAGTATTGCTCTGGCAACTGCAAAGGCAAACTTGGTCTCCCCCCTCACCTTGAGAGGCGTCCGTATTGCATTGCAACATCTCGAGGAGAATCCTGATGTGTCTCTCCCAACAAGACAAGAGTCCTGACGTCACTGAACCTCACCCCAGACCCTGCACCTGGGGTCACTCCTCCAGTTTCCAAGGTGACTCCACCTGAAATATCCTGTGTCTGTAATCACATGTGCACATCTCCAGGATGACGCCACTTCCCAGACCCAGTACCTGTGGTCACGCTTCCACAATCTCCAGGGTGATCACAACACACTGGACCATGCACCTGGGGTCACATGTCCACAGTCTGCAGGGTGACATTCTCCCAAACCCTATATCTAGGATCACATATCTACAGTCCCCTGGGTGATCCCTCCCAGACACTGTATCTGGAGTCACACATCCACAGTCTCCACAGTGACCCCTTCCCAAGCCTTGCAACTGGGCTCACAATTCCACAGTCTCCAGGGTGAATTCCTTCTGACCATTCCCCTGGGGTCACATATCCACATTCTTCACGGTGACCAACCCAGTCCCTGTCCATGGGGTCACATATCAACAGTCTCCAGGGTGACACTCCTCCCCTGAATGCACATTTCAAGGGGAGCACAAAAAGCACACCCAAAATATGCACATTTGACAAAAGGGTTATTTTGGACTGATTAATTAAAAAAAAACAAAACAAAACAAAAGAAAAAAACAAACAGCCGCCCCAGGAGGATCTTTGAAAACCAAGTCGAAATTCCATTTTATGAAGTAGATTTACATTTGTTAAGGATATCTCCATCTTTAAGGACGTGTCCCTGTCTGGACCAGGAAATAGAGGATGGCTAAATATCAAGAATGGACTAAGTATCAAGACTGACTTGATATCACTAAATGACTTGACTAAATATCAAGAAGGTCTATGGAATGGACCTGGAAGTTAATCTGCATACCACCATGTCTTTGTTTACTGTGCTTCACCTAATAATCTCCCTTAAATAGCTTCTTCCATTCCTTAACCTCCTTCTTTCATTCTCAGCTGATGATAGCATTTAAGGTAAAGTCTTGGACCATTTCAGAAAGTGAGAGTTTTCCCAGGTATCTTTCAACTATATAGGAGGTATGCATGTCATATATTAAACTTCTGATTGTTTTTCTCCAATCCATCTTCCTTTCATTATGAACATCTCAGTGAAGAACATTGAGGCTAGGGGGAAAATTATCTTTCCTCTCATCTAATGCAATAAAATAGCATTCAGAGATATAGAGGAATGAACCACAGACCAATTTAAAATAAAAATAAAGGAAAGCATGAATCTAACACTTACATTACTGAGTGAGGGAATCCAGCCTCAAGTGCTACACACTGTATGATCGTATAAGACATTCTAGCAAAGGTAAAACAGACATGATAAAGAGTTTATGGAATATATGGTTGAAATATTTCACATGGTACTTTAGTGAGGAATACCTGCCACTATGCATTTGTCTAAGCACATAGATTTCTGTTTTCAGAACACAAGTAATTTATTACCTATTCACATTTATTTATTTATGGTATGGAGTGCTAAAGACTGGAATGCAGAATTTAACAAAGAATATAACAGATTGAGAAATAAATGAAAAGCTTCAGACTTCCCTAGGGGCCCAGTGGTTAAGACTCCACGTTGCCAGTGCAGGAAATATGGGTTCAATTCCTGGTCAGGGACCTAAAACCCCACATGACGCGGCACAGCCAAAAGATTTAAAAGGAAGAAGAAAAATTTTAAAAGGCCACTCTCACTCTTAGGACAAAATTATCTGACCTAAGTTCACTGTGTAAATGAATGGAATCTGCAGGCCAAAGGCAAATGTACCATACATAAACAATGGGCTCTGTAAGTTCTTTCCACGGGGGTTTGTAGCTAACAGGACTGAAACTACCATATCAGTTATTGAAGGAGCAAGCCCTGAATTTGATAAGTGATGAGTAGTGGAAGCCAGGTTTCTTACCATTGGAGTGGGAAGTTACAGGCAGACAAAAGGAGAAGGGTATAATACCTGTGTCATAAGAGATCAGGTTGGAGACATCATTATAAACTATCTTTAGCCTAATGCAGAAACATATAACTCCATGTGAAAATCTTCATAACCATCTGTATGCATAGTCTGGATACATGCATGTGTATTTCCATGCATTGTCTGCTGAGATTATTAAGTTCCCACATACAAGTTTTTATTAATATGCTCTAACAAAAAGGGACAAGGACTCTTTAAATATGTGTCTGATACTAGGACTGAGACAATAAATATGTAAAGCAGCATAATCTTAAAATGTGAGAAAGAAGGACCAAAAAGCCCCATAAAAGCTGAATTATGTAAAATAAAAGCAGGAGAGTATGGAAAAAGCTCTCAATAGCCAAAGCTAGAATGAACTAAGCAGTCTAATTGGCTGGATTATAGCCAAAAGAAAGTGAAAGTGAAGTTGCTCAGTCGTGTCTGACTCTTTGCAACCCCATGGACTGTAAGCTATGAGGCGCCTCCATTCATGAAATTTTCCAGGCAAGAGTACTGGAGTGGGTTGCCATTTCCTTCTCCAGGGGATCTTCCCCACCCAGGGATTGAACCCAGGTATCCTGCATTGCAAGCATATGCTTTTACAGGCTGAGCCACCAGGGAAGCTCCCAAAAGTTTAAAATAATTTTCAGGTGTCCAAACTGGTAAAAAGTAAAAATTAGGTTTTATGAGTAATGTTGAATAAAAATCTCACACAGAAAGATTCTAAATAATTGATACAGACTCAGCTGTCCATCAAGTATATGAAGCTAACTCTCCTCTCCTCAAATGTGGGTCCTGCATTATGACTTCCTCCTTAATAAGGCACTCAGGATGGACGTGAGGAAAATCAACAATAAAGACAAATAACAAATGTTGGCGAAAATGTACGAAATTGAAACTCAAAACTTTACTTGTGGAGAGGTAAAATGGTGCAATCAATGTGTCCAAAACAGGCATTTTCTCAAAAACATAAAAATGTAATTATATCACTCAGTAGTGGCCACAGGACTGGAAAAGGTCAGTTTTCATTCCAATCCCAAAGAAAGGCAAAGCCAAAGAATGTTCCAACTGCCACACAGTTGCACTCATCTCACATGTTAACAAAGTAATGATCAAATTTCTCCAAGCCAGGCTTCAACAGTAAGTGAACCATGAATTTCTAGATGTTCAAGCTGGATTTAGAAAAGACAGAGGGACCAGAGATCAAATTGCCAACACCCGTTGCATCACTGAAAGAGCAAGAGAGAAAAACATCCAGAAAAATATTTACTTCTGCTTTGTTAACAATGCCAAAGCCTTTGACTCTGCAGATCACCACAAACTGTGGAAAATTCTGAAAGGTATGGGAATACCAGACTGCCTTACCTGCCTCCTGAGAAATCTGTATGCAGGTGAAGAAGCAACAATTAGAACTAGACATGGAACAATGGACTGGTTCCAAATCAGGAAAGGAGTACAGCACCCTGCTTATTTAACTTATATGCAGAGTATATCATGTGAAATCTCGGGTCTGGATGAGGCACAAGCTGGAATCAAAATTGCCAGGAGAAATATCAATAATTTCAGATACACAGAGGACACCACTCTTATGGCAGAAAGCAAAGAAGAACTAAAGAGTCTCTTGATGAAAGTGAAAGAGGAGAGTGAAAAAGTTGGCTTAAAAATCAGTATTCATAAAACTAAGATCATGGCATCTGGCCCCATCACTTCATGGCAAATAGATAGGAAAACAATGGAAATGGTGACAGAATTTATTGTGGGGGGGGGGGCTCAAAAATCACTGAAGATGGTGACTGCAGCCATGAAATTAAAAGACACCTGCTCCTTGGAATAAAAGTTATGACCAACCTAGACAGCATATTAAAAAGCAGAGACATTACCAACAAAGGTCCATGTACTCAAAGCTATGGTTGTTCCAATAGTCATGTATAGACGTTACAGCTGGACTACAAAGAAAACTGAGCACCGAAGAAGTGATGCTTTGGAACTGTGGTGTTGGAGAAGACTCTTGAGCATCACTTGGACTGCAAGGAGATCCAACAAGTCAATCCTAAGGGAAATCAACCCTGAATATTCATTGGAAGGACTGATGCTGAAGCTGAAACTGCAATACTTTGGCCACCTAATGTGAAGAACTGACTCATTGGAAAAGACCCTGATGCTGGGAAAGATTGAAGGCAGGAGCAGAAGGGGATAACAGAGGATGAGATGGTTGATGGCATCACCAACTCGATAGACATGAGTTTGAGCAAGCTCTGGGAGTTGGTGATGGATAGGGGAGCCTGGTGGGCTGCAGTCCACGGGGTCACAAAGAGCCGGACATGAGTGAGTGACTGAACTGAAATATCATATGTTTTGGTAACTCCACTCCTAGATATACATCCAAAGAATTTAAAAGAGGTGCTCAAATATATACTTGTACACCAATATTTACAGCAGCAGTGTTCTTGATAATCCAAGTTAAAAACAATGAAAATGTCCACCAACAAGTGAATGGAAGAGCAAATAGGGCAGTTCCATCCATGAGATGCATTACTCTGCCATATAAAGGAATATAGTAAAATAATGCCACAGCTTCAGAAAATAGTAGGGGGCTTTACAAAAACTTAAACTCAGAGTTAACATAGAATCCATCAATTCCGGTCCAGGTTATACACTCAAGATATTTAAAACCAAATACTGAAACAGATATTCAAACCCCATATTCATAGCAGCATTATTCATAGTAACCAAAAGGTGGCAGCAGCACAAGTGTTCAACAGATGACTGGATAAGCACGATGTAGTATATACACAGTGGGATCTGATTCAACCTTTAAAAACAAGATAACTCATACATGCTACAATGTAGATGAAACTTCAAGTCATTAGGTGAAGTGAAACAAGCCTGACACAAAAGGAAAAATGTTCTATGATTCCACTAGTATGAGATATCCATATAAGACAAATTCCAAGTAGAGTAAGATGGCCAGGGATTGGGGGTTATGAGTATTTAATGGTTACAGTGTCACTTCAGGAAAAGGGAAAGATTCTGGAGATGAATGGTGGGGAAATTTTTACAATGAGAGTGCAGTTAATGCTATAGAAGTTCATACTTAAAATGACTCAAATAATAAATGTTGTTATATGTTTGTAAGCACAGTGAAAACAATGACACATGGCACAACATGGAAAAGCACTAAAAACATTCTCAGTGAAAGAAACCACACTGAAAAGCCACCCAGATCATAGTCATCTTGTCACTTTAAATCCATGAAGGTTTTTAACATGAGGGAAAGCCCCAGTGATGGCTCCAGAAAAAGAGAACTGCATTAGAATGAAGAAAGACAGTTGCACAAAGCTTGGGCAGCTGATGAAAGTTGAACTGGTCCTATGGATAGGATTGTAATGTGGAAACCATAATTATCCCCCATTTTGGGGTTGTGGGCTGGTTCCCTGGGAAAGTGACCATGTTTTGGGTAAAACACATTGCGGTATTTGGTGTGAATGTAGAAAACTTTGTACCACTATTTAAAGTAGACACGTTTGAAATTTTACTAGAAAGTAAGTTACTTTTCAATACAGCCATGTAAGTCACATGCCAGAAAATCAGAGATGACATCGAACATTGCAATAGAGGCCAAGAGTTAACCTAACTAAATTCAGCTAAAGTAGTTTGATGCTAATTGCCTTGTACTAGTCCACATGGTATTAAAAGGCACCATAGGAAGAGTATATTAGTAGACACCATGCCCTGGGTGCTGTGGATGACCAGATGGAACTGAAACTATTAGATGTCTTAATTCTAGTTTTCCACATAACACTACACCAAAGCAACTGTCAGAACTAAAAAGCGAATTCACAGACTTGCCTGGCAGTCCAGTAGTTAAGACTGCACTTCCACTGCAGGGGGTACAGGTTTGATCCTCGGTCAGAGAACTAAGATCCAACATGTCAAGCTGTGGGGCCAAAAAAAAAGAAAAAAGAAAGTCAGCAGAACTGCAAGATCATTTGTGATTCTCTACACTAATAATGAACTATCAGAAAGAGAAATTAAGAAAATAATTCCTTTTACAATTGCATCCCCTCCCCCACATAACTAGAAATCTAACCAAGGACTTGAAAGACCTGAAAGCTAAAAACTACAAGACAATGATCAAAGAAACTAAATGGATATAAGTAAAAAGATATCCCATGCTTATGGGTGAAAATACCATTAAAATATCCATTCTAAACAAAGCAACGTACACATTCATGCAATCACTGCCAACATTTCAATGACATTTTTCACAGAAACAAAAGCAATCTTTACATCTGTGTGGAGCCACAAAGGAACCAGAAGAGCCAAAGGGATCCTGAGAAAGCAGAACAGGCTGGTGGCATGTCTATCCCTGACTTCAATCTAGAGTATGTACCTAAAGTCACCAGAAGACGTGTGGAATTGGCACAGAAATAGTCAAGAGAGCTCAGAAGTAAACCTACAGGTGCATGGTAATTAATTTACAAGAAAGGAACTAAAAATATATACGCGGGAAAGGACAGTCCCCCCCCACCCCCCTCAATAAACCGTGCTGGGAAAAATGGAAACCACACACCAAGGAACAATATAGGACACCATCTTATACTACAGACAAAAACTGACTAAAATCCCACAACTTTCCACATCAAGCCCTAACAGTCTTGGGTCCTCTTAAGACAGACTTTCAGCAACAGCCACACACAGAAGCTTCTTCCCAATTTTCCTCACTTTTTCTTTCAGCAGCACATCGTTGCAGGAATCTTGAGGAAACCAGACTCCCGTCAGACTCAACTGAACCCCACAATGTCCCAAAGCTGAAGCCCCAATGGGTTCTGAGGAGATCATGGGTCCTGAGGAAACTAGATTCCATCAGCCAAAACTAAACCCCATAATGCCCCAAAGCCAAAATACAATGGATCCTGTGGTGACCCATCTCCTGTCAGCCTGAACTGAACCCCACAATGTCACAAAGCTGAACCCCCATAAGGTCCTGAGGAGATCAAATTCTATCAGCCTGAATTGAACCCCACAATGCCCCAAAGCTGAAACCACATGGGTCTTGTGGTGACCCATCTCCTGTCAGCCTGAACTGAACCCCACAATGTCCCAAAGCTGAACACCCAGCAGGTCCTGAGGAGACCAGATTCCATCAACCTGAACTAAACCCCACAATGCCCCCAAACTGAAGCCCCAGTGGGTTCTGAGAAGACCAGATTCCATCTGCCTGACCTGAACCTCAGAGTATCCTGAAGCTGGGTCCTGAGGAGACCAGAGTGCTGTCAGTGGCCACCAACAGCCAGGTGCTCCAGCAGAGTGGGGAGTTCCCCCTGGGGTGAGGAGAGTGTCAGGGGGGCGGGCTCCTAATTATCATGAATAGGCATGATCAAGAAGGTTTGCAGGGGCCAGGGCAAGGACAAGGGAGATAAGCTCCAGCTCCGAGTATTCTAAGTCCCCACTTTCTGAGATTGCGTGACCTACATGATCCAGACTTTGCAAGGAGCAAGCTGAGTTACAGAGGCAGAAGGAGCAGGAGGTGATGTAAAATTTTAACGTTTCCTCTTCAGGTTCAGAAAGATGAAGCCCTCCCAGGTTCCCAGGTCCTTGTGCCCCAGTGACTGTGAGCTCTTCCTTCTGGGTGTATGACCAACCCCCACACTAAGTCCCCTCTATACCCATGGCCCTGGCCCAAGCCTAACCTCCCCCTCAGGCCCTGATGAAGCTCCCCGCCCCCATTGTGCATCTCACATCCCACCCCAACGTGGTCTTTTTGAAGCCTAAACAAGACCATCCTCCTCTCCTCCCTGTGATTCCCCTCACCTGATGAAGCCAGGTCTTCATCCGTTCCAGGTGACTCCAAGGGCCTCATTCTCTCCATGTGTGTGGCCGCTCTCTGTGCCCGTCTTTATGGGCATGTGGTGATCTCCTAAAATGAGGGTTATTTGACAGAGAGAGAATGGGGTAAATGGTGGCCACCAAAGATGTGTCCCCCCAGAACAGGGCCGTATCTGGGAAAAGAGTCTTTGTAGATGTAGTTAAGGATAGCAAGGTAAGGTCATCTAGGGTTAGGGTGACCTTCAATCCAACTGGCAGACTCCTTCAAAGAGACGAAAGAGGACACAAAGGGGAAGCCTCTTAAAGGCAGAGGCAGAGATGGGAGGGAGGGGGCCACAAGCCCAGGGACCCCTGGAGCCCCTGAAGTTGGAAAAGGCAGGAATGATCCTGTCCTGGAGCCTCTGGAGGGACCTCAGCCCTGTGCCACCTTGATTTCCGGTGTCTGGTCTCCAGGACTGAGAGAGGATGAACTCCTGTTGTTTTAAACCACCCAGCATGTGATCATGTTAGAGAAGCCACAGAGCAGCCACACAGACCCTGCTCTGTAGGATCCTAGAAATGTGGGTCTCATTAAAGCAGATGAAGGGTGGATTACAGAACCCTTAAAATCAGCTCTGGACCCTCAGAAATGCTAAAGCAGTGGCTGGGCTCCAGAATGTTGAGGGGTCAAGTCTGAAGCCTGTGCCTAGGGGTACTGGGTGCACACGCCTCCCCGGGTTCTTACACCAGTACATGTGGTGTAACATCTCAGTCTTGATGGAGGACATTTAACATCAATGGCCACATTGCTAATTAAGAAGCCACCAGTTGCACAGGTGAAAGCCCAATTAGGGCACTTGCTTCAGGGATGAGCAATTCTGAAGATGGTCAGGGATGGGGACTTACTCATGTGTAGCCAGCCAGCAGCCCTTGCACATACCCCACCCCCTCCCCTCCCAAGGAGGGACCTCAGTGGGAAGCTGGGAGACTACACGGAGTCATCTCTAAGTAAATGCTGGCTGACCCCCAGGCTAGCCATTCCTGAACCTCATCCACCCTTCATAGATAAAACACTTGAATATGTGCAAAGACCTCACAGGCTGGAGAAAAGTGGAGCCACTCCAGCGACAGCATGCTTACTGACGTGGCTCCTGTAGGTCAGGCAGAATGGTCCTGGCCTGGGTGATCTGGAAGCTTTGCACTTTCCTACCTGAGTTACTCCTCCTGTGCTGCTCCCATTGCTTGTTTTCTTGCTTCCTCACTTCTGCCTGAGAAGATTTCCAACAGCAGGAACAGGTGACACAGCCCATCCTTAGGAAGTGACAGCTTAGCACCTCCTGCAGAAGGTCCAGCAGAGCCCAACACAGACCCAATCCCCCGAAACACTATGGGCCCTCACTCTCTCTTATCAAGCCAACCCTGCAAGATCTAAGCAGAAAGACAGCATCAGGTACAGCTGCAGGCACTTGAGCGGGTTTATATAGACCTCAACCCAGGCACACATCCAAAGGGCAGGCCAGTCAGGTCAGCCAATCTGCCCACCTGGGCTTGTGGTTTCAGAAAATGGGCCTCGTTGTCCTGGCCAGGGTTCCAGGAACAGGTGTGGTTCCTTTGGGTCAGGATGGATATGGGGCTGCTGCTCTGACTTGTTTTCTCATCTTCTTATCTGACCTATAAGTGGGAGAGGATTTCAGGAAGGCCTTCTTCTAATGAGAGGGACCCAGGGGTCAGGGAGAGGATGGGTGGTGGGTGGAGACAGACTCAGTGCCCAGGTGCTATGGGACCCTCTGGAAAACCTGCTGGAAGGAGGCTGCAACCAGTGAAGCCCAAGGTCACAAAACTATCCTGAAGCTGCTGTATGTTACCTCAGGTCCTCCTCTGAGGGTCTCAAGGTCAGATCTGTCCAACAGAGGAGCTGGGGGCTCTTTGCAGTGAGGGCTCTGTGAACAGCTCCTGGGTGCTGAGCCCTGCAGGATACCTGCCCAGGTGAGCCCCATATCCTGGGAGGCACCTGCCCATAAGAACCATGTATCCTGGGAGGGGCGAGTGAACAAGTATTCTCTCTGTGCAGTTATCACAGATTAGCTTAGTGACTCTCACGTGGGCAGTGCTGGAATTAGATGAGAACAAGGACATGTTGGGGGACGTTCCCTGAAACACCCCCAGGCCCATCCAGAGTGAAGAGTTCAGTAGGTGGGTACTGGTTGCTGTGCTGGGGTGGGAGGTTTCATGGGTGCCTCTTGTTTCTTCACCTGACACCACAGAGGCCTCTGCAGGACACAGAAGACAGCCTGCCCAGGGACGGTGTGAGCCCCTGGCGACCAGGCACGGGAAGTGAGAGGGAAGGACCAGGCTGAGGGGGCCTTTCTGCTCTGAGTTGGGAGTGGACAAGCAAGTGGTGAGTGTGATCTAGGAAAGTGGCTCTGGTGATGGGAGGCTTGTTGAGGCCGTCTGAGTACGAGTTGGAAAAGAATGTTCAGACATAGAGCATTTCAGAAGGGAGTGAGTTTGTATTAAGAACAAAGAGCAGAGATAAAGTGGGCACTGTGGGCTCAGGGGGCCAACCACCTGACAGACTAGGGAAAGTTGACTGATTTCCTGGGTTAAGAGCCAGTTTTTACAGTTTCAAGGCAAAGAAAATTCCTACTGGAAGGTTGATATTAGGTGATTGGGTGGGGTACCATAGGGTGTTTACTGGAGTGGGCATCCTTGCCTGGTAGGGAGTCAGGAAGCTCATTAGCGATGATCAGGTGCTTTTGGCAACAGTTGCAAAGGGGGCCCAGTCCGATTCACAGGTGACCTTGGTTCTGGGGCCCACTTCTATGGCCTTGGTGTGAGGACTCCCAGTTGTGGCCTTGGGGAAGGAGTCACCTCAACAAGACTGACCCTGCTTCAGAGTAAAAGTTCCATCAAGTTTTCTCTACAGGAGAGATCTAGTGATCCTAGATCTGTTTGGAAAAGTCTTGGACACTGCAGGGACACATACTGAGTGTGAAACTGGATATTGAACCTTGTTGGCAAAACTCACCTTTTCTCTCTGTTGGCATTAAAAGGGTGTGGGCTGACAGCTACCTGAGAATCCATCCAATTGACAATTTCCTATTTACAACATAAATGAGTTTGGTCAAATTATTTCTATTTCTATGCAAACAGGCAGCTTGCAACACCTTGTGGCAGGATCATTTCCAATAGATTGTCAACTAATCAAGGTAACAACATTATGACACTCAACACATTTAGATATAATTTCCTAAGCCTTTTTCTTGAGGGACAGACCCAATATGAGCTAGGAATGTGTTCAAAAGGCTCAGAAAGTGCAGGAAAATACACTGGCTATGACTGGAAATTAGGGTCTCTGTGCAAACCTGGAGTTCTGACATCTTACAATCTAGACAGTTCCTGATAGACAGATGCATGAAAAACACTCTACTTTTATGTTTTTCTTTCATCAAAGGAACATGGATTTCCTAGCATTCTGTGTGCTGAGAGTAACTCACTGCTCTAAAATGCTTGCTTGGACTTCATTTTTCAGTGAGAACTTCCCCTGACTGTGTTACAGTCAGGACGGTCCCACACTCACAGGGAAAAAGCAAACTAACATCCAAACGTTTGTTCCATCAGGTTTTCTCTGTAGGAGAGATCCAGTGATCCTAGGTCTGTCTGGAAAATGCTTGGGTAGTGCATGGACACATACTGAGTGTGAAGCTGGATCCTGGACCTTGTTGGCTAAATCAGCATTTTCTTTCAGGTGGTCCTAAAATGGTGCAGAGTAGCAACTGCCTGAAGATCCATCCAATTGCTGTTTTCTTACTTGTGACAGCAATATCTTTGGTCAGACCTCTTGGATTTCTGCAGCAAACATGGGACTTTCAATTCCTTGCCACTGGATCATTTCCAATGGCAGGTAAACTCATTAGGTAACCAGACTCGATGGCATTCAGCACTCTCAGACACACTCCTACAGCCTGTTTCTTCATAGACAGTCCCAGGATGACCTAGGAATGGGTTCGCTAGTATCAGAAATGTGAGCAAACATACTGGCTGTGACTCTGAAAATTAGGTGCTCTGTGCAAATCTGGAGTTTTAACATTTTAGAATCTAGACAGTTTCTGATAGATGTCTGAAATACACTCCTTTTTATTTTTTGCCTTTCATTCCTCAAAGAAACACAGATGTCACAGCATTATGTTTGCTGAGAGTGACAGACTGCTTGGAAATTCTTGCCTGGAAGTCATTTTGAAGTAACAATTTCCCCTCCCCTGTGTTACCATGGGAAATGCCCCCACACTGACAGAGAAAAGTAAACAAATGTCAAAACATCTGTTCCGTGAAGTCCCCTGTAGGAGGGATCCAGTGATCCTAAGTCTGTCTGGAAAATTCTTGGACAGTGCTTGGACACATGCTCAGTGTGAACCTGGATTCTGGACCTTGTTGGCAAATTAGAATTTTCTCTGTGTTGGCCACAGTAGGCTGGGGTTTAGCAACTCCTTGAAAATCAGTACACTTGCTCTTTTCCCACTAACGACAGCAATAGCTTTGGTCAAAACACTGGAATTGCTGAAGCAAGCAGGCAGCGTGCAACTCCTTGTGGCAAGATCATTTCCATTGGAATGCCAATTAAACTACTTAGAAACAGTATGGCACTCAGCTGTGTCAGACACACTCCTCCAGACTCTCTCCTCATGGTGTGTCCCAGTAAGATAGAGTACTGTGCTCATGAACCATGGAAAGTTCAGGGAAACTTACTGGCTGTGTCTCTGGAATTGAGGGCATCTGTGGAAGTGTGGTCTTCTCACATCTTAGAATCCAGACAGCAGTCATGGATAGAGAGATGCCTGAAAAGCACCCTATTCATTGCCGCTCATTCCACGAGTGAACACAGGTGTCCCAGCATTCTGTTTGCTGAGAGTAACCCGCTAACTGGAAACCCTTGCCTGGAAGTCATTTTTAAGTAAAAATTTCCCCTCACGTGTGTTACACTAGGGAAGGCTCCCACACTCACAGGGAAAAGCAAGCAAACATCAAAATGTCTCTTCCATCAATTTTTCTCTGTCAGAAGGATCCAATGGCCCCAGGTCTCTCTGGAAATTTCTTGGATACTGCAAGGGAAACATACTGACTGTGAACCTGAATATTTGACCTTCTTGGCAAAATTAGCATTGTCTCTCTTTTGGCACTAACAGGATGTGCGCTGGCAGCTGCCTGAAAATCCATCCAATTGATATTTTCCTACTTCTGACATCAATAGGTTTGGTCAAATCTTTCAGGTTTCTGACACAAGCAGGTGGCTTGCAACCCCATCGAGCTGGATCATTTCCATTAAAATGTCAAATAATCTAGGTAACAACAGTATGGCTCTCAGCAATCTTAGATAATTTCACAGCCAGTTTCCTCTGAATCAGACCCAATAGGAGCCAGGAATGTGTTCATAAGGCTCTGAAAGTGCAATGAAATATACTGGCTATGACTTTGGAAATTAGGCCCTGTGTGCAAACCTGGAGTTCTCACATCTTAGACTTTAGATAGTTCCTGACAGATAGATGCCTGAAAAACACCCACTTTTATGTCTTTCATGCATTTAAGTAACATAGTTATCCCAGATTTCTGTGTGATGAGAGTAACACACTGGTTGAAAATCCTTGCTTGAAGGTGATTTTTCAGTAACAATTTCCCATGACTGTGTTACTGTAGGGAAGACCCCCAAACTCACAGGAAAAAGAAAACAACCAACCAAATGTCTATTCTATAAAGTTTTCTCTTTAGGAGAGATCCAATGATCCTCTGCCTGTCTGGAAAATTCTTGGATACTACAGGGACACATACTGAGTGTGAATCTGCATCCTTGAATCTGTTGGCAAAATTAGCAAATTTTGTCGGTTGGATCTAAAAGAGTGCGGCCTTAGCAACTGCCTGAAGATTCATCCAATTGGTCTCTTCCTAATAATGACAGTGATAACATTGGTCAAACCTTTGAGGTTTCTAAAGCAAGCAGGCGGCTCACTACTCCTATCTGCTGGCCCATTTCCAGTGTAATGTCACTTCATCTAGTTAAGCACTGTATGGCACCCAGCCCTCTCAGACATACTCCTGCATCCTGTTTCCTCATGGGCAGGCCCAGTTTGAATAAGGAATGTGTTTAAAGCCTTGGAAGGTGCAGGGAAACACAGTACCCTAACTCTGGAAGTTAGGACCCTGGGAAAGCCTTGAAGTCTCATGCCTTGAGTTCTAGACAGTTCCTGATAGATAGAGGCCTAAAAATACACTCCGTATGGATGCCTTTCCGTCCTCGAAGGAACATAGCTTTCCCAACATTCTGTGTGCTGAGAGACACACGGTGCTTGAAAACACTTGCTTGTAGGCCATTGGTCAGTAGAAAATTCCCCTGAAGGTGCAATGGTAGGGAAGGCTCCCACACTCACTGGGAAAGGCAAACCAACATCCAAACGTGTACTCCATAACATTTTGTCTTTAGGTGCGATCAAGTGAGCCTAGGTCTGTCTGGAGAATTCGTGGGTATTGTGGGGACACATCATGAGTGTGAACTTGTATATATGAACTTGGTGGCAAAATTCTCATTTTCATCTCCCACACTCATTTTGGGACCACATTGGTTCTAAAATGGTGCAGTGTAGCAAATCCTTGAAAATCCATCCAATTGCTGTTTTCTTACTTTTGACAGTGATAGATTTGTCCACCCTTTGGAATTTCTGAAGCAAGCAGGTTGCTCACCACTCCAGCCACTAACTGATTTCCATTGTACTGGCACCTCATGCAGGTAAGCACAGTATGCTGCCCAACACACTCGGATACACTCGTGCAGCCTGTTTCTTCAGGAGCAGCCCCAGTATATACTTGGAAAGTGTTTACAAGGCTTGAAAAGTTCATGGAAACACACTGCCCTGACTCTGGGTGTTAGGATCCCTAGGAAAGACTGAAGGTCTCACGACTTAGAATGTAGACAGCTCCTGATAGATAGAGGGCTGAAAGCACTCTCTGTTGATGCATTTCTTTTCTTGAAGGAACATAACTTTCCAAACATTTTGTGTGCAGAGAGACACACACGGCTTGAATATGCTGGCATGGAGGTCATTTTTCAGTAGCACTTTCCCCTGATGGTGTGACCATGGGGATGCTGCACTCTCCATTTTTAGAGAAAGACAAATTAGCATTCAAATGTCTGTTCCATCACATTTTCTCAGTAGGATCGATCCACTGAGACTAGTTCTGTCTGGAAACTTTGTGGATACTGCATGGAGACATCCTGAGTCTGGACATGGATACCGGAATTTTGGGGCAAAAATAATATTTTTTCTCTTGATTTGGGAAAATGCTACGGCCTTGCAACTGCTTGGAAATCCATCCAATTGCTGTTTTCTTCCTTCTGACAATGATAGCTTTGGTCCATCCTTTGGGATTTCTGAATCAAGCAGGCGACTCACCACTCCTACCCTCTGGCCCATTCCCAGAGGAATGTCATCTCATCTAGGTAAGCACAGTATTGGTACCATACAATCTCAGACACTCTCCTACAGTCTGTTTCCTCATGGGCCATCCCTATATGAGCTAGGATGTCTTTGGGAGGCTTGGAAGGTGTAGGAAAAATAGTGCCTTGACTCTGGTAGTTAGGTCCCCTGGACAAGCCTGGAGGTCAATATTAGATTCTAGACAGTTACTAATAGATATAGGCCTAATAACACACTCTCTGTTGATGCCTTTTCTTCCTTGAAGAAACATACTTTTCCCTGCATTCTCTGTGCTGGGGATCACACACTGCTTGAGAACGCTCTTTGGAGGTCATTTTTCAGTAGAAACTTCCTCTGACAGTGTAACCTTAGGGAAGGCCCCCACACTCACTGGAAAAGGCAAACCAACATCCAAACTTCTGTTGCATCACATTTTGTCTCTAGGAGTGATCCAGAGAGCCTAGGTCTGTCTGGAAAATCGTGTATACTGCAGGACCACATCCTAAGTGTGAACCTGGATACTGGAACTGGTGGCACAATTCACATTTCTCTTTCGGTTTGTCCTAAAACTGTGTGGCCTGGCACCTGCTTGAAAATCCATCTAATTGCTGTTTTCTTACTTTGAAGAGCAATAACTTTGGTTCACCCTTTGGGATTTCTGAAGCAAGCAAGGAGATCACCACTGCTAGTCATGGGCCTATTTCCAGTGGAATGTCACCTTATTTAAGTAAGCACATAATGGCCCCTCTGTATACTCAGACACACGCCCACAGCCTGTGTCCTCATGGACAGTCCCAGTGTGACCTAGGAATATGTTTACAAAGCATTAAAAGGGCAAGGAAGACACTGCCCTGACTCTGGAAGTTCCGTTCTCTGGGAAGGCTGGAGGGCTCTTGTTAGAATCAAGACAGTTCTTCATAGATAGAGCCCTGAAAACACACTCTCTGTTGATACCCTTCCTTCCTCGAAGAAACAGTACTTTCCCAGTATTCTGTGAACTGAGAGTCACACATTGCTTGAAACCGTTTGCTTGCAGGTCATTTTTCAGTAGCAATTTCTTGTGATGTTGTGACAATAAGGATGTCCTCTACACTCACAGGGTAAGGCAATCCAAGATCCAAACATCTGTTCCATCACATTTTCTCTATCAGAGCAGCCAGTGAGCCTAGGTCTTTGTGAAATATGGGTAGATACAGCAGAGACACCTCCTGAGTCTGACAGTGGATACCGGAACTTGATGGTCAAATTTGCAACTGCTAGAAAATCCATACAATTGCTTTTTTTTTTTTTTAATTTCTAACAGTGGTCACTTTTGACCCACCTTTGGGATTTCAGAAGCAAGAAGGCAGCTCGCAAGTGCTGCTGATGGCCTATTTGCAATGGAATGTCACCTCACCTGGGTAACAACAGCATGGCACCCTGCAGTCTGAACACATTCCTGCAGCCTGTTTCCTCATGGGCAGTTCTGGGATGATGTAGGAAGGTGGTTAAAAGCCTGGGTTAGTGCAGGGAAACACACTGCCCTGACTCTGCAAGTTAGGTCCTCAGGGTAAGACTGGAGGTCTCACATCTTAGAAATCTAGACAATTCTTGATAGAGAAAGGACTGAAAATTCATTCTCTGCTGATGCCTGTCTTTCCTTGAAGGAAAATTGTTTTCCCAACATTCTGCTTCCTGAGTGTCACACACTTGCTTGGAGGTCATTTATCACTAAGAATTTCCCCTGAAGATGTGACTGGAGGGAAAGTCCCACAAACACAGTAAAAGGAAACCACATTCAAATGTCTGTTCCATCACGTTTGCTCTGTAGGTGAGATATAGTGAGCCTAGTCCTATCTGGAAAATTCTTGGATACTGCAGGGACACATCATGAATGTGAATCTTGATAGCAGATCTTGGTGGCAAAATTTGCATTATCCTCTCTATTGGGCTTAAAACGTTGTGGCCTAACAACTGCTTGAAAGTTCATTTAATATCTGTTTTCTTACTTCTGACAATGATAGCTTTGTTCCAGCTTTCTGGATTTCTGAAGCAACAGGCGGTTCATAACTCCTAGTCCCTGGCCCATTTCCAGTGGAATGTCAGTTCATTTGGTAAGGGCAGAATGACACACAGCACACACGGAAACTCTTCCATTGCCTGTTTCATCATGGACATTCCTGAGTGATCTTGGAATGTGCTTACAAGGCTCAAAATTTGCAGGGAAACACTGCCCAGACTCTGGAAGATGGGTCCTCTGGACAAGCCTGGAGATCTCACATCTTAGAATATAGACAGATCCTGATAGATAGAGGCCTGAAAACACACTCTCTATTGATGCCTTTCCTTCCTCAAATGAACGTAGCTTTCCCAGCATTCTGTGTGCTGAGAGTCACATACTGCTTGAAAATGCTTGCCTGGAAGTTGTTTTTCAGTAGCAATTTCCCTTGATGGTTTGACCATAGGGAAGTCCACCACACTCACAGGAAAAGGCAAAACATCATCCAAACGTCTGTTCCATCATGTTTCTCTGTAGGAGAGATCCTAGGGTTAGGGTTAGGGTTAGGGTTAGCCTAGGTCTGTCTTGAAAATTCTTCAGTGCTGTGGGGACACATCCTGCGTGTGAACCTGGGTAATGGACCTTGGTGGCAAATTTCGCATTTTCCTCTAGGTTGGCCCTAAAATGTTGGGAAAGCAATGGCCCTTTGAGTAAGGAAAGGCGTCACCAGAGAGTGTGTTTCCAGGCCTCTATCTATTAGGAACTGTCTAGATTGTAAGACGTGAGACCTCCAGTCTTGCCCAGATGACCTAACATCCCGAGTCAGGGGATATGTTTCCATACAATCTCTGAGCCTTGTAAATACATTCCTAGGTCATACCAGGACTGCCAAGGAGGAAACAGGCTGTCAGAGTGTGTCTGAGAGAGCTGGGTGCCATGTGGTGCTACCTATATTATGTGACATTTCACAGGAAAGGGACCACCAGATAGAAGTGGCAAGCAGACTGCTTGCTTCAGAAATTACATGGGTGAACCATATCTGTCACTGTCAGAAATAAGAAAACAAGTACTGGATGGATATTTAAGCAGTGGCTATGCCAAACCATTTTAGTGCCAACTGAGAGAAAAAGGTGAATTTTGTCCTGTATTCAGGTTCACACTCAGGATGTGACCCCACAGGATCCAAACTTTTCCAGATAGACCTGGGTTCACTGGACCTCTCTAACAGAGAAAACGTGATGGAACAGGTATTTGGATGCTTGCTTGTCTTGTGATTGTGGGCGCTTCCCTACTGTCACAGTCTCAGGGGAAATTGCCACTGAAAAATGAACTCCAAGCAAATGTTTTCAAGCAGTGTGTGACTCTCAGCACACAGTACATTGGGAAAGTTATGTTCCTTCAATGAAGGAAAGGCATCAACAGAGAGTGTGTTTTTTATAGCAGGAACTCTTCAGCTTCTAAGATGTGAGAGCTCAGGCCTGATTAAAGGACCTAAGTTCCAGAGTCAGGACAGTGTGTCTTGCTGCACTTTCTGAGACTTCTAAATGCATTCCTAGGGCATACCAGGTCTGCTCCTAAGGAAGGATGCTGAGGGAGTGTATCAGACTGTGCTGGGTGAAATACTGTGGTCACATAGATGAGGTGTCATTCCACTGGAAATGGGCCTGAAGCTAGGAGTTGCAGGTCATTTACATGCTTCAAAAATCCCAAAGGGTGAACCAAAGCTAACATTGTCAGAAGGAAGAAAACAACATTCAGATGGAATTTCAAGCAGTTGCTCGGCGGCACTCTTTTAGGGCCAAGTGAGAGAAAAATGCATATTTTAACACCAACGTCTGGTATCCAGATTCAAACATAGGTGTTTCCCCGCAGTGTCCACGGATTTTCTAAATAGACTTACATTGATGAATGGCCCCACCAAGAAAACGTGATTGAACAGATGTTTGGAAGTGCTTTTGAACTTATCTGTGAGTGTGGCGCCTTCCCTACAGTCACACCTCCAGGGGAAATTGCTAATGAAAAATGACCTCCAACAAGCGTTTTCAAGGAGTGTGTGACACTCAGCACACAGAATGTTGAGAAAGCTATATTCCTTTGAGGAAGGAAAGGCATCTCGAGAGAATATGTTATCAGGCCTCTACCTGTCATGAACTGTCTAGATTCAAACATGTGAGTCCTCCAAGTTTCCCAGAGGACCTAAATACCAGAGTCAGGGCAGTGTGTTTCCCACCACTTTCTGAGATTTGTAAACACATTCCTAGGTCAAACCAGATCTGACCATAAAATTCATGCTGCAAGAGTGTGTCTCAGAGTGCTGGGTGACATATTGTGCTAACCTAGATGAGATGACATCTCCCTGGAAAGGGGCCAGTGGCTTGGAGTGGAGAGCCTCCTGCTTGATTCATAAATCCCAAAGGGTGCACCAACACTATCACTGTCAGAAGTAAGAAAACAGCAATTAGATGCATTTTCAGGCAGTAACTAGGTTTAACCGTTTTAGGGCCAACTGAGAAAACAATGGAAATTTTGCTGCCAAGGTCCAGTATCCAGGTTCAAACATAGGGTATGTAGGAACAGTATCCATGAGCATTCTAGACAGTTAGGTTGAATGGATTGCTCCTATCAAGAAAACGTGATTGAGCAGACGTCTGGATGATCCTTTGCCTTTTCCTGTGGGTGTGGCCGTCTTCCCTAAGGTCACAACATCAGGGGAAGTTGCTACTGAAAAATTACTTCTAACAAGCCTTTTCAAGCAGTTTGTGACTCTGAGCACACAAAAAGCTGGGAAAATTATGTTCCATCCAGGAAGGTAAGGCATCAACAGAGAGTGTTTTATCGGGCCTCTGTGTATCACAAACTGTATAGACTCAAAGATGCGAGACTTCCAGGTTTGCCCTGAGGACCCAAATTCCAGAGTCAGAGCATTGTATTTCCCTACACTTTCTGAGATTGCATCCAAGTACCATATTTTGGACTCGATTGTTGACCATGATGGCTACTCCATTTCTTTTAAGCGGTTCCTGCCCACAGTAGTAGATATAATGGTCATCTGAGTTAAATTCACCCATTCCTGTCCATTATAATTTGCTGATTCCTAGAATGTCGACATTCACTCTTGCCACATCCTGTTTGACCACTTCCAATTTGCCTTGATTCAAGGACCTAACATTCCAGGTTCCTATGAGATATTGCTCTTTACAGCATTGGACCTTGCTTCTATCACCAGTCACATCCACAACTGGGTATTGTTTTTGCTTTGGCTCCATCCCTTCATTCTTTCTGGAGTTATTTCTCCACTGAACTCCAGTAGGATATTGGACACCTACCGACCTGGGGAGTTCCTCTTTCAGTATCCTATCATTTTGCCTTTTCATACTGTTCATGGGGTCCTCAAGGCAAGAATACTGAAGTGGTTTGCCATTCCCTTCTCCAGTGGACTACATTCTGTCAGACCTGTCCACCATGACCCGTCCGTCTTGGGTGGCTCCACACGTCATGGCTTAGTTTCATTGAGTTAGACAAGGTTATGGTCCATGTGATCAGATTGGCTAGTTTTCTGTGATTATGATTTCAGTGTCTGCCCTTTGATGCCCTCTCACAACACCTACCATCTTATTTGAGTTTCTCTTACCTTGGACGTGGGGTATCTCTTTACAGCTGCTCCAGCAAAGCACAGCCACTCCTCCTTACCTTGGACAATGGGTATCTCCTCAGGCCGCCCCTCCTGACCTTGAATGTGGAGTAGCTCCTCTCGGTCCTCCTGCACCCGTGCAGCTGCTGCTCTGTGGACGTGGGATTGCTCCTCTTGGCCACAGCCCCTGACCTTGGGCATGGGGTAGCTCATCTCAGCCACCTCCCCTGACCTCAGGCATGAGGTAGCTCCTCTCGGCCGCTGCCCCTGGTCTCGGACATGGGGTGGCTCCCCTCAGCCACTACCTCTGACCTTGGGCGAGAGATAGCTCCTCATGGCCATGCTTCTGCATGGTCCGTCACAGCCTGCACCATTTGAATGCCGAGTTCCAAAGAATAGCAAGGAGAGATAAGAAAGCCTTACTCTGATCAATGCAAAGAAATGGAGAATAACAACAGAATGGGAAAGACTAGAGATCTCTTCAAGAAAATTAGAGATACCAAAGGAACATTCCATGCGAAGATTGGGTTCAATAAAGGACAGAAATGCTATGCATCTAACAGAAGCAGAAGCTGTTAAGAAGAGGTGGCAAGAATACACAGAACAACTGTACAAAAAAAGATCTTCATGACCCAGATAATTATGATGGCGTGATCAGTCACCTAGAGCCAGACATCCTGGAATGTGAGGTCAAGTGGGCCTTAGAAAGCATCACTACAAACAAAACTAGTGGAGGTGATGGAATTCCAGTTAAGCTATTTCAAATCCTAAAAGATGATGCTGTGAAAGTGCTGTACTCAATAGGTCAGCAAATTTGGAAAACTCAGCAGTGGCCACATGACTGGAAAAGATCAGTTTTCATTCCAATTCCAAAGAAAGGCAATAACAAAGAATGCTCAAACTGCTGCACAATTGCACTCATCTCACATGCTAGTAAAGTAATGCTCAAAATTCTCCAAGCCAGGCTTCAGCAATACATGAGCCGTGAACTTCCAGATGTTCAAGCTGGTTTTAGAAAAGGCAGAGGAACCAGAGATCAAACTGCCAACATCTGCTGGATCATTGAAAAAGCAAGAGAGTCCCAGAAAACATATATTTCTGCTATATTGACTACGCCAAAGCCTTTGATTGTGTGTATCACAATAAACTGTGGCAAATTCTGAAAGAGATGGGACTACCAGACCACCTGACCTGTCTCTTGAGAAACCTATGTGCAAGTCAGGAAGCAACAGTTAGAACTGGACATGGAACAACAGATTGGTTCCAAATAGGAAAAGGAGTATGTCAAGGCTGTATATTGTCTCCCTGCTTATTTAACTTATATGCCGAATACATCATGAGAAACACTGGGTTGGAAGAAGCACAAGCTGGAATCAAGACTGCCAGGAAAAACATCAGTAACCTCAGATATGCATATGATACCACCCTTATGGCAGAAAGTGAAGAGGAACTAAAAAACCTCTTGATGAAAGTGAAAGAGGAGAGTGAAAAAGTTGGCTTACAGCTCAATATTCAGAAAACTAAGATCATGGCATCTGGTCCCATTACTTCATGAGAAAGAGATTGGGAAACAGTAGAAACAGTGTCATACTTTATTTTGGGGGCTCCAAAATCACTGCAGATGGTGATTGCAGCCATGAAATTAGAAGATGCTTACTTCTTGGAAGGGTTAAGACCAACCTAGATAGCATATTAAAAAGTGGAGACATTTCTTTGCCAACAAATCTCCATCTGGTCAAGGCTATGGTTTATCCAGTAGTCATGTATGGATGTACGAGTTGGACTGTGAAGAAAGCTGAGCTCTGAAGAATTGATGCTTTTGAACTGTGGTGTTGGAGAAGACTCTTGAGAGTCCCTTGGACTGCAAGGACATCCAACCAGTCCATCCTAAAGGAGATCAGTCCTGGGTGTTCATTGGAAAGACTGATGCTGAAACTGAAACTCCAGTACTTTGGCCACCTGATGTGAAGAGTTGACTCATTGGAAAAAACCCTGATGCTGGGAGGGCTTGGGGGCAGGAGGAGAAGAGGATGACAGAGGATGAGATGGCTGGATGTCATCACCAACTCGATGGTCATGAGTTTGTGTAAGCTCCGGGAGTTGGTGATGGACAGGGAGGCCTGGTGTGCTTCGATTCATGGGGTCCCAAAGAGTCGAATACAGCTGAGCGTCTGAACGGAACTGAACTCTTTCTGAGCATTGTAAACACATTCCTAGGTCATACCAGAAGTGCCCTTAAGAAAAAACAGGCTGCAGGAAGATTTCTGAGATTGCTGGGTGCCATGCTGCACTTACCAAGATGATGTAGCATTCCACTGTAATTGGGCGAGCGGCTACGAGTTGCTAGCTGCTTACTTGCTTCAGAAATCCCAAAGGGTGTACCAAGTGATCACTGCCAGAAGTAAGAAACCAGCAGCTAAATGCATTTCCAGGTAGTTGTTATGCTCTACTGTTTTTGGCCAACTGAGAGAGAAGGTGAATTTTGCCACCAAGGTCCACTGTCCATGTTCACACCTAGGATGTGTCCACTCAGGATCCAAGAATTTCCCAGACAGACCTAGGCACACTGAATCTCCACTACAGAGAAAACATGATGGAACTGACCTTTGGTTGTTGCTTTTCCTTTTCCTGTGAGTTTGGTGGCCTTCCCTATGGTCACACTATCAGGAGCAATTGCTAATGAAAAAGGACTTCCAACAAGTGTTTTCAAGCAGTATGTGACTCTATGGACATGGAATACTGGAAACCTACGTTCCATTGAGGAAGGAAATGTATTTATAGACAGTGTGTTTTCAAGAATCTCTCTATTAGGAACTGTCTAGCTCCAAAGATGTGAATTCTCCATATTTGCCCAGAGGACCTCAATTCCAAAGTCAGGGCAATGTGTTTTCCTGCACTTTTTGAGCTTTGTAAATACATTTCTTGGTCATACCAGGACTGCCCATGAGGAAACAGGCTCTCTATATGAGGAACTGTCTAGATACTAAGATATGAGACCTCTAGGTTGGTACAGAGGACCTAAATTTCAGAGCAAGGGCAGTGTGTTTTTGAGCATTTTCTGAGCTTTGTAAACACATTTCTGAGTAACGCCAGGTCTGCTCATGAGAAAACAGGCTTCAGGTGTGTGTCTGAGGGTGCTGAGTACCATACTGTGCTTACCTAGATGAGGTAACTTTCCATGGCAAATCGGTACGTGACCAGGTGTTGTGAGCCATCAACTTGCTTCAGAAATCTTGAATGGTGGACTAAAGTTTGCACTGTCAGAAGTAAGAAAAATGTAATTGGGTGGATTTTCAAGCAATTGCTAGCCACACCTCTTTATGGCTCCAGAGAGATAAATACAAATTGTGCACCCTAGGCCCTTTATTCAGGTTCACACACGGGATGTGTTCCCTCGTGATTCAAGAAATTTCCAGACAGACCTTTGCTCCCCAGAGTTCTTCTACAGAGAAAACTGGTTGGAACAGCCATTTGGATGTTGTTTTGCCTTTCCCTGTGAGTGTGGGGCCGCTACTTATGGTCACAGCCTCAAGGAGATATTGCCACTGAAAATAGACTCGCAAGCAAGCACTTTTCAAGCAGAGTGTGACTCTCAGGTCGCAGAATGTGAAGAAAGCTATCTTCCTTTGAGGAAGGAAAGACGTCCACAGAGAGTGTGTTTTCAAACCTCTATCTTGCAGGAAATTTTGAGCTTCTAAAACATGAGACCAGCAGGTCTGCTGAGAGGACCTATATTCCTGAGTCAGGGCCGTGTGTCTCCCTGTAATTTCCGAGTCTGACAAACACATTCCTAGATCATAACGGTACTGACCATGAGAAAGCTGGCAGCAGGAGTGTGTCTGAAAGGGCTGAGTGCCTTACTGTGGTCAACTGTGTGAGGTGACATTCCAGTGACAGGCTCAAAGCTCCAAGGTGTGAGCCACCCGCTTGCTTCAGAAACCCCAAAAGGTAGAGCAAAGCTAGCTCTGTCAGAGGTAAGAAAAGAGCAATTGGACGGATTTTCAAGCTGTTGCTAGGCCGAACCACTTTAGGGCCCCCTGAGAGAAAAATGTGAATTGTGCCCTGTAGGTCAGGTATCCAGGTTCAAACACAGGGTGTGTCCCAGCAGGATCCAAGAATTTTCCACAGAACTAGGCTCACTAGACCTCTCCTGCTGGGAAAATGGGATGGAACAGACATTGGAAGTTGGTTTGCCCCTCCCTATTGTCACAGACTCAAGGAGAAAGTGCCCCTGAAAGATGACCTCCAAGCAAGCACTTTTCAAGCAGTGTGTGACTCTCAGTTCACAGAATGCAGGGAAAGATATCTTCCCTCAAGGAAAGAAAGGCATCAAAAGAGAGTGTATTCTCAACCCTCTATCTTGCAGGAACTGTTTAGCTTCCCAGATGGGAGGCCTCCAGTAGTGCTCAGAGGAACTAAATTCCAGAGTCAAGGCCATGTTTCTCCCTGCACTTTCCAAGCCTTGCAAAGCCATTCCTAGGTTATACCAGTACTGCACATGAGGAAGCAGTCTGCGAGAGTGTGTCCAAGAGGACTAGGTTCCTCACTATACTCACTTCAGCGAGGTGGCATTCCACTGTAAAAAGGCCCACAGCTGGGAGTTGAAATTCACCCACTTGCTTCAGAAATCAAAAAGGAAGGAGCAAATCTAGCTCTCTCAGAATCAAGAAAAGAGCAAGTGGATGGATTTTCAAGCTGTTGCTAGGCTACATTGCTTTAAGGTCCACAGAGAGAAACACAAATTGTGCCCCCTCATTCTGGTATCCTGGTTCACAAACAGGGTGTGTCCCCAAAGGATCCAAGAATTTTCCAGACAGACTTACGTTCACTAGAGTTCTCCTACAGAGAAAACGGGATGGAACAGACATTTAGATATTGCCTTGTCTTTCCCAGTGAGTGTGGAACCCCTCTGTTTGACTACAGCCCCAAGTGGAAATTACCATTGAAAACTCATGTCTAAGTGAGCACTTTTCAAGCACTGTGTGACTCTCAGTTCGCAGGATACTGGCAAACCTATATTTCTTCAAGGAAGGAAAGGCACCCACAGAGAGTGTGTTTTCAAACCTGTCCCTTGCAGGAACTCTTTAGCTCCTAAGACATGAACCCTCTAGTTCTGCTCAGAGGACCTAAATTCGAGAGCCTGTGCCCTGTGTCTTGGTGCATTTTCCCACCTTTCAAACACATATCTAGGTGATACTGGTACTGCCCTTGAGGAAGCAGACTGTGGGAATATGTCTCAGAGTGCTGGGTCCCTTACTGTGGTCACCTCTGTAAGGTGACACTCCAGTGTAAATAGGCCCAAAGATAGGAGTTGCGAGCCGCCCATGTGCTTCAGAAACCCCAGGGGTGGAACAAAGTTAGCTCTGTCAAAAGTAAGAAAATGGCAATTGGACGGATTTTCAAGATGTGGATAGGTTACACCACTTTAGGGCCACCCGAGAAAAATATGCAAATTTGAACCTGGGTGTCCAGATTAACGCACAGGGTGTTTCCCCACATGATCCAAGAATTTTTCAGACAGACCTAGGTTCACTGGAGCTCTCCTGCAGAGGAAACATACATCCAGAGTCTCCAGTGTGAACCCTCCAAAATCTATACCTGGTGTCACGAATCCACAGTCTCCAGGATGACCCTACCCTCAAGATCCTGTACCTGGGGTCACAAGTCCACTATTTCCATGTCGAGTCCACCTCCAAGAACTTGAACTTGTGGTCACATGTCCAGAGTCTTCAGGGTGACCCCACCTCCCCGAAGCTACTGGTGTGAAGCATCCACAGTTTTAAGGATGGACCCAATTCCCAGAACCTGTAGCTGGGGTCACACTTCCAAATTCTAAGGGTTACCCCACCTCCCACACATTGAACCTGGTTTCCCATGTCCCTGTTAGCCAAGGTTACCCTCTCCATGACCCTGTAATGGGGATCACATGTCCACAGTCTGCTGTGTGTCGTCACTTCCCAGACCCTTCACCTAGAGTCACAATCACAGTTTCCAGGTTACTCCTTTGCAGACCCTGCACCTGGAGTCACTTATCCACAGTCTCCAGGGTGACTCATTCAAAACCCCACACTGGGGCTCACATGACCACAGTCTCCAGGGTGACCCAAGCACCCAGATCCTGCACCCAGGGTCACATATCCACAGGCTCCAGGGTGTACCTCTTGCAGACCCTGCACCTGGGGTCACATATCTACAGCCTCCAGTGTGATCCCCATCCCCAGACCTGATTTGGGTGAGAAATATCCATAGTCTCCAGACTCACACCTTGGATCACATATCCACAGTCTCCAGAGTCACACCTTGGGTCACATAGCCATAGTCAGCAGGGTGAACTCACCTCCCAGAGCCTGTACATGGTGTCAAATGTGCACATTCTCCAGGGTTACCACCCTTCCAACATGCTGTACCTGGGTCAAAAGCCCACACTCTCAAGGGTGACCCCCTCTCAGACCCTGTTCCTGGGGTCACATGTCCAGAATCTCCAGAATGATCTACCTCCAAGATGAAGCACCTGATGTCACATGTCAACAGTCTCCAAGGTGACCCCGTCCTCAGAATCTGCACCTGTGGTTACATTTCTCCAGTCTGCAGGATGACCCCCAATCTCAGTATTTGTATTATGTGTCACATGTACATAGTCACCAGGGTAACCACTGCAGGCCCTTTTTCTGACATAACATTTCCACAGACTCCTGAAGAACTCCCTTTCCAGACTCTGAACCTGGGATCCTACCTCCAGGGTCTCGAGGGTGATGCCCTTCCCTGTCCCTTCACCTGGTGTCAAACATCCACAGTCTCCATGGTAACATCCACACCAAAGTCTGATATTGGGGACACAGATCCATAGTCTTCTGGGTCGCAACCCCTCCCAGATCATGCACCTGGTCTCACATGTCCTCAGTCTCCAGGTTGACACCCCTCCCAGACACTGCAGCTGGGGTTACACATCCACAGTCTCCAAGGTGAACCCACCTCACTGACTATTGTACCTCTGGCCACATGGCCTCAGTCTCCAGGGTGACCCTATATCTCAGACACTGTACTTGAGGTTACATATCAACGGTGTCCAGGATGACACCTCTCCCCAGACCCTGTACCTGGGGTCGCATTTGCAGTCTCCAGGGCGATGCTATATTCCCAACCCTGTACCTGGGGTCACAGGTCGCAGTCAACAGGCTTTCCCCACCCTCAAGAGCCTTTACCTGGGGTCATACGTCCACAGACTCCAGGGTGACTCCCTCCCAGACCCTTCACCTGGCATCCTATGTCCACAGTCTCCTGTGTGATATCACTTCCCAGACCCTATACCTGTGGTCACAGATCCACAGTCTCCATGGTGATCCCCTTCCCAGACCCTGTAATTTGGATCCCATGTCCTCAGTCTCCAGTGTGACACCACCTCTCATACCTTGTACTTTGGTGACTTGTCCACAGTTTCCAGGATGACTCAAACGGTGCATGTGGAGTCACATGTCCACATTCTGCAAAGTGACCCCAGTCCCTAACCCTGAACCTTAGTCACACAGCCACAGTTTCCAGAATGACCTCACTCCAGACCCTGCACATAGGGTCACACCTCCACCTTCTCCATATTGACCTCCTCCTTGAACTTCTATCAGGTTTCACACATGCACCATCTCCACAGTGACGACCACCAGATCCTGTACCTGTGGTCAGGGTCTGCAGTCTGCAGGGTGAGACCATTTTGTACCTTAAACCTTGGTTCACCTAGCCAGTCTCCAGGGTCATCCCTGCCAAACCTGCACCTGGGGTCACATGTCCATACTCTCCATGGTGACATCCCCCAGGCCCTGTACTCCTGCTGCTGTTGCTGCTGCTGCTAAGTCATGCCAGTCGTGTCCAACTCTGCGACCCCATAGATGGCAGCCCACCAGGCTCCCCCATCCCTGAGATTCTCCAGGCAAGAACACTGGAGTGGGTTGCCATTTCCTTCTCCAAAGCATGAGAGTGAAAAGGGAAAATGAAGTCACTCAGTCATGTCTGACTCTTAGGGACCCCATAGACTGCAGCCTACCAGGCTCCTCCATCCATGGGATTTTCCAAGCAAGAGTACTGGAGTGGGTTGCCCACACCAGTACCTAGTGTCATATATCTGCGCAGACCCTATACGTAGTGTCATTTATCCAGTTTCCCGGGTTACCCCACTTCCCATATCATGCACCTGGGATGACATGCTCAGTCTGCAAGGTGACCCCGATCCCATTCCTGTACCTTGTGTCACAAGTCCACAGCCACCAGGATGACCCCACCCTCAAGATCCCATACCTGGGGTCACACTCCTGTCTCCAGTGTGATCTCACCTCCCAGAAACTTTACCTGGGGATAAACGTCTACTGTTTTCAGGATGGTCCCAACTCCCTGAAACGGTACCTGGAGTCACTCTTCCATAGACATTGAGGCTGTTCCATGCCCCTGGTCCACAGGGTTACACCCTCCAAGACCCTGTAATGTGGTTTACATGTCCACAGTCTCCTGTATGTCATCACTTCCCAGAACCTTCACATGCAGGCACACAAACAGAGGTTCCAGGATGACTCCCTCATAGACCCTGCACTTGGAGCCCCATATCCACAGTCTCACAGGTGACTCATCCAAATCACTGTACCAGGGCTCACATAACCACAGTCTTCCAGATGCTGGACTATTGACCCCAGCACCCAGTGTCACATGTCCACAGATTCTAGCATGGCCTCACACTCCAGACACTGTACCTTGGGACACATACCCACAGTCTCTAGGGTGAACACCCTCCTAGACACTGTACATGGTGTCACATGGGCACATTCACCAACTCCCAAACCCTGTACCTAGGGTCACACGTAGATAGTCTCAGGGTGACCCCACTTGCCAGAACTTGCACCTGGGTTCATATGTCCGCAGCGCCCAGGGTAACACCACCTGTCAAACAATTGTACTCGGTTCAAACACCCACTGGTTCTAGGGTGACACCAATTCCAAGCCCGTGAACCTAGCTAGGGTCACACATCCATGGTCTCCTGGGTGGCAACCCCTCCCAGATCATGCACCAGGTCTCACACCTCCGCAGTCTCCAGGGTGACTACACCTCACAGAATATTGTAATTCTGGTCACATTGCCCCAGTCTCCAGGGTGACCCCGTATCTCTAACCCTCTACCTGGGGTTACATGTACATGTTGGCCAGGAATACACGCCTCCCCAGACTCTGTACACGTGATTACATTGGCACAGTCGCCAGGGTGACTCCAACTTCCCCACCCTATACCTGGGGTCACATGTCCAGAGTCTCCTGGATTTACCCACATTCAAGGGCTAGTAACTGGGATCACATGTCCACAGTCTCGAGGCTTTCCCCACCCACAAGTGCCTGTACCCAGGGTCACACGTCAACTGACTCCAGGGTGACTCCCTCCCAGACCGTTCACCTGGCATCCCATGTCCCTAGACTTTTGTGTGATGTCATTTCCCAGACTCTGCACATGTACTAACAGATTCACAGGCTCCGTGGTGACCCCCTTCCTGGTCTCTGTAACTTGGGTCACATGTTCTCAGTATCCGGTGTGACCCGACCTCTCATGCCCTATACCTTTGGTGACTTGGCCAGAGATTCCAGGGTAACCCTCCCCTGCCAGGCCCTGTGCTTATTTACACACATCCACAATCTCCAGGATGTTCGCCCTCCCATACCCTGCACCTGGAGTCACATGTCAACAGTTTCCAGCGTGAACCCCACTTTGCCCACTGCACCTGGGCTCACATATCCACATCATGCAGGGTGACACCCCTTCCAGACCATTTCCCTGCCATTAAATGCCTGCAGTCCCCAGAGTGACCCCGTACCTCCCAGACACTGTACCTGAGGTCACATATACAGAGTTTCCTGGATCACCCCCATCCTAGACCCTGTACCTGGGTTCAGATATCCTAGTGTCTTGGGGGACCCAGGTCAGACCTTGCATCTAGGGTCGAATGCCCACTATCCAGGATGACTTGCCTCCCCAATCAGTGCATCTGGGGTCATATGTCCACAATCTTCAAAGTGACCCCATCCCCTAACCCTGCACCTTACTCACACATCCACAGTCTCCAGAGTGATGTCCACTGTCTCACGGTGACCTCTTCCCTGAACTTGTTCCAGATTTCACACGATCACCATTGCCACAGTGACCACCAGCAGATCCTGAACTTGTGGTCACAGTTCAACAGTCTGCCTGATGAGACCCATTTTGTACCCTGAACCTTGTGAACCTGCACCTGGGATCACAAGTCCATATTCTCCATGGTGTCATCCCCCAGACCCTGTACCTAGTGTCATATATACAGTCTCCTGGACTTCCCCACTTCCAATACCATGCACCTGTGATCACACATCCACAGTATCCAGGGTGATCCCCCTCCTAAACCTGTACCTGGTGTCACAAGTCGACAGACTCCAGGATGACTCTACCGTTAAGACCCTGTACCTCGGGTCACAAGTCCACTGTTTCCAGGGTGAGACCCCTCCCAGACTCTGCACTTGGGGTCACTTGTCGAGAGTCTCCAGGGTGACCCCACCTCCCAGAAACTGTACCTAGGGTGAAACATCCACAGTCACTCAGGTTGGCCCCAATTCCCAGAACCTGTACCTGGGGTCCCACTTCCATAGTCTCGGTTACCACACGCCAAGACATTTAACATGGTGTCCCATGATCTTGGATGCCAGGGTTACCCCCTCCAAGACCCTGTAATGGGGTCACATGTTCACAGTCTCCAGAGTGTCGTCACTTCCCAGACCCTCCACCTGGAGTCACACAAACACAGGTTCCAAGGTGACTCCCTCGCAGGCCCTGCACCTGGAGTCACATATTCACAATCTCACCTTGGGGAATCCCATTCAGACCCTGGATCTACGGTCACGTATCCAGTCTCCAAGATGATTTGCCTCCCAAATGGTGCATTTGAGGTCACATGACCACAATCTTCAAAGTAAACGCGTCCCCTAACCCTGCATCTAAGTCACACGGCAAATAGTTTCCAGAGGAACCTCAACCCAGACCCTGAAACGAGGGTCACATGTACACAGTCTTGGAGGGTGACCCCCTCCGTGAACTTGTACTAGGTTTCATACGTCCATCACCGCCACAGTGACTACCACCAGATCCTGTACCTGTGGTCATAGATCCACAGTCTACAGGGTGAAACCCTTTTCCTACCCTGAACTTTGGGTCACACGACCACAGTCTCCAGGGTGACCCCACCCAAACCTGCACCTGGGGTCACATGTCCACACTTTCCATGGGGACATACCTGAGACCCTGTACCTACTGTCATATATCCACAATCTCCTAGGTTACCAAACTTCCCATACCATACACCTGTGATCACATGTCCACAGTCTCGAAGGTGGCCCCCTGTATAACCTGTACTTGGTGTCACAAGTCCACAGCCTCCAGGTGACCCCACCCTCAAGATCCTGTATCTGGGGTCACAAGTCCACTTTTTCCATGGTGAGTCTACCTCCCAGACCCTGCATTTGGGGTCACATGTCCAGAGTCTTCAGGGTGACCCCACCTCCCAGAAACCATACCTCGGATGAAATGTCCACCATTTTCAGGATGGCACCAACTCCCAGAACCTGTACCTGGGGTCACACTTCCATACTCTCAGGGTATCCCCACCTCTCAGACATATAACCTTGCATCCCATGACCCTGGCCACAAAGGTTCCCCCCTCCAAGACCCTGTAATAGGGGTCACATGTCCACAGTCTCCTGTTTGTCAAAACTTTGTAGACCTCACCTGGAGTCACACAAACACAGGTTCCATGGTGACTCCCTTGCAGACTCTGCACCTGGAATCACATATTCACAGGCTCCAGGGTGACCCCCTTGGAAATCCTGTACCTGAGATCACATATCTACAGTCTCCAGGGTGAATCCCATCCCCACACACTGTCTGAGCGGAATCATCCAGTCTCCCATGAGACCCCAATGTCAAGAACTCATCCCTTGTGCTAGAAGTCTACATTCTCCAGGGTGACATTATTTCCCACACCCTGCACCTTGGGTAGCATATTCACAGTCTCCAAGGTGACCTTACCTCCCAGACCCTTTACCTGGGGTCACATGTGCAAATTATCCAGGATTCCCGCCACTCCAACACCCTGCACCTGGGTCAAAAGCCCACAGTCTCAAGGGTGACCTCCTATCTGACCATGTTCCTGAGGTACATGGCCAGAATCTCCAGGATGATCTTGAAAGGTATTGCTGAACCACGCAAAGACACTGGAATTCTTGGCCTCCAGAGGAGATGAATTCAATTCAGGTCCAGAGACGAGGCTTGATTGCTTAGAGCTTTTGTGTAATAAAGTTGTATTAAAGTATAAAGGAGATAGAGAAATCTTCTGACATAGGCATCAGAAGAGGGCAGAAAGAGTAGCCCCTTGCACGTGTTAGCAATGGAATTATATGGCTCAAATGGTAAAGCATCTGTCTGCAATGCTGGAGACCCAGGTTAGATCCCTGGGTCAGGAAGATCTCCTGGAGAAGGAAATGGCCACCCACTCCAGTACACTTGCCTGGAAAACCCCATGGACAGAGGAGCCTGGTAGGCTACAGTCCATGGGGCCACAAAGAGTTGGACATGACTGAGCAACTTTACTTTACTTTTAATTAGTTATTCATATCAGTTCAGTTCCGTTCAGTCGCTCAGTCATGTCTGACTCTTTGGGACCCCATGAATCACAGCACGCCAAGCCTCCCTGTCAGTCACCAACTCCCGGAGATTTCTCGAACTCATGTACATCGAGTCGGTGATGCCATGCAGCCATCTCATCCTCTGTCATCCCCTTTTCCTCCTGTCCCCAATCCCTTACAGCATCAGGGTATTTTCCAATGAGTCAGCTCTTCGCACCAGGTGGCCAAATTATGGGAGTTTCAGCTTCAGAATCAGTCGTTCCAATGAACACCCTGGACTGATCTCCTTTAGGATGTACTAGTTGGATGCCCTTGCAGTTCAAGGAACTCTCAAGAGTCCTCTCCAACACCACAGTTCAAAAGCATAAACTCTTCGGTGCTCAACTTTCTTCACAGTCCAATTCTCACATCTGTACATGACCACTGGAAAAACCATAGCCTTGAACAGAGGGACCTTTGTTGGCAAAGTAGTGTCTCTGCTTTTTATTATGCTATCTAGGTTGGTCATAACTTTCCTTCCAAGGAGTAATTTTCTTTTAATTTCATGGCTGCAATCACCATCTGCAGTGATTTTGGAGCCCAAAAAGATAAAATCTTACACTGCTTCCACTGTTTCCCCATCGATTTCCCATGGAGTGATGGGACCTGTTGCCATGATCTTAGTTTTCTGAATGTTGAGCTGTAAGCCAACTTTTTCACTCTCCTCTTTCACTTTCATCAAGAGGCTTTTTAGTTCTTCTTCACTTTCTGCCATAAGGGTGGTGTCATCTGCATGTCTGAGATTATTGATATTTCTCTTGGCAATCTTAATTCCAGCTTGTGCTTCTTCCAGCCCAGCATTTCTCATGATGTACTCGGCATATAAGTTAAATAAGCAGGGTGACAACGTACAGTCTTGACGTACTCCTTTTCCTATTTGGAACCAGTCTGTTGTTCCATGTCCAGTTCTAACTGTTGCTTCCTGACCTGCATACAGGTTTCTCAAGAGGCAGGTCAGGTGGTCTGGTAGTCCCATCTCTTTCAGAATTTTCCACAGTTAATTGTGATCCACACAGTCAAAGGCTTTGGTGTAGTCAATAAATCAGAAATAGATTTTTTTTTCTGGGACTCTCTTGCTTTTTCAATGATCCAGCAGATGTTGGCAGTTTGATCTCTGGTTCCTCTGCCTTTTCTAAAGCCAGCTTGAACATCTGGAAGTTCACAGTTCACGTATTGCTGAAGCCTGGCTTGGAGAATTTTGAGCATTACTTTACTAGCTTGTGAGATGAGCATAATTGTGTGGTATTTTGAGCATTCTTTGGGATTACCTTTCTTTCTATTTGGAATGAAAACTGACCTTTTCCAGTCCTGTGGCCACTGCTGAGATTTCCAAATTTGCAGGCATTATGAGTGCAGCACTTTCACAGCATCATCTTTCAGTATTTGAAATACTTCAACTGGAATTCCATCAACTCCACTAGCTTTGTTCTTACGATGCTTTCTAATTGCCACTTGACTTCACACTCCAGGATGTCTCGCTCTAGGTGAGTGATCACACCGTTGTGATTATCTGGGTCATGAAGATATTTTCTACAGTACTTCTGTGTATTCTTGCCACATCTTCTTAATAGCTTATGCTTCTGCTAGGTCCATAGCATTTCTATCTTTTATCAAACCCAGTTTTGCATGAAGTGTTCCCTTGGTATCTCTAATTTTCTTGAAGAGATCTCTAGTCTATCCCATTCAGTTCTATTCCTGATTCACACGTGATGCACACAAGGTGCACATGAGGTACACACGTGATGCCCACGTGATGAACACGTGATGCACACGTGATGCTCATGTGATGAACATGTGGTGCACAAGTGAGGCACACGTGATGAACACGTGATTCACACGTGATGCACATGTAATGAACAGGTGATGCACACGTGATTCACACGTGATACACATGTGATGAACACGTGATGCACACATAACACACACGTGATGAATACGTGATGAACAAGTGATTCACAGGTGACGCACACGTGGCGCACACGTGACGAACACGTGTTGCACAAGTGATGCACATGTGATGGACATATGATTCACACGTGAATAACACATGACTCACATGTGATGAACACGTGCCTCACACATGATGAACACGTGATGCACACGTGATGAAAACATGATGCACACGTCACACAGACGTTGTGAACAAGTGAACAACACGTGAGGCACATGTGATGAACACGTCATGAACACGTGATGCACACGTGATGCACACGTGATTCACGCGTGATACACATGTGACTCACACGTGATGAACACGTGATGCACACATAACCCATATGTGATGAATACGTGATGCACACATGACACACACGTGACGCACACGTGGCGAACACGTGATGCACACGAGATGCACACGTGACGCACATGTGATGCACACATGATGGACACGTGATCAACACGTGACACACGTGATGAACACATGATTCACACATGACGCAAAATTGATGCACACGTGATGCGCACGTGACGAACACGTGACGCACGCGTGTCGCACATGTGATGCACATGTGATGCACACGTAACACATATGTGATGAATACGTGATGCAGACGTGACACACAAGTGACGAACACGTGACGCACACATGACGAACATGTGATGCACACGAGACGCACATGTAACTCACACGTAATGTACACATGATGGACACGTGATGAACACGTGACACACATGTGACGAACACGTGATTCACACGTGACGCAAACTTGATGCACACGTGATGCACACGTGATGAACACGTGACGAACACATGTCGCACACATGATGAACTCGTGACGCACACGTAACGCACACATGATGGACACGTGATGCACCAGTGACGCACACGTGATGGACACGTGATGCACACATGACGCACCCGTGATGCACACGTGATTCCCACGTGCACACACGTGATGCACACGTGACACACAAGTGACACACATGTGATGAACACGTGATTCACCCGTCATGGACACGTGACACACACCTGATGAACACGTGACTCACACGTGATGGACATGTCACACACACGTGATGCACACGTGACACACGTGACACACACATGATGGACATGTGATTCACACTTGATGCACACGTGATTCACACGTGATTCACTCATTTCAACTCGAGATGAGGCCCGATTCCCCTTCATTGGCTCCAGAGTCATCCCACTTTCCCCATCAAACACGACAAGGCGCTTGACTTCCTTTAGGCAACTCCAGGGAATCCCCGAGAACACTGTCATAAGTCTAGAGGAACACCAAGCGTAACACAGCACCTCGAAGAAAGCCCCATGTACCCCAAATCGTCTCGAGATTAGAGCTGATTCCCTGGCTTTGACTCAAGTGGTATGCCAACTTTCCACAAGCACCTCTAGAGGAGGCTTCTCTCAGCAATAGGTATGTGAGTTGGACCCTGAGTTTGCTGCGTCAAATGGAATGGACACCGAGATGCCCTGACTCAAAAGAAGGCCTGATTTCCCTGCAGTGGCTTGAATGGAGGCTTGTCTTTCATCTCACCAGACAATGGGATGTCTGAATCCCTTGTGGAGACCCTAGAGAAAGCCCTAGTTCCCCTCCTCCTCTCGACAGGAGGCCTCACATGCCTTTGACACCTAGAGAGGCACCAAGAGTTCATTGCTTCAAGAGGTGACGATGCCTGACTCCTCTTGAAAAGTGATAGGAATCCCAGTATCCCTGTGGCAACTGGAAAGGGACCCTGGGTCTCCCGCCTCACCTCTAGCAGCGTCCCTATTGATGTGTCAACCCTCGAAGAGATTCCTGAGGTGTCCCTCATAACTAGACAGGAGTCCTGACGTCGCTGAACAAACACGACTTTTGAAGGGCCATCCCCGCTGTAACTCGAGAATATACTCCAGGTTCCCAGCGCAACTCGCGAAAAAGCATGAGACATCCCCTCGCCACTATATGAGGCCAGATTCCTCTGCATTGCGTGCAAAGCAATTCCGTTTTCCCCATGAAATGCGTAGGAGCCTTGACTTGCTTGATGGAACTCCAGAGAGTCCCCAAGAACACACTCACAAGCCTAGAGGGACCCTGAGGTCACCGCAGCAACGCGAAATAATTCCGTGTACACCAAATCAACTGGAGATGAGGCCCGATTCTGCCACATTAGCTCCAGAGAAATTCCACTTTCCCCATCAAGCAAGACAAGTTGCTTCACTTTCTTTAGGCAACTCCAGAGACTCCCCGAAAACACCGTCCCATGTCTCGAGGAACACCAGGTTCAGCACAGCAACTTGAGGAAAGCTCTATGTACCCCAAATCATCTCGAGATGAGAGCAGATTCCCAGGATTCAACTTAAGAGGTATGCCAACTTTCCACAAGCACCCCAAGAGGAGGCTTCTCTCATCAATAGATATGGGGGAGGGACCCTGAGTTTGCTGCCTCAAGTGGAATGGAGTCCGAATGCCCTGACAAGAAAGAAGGCCGGATTTCCCTGCAGTGGCTTGAATGCAGGTTCGTCTTTCATTGCACAAGATGAAGGGATGTCTGAATCCAATACGGAGACCCTAGAGAAAGCCTTAAGTCCTGGCCTCATCACGCCAGGAGGTCTCACATCCCTTTGATATGGAGGTAGGCGGAATTCAATGTTTCAAAAGGTGATGACGCCTGACTCCTCTTGAAAATTGATAGGAATCCCAGTCTCACTGTGGCAACTGGAAAGGAACCCTGGGTCTCCCGCCTCACATTGAGAAGCGTCCCTATTGCCCTGCCAAGCCTCGAAGAGATTCCTGAGGTGTCCCTCGTAACTAGACAGGAGTCCTGACGTCGCTGAACAAACATGAGTTTTGAAGGGCCATCCCCGCCGTACCTGGAGAATATACCCCAGGTTCGCACCGCAACTCGAGAGAAACCATGAGACTGCCTTCTCGCCGCGAGATGAGGCTTGATTCCCCTGCATTGCATGCAGAGCAATTCCGTGTTCCCCATCAAATACGTAAGGAGCCATTACTTGCTTGATGGAATTCCAGAGAGTCCCCAAGAACACTGTCTCAAGTCCAGAGGGACCCTGATGTCACTGCAGCAATGGGAAATAGCTTCGTGTATCCCAAATCAACTCGAGATGAGTCCCTATTCCACTGCATTGGCTTCAGAGCCATCCCGTGTTCCGCATCAAACACGACAAGTGGGTTGGCTTCCTTTAGGCAACTGCAGAGATTCCCCGAGAACACTGTCCCAAGTCTAGAAGAACACCAAGTTCAGCACAGCAACTCGAGAAAAGCTCCATGTACCCCAAATCATCTTGAAATGAGAGCTGATTCCCTGGCTTCCACTCAAGAGGTATGCCACCATTCCACAAGCACAACCAGAGGAGGTGTCTCTCAGCAGTAAGTATGTGGGAGGGACCCTGAGTTTGCTGCCTCAAGTGGAATTGCCCCTGAGACGCCCTGACTCGAAAGAAGGTCCGATTTCCCTACAGTGGCTTGAATGCAGGCTCATCTTTCATCTCACAGGATGAAGGGATGTGTGAATCCCCTATGGAGAGCATAGAGAAAGTCCTAGGTCCCCGCCTCTTATCGACAGGAGGCCTCACATCCCGTTGACACCTCGAGAGGCATGCAGAATTCAATGATTCAAAAGGTGATGATGCCTGACTCCTCTTGAAAATTGGTAGGAATCCCAATATCCCTATGGCAACTGGAAAGGGACCCTGGGTCTCCCTCCTCACCTCGAGAAGTGTGCTGATTGCCCTGCCAAGCCTCAAGGAGATTCCTGTGTCCCTCATAACTAGACAGGAGTCCTCAAATTGTCCAAGAACACTAGAGCAAACAAGCCCATTCATAACTGGTAAAGATTGAAATAGACACCTGGCCACGGAGGGTATACTGATAGTAAACTCTCCTACAGAAACATACTCAAGATACTGGTGGGATGCATGCACAGCCCCCTTTGGAAGACAGTCTGACAGTTGTTTCAGTAACCACATGGGACAAGCACTGAATTCCATACATGACAAGTGGTGGAAGCCAGGTATCTTACCATTGGAATGGTAAGTTATGGATAAACAAAAGGAAAGGTTACAAGATTCATGGAGACATCATCACAAATTACCTTCAACTGAATATATAAGCTGGAATACATGTATATATTTCCAAATATTGTCAGCTGAGCATATTTAGCTCCTACATGTATGTTTTAAATATCACTCTATAATGAAAAAGAACAGGAAATGTCCCTGGTGGCCCAGTGGTAAAGGATCTGCCTACCAATGCAGGGAACACTGGTTCAACCCCTGGTCCTAGAGGATTCCACATGCCCAGGGGCAACTAAGCCCCCGTACAACTATTGAAGTATTTGCATGCTCCAGAGCCCAAGTTCTGCAACCAGAGAAAGCGCTGCAATGAGAAGCCATGGCAAGTCAACTAGAGGGTAGCCTCTGCTCACTACAACTAGGCATCTAGCTACAAAGACCCAGCATTGTCAAAAATAATTCAGTGTTTAAAAAAAAGGACAGAAATTCTTTGAATAAACGATTGAGACTAGGGGCGAGACAGTAAATATATAAGCTAGGATAATCTTAAAGTATGAGGAAGTAAAGAAAGTAAAGACAACTATCAAGCTGTCCAAGCTGATAAAAATGAATGATTACACAGTTTTATCTGTATACACTAGCAAATAATAATCTGAAAAGGAATTAAAAAAAACAATTTCCTTTTGATAGTGTCAACATTAATAAAATATTTTGCCATGGGTGTAATGAGGATGACAAGACTGGCACATTGGAAATTATACACGATTGCTGAAAAATATCCTGAATACATGCACAGATATTCCATAGCGATGGAAAGACTTAAGATGGCAATACCATGGAATGCATCTTCAATCTGAAATGAAGATTCAATATGAATTACAAAAGACTGAAAGGTCATTGCTGAACCACAAAAGGCGCCAGGATTTTTGGCCTCCAGAGGAGAAGAATTCAATCCAGGGCCAGTTGACAAAGCTTGATCGCTCAGAGCTTTTGTGTCATAAAGTTTTATTAAAGTATAAAAGAGATAGAGAAAGCTTCTGACATAGACATCAGACGGGGGCAGTAAGAGTACCCCCTGCTAGTCTTTAGGCAGATGTTATACAGCCACTAGCAGTCTGCTAATGAAAGAAAGGCAATGTCTCAGAGAATGACACCAGGCCCCTCACCCACAACATGCATTGAGATAATATTGGCAGCAGGTGAGTCATCCCGGGCCATAGAATGATTGACATGAATTTTGAAGAAAGGCAGATTTCCAAGCAAATATATCATTTCATTAACATAGATTAGGAGAACAGGTATGAGTAAAACATATTGGTTTGTCAAGTCGGTTCTGAGCCTTTAGGGGGAACCGACCTGAAGACAGAGTCTAGCAGAAATACGTAGTATATTAACATAGCTTAAGACAAACCTTTCCTTAAGACAAAATGCATTGCTTAGCTGAAGGTTTGAGAAAAGTTAAGTTCAGGTGGAGCCAGGAGTCGTCATAGCAACACAAAATTTTAAGAGAAACCTCTTAAATTTGTATTGAGAAGGGGAAAAAATGTAGCACTCGTTTCGTTCCTCCAGCTGCTTGAGAGATGAAAAAACGTCTGACACTTGCAGCCTATTCCCTCTGTCTGGAGACCCCTGGCCTTCCTGCCTATTACCCTCTCCAGGCCTTTAGGAAGCAATATACAAGCTGACCCTAACATACACGTGGAATAACAAGGGACTCCAAAGAATCCAAACAATCACATGAGTCTGCAGTTCAAAGGTCCTATGGTATGCTGTGCTAAGTCGCTTCAATGATGTCTGACTGTCAGAGCCCACCAGGCTCCTCTGTCCATGGGAATTTTCCAGGCAAGAATACTGGAGTGGGCTGGGTGCCCTCCTCCAGGGGATCTTCCCAACCCAGGGATAGGATTCCTGCATTGGCAGGTAGGTTCTTTACCACTAGCACCACCTGGGGAAAAAGTGCCTAAAGGAGATCATGGAAACCCATTTAGGAAAAGGGACTCAGAGGAAAGACAGTGAGGGAAGGAAACTCTTAATCACACTCAGAGAAGCCCAGCAGGTAGTTCTGCAGGTGGAAGAGGAGGAGGAAGCATGCTGGAGCTGTGTAGAAGATGAAAGAGGGAACTAAAGCAGGGGCCCCCAACCTCTAGGATCTAATGCCTGATGATCTGAGGTGGAGCTGGTGAAATAATAATAGAAATAAGAGTTTGATCACTCAGCCATGTCCAGCCCTTGGTAGCCCACCAGGCTCCTCAGTCCATTGAATTCTTCAGGCAAGAATACTGGAGTGGGCTGTCATTTCCTTCTCCAGGGGATTTCCCTGACCCAGGGATTAAACCCGGGTCTCCCTCATTGCAGGCAGACTCTTTACCAACTGAGCCTCCAGGGAACAGAAATAGAAACAGAGTGCACAATAAATGGACTGCACTTGAAACATCCCAAAACCTTGCCCCACCCCTGTCTGTCAAAAAATTGTCTTCCAAAAAAACTCCCAAGGTCAAGGAAGGAACTTCAAGTGTACTCAGCTGTCCTAGATTGCTGGTTTAGGGAGATGCTGAAGTGGGGATGTCCCAAGAGGTAGACCCTCCCTTGTGTGGAGTCTGCAATAGACCTCTGATAGCCTTGGTGATGATCAGAGAGATTTGTTTCATTTTTTTAAAATATCCTTGTGGGTACCAACTGGGACCATCACTGTTCTAATATACCTCATAGTGTTGCTGACACTACAGATACAATTGTGTGACATTGAACTTATTCAATAAAAATGATGAAGCATCTGCCCTGTGCCCAGCACTTTCCAAGGGCTGGGAAGTACAATGAAAATACTCCATAAGATGCACAGCTGGTAGGCACATTCTTTCAAAAAGCCTTTTTCATTTCCACCAATAGTTTATTCTCAATGTCAACTCTTGCCACTTAATGACCATGCTGGGTAGGAAGCTCATTAAAAACCCAGGAGCCAGTGTTCCTGGAAGGATATCCCATTCTCCCTTGGACAGTCCTCCACCCTCTCCGACTCTCAGTTTCCTCATCTGCGAAATCATGGACAACTGACTATAATTCATCACCGGAACCCAAGCCTATTGAGGGGGAGGGGAAATATTACTCCAAGGCCTGGATGATAGACCAGATTGAAAGAAAAATATGCCATTTCTGGTTTTCAGTCAAACAGACAAATACAATGAAGAAAGGAGTCCCTGGCCCTGTGGGATTTGCCTAGGGGTCTAGTCTGGGAAATTCTTACACATCAGGAGATGGCTCTGAGCTGGATTTCCACAAACAAGAACATCCATGCAAAGGACAAGCCTGCAGAGCTCTGTGCCCATTGGTCACAAGAGACTGCCTCCCGATGGCCAGCAGCATTTACAAGTGACCTCCTAAGACCTTCACCAAACTCCTGGGGCACCTCTGGCTTTTCTGTTTCCCTCACTTTTCTGACCCTTTTCTTTAAAAAATACACATTTCTTCATAGAATGCCACAGTGGAAGGAAAATAGGCCTTCAAGTTTGAGGCCTCAATTTGCAGAAAACTTGGAGCTGCTTGTTTTTTTTTTTTTTTTTAATTAAAGCACCACATAAATTAAAAATTTTACACGTTCTAATTATTCAGTTCCAAAACACCAAACTTATTGCACAGGGTCCCCATGGAAAGGCCCCCTCTCAGCAGGACAGCCACAGATTCCCCCATGAAAGGGCAGCAAGGTGCCCTCCTCCCTTCTCTCCTGCCTGGGAGGCCACCAGGTTTTTAAATACATGCACCCTACTAAGTTTCTAGGATGCAATTCGTGGACCCTTCCCTTTCCTGTCCCAGCAGGTGGTCAAGGGCCTGCTGGCCTGCAAAGTGCTGGAAGCAGGGCTGGGTCAGCCGGCCAGACTAAGGGTTGTGGAGTCCCAGCTGGTGAAATTACCAGGCAGGATAAATCCCTTGGACTTCCAGCAGACACTACACTGCATGGGAAAATAGATAGATATAACTGGCCTGGAGCCTCAGGGTGGGACCTAAAGTTCGATTTTGTTTTCTCCAATGTTAAATGATACAAGCAAGGGCCTTTGAGACTGTTGTTTTCTTTTCTAAGCCCAAAGACTCCTTCAGTTACTAATGTAGGTATCCTAGAAACTATGTGACATCCATGAAAATCTGATATGTCCTGGTAAAATGCTGTCAGTTATAATTCTAGTTATCATATTAAAGTGTTTCAAGTCACAGCAGTGACTATTTTGTCACTTTTTTTGTCAATTTTTATTTTTTCAATTTTGTCAATTTTTATTTTGTCAATTTTTATCTAATCAGGTTTTAAACATGCCTTCCATGGTTTCACACTGATGCCTTTGCAAAAATACTGCTACCTCAAGATACATGGAAAAGACTTTCCTGAGCTTACCCATAAATAACGCTTTTTGTTTGTTATCTGGTAAGCTGGTATCAGACTGGAATTTAGTCTACTCTCTAGGTTAAGAGAACACAGCTTTCTTAGAATGCAGCTTTCAATCACAGATGATGAATTTATTTACCTTTCAGTGATTTATATTTGTTTTTATCATCTGTGTTTTTTTTTTTTTTTTTTTTTTACTTCCGTAAAATAAATAAGCATTATTTAAGTACGGTACATGTAGGATGGACCAAGATTTCCCCACTCCTGCAAATTCCCTTAAGCCCTCAGATTCTTCTCTTGGGACCAAGGTCTCACTTTCCTCCAGAGGGACAATCCAAGCTTTTTATCAGCTAGCTGATCTGCCCCTGATATCAGAGTCAATTTGAGCATGAGTTGGTCTATAATTTAGGCATGAAACTGTGATTACATAAAAGAAAGATGACTTTTTGATGGAGGATGTCCATGATATTCCTTGAACTTCAGAGAAAATTGGTTAAAATGAAACTTTTTTCCCTTGGAAACTGCAAAGGCAGTTCTTTTAGCATATGCGATTGAAAACATCTAGGTTGTTAGCTCAGTTTTCATTCCAGTCTCAAAGAAAGGCAATGACAAAGAATGTTCAAACTGTCACACAACTGGACTCATCTCACATGCTAGTAAAGTAACACTCAAAATTCTCCAAGCCAGGCTTCAGCAATATGTCAACCGTGAAATTCCAAATGTTCAAGATGGATTTAGAAAAGGCAGAGGAACCAGAGATCAAATTGCCAACATCCACTGGATAATTGAAAAAGCAAGAGAGTTCCAGAAAAACACTTATTTCTGCTTTGTTGACTATGCCAAAGCCTTTGACTGTGTGTATCACAATAAACTGGGGAAAATTCTGAAAGAGATAAGAATACCAGATCACCTGACCTGCCTCTTGAAAGACCTATATGCAGGTCAGGAAGAAACAGAACTGGACGTGGACCAACAGACTGGTTCTAAATAGGAAAAGGAATATGTCAAGGCTGTATATTGGCACCCTGCTTATTTAACTTATATCTGCTTATATATAGGGCATCGTGAGAAATGCTGCACTGGATGAAGCACAAACTGGAATCAAGATTGCTGGGAGAAATATCAATAACCTCAGATATGCAGATGACACCACCCTGATGGCAGAAAGTGAAGAACTAAAGAGCCTCTTGATGAAAGAGAAAGAGGAGAGTGAAATAGTTAGCTTAATGCTCAGCGTTCAGACAACTAAGATCATTGCATCCAGTCTCATCACTTCTTGGCAAATAGATGAGAAAACAGTGGAAACAGTGGCAGATTTTATTTTTCGGGGCTCGGAAATCATTGCAGACGGTGACTGCAGCCATGAAATTAAAAGATGCTTACGACTTGGAAGGAAAGTGATAACCAAACTAGACAGCATATTAAAAAGCTGAGACATTGCTTTGCCAACAAAGATCCGTCTAGTCAAGGCTAAGGTTTTTCCATGTCATGTATGGATGTGAAAGATGGACTATAAAGAAAGTTGACAGCCAAAGATTTGATGCTTTTGCACTGTGGTGCTGAAGAAGATGCTTGAAGTTTGCTTAGACTATAAGAGGACCCAACCACTCCATCCTAAAGGAAATCAGGTCTGAATATACATTGGAAAGACTAATATTGAACCTGAAACTCCAATACTTTGGCCACTAGATGTGAAGAGCTGACTCATTTGTAAGTTACTTTGATTTGCCTGTGAGTGTGGGCGCCCTACCTGGGCACAGGGCCTCAGGGGCCATTGCCACTGAATCATGACCTCCACGCAAGCACATTCCAGCTGTGTGACACTCAGCATGCAGGAGACTGGGAAAGCTATCTTCCTTGGAGGAAGGAAAGTCATACACAGAGTGTGTTTTCAGGCCTCTATTTGCAGCAAGTGTTTTGCTTCTCAGATGTCAGACCTGCAGGCCTGCCCCAAGGACCTCAATTCCAGAGTCAGGGCCATGTGTCTCCCTGCACATTTCGAGCCTTGCAAACACATTCCTGGGTCAGAGAGGTGCTTCCCATGAGGAAGAAGGCTGCGGGAGTGTGTCTGAGGGGGCCAGGTGCCATGCTGGGGTCACCTGGTTGAGGGCACCTTGCACATCCATTGGGCCCCAGGAGAGTAGTTATGGACTCGCCCCTTGCTTGAGATATCCCAAAGCAAGGAGCAATGCTAGCTGTATCAGAAGGAGGAAAACAGCAATGGGATGGATTTTCAAGCAGTTGCTAGGTCACACTGTGTTAGGGTTCCCCAGGAGACATGTGAGAATTTTGGCCCCTAGGCCCGGTATCTAGGGGTGTGCACAGGGTGTTTTCCCCACAGGATCCAAAATGTTCCAGACAGACCTAGGCTCAATAGCTGTTGCTAGGCTTCACCGCTTTAGGCACACCGAGAGAAGCAGGCACACTGTGGCCCCGAGGTCTGGTATGCAGGTTCACATATGGGGTGTGTCCCCGTAGGAGCCAAGAATTTTCCTGACAGTCCTAGGCTCCCTAGAGCACTCAGGTCTGCTCAGAGGACCGAAGTTCCAGAGGCAGGGTCGTGTATCTCCCCTTCCCTTTGTGATCCTTGCAAAGACATTCCAAGCTGATAGTGGTACTACCCATGAAGAAGCAAGCAGTGGGAGTATATTTGACATGACTGGGTGCCTTGATGGGCTCAGCTCCTCAAGGGGGCCTTTCCTCTCAAAGTAGGCCCCATGTCCGCTTGAGGACGGGGTTGGGCCCTCTTCCCTCCACACTGCCAAAGGGTGGAACAAAGCTAGGTGTCAGAGGTAAGAAAGGAGCAATTGGATGGATTTTCAAGCTCTCACTAGGCTGTACTGCTTCAAGGCCCACTCGAGCAAAACAGGCGCCCTGTGGCCCCTAGGACGGGTATGCAGGTTCACACACAGGGTGTGTTCCCGTCAAAGCCAAGAATTTTCTGACAGACCTAGGCTCACTAGAATTGTCCTACAGAGCAAAGGGGATGGAAGAGATGTGTGGAGGTGGGTCTGCCTTCCCCTGTGAGTGTGGGGCTACTCCCTATGGCCCCAAGTTGAGGGATAACTGCAACTAAGAAAGGAACTCCAAGAAGGAACTCCAAGAAGCGCTTTGCCAGGAGGCTGGGACAGGGAGTCCGCAGGATGCAGGGAAAGGGAGCCTTCTTCAGGGAAGAAGAGGCAGCCACTCGGGGTGTGTTTGCAAGCCTCTTTGGAAGGCACAGTTTCGCTGATACAATTGAATTCCAGTTCTGCTCAGAGGACTGAAATTTCAGAGGCAGGGCCATGTATCTCCCCTTCCCTTTTCAATCCTTGCAAAGACATTCCTAGCTGATAGTGATACTGCCCATGAGGAAGTAAGCAGCTGGAGTGTGTTTGACATGACTGGGTGCCTTCCTGGGCTCAGCTCCTCAAGGGGACTTTCTACTCAAAGTAGGCCCATTGCCTACTTGGGGAGAGGGTATGGAAGATTTGCTTCCAAATGGCGAAAAGGTGGAGCAAATCTAGCTTTGTCAGAGGTACGTAAAGTGCAATTTAATGGATTTTCAAGCTGTTGCCAGGCAACACCGCTTCAGGGTCCCCTCTCCCAGAAGAAAACAGGCGCCCTGTGGCCCCTAGGTCTGGTATGCAGATTCACACACAGGATGTGTCCCCACAGGAGCCAAGAGTTTTCCTACCAGGCCTAGGCTTACTAGAGCTCTACTATAGAGCAAAGGGGATGGAACAGAAGTGTGGATGTGACTTTGCCTTTACCTTTGACTGTGAGGCCCCTCCATAAGGTCCCAGGCGAAATTGCCCTCGCCCTTGCCCTAACCCTAACCCCAGCACGACACCCTAACATTAACCAACACCGTAACCCTATCCCAGAACCTAACACCAACCCGACCCCCTAACCCTAACCTGACACACTAACCCTAACGCATCATCCCAACGCTAACCTGACACCTTCACCCCTCAGCCCTCACCCTCACCCACACCCCTAACTTCTAACCCCTAAGCCACAATGTAACCCACACCCTAATCCACACGCTTAACCTAACCCACACCCTCCCCCCCACCCTACTCACACCCTCAACCCTAGACTTAACCTGCATCATCTTCAATTTCAGCACTTCTCATGCATCACAAAAGACAAGGGAGTCATATTTCAAACGTGAATCCAAGACCCATTAACCACATAACAGGAATATAAACACTGTGAACACATCATTTAAATCACTTGCACCACCAAATACCTCTCCACCACATATCATATCAATAACAGTGGAACTCATGTATGCCATACATATTGTAACATAGCAATCTAATACCCAACAGTAATCTGGGTAATTATATACACAAGATATATTTAAACCAAAAATATTTAAACAAATTCCAGTTTTTACAATGGTTTTAATCCTCGCAAAAGTAGGATTAACATAATGTTTTTCCACTAGGATCCAAAGCATTGAGCAAAATTGCCGAGGTCCAGCCCCAGCAGGACCAGGAATACCCAAGGGATGAGGTTTCAGAGAGAGACTCGAAGACAGTTTGTGGGCAGGGGGGGACTCGGGCAGGATGCCGGGCAGCTGAAGAGGCCACCCGGCCCTGAGCAGCGAATGCGATGGGGGCAGAGGGAAGCCGCTGAGTAGGGGCGGGCCTGGAATGGCCCAGGGTGCGAGGGCACCTGAGATCTCCTCGCTCCGCTTCCCGCCCCCATCCTCCCAACCCCCTGCACGCACGCCACGCCCGGGCGCTCTGACACTAGCTTCTCCGGAGTTTGGTCACCTGAATTTCTATCCTTGTGCTCAACTGAGTGATGACAGTGTATTGAACAGCTAGGTCATTTCCAAATAATTTAAGCTTAGTGTTTCACAGGACACCCGGACATGAATGCAGAGACCAGCACGGATGCATGGACACCAACCTTGGTAACTGGACAACCAATGGGAAATTACTGTCTGACTCAGGAGAGAGAAAGAAACCCGAACAGATGGAATGAAATGAACAGAAACACAAACTTTGCAACTCACACACTAATTCAATTACAAAAAAAAAAAAAAAAACAACACTATAACCATTTCAGAAAAACAATAGTCCTCTCCATGACCTTTGGTCGGGTGACGAGTTCTAGCACACGACAAAAAAAGCCACCTTTTCCAAATAGTGAATATGTTAGTTCACACATTGACTTTTACATTGAAATGTGTAACAAATCAACTTAAAATCATTGACTCACTACATAAGCATGGAAGTATTTTAAACATAAAATATGTTCTATAGTATTCAGGAAGCATTTGGCACATGTCTCACTGTATGAGACCCAAAACTGGAACTTAGTTGAAGAGTCAGGATAGTCTAAAAATGAATCCCTAACTAAAAGGAATACACAGGATTATTGTAGATAAAAAAGGTTAAAGAAGAGAAACTAGAAACCAGTCAATAAATGTTTTAGGGGTTAGCTTAGATTGACTAGCCTCTGCGTGACTTTTTAAATTTTTCATGTTTGCGTCTTCCAAATTTTCCATGCTGAGAATAATACTTTCATATCAGTTTCGAAATCAGTCTCACACTAAAGACAGAAAGACTGGAATAAGAAATAAGAAATGCTTGGGGGAAAGAAAAATTGCTTGAACTAAAGGTGGTACTGATGAAATTATTTGTAGGGCAGCCAAGGAGTCACAGATGTAGAGAACAGACTTATGGACATTGGCAAGGGGGAGGAAGGAGAGGGTGAGATGAATGCCGAGTAACACTAAAATATATTACCATACGTAAAAACAGATGCCAAAGAAATTTGCTGTATGACTCAGGGGACTCAAAGAGGGGCTCTGCAACAAGCTAGGGGTGGAATGGGGAGGGAAATGGGAGAAAGGTTCAGGAGGGAGGAAACATATGTATACCTGTGGCTCATTCATGCTGATGTTTGGCAACAAAATTCTGTAAAGCAACTATCCTTCAATTGAAAGAAAAAGTCATGTTTGGTCTTACCAAACAAGGTCTTGTGTACTTCTAGCATGGCATTCTGTTTCGTGCTGCCACCCTTAACTCATTCTTCCATATCATTAAACAGACTAGTCAAGTTTTTGCCAAAAATATCTTGAGCTCCTGCATTATGCTGATCCACTGCCTTCTCATGATCCAGTTTAGAATGGAGACCAAAGAAACCTTTTGTCGTGTCTTCAAGTATTTGAGGCCACACTATGCGACTTTTAAAAATAAATGTGGATAAGACGGATATGACCAAAGCAATCTAGTGACAATATCTGTGCTTCATTAAAGACTTCTGCAGAGAACTAGTAAATTTTATATATAGTATCAGAAGAATTTTTTAAATGCATCCCAACGTTTATTTCTCCTCCGCTAGCCATCTGGACAAGGAAAACTGAGTTTACCAATCAATGTCCATCGTTATGCTCCCTCACCGATTTTTACCCAATATGTGTTATTCAGGCAGGAGACCCTGGTTCAGTTCCTGGGTCAGGAAGATCCGCTGGAGAAGGGATAGGCTACCCACTCCAGTAGTAGTGGGCTTTCCTTGTGGCTCAGTTGGTAAAGAATCATTCCTCTTTCACAAGAGTAGCTCAACTCCTCTCAAAGCAAATACAGGACGGTAATAACTATGCAGGACAAAGCTGATTCTGTATATTTATAGTACTCACTCATGAGCTTGACAGAGGTACTAGATCTGTTACCACATTTCTTTTTCTAAGTAATATCCGCATGTGCAGTTGAAAGTGGCTCAGTTCGTGCCTGACTCTTTGCGGCCCCATGGACTATAGAGTCTGTGGAATTCTCTAGGCCAGAATACTGGAGTGGGTAGCCTATCCCTTCTCCAGGGTATCTTCCCGACCCAGGACTGAAAGCGGGGTCTCCTGCGTTGCAGGCAGATTCTTTACCAGGTGAGCTAGTAGGGCTTCCCTGGTGGCTCAGTTGCTAAAGAATATCTGCATAACTGTCTATCGATTTGGCATTAGCAATCTGTCTGTGAGCAGGGCCGGTCATAAGCAGCTTCTGTGAGAAAACAGAAGCATGTCTGTCTGACTTGCTTCTCCGCGGAGCTTTCACTGTTCTTGCACTAGTGCACATGGCAAGTATTAGGTTTGGTTTCTCAGTGAGAAACTAATGGTTACATTCACAGCTGGCCACTGAGGTACTTAATGGGAGAGGCGAACCCAGCTCTGCCAAGCAGTAGCCAACATGAAATCAGCTATTGTCATTGTAGCCAAGTTCCTTGAATTTGTAGTGTTATTTGCTGTGTTCTTCAAGAAGATGCCTTCGCCCTGCCAGTAAGACACATTTCCATAACACATAGCCATGCACTCAATCGATGTGCATCCTCCAGTAAAGCCCTGCCCCGATGTCTTAGAGGAGCCTCTCTGCCCATTGTCATAAGCCAGTCTAATTTTGTGTGAGACCGTGAAAACTCAGTGTCTTTAATATGCTTGTGCTTCTGACGGGAGGTCTGAGAAGCACTTCTGAAGGTTTATTCCTACAAGTCGTTGTCATATTTATCGAGTCTTTATTTTATATTTTTTCTTATTTTTTACTTCTACCAGTTTCTTGCTACCAACCCGTCTCCCTCCACCCTCGTGCACACACGATCAGTCATGGAATCCCGTGGACTTCAGCCTGCCAGGCTCCTCTGTCCATGGATTTTTCCAGGCAAGAATACTGGAGTGGGTTGCCATTTCCTTCTTCATGTATGGAGTCTTTAAAAATTCCGTCACTGAGGTGTTGCTTGTCCACTTGTACATGCCCTTTCTCCCTACGTGCAGTAGAAGTCATCCCCACTTCCCAACATGTCTGTCTTCCGACCTCTGCAGAATGTATTTCTTGAGCTCACCACAGCGTCAGGATATTCTAGAAAGCCTTCTGATTGCAGTCTCTTCAGGAGGTTACAAGTGCTTCAAACCTCAGGTATTTTACAAAGCACTTTTTACAACCTCAGCTGTAAGGGAAGTCAACATTCAGTGAAAGTCACAGGCTTCCATGGCCTGGACTTGATTATGGGTTGTGCTTTCATAATCATCGTGTTTCATATACCAACTAAGATGTCACTGAGAATTTCTTTTTTTCTCATCGTTCTATCTTTCATGTTTATTTAGATATACTATGGGTTTTCCTATATACCTTCCGCTAGTGATGAGGGTCTTATGTCAGTAGAACTTACTGCTACTGATTTCCAGTTAGCTGTGTTAGGACAGGAAAAAGAATGACCAGCTGCTGGATTCTTAAGATTAATTACGAAAACATTATTCGTTTTCCTGTGTGCAGTCATCCGATTCTAACTTTCTGAAGTAGGCATTCAGAAAAATCACAAAACCGCCTAACTACTAGGCGGTCTCTCATGCAAGTACTGACCAGGCCCGGCCCTACACAATTTCCCAGATCAGAGGAGATAGGGCACGTTCAGAGAGCTACGGCCTTAGACCTAGGCGGCTGTCAGGCGCCCCAAGAGCTCCTCGTGGCGCCTCCCTTGCGTTCTGACCTGCCCTTCTGGCCTGGGGCCACAGCTCTCCAGCTGGCGTGCGCTGCACTTAAGCCGCACTACCCGCGACTGGACTCCGACAAACCAGGCCCGCAGCTCGGGGGCCAGCAGAGGGCGCCACGGCCCCGCACACCGCCAGCCCCGGCCAGCACCCGTTTGGCCCGGCCGGGGCCTGGCGTGCCTCCGGGACCTGGGGTGGGGGGAGGGGGGGTGGGTAGAGCAGCGAGGACGTCTCGGTGCCCCCTCACCCCCTGCCCCCCACCATCCCGTTCTCTGCTCAGGGTTACGTGGCTCCGGACGGGCGGGTCTTCGGCCCGGGTCCGCGGTCCCCGGAGCCTCCTGCGGGCTTAGAGGCAGCCCAGGCGGGGCCCCAGGCGCACATACTGCCCGCTGCGCAAACCCCCTGGAGCACATCAGCCCCGCTTATTCGCCCTACCAATACCCGCCCTGCCCCCAATCTGCGGGCCCAGCACAAGTCTTTCCTGAGAGAGCAGAGGAGCGAAAGCCAGGCACACGGACAGGCACTCGCACGCACCCACGCCAGGTGAGACAGAGGCAGAAAGAGACGAGGGTTCAGAGAGAGACTCGAAGACAGCTTGTGGGCAGGGGGGGACTCGGGCAGCATGCCGGGCAGCTGCAGAGGCCACCCGGCCCTGAGCAGCGAATGAGATGGGGGCAGCGGGAAGCCGCTGAGTAGGGGCGGGCCTGGAGAGGCCCAGGGTGCGAGGGCACCTGAAATCTCCTCGATCCGCGCCCCACCCCCTTCCTCCCAACCCCCTGCTCGCACGCCACTCCAGGGCGCTCTGACACTAGCTTCTCTGGAGTTTGTTCACCTGAATTTCTATCCTTGTGCTCAACTGAGTGATGACAGTGTATTGAACAGCTAGGTCATTTCCAAATAAATTAAGCTTAGTGTTTCACAGGACAGCCGGACATGAATGCAGAGACCAGCACGGATGCATGAACATCAACCTTGGTAACTGGACAACCAATGGGAAATTACTGTCTGATTCAGGAGAGAGAAAGAAACCCGAACAGATGGAACGAATTGAGCAGAAACACAAACTTTGCAACTCACACCCTAATTCAAATACAAAAACAAACAAACAAAAAAAAAAACAAAAACCCAACAACATTATAACCATTTTAGAAAAACAATAGACCTCTCCATGACCTTTGGTCGGGTGAGGAGTTCTAGCACACGACAAAAAAAGCCACCTTTTCCAAATCGTGAATATGTTAGTTCACACATTGACTTTTACATTGAAATGTGTAGCAAATAAACTTAAAATCATTGACTCACTACATAAGCATGGAAGAATTTTAAACATAAAATATATTCTATAGTATTCAGGAAGCATTTGGCACATGTCTCACTGTATGAGACCCAAAACTGGAACTTAGTTGAAGAGTCAGGATAGTCTAAAAATGAATCCCTAACTAAAAGGAATACACAGGATTATTGTAGATAAAAAAGGTTAAAGAAGAGAAACTAGAAATCAGTCAATAAATGTTTTAGGGGTTAGCTTAGACTGACTAGCCTCTGCGTGACTTTTTAAATTTTTCATGTTTGCATCTTCCAAATTTTCCATGCTGAGAATAATACTTTCATATCAGTTTCGAAATCAGTCTCACATTAAAGACAGAAAGACTGGTATAAGAAATAAGAAATGCTTGGGGGAAAAAAAATGCTTGAACTAAAGGTGGTATTGATGAAATTATTTGCAGGGAAGCCAAGGAGTCACAGATGTAGAGAACAGGCTTATGGACATGGGCAAGGGGGAGGAAGCAGAGGGTGAGATGAATGCAGAATAACATGAAAATATATTACCATACGTAAAAACAGATGCCAATGATATTTGCTGTATGACTCAGGGGACTCAAACAGGGGCTCTGCAACAAGCTAGGGGTGGATTGGGGAGGGAAATGGGAGAGAGGTTCAGGAGGGAGGAGACATATGTATACCTGTGGCTCATTCATGCTGATGTTTGGCAACAAAATTCTGTAAAGCAACTATCCTTCAATTGAAAGAAAAAGTCATGTTTGGACTTACCAAACAAGGTCTTGTGTACTTCTAGCATGGCCTTCTGTTTCGTGCTGCCACCCTTAACTCATTCTTCCATATCATTAAACAGACTAGTCAAGTTTCTCCAAAAATATCTTGAGCTCCTGCATTATGCTGATCCACTGCCTTCTCACGATCCAGTTTAGAATGGAGACCAAAGAAACCTTTTGTCGTGTCTTCAAGTATTTGAGGCCACACTAGGTGACTTTTAAAAATAAATGTGGATAAGACGGTATGACCAAAGCAATCTAATGGGAATATCTGTGCTTCATTAAAGACTTCTGCAGTGAACTAGTAAATTTTATGTATAGAATCAGAAGAATTTTTTAAATGCATGCCAACGTTTATTTCTCCTCCGCTAGCCATCTGGACAAGGAAAACTGAGTTTACCAATCAATGTCCATCGTTATGCTCCCTCACCGATTTTTACCCAATATGTGTTACTCAGGCAGGAGACCCTGGTTCAGTTCCTGGGTCAGGAACATCCGCTGGAGAAGGTATAGGCTAACCACTCCAGTATTAGTGGGCTTTCCTTGTGGCTCAGTTGGTAAAGATTCATTCCTCTTTCACAAGAGTAGCTCAACTCCTCTCAAAGCAAATACAGGATGGTAATAACTATGCAGTACAAAGCTGATTCTGTATATTTATAGTACTCACTCATGAGCTTGACAGAGGTACTAGATCTGTTATCACATTTCTTTTTCTAAGTAATATCCGCATGTGCAGGTGAAAGTGGCTCAGTTCGTGCCTGACTCTTTGCTGCCCCAAGGACTATAGAGTCCGTGGAATTCTCTAGGCCAGAATACTGGAGTGGGTAGCCTATCACTTCTCCAGGGGATCTTCCCGACCAAGGACTGAAAGCAGGTTTTTCTGCGTTGCAGGCAGATTCTTTACCAACTGAGCTAGTAGGGCTTCCCTGGTGGCTCAGTTGCTAAAGAATATCTGCATAACTGTCTATCGATTTGGCATTAGCAATCTGTCTGTGAGCAGGGCCGGTCATAAGCAGCTTCTGTGAGAAAACAGAAGCATGTCTGTCTGACTTGCTTCTCCGCGGAGCTTTCACTGTTCTTGCGCTAGTGCACATGGCAAGTATTAGGTTCGGTTTCTAAGTGAGAAAATAATGGCTACATTCACAGCTGGCCACTGAGGTACTTAATGGGAGAGGCGAACCCAGCTCTGCCAAGCAGTAGCCAACATGAAATCAGCTATTGTCATTGTAGCCAAGTTCCTTGAATTTGTAGTGTTATTTGCTGTGTTCTTCAAGAAGATGCCTTCGCCCTGCCAGTAAGACATATCTCCATAACACATAGCCATGCACTCAATCGATGTGCATCCTCCAGTAAAGCCCTGCCCCGATGTCTTAGAGGAGCCTCTCTGCCCATTGTCATAAGCCAGTCTAATTTTGTGTGAGACCGTGAAAACTCAGTGTCTTTATTACGCTTGTGCTTCTGACGGGAGGTCTGAGAAGGCACTTCTGAAGGTTTATTCCTAAAAGTCGTTGTCATATTTATCAAGACTTTATTTTATATTTTTTCTTATTTTTTACTTCTACCAGTTTCTTGCTACCAACCCGTCTCCCTCCACCCTCGTGCACACACGATCAGTCATGGAATCCCGTGGACTTCAGCCCGGCAGACTCCTCTGTCCATGGATTTTTCCAGGCAAGAATACTGGAGTGGGTTGCCATTTCCTTCTCCATGTATGGAGTCTTTAAAGATTCCGTCACTGAGGTGTTGCTTCTCCACTTGTACATGCCGTTTCTCCCTACGTGCAGTAGAAGTCATCCCCATTTCCCAACATGTCTGTCTTCCGACCTCTGCAGAATGTATTTCTTGAGCTCACCACAGCGTCAGGATATTCTAGAAAGCCTTCTGATTGCAGTCTCTTCAGGAGGTTACAAGTGCTTCAAACCTCAGGTATTTTACAAAGCACTTTTTAGACCTCAGCTGAAAGGGAAGTCAACACTCAGTGAAAGTCACAGGCTTCCATGGCCTGGACTTGATTATGGGTTGTGCTTTCATAATCATCGTGTTTCATATACCAACTAAGATGTCACTGAGAATTTTTTTTTTTTTTCTCATCGTTCTATCTTTCAGGTTCATTTAGATATCCAATGGGTTTTCCTATATACCTTCCGTTAGGGATGAGGGTCTTAAGTCAGTAGAACTTACTGCAACTGACTTCCAGTTAGCTGTGTTAGGACAGGAAAAAGAATGACCAGCTGCTGGATTCTTAAGATTATGTATGAAAACATTATTCATTTTCCTGTGTGCAGTCATCCGATTCTAACTTTCTGAAGTAGGCATTCAGAAAAATCACAAAACCGCCTAAGTACTAGGCAGTCTCCCATGCAATACTGACCAGGCCCGGCCCTACACAATTTCCCAGATCAGAGGAGATAGGGCACGTTCAGGGTGCTATGGCCTTAGACCGAGGCGGCTGTCAGGTGCCCCAAGAGTTCCGCGTTGCGCCTCCCTTGCGTTCTGACCTGCCCTTCGGGCCTGGGGATACATCTCTCTAGCTGGCGAGCGCTGCACTTGAGCGGCACGACCCGCGACTGGACTCTGACCAACCAGGGCCAGCAGCTCGGGGGCCAGTGGAGGGCTCCACGGCCCCGCACACCGCCAGCCCTGGCCAGCACCCGATTGGCCCGGCCGGGGCCTGGCGTACCTGCGGGTCCTGGGGTCGGGGGTGGGCGGGTGGGTAGAACAGCGAGGACGTCTCGGTGCATCCTCAACCCCTGCCCCCCACCATTCCGTTCACTGCTTAGGGTCACGTGTCTCAGGACGGGCGGGGCTTCGGCCCGGGGACATGGTCCACGGAGCCTCCTGTGGGCTTAGAGGCAGCCCAGCCGGGGCCCCAGGCGCACATCCTTCCCGCTGCGCAAACGCCTGGAACACATCAGCCCCGCCTTTTCGCCCTACCGAGACACGCCCTGCCCCCACTCTGCCGACCCAGCACAAGGCTTTCCTGAGAGAGCAGACTAGCGAAAGCCAGGCACATGGACAGAATCTCGCACGCACCCACGCCAGGTGAGAGAGAGGCAGAAAGAAACGAGGGTTCAGAGAGAGACTCGAAGACAGCTTGTGGGCAGGGGTGACTCAGGCAGCATGCCGGGCAGCTGCAGAGGCCACCTGCCCTGAGCAGCGAATGCAATGGGGGCAGGGGGAATCCGCTGAGCAGGGGCGGGCCTGGAGAGGCCCAGGGTGCAAGGACACCTGAGATCTCCTCGCTCCGCGACCCGCCCCCGTCCTCCCAACCCACTGCAGGCACGCCACGCTGGGGCGCTCTGACACTAGCTTCTCGGGAGTTTGGTCACCTGAATTTCTATTCTTGTGCTCATCTGAGTGATGACAGTGTAGTGAACAGCTAGGTCATTTCCAAATAAATTAAGCTTAGTGTTTCACAGGACACCCAGACATGAATGCAGAGACCAGCACGGATGCATGGACACCAACCTTGGTAACTGGACCACCAATGGGAAATTACTGTCTGACTCAGGAGAGAGAAAGAAACCCGAACAGATGGAATGAAATGAACAGAAACACAAACTTTGCAACTCACACCCTAATACAATTACAAAAAAAAGAAAAAAAAAAACAACAACACTATAACCATTTTAAAAAAACAATAGGCCTCTCCATGACCTTTGGTCGGGTGAGGAGTTCTAGCACACGACAAAAAAATCCACCATTTCCAAATCGTGAATATGTTAGTTCACACATTGACTTTTACATTGAAATGTGTAACAAATAAACTTAAAATCATTCACTCACTACATAAGCATGGAAGTATTTTAAACATAAAATATGTTCTATAGTGTTCAGGAAGCACTTGGCACATCTGTAAGTGTATCAGACCCAAAACTGGAACGTAGTGGAAGAGTCAGGATAGCCTAAAAATGAATCCCTAACTAAAAGGAACACACAGGATTACTGTAGATAAAAAAGGTTAAAGAAGAGAAGCTAGAAATCAGTCAATAAATGTCTTAGGGGTTAGCTTAGAGTGACTAGCCTCTGCATGACTCTTTAAATTTTTCATGTTTGCAGCTTCCAAACTTTCCATGGTGAGAATCATACTTTCGCCTCCAAACCAGAGTGACTTGGGGACACAAAGGTAGAAGTCGATAATTTTCTTTGCCTATGTCTGAATATTTACAGTCAGAGGTAGAAAAGGAGGAGTCTGTCCCTTGTCTAGATGATGTCAATCCCCAGGTGTGGGATGTCTCCAGCCCTGGTTTAGCCATAAATGTTCCACCAGTAAAGATTTCTCTGAGACCAAATGCTCCCTAGCCCTGGAAAAGACAATATCCCTTAAAACCAGAAGCTCTTGAGGGTCTTAGACCATTAGTTAACAAATACCGAGATACTGGAACTCGAATCAGCTGTGAGTCCCCCTGCAACACCCGAATCTTGCCAGTTCAAAAACCAGATGGATCTTACCGATTCGTCCAGGATCTAAGAGCTGTTAATGAAGCTGTGGTTCCCATCCACCCCATAGTCCCAAATCTTCTATCCCACGTCCCAGGAAATGCCAAGTACTTCTCATTCTTGGACCTTCAAGGTGCTTTCTTTTGCATTCCTCTCCATCCTGAATCCCAAAAACTCTTTGCTTTTGAGTGGCGGGACTTGGAAACAAGAGAGACCATACAACTCTCGACTGGACTCGACTACACCAAGGGTTTAGGGACAGCCCTCATATCTTCGGGACTTCCTCGGGGAGAGAACTAAGTGAATTAACTTTAACAAACAGTAGTCTAATACAGTATGTGGATGACTTGCTCATAGCTAGGCCAGATTTTACCAGCTCTCAAATGGACACTATTTAAAACGCTAACATTCCTGTATGAAAAGGGTTATCGAGTATCCCCCAAGTAGGCTCAGATTAGCTTAACCCAAGTAAAATACCTTGGATTTATAATTACGGAGAGGAAAAGAATGCCTGACCCCGAGGGGAGATCCCTCAACTTAAATACCCAGTACCCCCAAACAAAACAACAGCTTAGGGGATTTTTAGGAAGGACCGGGTTTTGCAGGATCTGGATTCCTAATTATGGCAATCTGGCCAGACCCCTATATAAAAATTTAAGGGGGAAAGAGGAAGAGCCACTCGACTGGCATGAGACCTGCAAGGTGGCCTTTAATGCCCTAAAAGAGTCCATCACTACAGCCCCAGCTTTAGGCCTCCCAAACCTGGAGAAACCTTTTAGACTCTAAGTTTCTGAAAGGACAGGAACTGCTCTTGGGGTGTTAGGGCAGATGATGGGGCCCGTATTACAACCTGTGGCTTATCTCTCAAAATAACTAGATGAGGTGGCCAGAGGGTGGCCCACTTGCCTCCGGGCAGTAGCAGCCACCGCTCTTATGGTTAAGGAGGCATCTAAGCTGGCCCTGGGTCAGCCAACCACAGTGTATACGCCTCACTGTGTGCAAGCAGTCTTGGAAACGAAAGGGGACAGGTGGATGACAGGTGGAAGGATCACCCAACACCAAGCCCTCCTCCTTGACACTCCAGAAATAAAGTTGAGGGTCTGCCAGACTTTAAATCCAGCAACCTTACTGCCAGATTCCCCTACCTCCCCTCTGGATCACCAATGCATACAAATCACAGACGAGTTATACTCTTCTCCCCGGGACCTATCAGAGACACCTTTATCTGACCCAGAGGAAAACTGGCACACAGATGGCAGCAGTTTTGAAGAAAAGGGAGAGAGGAAAGCAGGATATGCTGTAGCGAGCCTGGAAGAAACTAAGGAAAGTGGGTCTCTTCCCCCAGACACCTCAGCCCAGAAAGCTGAACTTTTTGCCCTGACAAGATCTTTGGAGTTAGGAGAAGGAAAGAGGATTAATGTGTGTATGGACTCTAAGTATGCTTTCCTCATTCTGCATGCCCGTGCAGCAATTTGGAAAGAAAGAGGGATGCTCAGTACCCGAAGCTCTGCTATTAAACACAAAGAGCTCATTCTCAGGCTCCTGGAGGCAGTCAAACTTCTTGCAAAATTAGATGTCATCCACTGCAAGAGTCACCAAAAGGGGCAAGAAAAAGAGGCTCAGGGAAATAGGAAAGCTGATCAAGAGGCAGGACGAGCTGCCGGGGAAGCTACCTCTGCCACTGCTAACTGCCCCCTTTTCCCCAAGGAAACCCTGACTCCAGATTTTACCCCAGGGGGACATTCCCGATATGCTGAGTGGGGCTGGGAGATTGGGTCACATGGGTGGTTTCAGCCTGAACAGGCCCAAATAATACTCCCTGATTCTCAGGTTTAAAACATTACTAACTCCTTACATAAGAGCGCCCATTTTGGAAAAGATAATCTAGAAATCTTGCTTAAGCCTATGCTCTCCAATCCCCAGTTAGCTAAGGTTGTAAAAACAGCTCACACAAACTTGTGACACCTGTCTAAAAAATAACCCAAAAACCAGACCTCCTCTAATTACACCTGTCCAACATCGGGGATCATACCCAGGAGCGGACTGGCAAGTAAAATTTATAGCCATGCCCAAGACCCAAGGGTTTTCTTACTTGCTAGTCTTTATTGACACATTCACAGGATGGATCGAAGCATTCCCTACTGAGACAGAGAGAGCTACAGAAGTCTGTAAAGCTCTGCTGAAGGAGATAGTGCCTAGGTCTGGGCTGCCTCGGTCACTTCAGAGTGACAACGGGCCCTCACTTACAGCCACGATACCCCAGAACCTAGCCACATGCTTAGGCATAAAATACCAGCTCCGCTCATCCTGGAGGCCTCAAGCTTCAGGAAAGGTGGAGAGAGCCAACCAGACTCTTAAAAGTGCTCTGGCTAAGCGATGTCAGAAACACATAATAAGTGGACACATATGCTGCCCATAGCCCTCATGAGGCTACGGACATCCCCCAAACGGCCACTATTGTTAAGTCCTTATGAAATGATGTATGGACGTCCATTCTTAACTTCTGATTTGTTTTTTGACGAGGATGCCAATACACTCTTAAAACATATAATTGACCTGGGAAGGTTTCAGCAAGAACTCCAACGGTATGGAGAACAAACCACAGGAAGACTTGAAAAATCCCCAGGTAAAGCCAGGGGATCAAGTATCAGTAAAGACCTGGCAAGAAAAAGGGAGTCCAAACCAGCTGTCCGAGAAATGGACAAGGCCATATCAGGTTGTTCTAGTGACTTCAACTGCTGTAAAAGTGAAGGGTCTATCTGCCTGGGTCCACAATTCTAGAATAAAACCCTATGGCCTACAGGAGGGGGAGACAGAAAATGAGACTCCAAAGCCAGAGGACAGCTATTCCTGTGAACCTGTTGAAGATCTCAGGCTCTTGTTCAAGCAGAACCCCATCAATCCTGCCTCAGATAAGTAAAATGCATCATATGATGTTCTTCCTATTTCTAATCATATCTCCCTGTATGGCTATTGATCTCTACCTGACCGACGCATGTTCACTTGAAAACCACACTGCTTCTCAACCCAACCTAAGCAGCCCGGGCTGCATCTGCATTAATGACAAAGTTGGGGGTATGTCCAACCCATCCCAGGGTATCAATATCAAAGGCCCACCCTTCCAGCCGAACTATGGGCTGTTACTCAGCGCCACCATGTGGTCGTAATATGGCGTTTTGAGAAAAGGGGGGAAAAAAAAACTTTATGTCTTGATACCAGTAACAACTGTCTCTATTTACCCCCTGGATGACATCTGCAATCCCACCTGAGCCCTTATTTTCTCTCATGACTAACATCCCCCAAGTGACCTTCCCTATCTCTCTAAAAAGCCACTCCCTAACAGGGGTGTCAGTGAGAAATCTAGACGACTCACAATGTGGGGTGACCATCACAGTTGAAACTGATGGGGAAAACCGGGACAGGCCCTGCAGCTGGGAGACCACCCGAGGCCACCCCCGGCCAGCACCCGCCTGGCCCGGCCCGGGGCGCTTCCCTGACCCCAAGCGGCCTGGCAAGGCTGCAGGAGCTCTGGCGGGGGTTGGGGAGGGGGGTGGCTTGAGCGGGGAGGACTTCTCGGTGCCCTCCCTCCCTGGGTCTCTTCGGCCCCGCCCCGGGTCGGCGGAGCGACGCACCGCCCCCCACCCCCCGCCCCCCAACAGCCGGTCGCCGTTCAGGGTCACGAGGCTCCGGACGTGGGTGGCTTTGGCCCGGGGCCGCGGTCCCCGGAGCCTCTTGCGGGCATAGGGGCAGCCCAGTCGGGGCCCCAGGCACCCATCCTGCCGGCTGCGCAAACCCCCTGGAGCGCCTCAGCCCCGCCTTTTCGCCCTACCCAGGCCCGCCCCGCCCCCACGCCGCGGGCCAAGCACAGGACCTTCCTGGGAGAGCAGAGGAGCGACAGCCAGGCACAAGGACAGGGACTCGCACGCACCCACGCCAGGTGAGACAGAGGCAGAAAGATTCGAGGGTTCAGAGAGAGACTGGAAGACAGCGTGTGGGCAGGGGGGGCCTCGGGCAGGATGCTCTGCAGCTGCAGAGACCACCCGGCCCTGAGCAGCCAAAGCGATGGGGGCGGGGTTAGGCAACCGAGCAGCGGCGGGCCTGGAGAGGCCCAGGGTGGGAGGACACCTGAGATCTCCGCGCTCCGCGCCCCGCCCCCCTCGCCCCAACCCCCTGCACGCATGCCACGCCGGGGCGCTCTGACACTAGCTTCTCTGGAGTTTTGTCACTTGAATTTCTCTCCCTCTGCTCAACTGAGTGATGACAGTGTATTGAAGAGCTAGGTCATTTCCAAATAAATTAAGCTTAGTGTTTCACAGGACTCCCGGACATGTATGGAGAGACAAGCACGGATGCATGAACACCAACCTTGGTAATTAGACAACCAATGGGAAATTACTGTCTGACTCAGGAGAGAGAAAGAAACCCAAATAGATGGAATGAAATGAACAGAAACACAAACTTTGCAACTCACACCGTAACTCAATTACAAAAAAAGAAAATAAAACAAAAAAACAAAAAAAAACACTATAACCATTTTAGAAAAACAATAGACCTCTCCATGACCTTTGGGCGGTGAGGAGTTCAAACACACAACAAAAAAAAGCCAACTTTTCCAAGTCGTGAATATGTTAGTTCACACATTGACTTTTACATTGAAATGTGTAACAAATAAACTTAAAATCATTCACTCACTACATAAGCATGGAAGTATTTTAAACATAAAATATGTTCTATCGTATTCAGGAAGCACTTGGCACATCTATAAGTGTATCAGACCCAAAACTGGAACGTAGTGGAAGAGTCAGGATAGTCTAAAAATGAATCCCTAACTAAAAGGAATACACAGGATTACTTTAAATAAAAAAGGTTAAAGAAGAGAAGCTAGAAATCAGTTAATAAATGTCTTAGGGGTTAGCTTAGAGTGACTAGCCTCTGCGTGACTCTTTACATTTTTCATGTTTGCAGCTTCCAAATTTTCCATGGTGAGAATCATACTTTTGCCTCCAAACCAGAGTGACTTGGGGACACAAATGTAGAAGTCGATAATTTTCTTTGCCTATGTCTGAATATTTACAGTCAGAGGTAGAAAAGGAGGAGTCTGTCCCTTGTCTAGATGAGGTCAATCCCCAGGTGTGGGATGTCTCCAGCCCTGGTTTAGCCATAAATGTTCCACCAGTAAAGATTTCTCTGAGACCAAATGCTCCCTAGCCCTGGAAAAGACAATATCCCTTAAAACCAGAAGCTCTTGAGGGTCTTAGACCATTAGTTAACAAATACCGAGATACTGGAACTCGAATCAGCTGTGAGTCCCCCTGCAACACCCCAATCTTGCCCGTTCAAAAACCAGATGGATCTTACCGATTCGTCCAGGATCTAAGAGCTGTTAATGAAGCTGTGGTTCCCATCCACCCCATAGTCCCAAACCCATATACCCTCCTAACCCAAGTCCCAGGAAATGCCAAGTACTTCTCAGTCTTGGACCTTCAAGGTGCTTTCTTTTGCATTCCTCTCCATCCTGAATCCCAAAAACTCTTTGCTTTTGAGTGGCGGGACTTGGAAACAAGAGAGACCATACAACTCTCGACTGGACTCAACTACCCCAAGGGTTTAGGGACAGCCCTCATATCTTTGGGACTTCCTCGGGGAGAGAACTAAGGGAATTAACTTTAACAAACTGTAGTCTAATACAGTATGTGGATGACTTGCTCATAGCTAGGCCAGATTTTACCAGCTCTCAAATGGACACTATTTAAAAGGCTAACTTCCCTGTATGAAAAGGGTTATCGAGTATCCCCCATGTAGGCTCAGATTAGCTTAACCCAAGTAAAATACCTTGGATTTATAATTACGGAGAGAAAAAGAATGCCTGACCCCGAGGGGAGATCCCTCATCTTAAATACCCCGTACCCCCAAACAAAACAACAGCTTAGGGGATTTTTAGGAAGGACCGGGTTTTGCAGGATCTGGGTTCCTAATTATGGCAATCTGGCCAGACCCCTATATGAAAATTTAAGGGGGAAAGAGGAAGAGCCACTCGACTGGCATGAGACCTGCAAGGTGGCCTTTAATGCCCTAAAAGAGTCCATCACTACAGCCCCAGCTTTAGGCCTCCCCAACCTGGAGAAGCCTTTTAGACTCTATGTTTCTGGAAGGACAGGAACTGCTCTTGGGGTGTTAGAGCAGATGATGGGGCCCGTATTACAACCTGTGGCTAATCTCTCAAAATAACTAGATGAGGTGGCCAGAGGGTGGCCCACTTGCCTCCGGGCAGTAGCAGCCACTGGTCTTATGGTTAAGGAGGCATCTAAGCTGACCCTGGGTCAGCCCACCACAGTGTATACACCTCACCGGGTGCAAGCACACTTGGAAACGAAAGGGGACAGGTGGATGACAGGGGGAAGGATCACCCAATACCAAGCCCTCCTCCTTGACACTCCAGAAATAAAGTTGAGGGTCTGCCAGACTTTAAATCCAGCAACCTTACTGCCAGATCCCCCTACCTCCCCTCTGGATCACCAATGCATACAAATCACAGACGAGTTATACTCTTCTCGCCGGGACCTATCAGAGACACCTTTATCTGACCCAGAGGAAAACTGGCACACAGATGGCAGCAGTTTTGTAGAAAAGGGAGAGAGGAAAGCAGGATATGCTGTAGTGAGCCTGGAAGAAACTAAGGAAAGTGGGTCTCTTCCCCCAGACACCTCAGCCCAGAAAGCTGAACTTTTTGCCCTGACAAGAGCTTTGGAGTTAGGAGAAGGAAAGAGGATTAATGTGTGTATGGACTCTAAGTATGCTTTCCTCATTCTGCATGCCCGTGCAGCAATTTGGAAAGAAAGAGGGATGCTCAGTGCCCGAAGTTCTGCTATTAAACACAAAGAGCTCATTCTCAGTCTCCTGGAGGCAGTCAAACTTCCTGCAAAATTAGCTGTCATCCACTGCAAGAGTCACCAAAAGGGGCAAGAAAAAGAGGCTCAGGGAAATAGGAAAGCTGATCAAGAGGCAGGAGAGCTGCCGGGGAAGCTACCTCTGCCACTGCTATCTGCCCCCTTTTCCCCAAGGAAACCCTGACTCCAGATTTTCTCCAGGGGGACATTCCCGATATGCTGAGCGGGGCTGGGAGATTGGGTCACATGGGTGGTTTCAGCCTGATCAGGCCCAAATAATACTCCCTGGTTCTCAGGTTTAAAACATTACTAACTCCTTACATAAGAGCGTCCATTTTGGAAAAGATAATGTAGAAATCTTGCTTAAGCCTATTCTCTCCCATCCCCAGTTAGCTAAGGTTGTTAAACAGGTCACACAAAATTGTGACACCTGTCTAAAAAATAACCCAAAAACCAGACCCCCTTTAATTATACCTGTCCAACATCGGGGATCATACCCAGGAGCGGATTGGCAAGTAGAATTTACAGCCATGCCCAAGACCCAAGGGTTTTCTTACTTGATAGTCTTTATTGACACATTCACAGGATGGATCGAAGCGTTCCCTACTGAGACAGAGAGAGCTACAGAAGTCTTTAAAGCTCTTCTGAAGGAGATAGTGCCTAGGTTTGGGCTGCCTCGGTCACTTCAGAGTGACAACGGGCCCTCACTTACAGCCACGATACCCCAGAACCTAGCCACATGCTTAGGCATAAAATACCAGCTCCGCTCATCCTGGAGGCCTCAAGCTTCAGGAAAGGTAGAGAGAGCCAACCAGACTCTTCAAATGCTCTGGCTAAGCTATGTCAGAAACACATAATAAGTGGACACATATGTTGCCCATAGCCCTCATGAGGATACGGACATCCCCCAAACGGCCACTATTGTTAAGTCCTTATGAAATGATGTATGGACGACCATTCTGAACTTCTGATTTGTTTCTTGACGAGGATGCCAATACACTCTTAAAACATATAATTGACCTGGGAAGGTTTCAGCAAGAACTCCAACAGTATGGAGAACAAACCACAGGAAGACTTGAAAAATCCCCAGGTAAAGCCAGGGGATCAAGTATCAGTAAAGACCTGGCAAGAAAAAGGGAGTCCAAACCAGCTGTCCGAGAAATGGACAGGGCCATATCAGGTTGTTCTAGTGACTTCAACTGCTGTAAAAGTGAAGGGTCTATCTGCCTGGGTCCACAATTCTGGAATAAAACCCTATGGCCTACAGGAGGGGGAGACAGAAACTGAGACTCCAAAGCCAGAGGACAGCTATTCCTGTGAACCTGTTGAAGATCTCAGGCTCTTGTTCAAGCAGAACCCCATCAATCCTGCCTCAGATAAGTAAAATGCATCATATGATGTTCTTCCTCTTTCTAATCATATCTCCCTGTATGGCTATTGATCTCTCCCTAAACGAGGCATGTTCACTTGCAAACCACACTGCTTCTCAACTCAACCTAAGCAGCCCGGGCTGCATCTGCATTAATGACAAAGGTTGGGGGTATGTCCAACCCATCCCAGGGTATCAATATCAAAGGCCCACCCTTCCAGCCGAGCTATGGGCTGTTACTCAGCGTCCCCATGTGGTCGTAATATGGCCTTTTGGGCAAAGGGGGAAAAAAAACTTCATGTCTTGATACCAGCAACAACTGTCTCTATTTACCCCCTGGATGACATCTGCAATCCCACCTGAGCCCTTATTTTCTCTCATGACTAACATCCCCCAAGTGACCTTCCCTATCTCTCTAAAAAGCCACTCCCTAACAGGGGTGTCAGTGAGAAATCTAGACGACTCACAATGTGGGGTGACCATCACTGTTGAAACTGATGGGAAAAACCGGGTCAGGCCCTGCAGCTGGGAGACCAGCCGACGCCACCCCTGGCCAGCACGCGCCTGGCCCGGACCGGGGCGCTTCCCGGACCCCGAGCAGCCTGGCGAGGCTGCGGGAGCTCTGGCGGGGGTTGGGGAGGGGGGTGGCTTGAGCGGGGAGGACGTCTCGGTGCCCCCGCACCCCCCGCCCCCCACCATCCCGTTCGCTGCTCAGGGTCACGTGGCTCCGGACGAGCGGGGCGTCGGCCCAGGGCTGAGGTCCCCGGAGCCTCCTGCGGGCTTAGGGGCAGCCCAGCCGGGGCCCCAGGCGCCCATCCTGCAAGCTGTGCAAACCCCCTGGAGCGCCTCAGCCCCGCCCTGTCCCCAAACCGAGGCCCGCCCTGCCCCCACGCCACGGGCCCAGCACAGGACCTTCCTGAGAGAGCGGATGAGCGACAGCCAGGCACACGGACAGGCACTCACACGAACCCACGTCCGGTGAGACAGAGGCAGAAAGAGATGAGGGTTCAGAGAGACACCGGAAGACAGCGTGTGGGCAGGGGGGGCTTCGGGCAGGATGCCGGGCAGCTGCAGAGACCACCCGGCCCTGAGCAGCAAACGCGATGGGGGCGGGGGGAGGCTGCCGAGCAGAGGCAGGCCTGCAGAGGCCCAGGTTGGGAGGGCACCTGAGATATCCGCGGTCCGCGCCCCTCCGACCCCAACCACCTGAACGCACGCCCCTCTCCAACGAAAGCTTCTCCGGAGTTTGATCACCTGAATTTCTATCCTTGTGCTCAACTGAGTGATGACAGTATATTGCACAGCTAGGTCATTTCCAAATAAATTAAGCTTAGTGTTTCACAGGACACCCGGACATGAATGCAGAGACCAGTACGGATGCATGGACACCAACCTTGGTAACTGGACAACCAATGGGAAATTACTGTCTGATTCAGGAGAGAGAAAGAAACCCGAACAGATGGAAAAAAATGAACAGAAACACAAACTTTGCAACTCACACCCCAATTCAATTACCGAAAAAAACAACAACACTATAACCATTTTAGAAAATCAATAGACCTCTCCATGACCTTTGGTCCGGTGAGGAATTCTTACACACAACAAAAAAAGCCACCTTTTCCAAATCGAGAATATGTTAGTTCACGCATTGATTTTACATTGAAATGTGTAACAAATAAACTTAAAATCATTGACTCACTACATACTCATGAAGGATTTAAAACATAAAATATGTTCTATAGTATTCAGGAAGCACTTGGCACATCTGTAAGTGTATCAGACCCCAAACTGGAACTTAATGGAAGAGTCAGGATAATCTAAAAATGAATTCCTAACTAAAAGGAATACACAGGATTACGTAGATCAAAAAGGTTAAAGAAGAGAAACTAGAAATCAGTCAATAAATGTTTTAGGGGTTAGCCTAGAGTGACTAGCCTCTGCGTTACTTTTTAAATTTTTCTTGTTGGCATCTTCCAAATTTTCCATGCTGAGAATAATACTTTCATATCAGTTTAGAGATTAGTCTCACACTAAAGACAGTAAGAGTGGAATAAGAAATAAGAAATGCTTGGGGGGGGGAAGAAATGCTTGAACTAAAGGTGGTACTGATGAAATTATTTGCAGGGCAGCCAAGGAGTCACAGATATAGAGAACAGACTTATGGACACGGGCAGGGGGGAGGAAGGAGAGGGTGAGATGAATGCAGAGGAACATGGAAACATAGTACCATACGTTAAAAGAGATGCCAATGCAATTTGCTGTATGACTCAGGGGACTCAAACAGGGGCTCTGCAACAAGCTAGAGGGGTGGAATGAGGAGGAGGAGACCGGAGAGAGGTTCAGGAGGGAGGAGACATATGTACACCTGTGGCTCATTTACGTTGATGTTCGGCAACAAAATTCTGTAAAGCAACTATCCTTCAATTGAAAGAAAAAGTCATGTTTGGACTTACCAAACAAGGTCTTGTGTACCTCTAGCATGGCCTTCTGTTTCGTGCTGCCATCCTTAATTCATTCTTCCATATCATTAAACAGACTAGTCAAGCTTTTGCCAAAAACATCTTGAGCTCCTGCATCATGCCGATCAACTGCCTTCTCTCGATCCAGTATAGAATGGAGATCAAAGAAACCTTTTGTCGTTTCTTCAAGTGATTGAAGCCACTCTATGTGATTTTAAAAAATAAATGTGGATAAGACGGATATGACCAAAGCAATCTAATGAGAATATCTGTGCTTCATTAAAGACTTCTGCAGAGAACTAGGAAATTTTTTGTATAGTATCAGAAGAATTTTTTAAATCCACACCAACATTTCTTTCGCGTCCGCTAGCCATCTAGACAAGGAAAACTGATTTTACCAATCAATGTCCCTAGTTCTGCCCACTCACCGATTTTTACCCAATATGTGTTAATCAGGCAGGAGACCCTGGTTCAGTTCCTGGGTCAGGAAGATCTGCTGGAGAAGGGATAGGCTACCCACTCCAGTATTAGTGGGCTTCCCTTGTGGCTCAGTTGGTAAAGAATCATTCCTCTGTACCAAGAGTAGCTCAACTCCTCTCAAAGCAAATACAGGATAGTAGTAACTATGCAGGACAAAGCTGATTCTGTATATTTATAGTACTCACTCATGAGCTTGACAGAGGTCCTAGATCTGTTACCACATTTTTTTTTTAAGTGATATCTGCATGTGCAGGTGAAAGTGGCTCAGTTCGTGCCTGACTCTTTGCGGCCCTAAGGACTATACAGTCCATGAAATTCTCTAGGCCAGAATACTGGTGTGGGTAGCCTATCTCTTCTCCAGGGGATCTTCCCGACCCAGGACTCAAAGCAGGGTCTCCTGCGTTGCAGGCAGATTCTTTAGCAACTGAGCTAGTAGGGCTTCCCTGGTGGCTCAGTAGCTAAAAAATATCTGCATAACTTTCTATCGATTTGGAATTAGCAATCTGTCTGTGAGCAGGGCCGGTCGTAAGCAGCTTCTGTGAGAAATCGGAAGCATGTCTGCCTGACTTGCTTCTCTGGGGAGCTTTCACTGTTCTTGTGCTGGTGCACATGGCAAGTTTCTAAGTGAGAAAGTAATGGCTACTATCACAGCTGGCCACTGAGGTACTTAATGGCAGAGGCAATCCCAGCTCTGCCAAGCAGTAGCCATCACGAAATCAGCTATTGTCATTGTAGCCAAGTTCTGTGAATTTGTGGTGTTATTTGCTGTGTTCTTCAAGAAGATGCCTTCGCCCTGCCAGTAAGACATATTTCCATAACACACAGCCATGCACTCAATCGATGTGCATCCTCCAGTAAAGCCCAGCCCCGATGTCTTAGAGGAGCCTCTCTGCCCATTGTCATAAGCCAGTCTAATTTTTTGTGAGACCGTGAAAACTCAGTGTCTTTTTTACGCTTGTGCTTCTGACGGGAGGTCTGAGAAGGCACTTCTGAAGGTTTATTCCTACAAGTCGTTGTCATATTTATCGAGTCTTTATTTTATATTTTTTCTTATTTTTTACTTCTACCAGTTTCTTGCTACCAACCCGTCTCCCTCCACCCTCGTGCACACACGGTCAGTCATGGAATCCCGTGGACTTCAGCCCGGCAGACTCCTCTACCCATGGATTTTTCCAGGCAAGAATACTGGAGTGGGTTGCCATTTCCTTCTCCATGTGTGGAGTCTTTAAATATTCCATCACTGAGGTGTTGCTTCTCCACTTGTACATGCCCTTCCTCCCTAAGTGCAGTAGAAGTCATCTCCACTTCCCAACATGTCTGTCTTCCGTCCTCTGGAGTATGTATTGCTTGAGCTCTCCACACCATCAGGATATTCTAGAAAATCTTCTGATTGCAGTCTCTTCGGGAGGTTACAAGTGCGTCAAACCTCAGAATTTTACAAAGCACTTTTTACGACCTCAGCTGAAAGGGAAGTCAACACTCAGTGACAGTCACAGGCTTCCATGTCCTGGTGCTGATTATGGGCTGTGCTTTCATAATCATCTTGTTTCCGATACCAACTAAGATGTCACTGAGAAATTTTTTTCTTTCTCATCATTGTATCTTTCATGTTTATTTAGATATATTATGGGTTTTCCTATATATCTTCCCTTAGGGATGAGGGTCTTAAGTCAGTAGAACTTACTACAACTGATTTCCAGTTAGCTGTGTTAGGACAGGAAAAAGAATGACCAGCTGCTGGATTCTTAAGATTATGTATGAAAATATGATTCGTTTTACTGTGTGAAGTCATCCGATTCTAACTTTCTGAAGTAGGCATTCAGAAAAATCAAAAAAAATCTACTAACTACTAGGCGGTCTCCCATCCAAGTACTGACCAGGCCCGACCCTGCTCAGTTTCCCAGATCAGAGGAGAGAGGGCACGTTCAGGGTGGTATGGCCATAGACCGAGGCGGCTGTCAGGCGCCGCAGGAGCCCCGCGTTGCGCCTCCCTTGCGGTCTGACCTGCCGGTCGGGCATGGGGCTGCAGTTCTCAAGCGGGCACGCTGCACTTGAGCCGCACGACCCGCGACTGGACTCCGGCCGGCCAGAGCCTGCAGCTCGGCGGCCAGCGGAGTGCGCCCCCGCTCCGAACATCGCGAGCCCAGGCCAGCACCAGTTTGGCCCGGCCGGCCGGGGCCTGGCGTGCCTGCGGAACCTGGGGTGGGGGGAGGGGGGGTGGGCAGAGCAGCGAGGACATCTCAGTGCCCCCTCACCCCCTGTCACCCACCATCCCATTCGCTGCTCAGAGTCAGGTGGCTCCGGAAGAGCAGGGCTTCGGCCTGGTCTGCAGTCCCCGGAGCCTCCTGGGGCTTAGGGGCAGCCCAGCCAGGGCCCCAGGTGCCCGTCCTGCCGGCTGCGCAAACCCCCTGGAGAGCCTCAGCCCCGTCTTTTCGCCCTACCGAGGCCCGCCCTGCCCCCACGCCCCGGGCCCAGCACAGGACCTTCCTGGGAGAGCAGACGAGCGACAGCCAGGGACACGGACAGGCACTCGCACGCACCCACGCCAGGTGAGACAGAGGCAGAAAGAGTCGAGGGTTCAGAGAGAGACTGGAAGACAGCGTGTGGGCAGGGGGGGGTCTCGGGAAGGATGCCGGGCAGCTGCAGAGACCACCCGGCCCTGAGCAGCCAAAGCGATGGGGGCGGGGGTAGGCCACTGAGCAGCGGCGGACCTGGAGAGGCCCAGGGTGGGAGGACACCTGAGATTCCGCGCTCCACGCACCGCCCCCTCCCAACCCCCTGCACGCATGCAACGCCGGGGCGCTCTGACACTAGCTTCTCTGGAGTTTTGTCACTTGAATTTCTCTCCCTCTGCTCAACTGAGTGATGACAGTGTATTTAACAGCTAGGACATTTCCAAATAAATTAAGCTTAGTGTTTCACAGGACACCCGGACATGAATGCAGAGACCAGCACGGATGCATGGACACCAACCTTGGTAACTGGACAACCAATGGGAAATTACTGACTCAGGAGAGAGAAAGAAACCCAAACAGATGGAATGAAATGAACCGAAACACAAACTTTGCAACTCAAACCCTAATTCAATTACAAACAAAAAAAAAAGAAAGAAAACAACACTATAACCATTTTAGAAAAACAATAGACTTCTCCATAACCTTTGGTCGGGTGAGGAGTTCTAGCACACGACAAAATAAGCCACCTTTTCAAAATCGTGAATATGTTAGTTCACACATTGACTTTTACATTGAAATGTGTAACAAATCAACTTAAAATCATTGACTCACTACATAAGCATGGAAGTATTTTAAACATAAAATATGTTCTATAGTATTCAGGAAGCATTTGGCACATGTCTCACTGTATGAGACCCAAAACTGGAACTTAGTTGAAGAGTCAGGATAGTCTAAAAATGAATCCCTAACTAAAAGGAATACACAGGATTATTGTAGATAAAAAAGGTTAAGGAAGAGAAACTAGAAATCAGTCAATAAATGTTTTAGGGGTTAGGTTAGAGTGACTAACCTCTGTGTGACTTTTTAAATTTTTCATGTTTGCATCTTCCAAATTTTCCATGCTGAGAATAATACTTTCATATCAGTTTCAAAATCAGTCTCACACTAAAGACAGTAAGACTGGAATAAGAAATAAGAAATGCTTGCGGGGTAAAAAAAATGCTTGAACTAAAAGGTGGTACTGATGAAATTATTTCCAGGGCAGCCAAGGAGACACAGATGTAGAGAACAGACTTATGGACATGGGCAGGGGGGAGGAAGGAGAGGGTCAGATGAATGCCGAGTAACACTAAAATATATTACCATACGTAAAAACAGATGCCAATGAAATTTGCTGTATGACTCAGGGGACTGAAACAGGGGCTCTGCAACAAGCTAGGGGTGGAATGGGGAGGGAAATGGGAGAGAGGTTCAGGAGGGAGGAGACATATGTATACCTGTGGCTCATTCATGCTGATGTTTGGCAACAAAATTCTGTAAAGCAACTATCCTTCAATTGAAAGAAAAATTCATGTTTGGACTTACCAAACAAGGTCTTGTGTACTTCTAGCATGGCCTTTTGTTTCGTGCTGCCCCCCTTAACTCATTCTTCCATATCATTAAACAGACTAGTCAAGTTTTTGCCAAAAATATCTTGAGTTCCTGCATTATGCTGATCCACTGCCTTCTCACGATCCAGTTTAGAATGGAGACCAAAGAAATCTTTTGTCGTGTCTTCAAGTATTTGAGGCCACACTATGTGACTTTTAAAAATAAATATGGATAAGACGGATATGACTAAAGCAATCTAATGACAATATCTGTGCTTCAGGAAAGACTTCTGCAGAGAACTAGTAAATTTTATATATAGTATCAGAAGAATTTTTTAAATGCATGCCAACGTTTATTTCTCCTCCGCTAGCCATCTGGACAAGGAAAACTGAGTTTACCAATCAATGTCCATAGTTATGCTCCCTCACCGATTTTTACCCAATATGTGTTACTCAGGCAGGAGACCCTGGTTCAGTTCCTGGGTCAGGAAGATCCGCTGGAGAAGGGATAGGCTACCCACTCCAGTAGTAGTGGGCTTTCCTTGTGGCTCAGTTGGTAAAGAATCATTCCTCTTTCACAAGACTAGCTCAACTCCTCTCAAAGCAAATACAGGATGGTAATAACTATGCAGTACAAAGCTGATTCTGTATATTTATAGTACTCACTCATGAGCTTGACAGAGGTACTAGATCTGTTACCACATTTCTTGTTCTAAGTAATATCCGCATGTGCAGGTGAAAGTGGCTCAGATCGTGCCTGACTCTTTGCGGCCCCATGGACTATAGAGTCCGTGAATTCTCTAGGCCAGATTACTGGAGTGGGTAGCCTATCCCTTCTCCAGGGTATCTTCCCGACCCAGGACTGAAAGCGGGGTCTCCTGTGTTGCAGGCAGATTCTTTAGCAACTGAGCTAGTAGGGCTTCCCTGGTGGCTCAGTTGCTAAAGAATATCTGCATAAATGTCTATCGATTTGGCATTAGCAATCTGTCTGTGAGCAGGGCCGGTCATAAGCAGCTTCTGTGAGACAACAGAAGCATGTGTGTCTGACTTGCTTCTCCGTGGAGCTTTCACTGTTCTTGCGCTAGTGCACATGGCAAGTATTAGGTTCGTTTTCTAAGTGAGAAACTAATGGCTACATTCACAGCTGGCCACTGAGGTACTTAATGGGAGAGGCGAACCCAGCTCTGCCAAGCAGTAGCCAGCAGGAAATCAGCTATTGTCATTGTAGCCAAGTTCCTTGAATTTGTAGTGTTATTTGCTGTGTTCTTCAAGAAGATGCATTCACCCTGCCAGTAAGACATATTTCCATAACACATAGCCATGCACTCAATCGATGTGCATCCTCCAGTAAAGCCCAGCCCCGATGTCTTAGAGGAGCCTCTCTGCCCATTGTCATAAGCCAGTCTAATTTTGTGTGAGACCGTGAAAACTCAGTGTCTTTTTTACGCTTGTGCTTCTGACGGGAGGTCTGAGTAGGCAGCTTCTGAAGGTTTATTCCTGCCAGTCGTTGTCATATTTATCGAGTCTTTATTTTATATTTTTTCTTATTTTTTACTTCTACCAGTTTCTTGCTACCAACCCGTCTCCCTCCACCCTCGTGCACACACGATCAGTCATGGAATCCCGTGGACTTCAGCCCGCCAGACTCCACTCTCCATGGATTTTTCCAGGCAAGAATACTGGAGTGGGTTGCCATTTCCTTCTCCATGTATGGAGTCTTTAAAGATTCCATCACTGAGGTGTTGCTTCTCAACTTGTATATGCCCTTTCTCCCTAAGTGCAGTAGAAGTCATCCCCACTTCCCAACATGTCTGTCTTCCGACCTCTGCAGAATGTATTGCTTGAGCTCACCACAGCAGCAGGATATTCTAGAAAGCCTTCTGATTGCAGTCTCTTCAGGAGGTTACAAGTGTTAAACCTCAGGATTTTACAAAGCACTTTTTACAACCTCAGCTGAAAGGGACGTCAACATTCAGTGAAAGTCACAGGCTTCCATGGCCTGGACTTGATTATGGGCTGTGCTTTCATAATCATCATGTTTCCGATACCAACTAAGATGTCACTGAGAAATTTTTTTCTTTCTCATCATTGTATCTTTCATGTTTATTTAGATATATTATGGGTTTTCCTATATATCTTCCCTTAGGGATGAGGGTCTTAAGTCAGTAGAACTTACTACAACTGATTTCCAGGTAGCTGTGTTAGGACAGGAAAAAGAATGACCAGCTGCTGGATTCTTAAGATTATGTATGAAAATATGATTCGTTTTACTGTGTGAAGTCATCCGATTCTAACTTTCTGAAGTAGGAATTCAGAAAAATCAAAAAAAATCGCCTAACTACTAGGCGGTCTCCCATCCAAGTACTGACCAGGCCCGACCCTGCTCAGTTTCCCAGATCACAGGAGAGAGGGCACGTTCAGGGTGGTATGGCCTTAGACCGAGGCGGCTGCCAGGTGCCCCAGTAGCCCCGCATTGCTCCTCCCTTGCGGTCTGACCTGCCGGTCGGGCCTGGGACTGCAGTTCTCCAGCGGGCGCGTGCTGCACTTGAGCCGCACGATCCGCGACTGGACTCTGGCCGGCCAGAGCCTACAGCTCGGCGGCCAGCGGAGGGCGCCCCCGCTCCGCACACCGCGAGCCCAGGCCAGCACCCCTCTGGCACGGCCGGCAGGGGACTGGCGTGCCTGCGGAACCTGGGGTGGGAGGAGGGGGGTTGGGCAGAGCAGCGAGGACATCTCGGTGCCCCCACACACCCTGTCACCCACCATCCCGTTCGCTGCTCAGGGTCAGGTGGCTCCGGACGAGCGGGGCTTCGGCCCGGGTCCGCGGTCCCCGGAGCCTCCTGGGGCTTAGGGGCAGCCCAGCCGGGGCCCCAGGCGCCCGTCCTGTCGGCTGCGCAAATCCCCTGGAGCGCCTCAGCCCCGTCTTTTCGCCCTACCGAGGCCCGCCCTGCCCCCACTCTGCCGGCCCAGCACAAGTCTTTCCTGAGAGAGCAGAGGAGCGAAAGCCAGGCACACGGACAGGCACTCGCACGCACCCACGCCAGGTGAGACAGAGGCAGAAAGAGACGAGGGTTAAGAGAGAGACTCGAAGACAGCTTGTGGGCAGCGGGGGACTCGGGCAGCATGCCGGGCAGCTGCAGAGGCCACCCGGCCCTGAGCAGCGAATGCGATGGGGGCAGGGGGAAGCCGCTGAGTAGTGGCGGGCCTGGAGAGGCCCAGGGTGGGAGGACACCTGAGATCTCCGCGCTCCGCGCCCCGCCCCCCTCCCCCCAACCCTCTGCACGCATGCCACGCCGGGGCGCTCTGACACTAGCTTCTCTGGAGTTTTGTCACTTGAATTTCTCTCCCTCTGCTCAACTGAGTGATGACAGTGTATTGAACAGCTAGGTCATTTCCAAATAAATTAAGCTTAGTGTTTCACAGTACACCCGGACATGAATGCAGAGACCAGCACGGATGCATGGACACCAACCTTGGTAACTGGACAACCAATGGGAAATTACTGTCTGACTCAGGAGAGAGAAAGAACCCCGAACAGATGGAATGAAATGAACAGAAACACAAACTTTGCAACTCACACCCTAATTCAATTACAAAAAAAAAAAAACCAACAACACTATAACCATTTTAGAAAAACAATAGAACTCTCCATGACCTTTGGTCGGGTGAGGAGTTCTAGCACAGGACAAAATAAGCCACCTTTTCCAAATCGTGAATTTGTTAATTCACACATTGACTTTTACATTGAAATGTGTAACAAATAAACTTAAAATCATTGACTCACTACATAAGCATGGAAGTATTTTAAACATAAAATATGTTCTATAGTATTCAGGAAGCATTTGGCACATGTCTCACTGTGTGAGACCCAAAACTGGAACTTAGTTGAAGAGTCAGGATAGTCTAAAAATGAATCCCTAACTAAAAGGAATACACAGGATTATTGTAGATAAAAAAGGTTAAAGAAGAGAAACTAGAAATCAGTCAATAAATGTTTTAGGGGTTAGCTTAGAGTGACTAGCCTCTGCGTGACTTTTTAAATTTTTCATGTTTGCATCTTCCAAATTTTCGATGGTGAGAATAGTACTTTCATATCAGTTTCAAAATCAGTCTCACACTAAAGACAGTAAGACTGGAATATGAAATAAGAAATGCTTGGGGGGAAAAAATGCTTGAACTAAAGGTGGTACTGATGAAATTATTTGCAGGGCAGCCAAGGAGACACAGATGTAGAGAACAGACTTATGGACATGGGCAGGGGGGAGGAAGGAGAGGGTGAGATGAATGCAGAGTAACATGAAAATATATTACCATAGGTAAAAACAGATGCTAATGAAATTTGCTGTATGACCCAGGGGACTCAAACAGGGGCTCTGCAACAAGCTAGGGGTGGAATGGGGAGGGAAATGGGAGAGAGGTTCAGGAGGGAGGAGACATATGTATACCTGTGGCTTATTCATGCTGATGTTTGGCAACAAAATTCTGTAAAGCAACTTTCCTTCAATTGAAAGAATAAGTCATGTTTGGACTTACCAAACAAGGTCTTGTGTACTTCTAGCATGGCCTTCTGTTTCGTGCTGCCACCCTTAACTCATTCTTCCATATCATTAAACAGACTAGTCAAGTTTTTGCCAAAAATATCTTGAGCTCCTGCATTATGCTGATCCACTGCCTTCTCACGATCCAGTTTAGAATGGAGACCAAAGAAACCTTTTGTCATGTCTTCAAGTATTTGAGGCCACACTATGTGACTGTTAAAAATAAATGTGGATAAGACGGATATGACCAAAGCATTCTAATGACAATATCTGTGCTTCATTAAAGACTTCTGCAGAGAACTAGTAAATTTTATATATAGTATCAGAAGAATTTTTTAAATGCATGCCAACGTTTATTTCTCCTCCGCTAGCCATCTGGACAAGGAAAACTGAGTTTACCAATCAATGTCCATAGTTATGCTCCCTCACCGATTTTTACCCAATATGTGTTACTCAGGCAGGAGACCCTGGTTCAGTTCCTGGGTAAGGAAGAACCGCTGGAGAAGGGATAGGCTACCCACTCCAGTATTAGTGGGCTTTCCTTGTGGCTCAGTTGGTAAAGAATCATTCCTCTTTCACAAGAGTAGCTCAACTCCTCTCAAAGCAAATACAGGATGGAAATAACTATGCAGGACAAAGCTGATTCTGTATATATATAGTACTCACTCTTGAGCTTGACAGAGGTGCTAGATCTGTTACCACATTTCTTTTTCTAAGTAATATCCGCATGTGCAGGTGAAAGTGGCTCAGTTCGTGCCTGACTCTTTGTGGCCCCATGGACTATAGAGTCCGTGGAATTCTCTAGGCCAGAATACTGGAGTGGGTAGCCTATCCCTTCTCCAGGGGATCTTCCCAACCCAGGACTGAAAACAGGGTCTCCTGCGTTGCAGGCAGATTCTTTACCAACTGAGCTAGTAGGGCTTTCCTGGTCGCTCAGTTGCTAAAGAATATCCGCATAACTGTCTATCGATTTGGCATTAGCAATCTGTCTGTGAGCAGGGCCGGTCATAAGCAGGTTCTGTGAGAAAACAGAAGCATGTCTGTCTGACTTGCTTCTCCGCGGAGCTTTCACTTTTCTTGCGCTAGTGCACATGGCAAGTATTAGGTTCGGTTTCTAAGTGAGAAACTAATGGCTACATTCACAGCTGGCCACTGAGGTACTTAATGGGAGAGGCGAACCCAGCTCTGCCAAGCAGCAGCCAACATGAAATCAGCTATTGTCATTGTAGCCAAGTTCCTTGAATTTGTAGTGTTATTAGCTGTGTTCTTCAAGAAGACGCCTTCGCCCAGCCAGTAAGACATATTTCCATAACACACAGCCATGCACTCAATTGATGTGCATCCTCCAGTAAAGCCCAGCCCCGATGTCTTAGAGGAGCCTCTCTGCCCATTGTCATAAGCCAGTCTAATTTTGTGTGAGACCGTGAAAACTCAGTGTCTTTATTACGCTTGTGCTTCTGACGGGAGGTCTGAGAAGGCACTCCTGAAGGTTTATTCCTACCAGTCGTTGTCATATTTATCGAGTCTTTATTTTATATTTTTTCTTATTTTTTACTTCTACCAGTTTCTTGCTACCAACCCGTCTCCCTCCACCCTCGTGCACACACGATCAGTCATGGAATCCCGTGGACTTCAGCCCGCCAGGCTCCTCTGTCCATGGATTTTTCCAGCCAAGAATACTGGAGTGGGTTTCCATTTCCTTCTCCTTGTATGGAGTCTTTAAATATTCCGTCACTGTGGTGTTGCTTCTCCACTTGTACATGCCCTTCCTCCCTAAGTGCAGTAGAAGTCATCCCCACTTCCCAACATGTCTGTCGTCCGACCTCTGCAGAATGTATTGCATGAGCTCACCACAGCGTCACGATATTCTAGAATGCCTTCTGATTGCAGTCTCTTCAGGAGGTTACAAGTGCTTCAAACCTCAGGATTTTACAAAGCACTTTTTACAAACTCAGCTGAAAGGGAAGTCAACACTCAGTGAAAGTCACAGGCTTCCATGGCCTGGACTTGATTATGGGTTGTGCTTTCATAATCATCGTGTTTCATGTACCAACTAAGATGTCACTGAGAATTTTTTTTTTTTTCTCATCGTTCTATCTTTCATGTTTATTTAGATATACTATGGGTTTTCCTATATACCTTCCGTTAGGAATGAGGGTCTTAAGTCAGTAGAACTTACTGCAACTGACTTCCAGTTAGCTGTGTTAGGACAGGAAAAAGAATGACCAGCTGCTGGATTCTTAAGTTTATGTACGAACAAATTATTCGTTTTCCTGTGTGCAGTCATCCAATTCTAACTTTCTGAAGTAGGCATTCAGAAAAATCACAAAACCGCCTAACTACTAGGCGGTCTCCCATGCAAGTACTGACCAGGCTCGGCCCTACTCAATTTCCCAGATCAGAGGACATAGGGCACGTTCAGGGTGCTATGGCCTTAGACCGAGGCGGCTGTCAGGCCCCCCAAGAGCTCCGCGCGGCGCCTGCCATGCATTCTGACATGCCCTTCGGGCCTGGGGCCACAGCTCTCGACCTGGCGCGTGCTGCACTTGAGCCGCACGAACCGCGACTGGACTCCGACAAACCAGGGCCGGCAGCTCGGGGGTCAGCGGAGGGTGCCACGGCCCCGCACACCGCCAGCCCCGGCCAGCACCCGTCTGGCCCGGCCAGGGCCTGGCATGCCTTCGGGACCTGGGGTGGGGGGGGGTGGGTAGAGCAGCGAGGACGTCTCGGTGCCCCTTCACCCCCTGCCCCCCACCATCCCTTTCGCTGCTCAGGGTCACGTGGCTCCGGACGGGTGGGGCTTCGGCCCGGGTCCCCGGTCCCCGGAGCCTCCTGCGGGCTTAGAGGCAGCCCAGCCGGGTCCCCAGCTGCACATCCTGCCCGCTGCGCAAGCCCCCTGGAGCACATCAGCCCCGCCTTTTTGCCCTACCGAGACCCGCCCTGCCCCCACGCTGCCGGCCCAGTACAAGTCTTTCCTGAGAGAGCAGAGGAGCGAAAGCCAGGCACACGGACAGGCACTCGCACGCACCCACGCCAGGTGAGACAGAGGCAGAGAGAGACGAGGGTTCAGAGAGAGACTGGAAGACAGCGTTTGGGCAGGGGGGGCCTCGGGCAGGATGCCGGGCAGCTCCAGAGACCACCCGGCCCTGAGCAGCCAAAGCGATGGGGGCGGGGGGATGCCACTGAGCAGCGGCGAGCCTGGAGAGGCCCAGGGTAGGAGGACACCTGAGATCTCCGCGCTCCGCGCCCCGCCCCCCTCCCCCCAACCCCCTGCACGCATGCCACGCCGGGGCGCTGTGACACTAGCTTCTCTGGAGTTTTGTCACTTGAATTTCTCTCCCTCTGCTCAACTGAGTGATGACAGTGTATTGAACAGCTAGGTCATTTCCAAATAAATTAAGCTTAGTGTTTCACAGGACACCCGGTCATGTATGGAGAGACCAGCACGGATGCATGGACACCAACCTTGGTAACTGGACAACCAATGGGAAATTACTGTCTGACTCAGGAGAGAGAAAGAAACCCGAACAGATGGAATGAAATGAACAGAAACACAGGCTTTGCAACTCACACCCTAATTCAGTTACCAGAAAATAAACAACACTATAACCATTTTAGAAAAACAATAGACCTCTCCATGAACTTTGGTCGGGTGAGGATTTCAAACACACACCAAAAAAAAAGCCAACTTTTCCAAGTCGTGTATATGTTAGTTCACACATTGACTTTTACATTGAAATGTGTAACAAATAAACTTAAAATCATTGACGCACTACATAAGCATGGAAGTATTTTAAACATAAAATATATTCTATAGTATTCAGGAAGCACTTGGCACATCTGTAAGTGTATCAGACCCAAAACTGGAACGTAGTGGAAGAGTCAGGATAGTCTAAAAATGAATCCCTAACTAAAAGGAACACACAGGATTACTGTAGATAAAAAAGGTTAAAGAAGAGAAGCTAGAAATCAGTCAATAAATGCCTTAGGGGTTAGCTTAGAGTGACTAGCCTCTGCGTGACTCTTTAAATTTTTCATGTTTGCAGCTTCCAAATTTTCCATTTTGAGAATAATACTTTCGCCTCAAACCAGAGTGACTTGGGGACACAAAGGTAGAAGTCGATAATTCTCTTTGCCTATGTCTGAATATTTACAGTCAGAGGTAGAAAAGGAGGAATCTGTCCCTTGTCTAGATGAGGTCAATCCCCAGGTGTGGGATATCTCCAGCCCTGGTTTAGCCATAAATGTTCCACCAGTAAAGATTTCTCTGAGACCAAATGCTCCCTAGCCCTGGAAAAGACAATATCCCTTTAAACCAGTAGCTCTTGAGGGTCTTAGACCATTAGTTAACAAATACCGAGATACTGAAACTCGAATCAGCTGTGAGTCCCCATGCAACACCCCAATCTTGCCCGTTCAAAAACCAGATGGATCTTACTGATTCGTCCAGGATCTAAGAGCTGTTCATGAAGCTGTGGTTCCCATCCACCCCATAGTCCCAATCCCATATACCCTCCTATCCCAGGTCCCAGGAAATGCCAAGTACTTCTCAGTCTTGGACCTTCAAGGTGCTTTCTTTTGCATTCCTCTCCATCCTGAATCCCAAAAACTCTTTGCTTTTGAGTGGCGGGACGTGGAAACAAGAGAGACCATACAACTCTCGACTGGACTCGACTACCCCAAGGATTTAGGGACAGCCCTCATATCTTCGAGACTTCCTCGGGGAAAGAACTAAGGGAATTAACTTTAACAAACAGTAGTCTAATACAGTATGTGGATGACTTGCTCATAGCTAGGCCAGATTTTACCAGCTCTCAAATGGACACTATTTAAAACGCTAACTTTCCTGTATGAAAAGGGTTATCGAGTATCGCCCAAGTAGGCTCAGATTAGCTTAACCCAAGTAAAATACCTTGGATTTATAATTACGGAGAGAAAAAGAATGCCTGACCCCGAGGGGAGATCCCTCATCTTTTTTTTTTTTTTTTTTTTTTTTTTTTTTTTTTTTTAATATTATTTTATTAGTTGGAGGCCAATCACTTTACAACATTTCAGTGGGTTTTGTCATACATTGACATGAATCAGCCATATAGTTACATGTATTCCCCATCCCGATCCCCCCTCCCACCTCCCTCTCCACCCGACTCCTCAGGGTCCTCCCAGTGCACCAGGCCCGAGCACCTGACTCATGTATCCCACCTGGGCTGGTGGTCCGTTTCACCATAGATAATATACATGCTGTTCTTTCAAAACATCCCACCCTCACGTTCTCCCCCAGAGTTCAAAAGTCTGTTCTGTATTTCTGTGTCTCTTTTTCTGTTTTGCATATAGGGTTATCGCCACCATCTATCTAAATTCCGTATATATGTGTTAGTATACTGTAATGTTCTTTATCTTTCTGACTTACTTCACTCTGTATAATGGGCTCCAGTTTCATCCATCTCATTAGAACTGATTCAAATGAATTCTTTTTAACAGCTGAGTAATATTCCATGGTGTATATGTACCACAGCTTCCTTATCCATTCATCTGCTGATGGGCATCTAGGTTGCTTCCATGTCCTGGCTATTATAAACAGTGCTGCGATGAACATTGGGGTGCACGTGTCTCTTTCAGATCTGGATTCCTCAGTGTGTATGCCCAGAAGTGGTATTGCTGGGTCATATGGCAGTTCTATTTCCAGTTTTTTAAGAAATCTCCACACTGTTTTCCATAGTGGCTGTACTAGTTTGCATTCCCACCAACAGTGTAAGAGGGTTCCCTTTTCTCCACACCCTCTCCAGCATTTATTGCTTGTAGACTTTTGGATAGCAGCCATCCTGACTGGCGTGTAATGGTACCTCATTGTGGTTTTGATTTGCATTTCTCTGATGATGAGTGATGTTGAGCATCTTTTCATGTGTTTGTTAGCCATCTGTATGTCTTCTTTGGAGAAATGTCTGTTTAGTTCTTTGGCCCATTTTTTGATTGGGTCGTTTATTTTTCTGGAATTGAGCTTCAGGAGTTGCTTGTATATTTTTGAGATTAATCCTTTGTCTGTTTCCTCATTTGTTATTATTTTCTCCCAATCTGAGGGCTGTCTTTTGGGCTTTATCCCAGGAATGCAAGGATTCTTTAATATCCGCAAATCGATCAACGTAATACACCACATTAACAAATTGAAAGATAAAAAACATATGATTATCTCAATAGATGCAGAGAAAGCCTTTGACAAAATTCAACACTCATTTATGATTAAAACTCTCCAGAAAGCAGGAATAGAAGGAACATACCTCAACATAATAAAAGCTATATATGACAAACCCACAGCAAGCATCACCCTCAATGGTGAAAAATTGAAAGCATTTCCTCTGAAATCAGGAACAAGACAAGGATGCCCACTCTCACCACTACTATTCAACATAGTGTTGGAAGTTTTGGCCACAGCAATCAGAGCAGAAAAAGACATAAAAGGAATCCAGATAGGAAAAGAAGAAGTGAAACTCTCGCTGTTTGCAGATGACATGATCCTCTACATAGAAAACCCTAAAGACTCTACCAGAAAATTACTAGAGCTAATTAATGAATATAGTAAAGTTGCAGGATATAAAATTAACACACAGAAATCCCTTGCATTCCTATACACTAACAGTGAAAAAACAGAAAGAGAAATTAAGGAAACAATACCATTCACCATTGCAACAAAAAGAATAAAATACTTAGGAGTATATCTACCTAAAGAAACAAAAGACCTATACATAGAAAACTATAAAACACTGATGAAAGAAATCAAAGAGGACACAAACAGTTGGAGAAACATACCGTGTTCATGGATTGGAAGAATCAATATTGTCAAAATGGCTATTCTACCCAAAGCAATCTATAGATTCAATGCAATCCCTATCAAGCTACCAACGGTATTTTTCACAGAATTAGAACAAATAATTTCACAATTTGTATGGAAATATAAAAAACCTCGAATAGCCAAAGTAATCTTGAGAAAGAAGAATGGAACTGGAGGAATCAACCTGCCTGACTTCAGACTCTACTACAAAGCCACAGTCATCAAGACAGTATGGTACTGGCACAAAGACAGAAATATAGATCAATGGAACAGAATAGAAAGCCCAGAGATAAATCCACGAACCTATGGACAGCTTATCTTTGACAAAGGAGGCAAGGATATACAATGGAAAAAAGACAATCTCTTTAACAAGTGGTGCTGGGAAAACTGGTTAACCACTTGTAAAAGAATGAAACTAGAACACTTCCTAACACCATACACAAAAATAAACTCAAAATGGATTAAAGATCTAAATGTAAGACCAGAAACTATAAAACTCCTAGAGGAGAACATAGGCAAAACACTCTCCGACATAAATCACAGCAAGATCTTCTATGACCCACCTCCCAGAATATTGGAAATAAAAGCAAAAATAAACAAATGGGACTTAATGAAAATTAAAAGCTTTTGCACAACAAAGGAAACTATAAGTAAGGTGAAAAGATCCCTCATCTTAAATACACTGTACCCCCAAACAAAACAAGAGCTTAGGGGATTTTTATGAAGGACCGGGTTTTGCAGGATCTGGATTCCTAATTATGGCAATCTGGCCAGACCCCTATATGAAAATTTAAGGGGGAAAGAGGAAGAGCCACTCGACTGGCATGAGACCGGCAAGGTGGCCTTTAATGCCATAAAAGAGTCCATCACTGCAGCCACAGATTTAGGCCTCCCCAACCTGGAGAAGCCTTTTAGACTCTATGTTTCTGGAAGGACAGGAACTGCTTTTGGGGTGTTAGAGCAGATGATGGGGCCCGTATTACAACCTGTGGCTTATCTCTCAAAATAACTAGATGAGGTGGCCAGAGGGTGGCCCACTTGCCTCCGGGTAGTAGCAGCCACCGCTCTTATGGTTAAGGAGGCATCTCAGCTGACCCTGGGTCAGCCCACCACAGTGTATACGCCACAGCGTGTGCAAGCAGTCTTGGAAACGAAAGGGGATAGGTGGATGACAAGGGGATGGATCACCCAATACCAAGCCCTCCTCCTTGACACTCCAGAAATAAAGTTGAGGGTCTGCCAGACTTTAAATCCAGCAACCTTACTGCCAGATCTCCTTCCCTCCCCTCTGGATCAGCAGTGCATACAAATCACAGACGAGTTATACTCTTCTCGCCGGGACCTATCAGAGACAACTTTATCTGACCCAGAGGAAAACTGGCACACAGATGGCAGCAATTTTGTAGAAAAGCGAGAGAGGAAAGCAGGATATGCTGTAGCGAGCCTGGAAGAAACTAAGGAAAGTGGGTCTCTTCCCCCAGACACCTCAGCCCAGAAAGCTGAACTTTTTGCCCTGACAAGAGCTTTGGAGTTAGGAGATGGAAAGAGGATTAATGTGTGTATGGACTCTAAGTATGCTTTCCTCATTCTGCATGCCCGTGCAGCCATTTGGAAAGAAAGAGTGATGCTCACTGCCCGAAGCTCTGCTATTAAACACAAAGAGCTCATTCTCAGGCTCTTGGAGGCAGTCAAACTTCCTGCAAAATTAGCTGTCATCCACTGCAAGAGTCACCAAAAGGGGCAAGAAAAAGAGGATCAGGGAAATAGGAAAGCTGATCAAGAGGCAGGACGAGCTGCCGGGGAAGCTACCTCTGCCACTGCTATCTGCACCCTTTTCCCCAAGGAAACCCTGAATCCAGATTTTACCCCAGGGGGACATTCCCGATATGCTGAGTGGGGCTTGGAGATTGGGTCACATGAGTGGTTTCAGCCTGATCAGGCCCAAATAATACTCCCTGATTCTCAGGTTTAAAACATTATTAACTCCTTACATAAGAGCGCCCATTTTGGAAAAGATAATCTAGAAATCTTGCTTAAGCCTATTCTCTCCCATCCCCAGTTAGCTAAGGTTGTTAAACAGGTCACACAAAATTGTACCACCTGTCTAAAAAATAACCCAAAAACCAGACCTCCTCTAATTACACCTGTCCAACATCGGGGATCATACGCAGGAGCGGACTGGCAATTAGAATTTACAGCCATGCCCAAGACCCAAGGGTTTTCTTACTTGCGAGTCTTTATTGACACATTCACAGGATGGATCGAAGCGTTCCCTACTGAGACTGAGAGAGCTACAGAAGTCTGTAAAGCTCTGTTGAAGGAGATAGTGCCTAGGTTTGGGCTGCCTCAGTCACTTCAGAGTGACAACGGACCCTCACTTACAGCCACGATACCCCAGAACCTAGCCGCATGCTTAGGCATAAAATACCAGCTCCGCTCATCCTGGAGGCCTCAAGCTTCAGGAAATGTAGAGAGAGCCAACCAGACTCTTAAAAGGGCTCTGGCTAAGCTATGTCAGAAACACATAATAAGTGGACACATATGCTGCCCATAGCCCTCATGAGGATACGGACATCCCCCAAACGGCCACTATTGTTAAGTCCTTATGAAATGATATATGGACGACCATTCTGAACTTCTGATTTGTTTCTTGACGAGGATGCCAATACACTCTTAAAACATATAATTGACCTGGGAAGGTTTCAGCAAGAACTCCAACGGTATGGAGAACAAACCACAGGAAGACTTGAAAAATCCCCAGGTAAAGCCAGGGGATCAAGTATCAGTAAAGACCTGGCAAGAAAAAGGGAGTCCAAACCAGCTGTCCGAGAAATGGACAGGGCCATATCAGGTTGTTCTAGTGACTTCAACTGCTGTAAAAGTGAAGGGTCTATCTGCCTGGGTCCACAATTCTAGAATAAAACCCTATGGCCTACAGGAGGGGGAGACAGAAACTGAGACTCCAAAGCCAGAGGACAGCTATTCCTGTGAACCTGTTGAAGATCTCAGGCTCTTGTTCAAGCAGAACCCCATCAATCCTGCCTCAGATAAGTAAAATGCATCATATGATGTTCTTCCTCTTTCTAATCATATCTCCCTGTATGGCTATTGATCTCTCCCTAAACGAGGCATGTTCACTTGCAAACCACACTGCTTCTCAACTGAACCTAAACAGCCCTGGCTGCATCTGCATTAATGACAAAGGTTGGGGGTATGTCCAACCCATCCCAGGGTATCACTATCAAAGGCCCACCGTTTCAGCCGAGCTATGGGCTGTTACTCAGCGCCCCCATGTGGTCGTAATATGGCCTTTTGGGGAAAGGGGGGAAAAAAACTTCATGTCTTGGTACCAGCAACAACTGTCTCTATTTACCCCCTGGATGACATCTGCAATCCCACCTGAGCCCTTATTTTCTCTCATGACTAACATCCGCCAAGTGACCTTCCCTATCTCTCTAAAAAGCCACTCCCTAACAGGGGTGTCAGTGAGAAATCTAGACGACTCACTATGTGGGGTGACCGTCACTGTTGAAACTGATGGGAAAAACCGGGACAGGCCCTGGAGCTGGGAGACCAGGCGCTTCCCAGACCCCGAGCGGCCTGGCGAGGCTGCGGGAGCTCTGGCGGGGGTTAGGGAGGGGGGTGGCTTGAGCGGGGAGGACATCTCGTTGCCCACCCACCCCCCGCCCCCCACCATCCCGTTCGCTGCTCAGGGTCACGTGGCTCCGGACGAGTGGGGCGTCGGCCCGGGGCCGCGGTCCCCGGAGCCTCCTGGGGCTTAGGGGCAGCCCAGCTGGGGCCCCAGGCCGCCATCCTGCCGGCTGTGCAAACCCCCTGGAGTGCCTCAGCCCCGCCCTGTCCCCAAACCGAGGCCCGCCCTGCCCCACGCCACGGGCCCAGCACAGGACCTTCCTGAGAGAGCGGACGAGCGACAGCCAGGCACACGGACAGGCACTCGCACGCACCCACGCCAGGTGAGACAGAGGCAGAAAGAGTTGAGGGTTCAGAGAGCGACTGGAAGACAGCGTGTGGGCAGGGGGGGCCTCGGGCAGGATGCCGGGCAGCTGCAGAAACCACCCGGCCCTGAGCAGCGAAACCGATGGGGGCGGGGGGAGGCCACTGAGCACCGGCGGGTCTGGAGAGGCCCAGGGTGGGAGGACACCTGAGATCTCCGCGCTCCGCGCCCCGCCCCCCTCCCCCCAACACCCTGCACGCATGCCACGCCGGGCCGCTCTCACACTAGCGTCTCTGGAGTTTTGTAACTTGAATTTCTCTCCCTCTGCTCAACTGAGTGATGACAGTGTGTTGAACAGCTAGGTCATTTCCAAATAAATTAAGCTTAGTGTTTCACAGGACACCCGGACATGTATGGAGAGACCAGCACGGATGCATGGACACCAACCTTGGTAACTGGACAACCAATGGGAAATTACTGTCTGACTCAGGAGAGAGAAAGAAACCCGAACAGAGGGAATGAATTGAACAGAAACACAGGCTTTGCAACTCACACCCTAATTCAATTACCAGAAAATAAACAACACTATAACCATTTTAGAAAAACAATAGAACTCTCCATGACCTTTGGTCAGGTGAGGAGTTCAAAGACACAGCAAAAAAAGCCAACTTTTCCAAGTCGTGAATATGTTAGTTCACACATTGACTTTTACATTGAAATGTGTAACAAATAAACTTAAAATCATTGACTCACTACATAAGCATGGAAGTATTTTAAATATAAAATATGTTCTATAGTATTCAGGAAGCACTTGGCACATCTCTAAGTGTATCAGACCCAAAACTGGAACGTAGTGGAAGAGTCAGGATAGTCTAAAAATGAATCCCTAACTAAAAGGAACACACAGGATTACTGTAGATAAAAAAGGTTAAAGAAGAGAAGCTAGAGATCAGTCAATAAATGTCTTAGGGGTTAGCTTAGAGTGACTAGCCTCTGCGTGACTCTTTAAATTTTTCATGTTTGCAGCTTCCAAGTTTTCCATTTTGAGAATAATACTTTCGCCTCCAAACCAGAGTGACTTGAGGACACAAAGGTAGAAGTCGATAATTTTCTTTGCCTATGTCTGAATATTTACAGTCAGAGGTAGAAAAGGAGGAGTCTGTCCCTTGTCTAGATGACGTCAATCCCCAGGTGTGGGATGTCTCCAGCCCTGGTTTAGCCATAAATGTTCCACCAGTAAAGATTTCTCTGAGAGCAAATGCTCCCTAGCCCCGAAAAAGACAATATCCCTTAAAACCAGTAGGTCTTGAGGGTTTAAACCATTAGTTAACAAATACCGAGATACTGGAACTCGAATCAGCTATGAGTCCCCCTGCAACATCCCAATCTTGCCCGTTCAAAAACCAGATGGATCTTACTGGTTCGTCCAGGATCTAAGAGCTGTTAATGAAGCTGTGGTTCCCATCCACCCCATAGTCCCAAACCCATATACCCTCCTATCCCAAGTCCCAGGAAATGCCAAGTACTTCTCAGTCTTGGACCTTCAAGGTGCTTTCTTTTGCATTCCTCTCCATCCTGAATCCCAAAATCTCCTTGCTTTTGAGTGGCGGGACTTGGAAACAAGAGAGACCATACAACTCTCGACTGGACTCGACTACCCAAGGGTTTAGGGACAGCCCTCATATCTTCGGCACTACCTTGGGGAGAGAACTAAGGGAATTAACTTTAACAAACAGTAGTCTAATACAGTATGTGGATGACTTGCTAATAGCTAGGCCAGATTTTACCAGCTCTCAAATGGACACTATTTAAAACGCTAACTTTCCTGTATGAAAAGGGTTATCGAGTATCGCCCAAGAAGGCTCAGATTAGCTTAACCCAAGTAAAACACCTTGGATTTATAATTACGGAGAGAAAAAGAATGCCTGACCCCGAGGGGAGATCCCTCATCTTAAATACCCCGTACCCCCAAACAAAACAACAGCTTAGGGGATTTTTAGGAAGGACCGGGTTTTGCAGGATCTGGATTCCTAATTATGGCAATCTGGCCAGATGCCTATATGATAATTTAAGGGGGAAAGAGGAAGAGCCACTCGACTGGCATGAGACCTGCAAGGTGGCCTTTAATGCCCTAAAAGAGTCCATCACTACAGCCCCAGCTTTAGGCCTCCCCAACCTGGAGAAGCCTTTTAGACTCTATGTTTCTGGAAGGACAGGAACTGCTCTTGGGGTGTTAGAGCAGATGATGGGGCCCGTATTATAACCTGTGGCTTATCTCTCAAAATAACTAGATGAGGTGTACAGTGGGTGGCCCACTTGCCTCCGGGCAGTAGCTGCCACCACCCTTATGGTTAAGGAGGCATCTAAGCTGACCCTGGGTCAGCCCACCACAGTTTATACGCCTCACCGGGTGCAAGCAGTCTTGGAAACGAAAGGGGACAGGTGGATGACAAGGGGAAGGATCACCCAATACCAAGCCCTCCTCCTTGACACTCCAGAAATAAAGTTGAGGGTCTTCCAGACTTTAAATCCAGCAACCTTACTGCCAGATCCCCCTACCTCCCCTCTGGATCACCAATGCATACAAATCACAGACGAGTTATACTCTTCTCGCCGGGCACTATCAGAGACACCTTTATCTGACCCAGAGGAAAACTGGCACACAGATGGCAGCAGTTTGTAGAAAAGGGAGAGAGGAAAGCAGGATATGCTGTAGTGAGCCTGGAAGAAACTAAGGAAAGTGGGTCTCTTCCCCCAGACACCTCAGCCCAGAAAGCTGAATTTTTGCCCTGACAAGAGTTTTGGAGTTAGGAGAAGGAAAGAGGATTAATGTGTGTATGGACTCTAAGTATGCTTTCCTCATTCTGCATGCCCGTGCAGCAATTTGGAAAGAAAGAGGGATGCTCAGTGCCCGAAGCTCTGCTATTAAACACAAAGAGCTCATTCTCAGGCTCCTGGAGGCAGTCAAACTTCCTGCAAAATTAGCTGTCATCCACTGCAAGAGTCACCAAAAGGGGCAAGAAAAAGAGGCTCATGGAAATTGGAAAGCTGATCAAGAGGCAGGATGAGCTGCCGGGGAAGCTTCCTCTGCCACTGCTATCTGCCCCCTTTTCCCCAAGGAAACCCTGACTCCAGATTTTACCCCAGGGGGACATTCCCGATATGCTGAACGGGGCTGGGAGATTGGGTCACATGGGTGGTTTCAGCCTGATCAGGCCCAAATAATACTCCCTGATTCTCAGGTTTAAAACATTACTAACTCCTTACATAAGAGGGCCCATTTTGGAAAAGATAATCTAGAAATCTTGCTTAAGCCTATTCTCTCCCATCCCCAGTTAGCTAAGGTTGTTAAACAGGTCACACAAAATTGTGACACCTGTCTAAAAAATAACCCAAAATCCAGACCTCCTCTAATTACACCTGTCCATCATCGGGGATCATACCCAGGAGTGGACTGGCAAGTAGAATTTAGAGCCATGCCTAAGACCCAAGGGTTTTCTTACTTGCTAGTCTTTATTGACACATTCACAGGATGGATCGAAGCGTTCCCTACTGAGACTGAGAGAGCTACAGAAGTCTGTAAAGCTCTGCTGAAGGAGATGGTGCCTAGGTTTGGGCTGCCTGGGTCACTTCAGAGTGACAACGGGCCCTCACTTACAGCCACGATACCCCAGATCCTAGCCGCATGCTTAGGCATAAAATACCAGCTCCGCTCATCCTGGAGTCCTCAAGCTTCAGGAAAGGTAGAGAGAGCCAACCAGACTCTTAAAAGGGCTCTGGCTAAGCTATGTCAGAAACACATAAAGAGTGGACACATATGCTGCCCATAGCCCTCATGAGGCTACGGACATCCCCCAAACGGCCACTATTGTTAAGTCCTTATGAAATGATGTATGGACGACCATTCTGAACTTCTGATTTGTTTCTTGACGAGGATGCCAATACACTCTTAAAACATATAATTGACCTGGGAAGGTTTCAGCAAGAACTCCAACGGTATGGAGAACAAACCACAGGAAGACTTGAAAAATCCCCAGGTAAAGCCAGGGGATCAAGTATCAGTAAAGACCTGGCAAGAAAAAGGGAGTCCAAACCAGCTGTCCGAGAAATGGACAGGGCCATATCAGGTTGTTCTAGTGACTTCAACTGCTGTAAAAGTGAAGGGTCTATCTGCCTGGGTCCACAATTCTAGAATAAAACCCTATGGCCTACAGGAGGGGGAGACAGAAACTGAGACTCCAAAGCCAGAGGACAGCTATTCCTGTGAACCTGTTGAAGATCTCAGGCTCTTGTTCAAGCAGAACCCCATCAATCCTGCCTCAGATAAGTAAAATGCATCATATGATGTTCTTCCTCTTTCTAATCATATCTCCCTCTATGGCTATTGATCTCTCCCTAAACGAGGCATGTTCACTTGCAAACCACACTGCTTCTCAACTGAACCTAAACAGCCCTGGCTGCATCTGCATTAATGACAAAGGTTGGGGGTATGTCCAACCCATCCCAGGGTATCACTATCAAAGGCCCACCGTTTCAGCCGAGCTATGGGCTGTTACTCAGCGCCCCCATGTGGTCGTAATATGGCCTTTTGGGGAAAGGGGGAAAAAAAACTTCATGTCTTGGTACCAGCAACAACTGTCTCTATTTACCCCCTGGATGACATCTGCAATCCCACCTGAGCCCTTATTTTCTCTCATGACTAACATCCCCCAAGTGACCTTCCCTATCTCTCTAAAAAGCCACTCCCTAACAGGGGTGTCAGTGAGAAATCTAGACGTCGCACAATGTGGGGTGACCGTCACTGTTGAAACTGATGGGAAAAACCGGGACAGGCCCTGCAGCTGGGAGACCAGCCGACGCCACCCCCGGCCAGCAAGCGCCTGGCCCGGCCCGGGGCGCTTCCCGGAACCCGAGCGGCCTGGCGAGGCTGCGGGAGCTCTGGCGGGGGTTGGGGAGGGGGGTGGCTTGAGCGGGGAGGACGTCTCAGTGCCCCCCCACCCCCCGCCCCCCACCATCCAGTTCGCTGCTCAGGGTCACGAGGCTCCGGACGAGCGGGGCGTCGGCCCGGGGCCGCGGTCCCCGGAGCCTCCTGCGGGCTTAGGGGCAGCCCAGCAGGGTCCCCAGGCGCACATCCTGCCTGCTGAGCAAACCCCCTGGAGTGCCTCAGCCCCGCCCTGTCCCCAAACCGAGGCCCGCCCTGCCCCCATGCCACGGGCCCAGCACATGACCTACCTGAGAGAGCGGACGAGCGACAGCCTGGCACACGGACAGGCACTCGCACGCACCCACGCCAGGTGAGACAGAGGCAGAAAGAGTCGAGGGTTCAGAGAGAGACTGGAAGACAGCGTGTGGGCAGGGGGGGCCTCGGGCAGGATGCCTGGCAGCTGCAGAGACCACCCGGCCCTGAGCAGCCAAAGCGATGGGGGCGGGGGTAGGCCACTGAGCAGCGGCGGGCCTGGAGAGGCCCAGGGTGGGAGGACACCTGGGATCTCCGCGCTCCGCGTCCCGCCCCGCTCACCCCAACCCCCTGCACGCATGCCACGCCGGGGCACTCTGACACTAGCTTCTCTGGAGTTTTGTCACTTGAATTTCTCTCCCTCTGCTCAACTGAGTGATGACAGTGTATTGAACAGCTAGGTCATTTCCAAATAAATTAAGCTTAGTGTTTCACAGGACACCCGGACATGTATGGAGAGACCAGCACGGATGCATGGACACCAACCTTGGTAACTGGACAACCAATGGGAAATTACTGTCTGACTCAGGAGAGAGAAAGAAACCCGAACAGATGGAATGAAATGAACAGAAACCCAGGCTTTGCAACTCACACCCTAATTCAATTACCAGAAAATAAACAACACTCTAACCATTTTAGAAAAACAATAGAACTCTCCATGACCTTTGGTCGGGTGAGGAGTTCAAACACACAGCAAAATAAAGCCAACTTTTCCAAGTCGTGAATATGTTAGTTCACACATTGACTTTTACATTGAAATGTGTAACAAATAAACTTAAAATCATTGACTCACTACATAAGCATGGAAGTATTTTAAATATAAAATATGTTCTATAGTATTCAGGAAGCACTTGGCACATCTCTAAGTGTATCAGACCCAAAACTGGAATGTAGTGTAAGAGTCAGGATAGTCTAAAAATGAATCCCTAACTAAAAGGAACACACAGGATTACTGTAGATAAAAAAGTTTAAAGAAGAGAAGCTAGAAATCAGTCAATAAATGTCTTAGGGGTTAGCTTAGAGTGACTAGCCTCTGCGTGACTCTTTAAATTTTTCATGTTTGCAGCTTACAAATTTTCCATTTTGAGAATAATACTTTCGCCTCCAAACCAGAGTGACTTGAGGACACAAAGGTAGAAGTCGATAATTTTCTTTGCCTATGTCTGAATATTTACAGTCAGAGGTAGAAAAGGAGGAATCTGTCCCTTGTCTAGATGATGTCAATCCCCAGGTGTGTGATGTCTCCAGCCCTGGTTTAACCATAAATGTTCCACCAGTAAAGATTTCTCTGAGACCAAATGCTCCCTAGCCCTGGAAAAGACAATATCCCTTAAAACCAGTAGCTCTTGAGGGTCTTAAACCATTAGTTAACAAATACCGAGATACTGGAACTCGAATCAGCTGTGAGTCCCCCTGCAACACCCCAATCTTGCCCGTTCAAAAACCAGATGGATCTTACCGATTCGTCCAGGATCTAAGATCTGTTAATGAAGCTGTGGTTCCCATCCACCCCATAGTCCCAAACCCATATAACCTCCTATCCCAAGTCCCAGGAAATGCCAAGTACTTCTCAGTCTTGGACCTTCAAGGTGCTTTCTTTTGCATTCCTCTCCATCCTGAATCCCAAAACTCTTTGCTTTTGAGTGGCGGGACTTGGAAACAAGAGAGACCATACAACTCTCGCCTGGACTCGACTACCCCAAGGGTTTAGGGACACCCCTCATATCTTCGGGACTTCCTTGGGGAGAGAACTAAGGGAATTAACTGTAACAAACAGTAGTCTAATACAGTATGTGGATGACTTGCTCATAGATAGGCCAGATTTTACCAGCTCTCAAATGGACACTATTTAAAACGCTAACTTTCCTGTATGAAAAGGGTTATCGAGTATCCCCCAAGTAGGCTCAGATTAGCTTAACCCAAGTAAAATACCTTGGATTTATAACTACGTAGAGAAAAAGAATGCCTGACCCCGAGGGGAGATCCCTCATCTTAAATACCCCGTACCCCCAAACAAAACAACAGCTTAGGGGATTTTTAGGAAGGACCGGGTTTTGCAGGATCTGGATTCCTAATTATGGCAATCTGGCCAGACCCCTATATGAAAATTTAAGGGGGAAAGAGGAAGAGTCACTCGACTGACATGAGACCTGCAAGGTGGCCCTTAATTCCCTAAAAGAGTCCATCACTACAGCCCCAGCTTTAGGCCTCCCCAACCTGGAGAAACCTTTTAGACTCTATGTTTCTGGAAGGACAGGAACTGCTCTTGGGGTGTTAGAGCAGATGATGGGGCCTGTATTACATCCTGTGGCTTATCTCTCAAAATAACTAGATGAGGTGGCCAGAGGGTGGCCCACTTGCCTCCGGGCAGTAGCTGCCACTGCTCTTATGTTTAAGGAGGCATCTAAGCTGACACTGGATCAGCCCACCAAAGTGCATACGCCTCACCGGGTGCAAGCAGTCTTGGAAACGAAAGGGGACAGGTGGATGACAGGTGGAAGGATCACCCAATACCAAGCCCTCCTCCTTGACACTCCAGAAATAAAGTTGAGGGTCTGCCAGACATTAAATCCAGCAACCTTACTGCCAGATCCCCCTACCTCCCCTCTGGATCACCAATGCATACAAATCACAGACGAGTTATACTCTTCTCGCCGGGACCTATCAGAGACACCTTTATCTGACCCAGAGGAAAACTGGCACACAGATGGCAGCAGTTTTGTAGAAAAGGGAGAGAGGAAAGCAGGATATGCTGTAGTGAGCCTGGAAGAAACTAAGGAAAGTGGGTCTCTTCCCCAAGACACCTCAGCCCAGAAAGCTGAACTTTTTGCTCTGACAAGAGCTTTGGAGTTAGGAGACGGAAAGATGATTAATGTGTGTATGGACTCTAAGTATGCTTTCCTCATTCTGCATGCCCGTGCAGCAATTTGGAAAGAAAGAGGGATGCTCAGTGCCCGAAGCTCTGCTATTAAACACAAAGAGCTCATTCTCAGGCTCCTGGAGGCAGTCAAACTTCCTGCAAAATTAGCTGTCATCCACTGCAAGAGTCAACAAAATGGGCAAGAAAAAGAGGCTCAGGGAAATAGGAAAGCTGATCAAGAGGCAGGACGAGCTGCCGGGGAAGCTACCTCTGCCACTGCTATCTGCCCCCTTTTCCCCAAGGAAACCCTGAATCCAGATTTTACCTCAGGGGGACATTCCCGATATGCTGAGCGGGGTTGGGAGATTGGGTCACATGGGAGGTTTCAGCCTGATCAGGCCCAAATAATACTCCCTGATTCTCAGGTTTAAAACATTACTAACTCCTTACATAAGAGCACCCATTTTGGAAAAGATAATCTAGAAATCTTGCTTAAGCCTATTCTCTCCCATCCCCAGTTAGCTAAGGTTGTTAAACAAGTCACACATAATTGTGACACCTGTCTAAAAAAATAACCCAAAAACCAGACCTCCTCTAATTACACCTGTCCATCATCGGGGATTATACCCAGGAGCGGACTGGCAATGCCGCTCCGCATTTAGAATTTACAGCCATGCCCAAGACCCTAGGGTTTTCTTACTTGCTAGTCTTTATTGACACATTCACAGGATGGATCGAAGCGTTCCCTACTGAGACTGAGAGAGCTACAGAAGTCTGTAAAGCTCTGCTGAAGGAGATGGTGCCTAGGTTTGGGCTGCCTCGGTCACTTCAGAGTGACAACGGGCCCTCACTTACAGCCACGATACCCCAGAACCTAGCCGCATGCTTAGGATTAAAATACCGGCTCCGCTCATCCTGGAGGCCTCAAGCTTCAGGAAAGGTAGAGAGAGCCAACCAGACTCTTAAAAGGGCTCTGGCTAAGCTATGTCAGAAACACGTAATAAGTGGACACATATGCTGCCCATAGCCCTCATGAGGCTACGGACATCCCCCAAATGGCCACTATTGTTAAGTCCTTATGAAATGATGTATGGACGACCATTCTTAACTTCTGATTTGTTTCTTGACGAGGATGCCAATACACTCTTAAAACATATAATTGACCTGGGAAGGTTTCAGCAACAACTCCAACGGTATGGAGAACAAACCACAGGAAGACTTGAAAAATCCCCAGGTAAAGCCAGGGGATCAAGTATCAGTAAAGACCTGGCAAGAAAAAGGGAGTCCAAACCAGCTGTCCGAGAAATGGACAGGGCCATATCAGGTTGTTCTAGTGACTTCAACTGCTGTAAAAGTGAAGGGTCTATCTGCCTGTGTCCACAATTCTAGAATAAAACCCTATGGCCTACAGGAGGGGGAGACAGAAACTGAGACTCCAAAGCCAGAGGACAGCTATTCCTGTGAACCTGTTGAAGATCTCAGGCTCTTGTTCAAGCAGAACCCCATCAATCCTGCCTCAGATAAGTAAAATGCATCATATGATGTTCTTCCTCTTTCTAATCATATCTCCCTGTATGGCTATTGATCTCTCCCTAAACGAGGCATGTTCACTTGCAAACCACACTGCTTCTCAACTCAACCTAAGCAGCCCGGGCTGCATCTGCATTAATGACAAAGGTTGGGGGTAAGTCCAACCCATCCCACGGTATCACTATCAAAGGCCCACCATTCCAGCCGAGCTATGGGCTGTTACTCAGCGCCCCCATGTGGTCGTAATATGGCCTTTTGGGGAAAGGGGGAAAAAACCTTCATGTATTGGTACCAGCAACAACTGTCTCTATTTACCCCCTGGATGACATCTGCAATCCCACCTGAGCCCTTATTTTCTCTCATGACTAACATCCCCCAAGTGACCTTCCCTATCTCTCTAAAAAGCCACTCCCTAACAGGGGTGTCAGTGAGAAATCTAGACGACTCACAATGTGGGGTGACCGACACTGTTGAAACTGATGGGAAAAACCGGGACAGGCCCTGCAGCTGGGAGACCAGCCGACGCCACACCCAGCCAGCACGCGCCTGGTCCGGCCCGGGGCGCTTCCCGGACCCCGAGCGGCCTGGCGAGGCTGCGGGAGCTCTGGCAGGGGTTGGGGAGGGGGGTGGCTTGAGCGGGGAGGACGTCTCCGTGCCCCCCCACCCCCCGCCCCCCACCATCCCGTTCGCTGCTCAGGGTCACGTGGCTCTGGACGAGCGGGGCGTCGGCCCGGGGCCGCGGTCCCCAGAGCCTCCTGCGGGCTTAGGGGCAGCCCAGCCGGGGCCCCAGGCGCCCATCCTGCCGGCTGTGCAAACCCCCTGGAGTGCCTCAGCCCCGCCCTGTCCCCAAACCGAGGCCCGCCCTGCCCCCACGCCACGGGCCCAGCACAGGACCTTCCTGAGAGAGCGGACGAGCGACAGCCAGGCACACGGACAGGCACTCGCACGCACCCACGCCAGGTGAGACAGAGGCAGAAAGAATCGAGTGTTCAGAGAGAGACTGGAAGACAGCGTTTGGGCAGGGGGGGCCTCGGGCAGGATGCCGGGCAGCTGCAGAAACCACCCGGCCCTGAGCAGCCAAAGCGATGGGGGCGGGGGTAGGCCACTGAGCAGCGGCGGGCCTGGAGTGGCCCAGGGTGGGAGGACACCTGAGAACTCCACGCTCCGCACCCCGCCCCCCGCCCCCGAACCCCCTGCACGCATGCCACGCCGGGGCACTCTGACACTAGCTTCTCTGGAGTTTTGTCACTTGAATTTCTCTCCCTCTGCTCAACTGAGTGATGACAGTGTATTGAACAGCTAGGTCATTTCCAAATAAATTAAGCTTAGTGTTTCACAGGACACGCGGACATGTATGGAGAGACCAGCACGGATGCATGAACACCAACCTTGGTAACTGGACAACCAATGGGAAATTACTGTCTGACTCAGGAGAGAGAAAAAAACCCGAACAGATGGAATGAAATGAAGAGAAACACAGGCTTTGCAACTCACACCCTAATTCAATTACCAGAAAATAAACAACACTCTAACCATTTTAGAAAAAAAATAGAACTCTCCATGACCTTTGTTCGGGTGAGGAGTTCAAACACACAGCAAAAAAAAGCCAACTTTTCCAAGTCGTGAATATGTTAGTTCACACATTGACTTTTACATTGAAATGTGTAACAAATAAACTTAAAATCATTGACACACTACATAAGCATGGAAGTATTTTAAATATAAAATATGTTCTATAGTATTCAGGAAGCACTTGGCATATCTCTAAGTGTATCAGACCCAAAACTGGAACGTAGTGGAAGAGTCAGGATAGTCTAAAAATGAATCCCTAACTAAAAGGAACACACAGCATTACTGTAGATAAAAAAGGTTAAAGAAGAGAAGCTAGAAATCAGTCAATAAATGTCTTAGGGGTTAGCTTAGAGTGACTAGCCTCTGCGTGACTCTTTAAATTTTTCATGTTTGCAGCTTCCAAATTTTCCATTTTGAGAATAATACTTTCGCCTCCAAACCAGAGTGACTTGGGGACACAAAGGTAGAAGTCGATAGTTTTCTTTGCCTATGTCTGAATATTTACAGTCAGAGGTAGAAAAGGAGGAGTCTGTCCCTTGTCTAGATGATGTCAATCCCCAGGTGTGTGATGTCTCCAGCCCTGGTTTAGCCATAAATATTCCACCAGTAAAGATTTCTCTGAGACCAAATGCTCCCTAGCCCTGGAAAAGACAATATCCCTTAAAACCAGTAGCTCTTGAGGGTCTTAAACCATTAGTTAACAAATACCGAGGTACTGGAACTCGAATCAGATGTGAGTCCCCCTGCAACACCCCAATCTTGCCCGTTCAAAAACCAGATGGATCTTACCGATTCGTCCAGGATCTAAGATCTGTTAATGAAGCTGTGGTTCCCATCCACCCCATAGTCCCAAACCCATATACCCTCCTATCCCAAGTCCCAGGAAATGCCAAGTACTTCTCAGTCTTGGACCTTCAAGGTGCTTTCTTTTGCATTCCTCTCCATCCTGAATCCCAAAAACTCTTTGCTTTTGAGTGGCGGGACTTGGAAACAAGAGAGACCATACAGCTCTCCACTGGACTCGGCTACCCCAAGGGTTTAGGGACAGCCCTCATATCTTCGGGACTTCCTTGGGGAGAGAACTAAGGGAATTAACTTTAACAAACAGTAGTCTAATACAGTATGTGGATGACTTGCTCATAGATAGGCCAGATTTTACCAGCTTTCAAATGGACACTATTTAAAACGCTAACTTTCCTGTATGAAAAGGGTTATCGAGTATCCCCCAAGTAGGCTCAGACTAGCTTAACCCAAGTAAAATACCTTGGATTTATAATTACGGAGAGAAAAAGAATGCCTGACCCCGAGGGGAGATCCCTCATCTTAAATACCCCGTACCCCCAAACAAAACAACAGCTTAGGGGATTTTTAGGAAGGACCGGGTTTTGCAGGATCTGGATTCCTAATTATGGCAATCTGGCCAGACCCGTATATGAAAATTTCAGGGGGAAAGAGGAAGAGCCACTCGACTGGCATGAGACCTGCAAGGTGGCCCTTAATGCCCTAAAAGAGTCCATCACTACAGCCCCAGCTTTAGGAATCCCCAACCTGGAGAAGCCTTTTAGACTCTATGTTTCTGGAAGGACAGGAACTGCTTTGGGGTGTTAGAGCAGATGATGGGGCCCCTATTCCATCCTGTGGCTTATCTCTCAAAATAACTAGATGAGGTGGCCAGAGGGTGGCCCACTTGCCTCCGGGCAGTAGCAGCCACTGCTCTTATGGTTAAGGAGGCATCTAAGCTGATCCTGGATCAGCCCACCAAAGTGTATACGCCTCACCGGGTGCAAGCACTCTTGGAAACGAAAGGGGACAGGTGGATGACAGGTGGAAGGATCACCCAATACCAAGCCCTCCTCCTTGACACTCCAGAAATAAAGTTGAGGGTCTGCCAGACTTTAAATCCAGCAATCTTACTGCCAGATCCCCCTAACTCCCCTCTGGATCACCAATGCATACAAATCACAGACGAGTTATACTCTTCTCGCCGGGACCTATCAGAGACACCTTTATCTGACCCAGAGGAAAACTGGCACACAGATGGCAGCAGTTTTGTAGAAAAGGGAGAGAGGAAAGCAGGATATGCTGTAGTGAGCCTGGAAGAAACTAAGGAAAGTGGGTCTCTTCCCCCAGACACCTCAGCCCAGAAAGCTGATCTTTTTGCCCTGACAAGAGCTTTGGAGTTAGGAGACGGAAAGATGATTAATGTGTGTATGGACTCTAAGTATGCTTTCCTCATTCTGCATGCCCGTGCAGCAATTTGGAAAGAAAGAGGGATGCTCAGTGCCCGAAGCTCTGCTATTAAACACAAAGAGCTCATTCTCAGGCTCCTGGAGGCAGTCAAACTTCCTGCAAAATTAGCTGTCATCCACTGCAAGTGTCAACAAAAGGGGCAAGAAAAAGAGGCTCAGGGAAATAGGAAAGCTGATCAAGAGGCAGGACGAGCTGCCGGGGAAGCTACCTCTGCCACTGCTATCTGCCCCCTTTTCCCCAAGGAAACCCTGACTCCAGATTTTACCTCAGGGGGACATTCCCGATATGCTGAGCGGGGTTGGGAGATTGGGTCACATGGGTGGTTTCAGCCTGATCAGGCCCAAATAATACTCCCTGATTCTCAGGTTTAAAACATTACTAACTCCTTACATAAGAGCAGCCATTTTGGAAAAGATAATCTAGAAATCTTGCTTAAGCCTATTCTCTCCCATCCCCAGTTAGCTAAGGTTGTTAAACAAGTCACACATAATTGTGACACCTGTCTAAAAAAATAACCCAAAAACCAGACCTCCTCTAATTACACCTGTCCAACATCGGGGATCATACCCAGGAGCAGACTGGCAATGCCGCTCCACATTTAGAATTTACAGCCATGCCCAAGACCCAAGGGTTTTCTTACTTGCTAGTCTTTATTGACACATTCACAGGATGGATCGAAGCGTTCCCTACTGAGACTGAGAGAGCTACAGATGTCTGTAAAGCTCTGCTGAAGGAGATGGTGCCTAGGTTTGGGCTGCCTCGGTCACTTCAGAGTGACAACGGGCCCTCACTTACAGCCACGATACCCCAGAACCTAGCCGCATGCTTAGGATTAAAATACCAGCTCCGCTCATCCTGGAGGCCTCAAGCTTCAGGAAAGGTGGAGAGAGCCAACCAGACTCTTAAAAGGGCTCTGGCTAAGCTATGTCAGAAACACATAATAAGTGGACACATATGCTGCCCATAGCCCTCATGAGGCTACGGACATCCCCCAAACGGCCACTATTGTTAAGTCCTTATGAAATGATATATGGACGACCATTCTTAACTTCTGATTTGTTTCTTGACGAGGATGCCAATACACTCTTAAAACATATAATTGACCTGGGAAGGTTTCAGCAAGAACTCCAACGGTATGGAGAACAAACCACAGGAAGACTTGAAAAATCCCCAGGTGAAGCCAGGGGATCAAGTATCAGTAAAGACCTGGCAAGAAAAAGGGAGTCCAAACCAGCTGTCCGAGAAATGGACAGGGCCATATCAGGTTGTTCTAGTGACTTCAACTGCTGTAAAAGTAAAGGGTCTATCTGCCTGGGTCCACAATTCTAGAATAAAACCCTATGGCCTACAGGAGGGGGAGACAGAAACTGAGACTCCAAAGCCAGAGGACAGCTATTCCTGTGAACCTGTTGAAGATCTCAGGCTCTTGTTCAAGCAGAACCCCATCAATCCTGCCTCAGATAAGTAAAATGCATCATATGATGTTCTTCCTCTTTCTAATCATATCTCCCTGTATGGCTATTGATCTCTCCCTAAACGAGGCATGTTCACTTGCAAACCACACTGCTTCTCAACTGAACCTAAGCAGCCCTGGCTGCATCTGCATTAGTGACAAAGTTTGGGGGTATGTCCAACCCATCCCAGGGTATCACTATCAAAGGCCCACCATTCCAGCCGAGCTATGGGCTGTTACTCAGTGCCCCCATGTGGTCGTAATATGGCCTTTTGGGGAAAGGGGGAAAAAAAACTTCATGTCTTGGTACCAGCAACAACTGTCTCTATTTACCCCCTGGATGACATCTGCAATCCCACCTGAGCCCTTATTTTCTCTCATGACTAACATCCGCCAAGTGACCTTCCCTATCTCTCTAAAAAGCCACTCCCTAACAGGGGTGTCAGTGAGAAATCTAGACGACTCACTATGTGGGGTGACCGTCACTGTTGAAACTGATGGGAAAAACCGGGACAGGCCCTGGAGCTGGGAGACCAGGCGCTTCCCAGACCCCGAGCGGCCTGGCGAGGCTGCGGGAGCTCTGGCGGGGGTTGGGGAGGGGGGTGGCTTGAGCGGGGAGGACATCTCGTTGCCCACCCACCCCCCGCCCCCCACCATCCCGTTCGCTGCTCAGGGTCACGTGGCTCCGGACGAGTGGGGCGTCGGCCCGGGGCCGCGGTCCCCGGAGCCTCCTGGGGCTTAGGGGCAGCCCAGCCGGGGCCCCAGGCCGCCATCCTGCCGGCTGTGCAAACCCCCTGGAGTGCCTCAGCCCCGCCCTGTCCCCAAACCGAGGCCCGCCCTGCCCCACGCCACGGGCCCAGCACAGGACCTTCCTGAGAGAGCGGACGAGCGACAGCCAGGCACACGGACAGGCACTCGCACGCACCCACGCCAGGTGAGACAGAGGCAGAAAGAGGTGAGGGTTCAGAGAGCGACTGGAAGACAGCGTGTGGGCAGGGGGGGCCTCGGGCAGGATGCCGGGCAGCTGCAGAAACCACCCGGCCCTGAGCAGCGAAACCGATGGGGGCGGGGGGAGGCCACTGAGCACCGGCGGGTCTGGAGAGGCCCAGGGTGGGAGGACACCTGAGATCTCCGCGCTCCGCGCCCCGCCCCCCTCCCCCCAACACCCTGCACGCATTCCACGCCGGGCCGCTCTCACACTAGCGTCTCTGGAGTTTTGTAACTTGAATTTCTCTCCCTCTGCTCAACTGAGTGATGACAGTGTGTTGAACAGCTAGGTCATTTCCAAATAAATTAAGCTTAGTGTTTCACAGGACACCCGGACATGTATGGAGAGACCAGCACGGATGCATGGACACCAACCTTGGTAACTGGACAACCAATGGGAAATTACTGTCTGACTCAGGAGAGAGAAAGAAACCCGAACAGAGGGAATGAATTGAACAGAAACACAGGCTTTGCAACTCACACCCTAATTCAATTACCAGAAAATAAACAACACTATAACCATTTTAGAAAAACAATAGAACTCTCCATGACCTTTGGTCTGGTGAGGAGTTCAAAGACACAGCAAAAAAAGCCAACATTTCCAAGTCGTGAATATGTTAGTTCACACATTGACTTTTACATTGAAATGTGTAACAAATAAACTTAAAATCATTGACTCACTACATAAGCATGGAAGTATTTTAAATATAAAATATGTTCTATAGTATTCAGGAAGCACTTGGCACATCTCTAAGTGTATCAGACCCAAAACTGGAACGTAGTGGAAGAGTCAGGATAGTCTAAAAATGAATCCCTAACTAAAAGGAACACACAGGATTACTGTAGATAAAAGAGGTTAAAGAAGAGAAGCTAGAGATCAGTCAATAAATGTCTTAGGGGTTAGCTTAGAGTGACTAGCCTCTGCGTGACTCTTTAAATTTTTCATGTTTGCAGCTTCCAAGTTTTCCATTTTGAGAATAATACTTTCGCCTCCAAACCAGAGTGACTTGAGGACACAAAGGTAGAAGTCGATAATTTTCTTTGCCTATGTCTGAATATTTACAGTCAGAGGTAGAAAAGGAGGAGTCTGTCCCTTGTCTAGATGACGTCAATCCCCAGGTGTGGGATGTCTCCAGCCCTGGTTTAGCCATAAATGTTCCACCAGTAAAGATTTCTCTGAGAGCAAATGCTCCCTAGCCCCGAAAAAGACAATATCCCTTAAAACCAGTAGGTCTTGAGGGTTTAAACCATTAGTTAACAAATACCGAGATACTGGAACTCGAATCAGCTATGAGTCCCCCTGCAACATCCCAATCTTGCCCGTTCAAAAACCAGATGGATCTTACCGATTCGTCCAGGATCTAAGAGCTGTTAATGAAGCTGTGGTTCCCATCCACCCCATAGTCCCAAACCCATATACCCTCCTATCCCAAGTCCCAGGAAATGCCAAGTACTTCTCAGTCTTGGACCTTCAAGGTGCTTTCTTTTGCATTCCTCTCCATCCTGAATCCCAAAATCTCCTTGCTTTTGAGTGGCGGGACTTGGAAACAAGAGAGACCATACAACTCTCGACTGGACTCGACTACCCAAGGGTTTAGGGACAGCCCTCATATCTTCGGCACTACCTTGGGGAGAGAACTAAGGGAATTAACTTTAACAAACAGTAGTCTAATACAGTATGTGGATGACTTGCTAATAGCTAGGCCAGATTTTACCAGCTCTCAAATGGACACTATTTAAAACGCTAACTTTCCTGTATGAAAAGGGTTATCGAGTATCGCCCAAGTAGGCTCAGATTAGCTTAACCCAAGTAAAACACCTTGGATTTATAATTACGGAGAGAAAAAGAATGCCTGACCCCGAGGGGAGATCCCTCATCTTAAATACCCCGTACCCCCAAACAAAACAACAGCTTAGGGGATTTTTAGGAAGGACCGGGTTTTGCAGGATCTGGATTCCTAATTATGGCAATCTGGCCAGATGCCTATATGATAATTTAAGGGGGAAAGAGGAAGAGCCACTCGACTGGCATGAGACCTGCAAGGTGGCCTTTAATGCCCTAAAAGAGTCCATCACTACAGCCCCAGCTTTAGGCCTCCCCAACCTGGAGAAGCCTTTTAGACTCTATGTTTCTGGAAGGACAGGAACTGCTCTTGGGGTGTTAGAGCAGATGATGGGGCCCGTATTATAACCTGTGGCTTATCTCTCAAAATAACTAGATGAGGTGTACAGTGGGTGGCCCACTTGCCTCCGGGCAGTAGCTGCCACCACCCTTATGGTTAAGGAGGCATCTAAGCTGACCCTGGGTCAGCCCACCACAGTTTATACGCCTCACCGGGTGCAAGCAGTCTTGGAAACGAAAGGGGACAGGTGGATGACAAGGGGAAGGATCACCCAATACCAAGCCCTCCTCCTTGACACTCCAGAAATAAAGTTGAGGGTCTTCCAGACTTTAAATCCAGCAACCTTACTGCCAGATCCCCCTACCTCCCCTCTGGATCACCAATGCATACAAATCACAGACGAGTTATACTCTTCTCGCCGGGCACTATCAGAGACACCTTTATCTGACCCAGAGGAAAACTGGCACACAGATGGCAGCAGTTTGTAGAAAAGGGAGAGAGGAAAGCAGGATATGCTGTAGTGAGCCTGGAAGAAACTAAGGAAAGTGGGTCTCTTCCCCAAGACACCTCAGCCCAGAAAGCTGAATTTTTGCCCTGACAAGAGTTTTGGAGTTAGGAGAAGGAAAGAGGATTAATGTGTGTATGGACTCTAAGTATGCTTTCCTCATTCTGCATGCCCGTGCAGCAATTTGGAAAGAAAGAGGGATGCTCAGTGCCCGAAGCTCTGCTATTAAACACAAAGAGCTCATTCTCAGGCTCCTGGAGGCAGTCAAACTTCCTGCAAAATTAGCTGTCATCCACTGCAAGAGTCACCAAAAGGGGCAAGAAAAAGAGGCTCATGGAAATTGGAAAGCTGATCAAGAGGCAGGATGAGCTGCCGGGGAAGCTTCCTCTGCCACTGCTATCTGCCCCCTTTTCCCCAAGGAAACCCTGACTCCAGATTTTACCCCAGGGGGACATTCCCGATATGCTGAACGGGGCTGGGAGATTGGGTCACATGGGTGGTTTCAGCCTGATCAGGCCCAAATAATACTCCCTGATTCTCAGGTTTAAAACATTACTAACTCCTTACATAAGAGGGCCCATTTTGGAAAAGATAATCTAGAAATCTTGCTTAAGCCTATTCTCTCCCATCCCCAGTTAGCTATGGTTGTTAAACAGGTCACACAAAATTGTGACACCTGTCTAAAAAATAACCCAAAATCCAGACCTCCTCTAATTACACCTGTCCATCATCGGGGATCATACCCAGGAGTGGACTGGCAAGTAGAATTTAGAGCCATGCCTAAGACCCAAGGGTTTTCTTACTTGCTAGTCTTTATTGACACATTCACAGGATGGATCAAAGCGTTCCCTACTGAGACTGAGAGAGCTACAGAAGTCTGTAAAGCTCTGCTGAAGGAGATGGTGCCTAGGTTTGGGCTGCCTGGGTCACTTCAGAGTGACAACGGGCCCTCACTTACAGCCACGATACCCCAGATCCTAGCCGCATGCTTAGGCATAAAATACCAGCTCCGCTCATCCTGGAGTCCTCAAGCTTCAGGAAAGGTAGAGAGAGCCAACCAGACTCTTAAAAGGGCTCTGGCTAAGCTATGTCAGAAACACATAAAGAGTGGACACATATGCTGCCCATAGCCCTCATGAGGCTACGGACATCCCCCAAACGGCCACTATTGTTAAGTCCTTATGAAATGATGTATGGACGACCATTCTTAACTTCTGATTTGTTTCTTGACGAGGATGCCAATACACTCTTAAAACATATAATTGACCTGGGAAGGTTTCAGCAAGAACTCCAACGGTATGGAGAACAAACCACAGGAAGACTTGAAAAATCCCCAGGTAAAGCCAGGGGATCAAGTATCAGTAAAGACCTGGCAAGAAAAAGGGAGTCCAAACCAGCTGTCCGAGAAATGGACAGGGCCATATCAGGTTGTTCTAGTGACTTCAACTGCTGTAAAAGTGAAGGGTCTATCTGCCTGGGTCCACAATTCTAGAATAAAACCCTATGGCCTACAGGAGGGGGAGACAGAAACTGAGACTCCAAAGCCAGAGGACAGCTATTCCTGTGAACCTGTTGAAGATCTCAGGCTCTTGTTCAAGCAGAACCCCATCAATCCTGCCTCAGATAAGTAAAATGCATCATATGATGTTCTTCCTCTTTCTAATCATATCTCCCTCTATGGCTATTGATCTCTCCCTAAACGAGGCATGTTCACTTGCAAACCACACTGCTTCTCAACTGAACCTAAACAGCCCTGGCTGCATCTGCATTAATGACAAAGGTTGGGGGTATGTCCAACCCATCCCAGGGTATCACTATCAAAGGCCCACCGTTTCAGCCGAGCTATGGGCTGTTACTCAGCGCCCCCATGTGGTCGTAATATGGCCTTTTGGGGAAAGGGGGAAAAAAAACTTCATGTCTTGGTACCAGCAACAACTGTCTCTATTTACCCCCTGGATGACATCTGCAATCCCACCTGAGCCCTTATTTTCTCTCATGACTAACATCCCCCAAGTGACCTTCCCTATCTCTCTAAAAAGCCACTCCCTAACAGGGGTGTCAGTGAGAAATCTAGACGACGCACAATGTGGGGTGACCGTCACTGTTGAAACTGATGGGAAAAACCGGGAAAGGCCCTGCAGCTGGGAGACCAGCCGACGCCACCCCCGGCCAGCACGCGCCTGGCCCGGCCCGGGGCGCTTCCCGGAACCCGAGCGGCCTGGCGAGGCTGCGGGAGCTCTGGCGGGGGTTGGGGAGGGGGGTGGCTTGAGCGGGGAGGACGTCTCGGTGCCCCCCCACCCCCCGCCCCCCACCATCCAGTTCGCTGCTCAGGGTCACGAGGCTCCGGACGAGCGGGGCGTCGGCCCAGGGCCGCGGTCCCCGGAGCCTCCTGCGGGCTTAGGGGCAGCCCAGCAGGGTCCCCAGGCGCACATCCTGCCTGCTGAGCAAACCCCCTGGAGTGCCTCAGCCCCGCCCTATCCCCAAACCGAGGCCCGCCCTGCGCCCATGCCACGGGCCCAGCACATGACCTACCTGAGAGAGCGGACGAGCGACAGCCTGGCACACGGACAGGCACTCGCACGCACCCACGCCAGGTGAGACAGAGGCAGAAAGAGTCGAGGGTTCAGAGAGAGACTGGAAGACAGCGTGTGGGCAGGGGGGGCCTCGGGCAGGATGCCTGGCAGCTGCAGAGACCACCTGGCCCTGAGCAGCCAAAGCGATGGGGGCGGGGGTAGGCCACTGAGCAGCGGCGGGCCTGGAGAGGCCCAGGGTGGGAGGACACCTGGGATCTCCGCGCTCCGCGCCCCGCCCCCCTCTCCCCAACCCCCTGCACGCATGCCACGCCGGGCCGCTCTGACACTAGCTTCTCTGGAGTTTTGTCACTTGAATTTCTCTCCCTCTGCTCAACTGAGTGATGACAGTGTATTGAACAGCTAGGTCATTTCCAAATAAATTAAGCTTAGTGTTTCACAGGACACCCGGACATGTATGGAGAGACCAGCACGGATGCATGGACACCAACCTTGGTAACTGGACAACCAATGGGAAATTACTGTCTGACTCAGGAGAGAGAAAGAAACCCGAACAGATGGAATGAAATGAACAGAAACCCAGGCTTTGCAACTCACACCCTAATTCAATTACCAGAAAATAAACAACACTCTAACCATTTTAGAAAAACAATAGAACTCTCCATGACCTTTGGTCGGGTGAGGAGTTCAAACACACAGCAAAATAAAGCCAACTTTTCCAAGTCGTGAATATGTTAGTTCACACATTGACTTTTACATTGAAATGTGTAACAAATAAACTTAAAATCATTGACTCACTACATAAGCATGGAAGTATTTAAACATAAAATATGTTCTATAGTATTCAGGAAGCACTTGGCACATCTCTAAGTGTATCAGACCCAAAACTGGAACGTAGTGTAAGAGTCAGGTTAGTCTAAAAATGAATCCCTAACTAAAAGGAACACACAGGATTACTGTAGATAAAAAAGTTTAAAGAAGAGAAGCTAGAAATCAGTCAATAAATGTCTTAGTGGTTAGCTTAGAGTGACTAGCCTCTGCGTGACTCTTTAAATTTTTCATGTTTGCAGCTTCCAAATTTTCCATTTTGAGAATAATACTTTCGCCTCCAAACCAGAGTGACTTGGGGACACAAAGGTAGAAGTCGATAATTTTCTTTGCCTATGTCTGAATATTTACAGTCAGAGGTAGAAAAGGAGGAATCTGTCCCTTGTCTAGATGATGTCAATCCCCAGGTGTGTGATGTCTCCAGCCCTGGTTTAACCATAAATGTTCCACCAGTAAAGATTTCTCTGAGACCAAATGCTCCCTAGCCCAGGAAAAGACAATATCCCTTAAAACCAGTAGCTCTTGAGGGTCTTAAACCATTAGTTAACAAATACCGAGATACTGGAACTCGAATCAGCTGTGAGTCCCCCTGCAACACCCCAATCTTGCCCGTTCAAAAACCAGATGGATCTTACCGATTCGTCCAGGATCTAAGATCTGTTAATGAATCTGTGGTACCCATCCACCCCATAGTCCCAAACCCATATAACCTCCTATCCCAAGTCCCAGGAAATGCCAAGTACTTCTCAGTCTTGGACCTTCAAGGTGCTTTCTTTTGCATTCCTCTCCATCCTGAATCCCAAAACTCTTTGCTTTTGAGTGGCGGGACTTGGAAACAAGAGAGACCATACAACTCTCGCCTGGACTCGACTACCCCAAGGGTTTAGGGACACCCCTCATATCTTCGGGACTTCCTTGGGGAGAGAACTAAGGGAATTAACTGTAACAAACAGTAGTCTAATACAGTATGTGGATGACTTGCTCATAGATAGGCCAGATTTTACCAGCTCTCAAATGGACACTATTTAAAACGCTAACTTTCCTGTATGAAAAGGGTTATCGAGTATCCCCCAAGTAGGCTCAGATTAGCTTAACCCAAGTAAAATACCTTGGATTTATAACTACGTAGAGAAAAAGAATGCCTGACCCCGAGGGGAGATCCCTCATCTTAAATACCCCGTACCCCCAAACAAAACAACAGCTTAGGGGATTTTTAGGAAGGACCGGGTTTTGCAGGATCTGGATTCCTAATTATGGCAATCTGGCCAGACCCCTATATGAAAATTTAAGGGGGAAAGAGGAAGAGTCACTCGACTGGCATGAGACCTGCAAGGTGGCCCTTAATTCCCTAAAAGAGTCCATCACTACAGCCCCAGCTTTAGGCCTCCCCAACCTGGAGAAACCTTTTAGACTCTATGTTTCTGGAAGGACAGGAACTGCTCTTGGGGTGTTAGAGCAGATGATGGGGCCTGTATTACATCCTGTGGCTTATCTCTCAAAATAACTAGATGAGGTGGCCAGAGGGTGGCCCACTTGCCTCCGGGCAGTAGCTGCCACTGCTCTTATGGTTAAGGAGGCATCTAAGCTGACCCTGGATCAGCCCACCAAAGTGCATACGCCTCACCGCGTGCAAGCAGTCTTGGAAACGAAAGGGGACAGGTGGATGACAGGGGGAAGGATCACCCAATACCAAGCCCTCCTCCTTGACACTCCAGAAATAAAGTTGAGGGTCTGCCAGACATTAAATTCAGCAACCTTACTGCCAGATCCCCCTACCTCCCCTCTGGATCACCAATGCATACAAATCACAGACGAGTTATACTCTTCTCGCCGGGACCTATCAGAGACACCTTTATCTGACCCAGAGGAAAACTGGCACACAGATGGCAGCAGTTTTGTAGAAAAGGGAGAGAGGAAAGCAGGATATGCTGTAGTGAGCCTGGAAGAAACTAAGGAAAGTGGGTCTCTTCCCCAAGACACCTCAGCCCAGAAAGCTGAACTTTTTGCTCTGACAAGAGCTTTGGAGTTAGGAGACGGAAAGATGATTAATGTGTGTATGGACTCTAAGTATGCTTTCCTCATTCTGCATGCCCGTGCAGCAATTTGGAAAGAAAGAGGGATGCTCAGTGCCCGAAGCTCTGCTATTAAACACAAAGAGCTCATTCTCAGGCTCCTGGAGGCAGTCAAACTTCCTGCAAAATTAGCTGTCATCCACTGCAAGAGTCAACAAAAAGGGCAAGAAAAAGAGGCTCAGGGAAATAGGAAAGCTGATCAAGAGGCAGGACGAGCTGCCGGGGAAGCTACCTCTGCCACTGCTATCTGCCCCCTTTTCCCCAAGGAAACCCTGAATCCAGATTTTACCTCAGGGGGACATTCCCGATATGCTGAGCGGGGTTGGGAGATTGGGTCACATGGGAGGTTTCAGCCTGATCAGGCCCAAATAATACTCCCTGATTCTCAGGTTTAAAACATTACTAACTCCTTACATAAGAGCACCCATTTTGGAAAAGATAATCTAGAAATCTTGCTTAAGCCTATTCTCTCCCATCCCCAGTTAGCTAAGGTTGTTAAACAAGTCACACATAATTGTGACACCTGTCTAAAAAAATAACCCAAAAACCAGACCTCCTCTAATTACACCTGTCCAACATCGGGGATCATACCCAGGAGCGGACTGGCAATGCCGCTCCGCATTTAGAATTTACAGACATGCCCAAGACCCTAGGGTTTTCTTACTTGCTACTCTTTATTGACACATTCACAGGATGGATCGAAGCGTTCCCTACTGAGACTGAGAGAGCTACAGAAGTCTGTAAAGCTCTGCTGAAGGAGATGGTGCCTAGGTTTGGGCTGCCTCGGTCACTTCAGAGTGACAACGGGCCCTCACTTACAGCCACGATACCCCAGAACCTAGCCGCATGCTTAGGATTAAAATACCGGCTCCGCTCATCCTGGAGGCCTCAAGCTTCAGGAAAGGTAGAGAGAGCCAACCAGACGCTTAAAAGGGCTCTGGCTAAGCTATGTCAGAAACACGTAATAAGTGGACACATATGCTGCCCATAGCCCTCATGAGGCTACGGACATCCCCCAAACGGCCACTATTGTTAAGTCCTTATGAAATGATGTATGCACGACCATTCTTAACTTCTGATTTGTTTCTTGACGAGGATGCCAATACACTCTTAAAACATATAATTGACCTGGGAAGGTTTCAGCAAGAACTCCAACGGTATGGAGAACAAACCACAGGAAGACTTGAAAAATCCCCAGGTAAAGCCAGGGGATCAAGTATCAGTAAAGACCTGGCAAGAAAAAGGGAGTCCAAACCAGCTGTCCGAGAAATGGACAGGGCCATATCAGGTTGTTCTAGTGACTTCAACTGCTGTAAAAGTGAAGGGTCTATCTGCCTGGGTCCACAATTCTAGAATAAAACCCTATGGCCTACAGGAGGGGGAGACAGAAACTGAGACTCCAAAGCCAGAGGACAGCTATTCCTGTGAACCTGTTGAAGATCTCAGGCTCTTGTTCAAGCAGAACCCCATCAATCCTGCCTCAGATAAGTAAAATGCATCATATGATGTTCTTCCTCTTTCTAATCATATCTCCCTGTATGGCTATTGATCTCTCCCTAAACGAGGCATGTTCACTTGCAAACCACACTGCTTCTCAACTCAACCTAAGCAGCCCGGGCTGCATCTGCATTAATGACAAAGGTTGGGGGTATGTCCAACCCATCCCACGGTATCACTATCAAAGGCCCACCATTCCAGCCGAGCTATGGGCTGTTACTCAGCGCCCCCATGGGGTCGTAATATGGCCTTTTGGGGAAAGGGGGAAAAAAAACTTCATGTATTGGTACCAGCAACAACTGTCTCTATTTACCCCCTGGATGACATCTGCAATCCCACCTGAGCCCTTATTTTCTCTCATGACTAACATCCCCCAAGTGACCTTCCCTATCTCTCTAAAAAGCCACTCCCTAACAGGGGTGTCAGTGAGAAATCTAGACGACTCACAATGTGGGGTGACCGACACTGTTGAAACTGATGGGAAAAACCGGGACAGGCCCTGCAGCTGGGAGACCAGCCGACGCCACACCCAGCCAGCACGCGCCTGGTCCGGCCCGGGGCGCTTCCCGGACCCCGAGCGGCCTGGCGAGGCTGCGGGAGCTCTGGCGGGGGTTGGGGAGGTGGGTGGCTTGAGCGGGGAGGACGTCTCCGTGCCCCCCCACCCCCCGCCCCCCACCATCCCGTTCGCTGCTCAGGGTCACGTGGCTCTGGACGAGCGGGGCGTCGGCCCGGGGCCGCGGTCCCCACAGCCTCCTGCGGGCTTAGGGGCAGCCCAGCCGGGGCCCCAGGCGCCCATCCTGCCGGCTGTGCAAACCCCCTGGAGTGCCTCAGCCCCGCCCTGTCCCCAAACCGAGGCCCGCCCTGCCCCCACGCCACGGGCCCAGCACAGGACCTTCCTGAGAGAGCGGACGAGCGACAGCCAGGCACACGGACAGGCACTCGCACGCACCCACGCCAGGTGAGACAGAGGCAGAAAGAGTCGAGTGTTCAGAGAGAGACTGGAAGACAGCGTTTGGGCAGGGGGGGCCTCGGGCAGGATGCCGGGCAGCTGCAGAGACCACCCGGCCCTGAGCAGCCAAAGCGATGGGGGCGGGGGTAGGCCACTGAGCAGCGGCGGGCCTGGAGTGGCCCAGGGTGGGAGGACACCTGAGAACTCCACGCTCCGCACCCCGCCCCCCGCCCCCGAACCCCCTGCACGCATGCCACGCCGGGGCACTCTGACACTAGCTTCTCTGGAGTTTTGTCACTTGAATTTCTCTCCCTCTGCTCAACTGAGTGATGACAGTGTATTGAACAGCTAGGTCATTTCCAAATAAATTAAGCTTAGTGTTTCACAGGACACGCGGACATGTATGGAGAGACCAGCACGGATGCATGAACACCAACCTTGGTAATTGGACAACCAATGGGAAATTACTGTCTGACTCAGGAGAGAGAAAAAAACCCGAACAGATGGAATGAAATGAAGAGAAACACAGGCTTTGCAACTCACACCCTAATTCAATTACCAGAAAATAAACAACACTCTAACCATTTTAGAAAAACAATAGAACTCTCCATGACCTTTGTTCGGGTGAGGAGTTCAAACACACAGCAAAAAAAAGCCAACTTTTCCAAGTCGTGAATATGTTAGTTCACACATTGACTTTTACATTGAAATGTGTAACAAATAAACTTAAAATCATTGACACACTACATAAGCATGGAAGTATTTTAAATATAAAATATGTTCTATAGTATTCAGGAAGCACTTGGCATATCTCTAAGTGTATCAGACCCAAAACTGGAACGTAGTGGAAGAGTCAGGATAGGCTAAAAATGAATCCCTAACTAAAAGGAACACACAGCATTACTGTAGATAAAAAAGGTTAAAGAAGAGAAGCTAGAAATCAGTCAATAAATGTCTTAGGGGTTAGCTTAGAGTGACTAGCCTCTGCGTGACTCTTTAAATTTTTCATGTTTGCAGCTTCCAAATTTTCCATTTTGAGAATAATACTTTCGCCTCCAAACCAGAGTGACTTGGGGACACAAAGGTAGAAGTCGATAATTTTCTTTGCCTATGTCTGAATATTTACAGTCAGAGGTCGAAAAGGAGGAGTCTGTCCCTTGTCTAGATGATGTCAATCCCCAGGTGTGTGATGTCTCCAGCCCTGGTTTAGCCATAAATATTCCACCAGTAAAGATTTCTCTGAGACCAAATGCTCCCTAGCCCTGGAAAAGACAATATCCCTTAAAACCAGTAGCTCTTGAGGGTCTTAAACCATTAGTTAACAAATACCGAGATACTGGAACTCGAATCAGATGTGAGTCCCCCTGCAACACCCCAATCTTGCCCGTTCAAAAACCAGATGGATCTTACCGATTCGTCCAGGATCTAAGATCTGTTAATGAAACTGTGGTTCCCATCCACCCCATAGTCCCAAACCCATATAACCTCCTATCCCAAGTCCCAGGAAATGCCAAGTACTTCTCAGTCTTGGACCTTCAAGGTGCTTTCTTTTGCATTCCTCTCCATCCTGAATCCCAAAAACTCTTTGCTTTTGAGTGGCGGGACTTGGAAACAAGAGAGACCATACAGCTCTCCACTGGACTCGGCTACCCCAAGGGTTTAGGGACAGCCCTCATATCTTCGGGACTTCCTTGGGGAGAGAACTAAGGGAATTAACTTTAACAAACAGTAGTCTAATACAGTATGTGGATGACTTGCTCATAGATAGGCCAGATTTTACCAGCTTTCAAATGGACACTATTTAAAACGCTAACTTTCCTGTATGAAAAGGGTTATCGAGTATCCCCCAAGTAGGCTCAGACTAGCTTAACCCAAGTAAAATACCTTGGATTTATAATTACGGAGAGAAAAAGAATGCCTGACCCCGAGGGGAGATCCCTCATCTTAAATACCCCGTACCCCCAAACAAAACAACAGCTTAGGGGATTTTTAGGAAGGACCGGGTTTTGCAGGATCTGGATTCCTAATTATGGCAATCTGGCCAGACCCGTATATGAAAATTTAAGGGGGAAAGAGGAAGAGCCACTCGACTGGCATGAGACCTGCAAGGTGGCCCTTAATGCCCTAAAAGAGTCCATCACTACAGCCCCAGCTTTAGGAATCCCCAACCTGGAGAAGCCTTTTAGACTCTATGTTTCTGGAAGGACAGGAACTGCTCTTGGGGTGTTAGAGCAGATGATGGGGCCCCTATTCCATCCTGTGGCTTATCTCTCAAAATAACTAGATGAGGTGGCCAGAGGGTGGCCCACTTGCCTCCGGGCAGTAGCAGCCACTGCTCTTATGGTTAAGGAGGCATCTAAGCTGACCCTGGATCAGCCCACCAAAGTGTATACGCCTCACCGGGTGCAAGCACTCTTGGAAACGAAAGGGGACAGGTGGATGACAGGTGGAAGGATCACCCAATACCAAGCCCTCTTCCTTGACACTCCAGAAATAAAGTTGAGGGTCTGCCAGACTTTAAATCCAGCAATCTTACTGCCAGATCCCCCTAACTCCCCTCTGGATCACCAATGCATACAAATCACAGACGAGTTATACTCTTCTCGCCGGGACCTATCAGAGACACCTTTATCTGACCCAGAGGAAAACTGGCACACAGATGGCAGCAGTTTTGTAGAAAAGGGAGAGAGGAAAGCAGGATATGCTGTAGTGAGCCTGGAAGAAACTAAGGAAAGTGGGTCTCTTCCCCCAGACACCTCAGCCCAGAAAGCTGAACTTTTTGCCCTGACAAGAGCTTTGGAGTTAGGAGACGGAAAGATGATTAATGTGTGTATGGACTCTAAGTATGCTTTCCTCATTCTGCATGCCCGTGCAGCAATTTGGAAAGAAAGAGGGATGCTCAGTGCCCGAAGCTCTGCTATTAAACACAAAGAGCTCATTCTCAGGCTCCTGGAGGCAGTCAAACTTCCTGCAAAATTAGCTGTCATCCACTGCAAGGGTCAACAAAAGGGGCAAGAAAAAGAGGCTCAGGGAAATAGGAAAGCTGATCAAGAGGCAGGACGAGCTGCCGGGGAAGCTACCTCTGCCACTGCTATCTGCCCCCTTTTCCCCAAGGAAACCCTGACTCCAGATTTTACCTCAGGGGGACATTCCCGATATGCTGAGCGGGGTTGGGAGATTGGGTCACATGGGTGGTTTCAGCCTGATCAGGCCCAAATAATACTCCCTGATTCTCAGGTTTAAAACATTACTAACTCCTTACATAAGAGCAGCCATTTTGGAAAAGATAATCTAGAAATCTTGCTTAAGCCTATTCTCTCCCATCCCCAGTTAGCTAAGGTTGTTAAACAAGTCACACATAATTGTGACACCTGTCTAAAAAAATAACCCAAAAACCAGACCTCCTCTAATTACACCTGTCCAACATCGGGGATCATACCCAGGAGCAGACTGGCAATGCCGCTCCACATTTAGAATTTACAGCCATGCCCAAGACCCAAGGGTTTTCTTACTTGCTAGTCTTTATTGACACATTCACAGGATGGATCGAAGCGTTCCCTACTGAGACTGAGAGAGCTACAGATGTCTGTAAAGCTCTGCTGAAGGAGATGGTGCCTAGGTTTGGGCTGCCTCGGTCACTTCAGAGTGACAACGGGCCCTCACTTACAGCCACGATACCCCAGAACCTAGCCGCATGCTTAGGATTAAAATACCGGCTCCGCTCATCCTGGAGGCCTCAAGCTTCAGGAAAGGTGGAGAGAGCCAACCAGACTCTTAAAAGGGCTCTGGCTAAGCTATGTCAGAAACACATAATAAGTGGACACATATGCTGCCCATAGCCCTCATGAGGCTACGGACATCCCCCAAACGGCCACTATTGTTAAGTCCTTATGAAATGATATATGGACGACCATTCTTAACTTCTGATTTGTTTCTTGACGAGGATGCCAATACACTCTTAAAACATATAATTGACCTGGGAAGGTTTCAGCAAGAACTCCAACGGTATGGAGAACAAACCACAGGAAGACTTGAAAAATCCCCAGGTAAAGCCAGGGGATCAAGTATCAGTAAAGACCTGGCAAGAAAAAGGGAGTCCAAACCAGCTGTCCGAGAAATGGACAGGGCCATATCAGGTTGTTCTAGTGACTTCAACTGCTGTAAAAGTGAAGGGTCTATCTGCCTGGGTCCACAATTCTAGAATAAAACCCTATGGCCTACAGGAGGGGGAGACAGAAACTGAGACTCCAAAGCCAGAGGACAGCTATTCCTGTGAACCTGTTGAAGATCTCAGGCTCTTGTTCAAGCAGAACCCCATCAATCCTGCCTCAGATAAGTAAAATGCATCATATGATGTTCTTCCTCTTTCTAATCATATCTCCCTGTATGGCTATTGATCTCTCCCTAAACGAGGCATGTTCACTTGCAAACCACACTGCTTCTCAACTCAACCTAAGCAGCCCGGGCTGCATCTGCATTAATGACAAAGGTTGGCGGTATGTCCAACCCATCCCAGGGTATCACTATCAAAGGCCCACCCTTCCAGCCGAGCTATGGGCTGTTACTCAGCGCCCCCATGTGGTCGTAATATGGCCTTTTGGGAAAAGGGTGAAAAAAAACTTCATGTCTTGGTACCAGCAACAACTGTCTCAATTTACCCCCTGGATGACATCTGCAATCCCACCTGAGCCCTTATTTTCTCTCATGACTAACATCCCCCAAGTGACCTTCCCTATCTCTCTAAAAAGCCACTCCCTAACAGGGGTGTCAGTGAGAAATCTAGACGACTCACAATGTGGGGTGACCGTCACTGTTGAAACTGATGGGAAAAACCGGGACAGGCCCTGCAGCTGGGACACCAGCCGACACCACCCACGGCCAGCACCCGCCTGGCCCGTCCCGGGGCGCTTCCCGGACCCCGAGCGGCCTGGCGAGGCTGCGGGAGCTCTGGCGGGGGTTGGGGAGGGGGGTGGCTTGAGCGGGGAGGACGTCTCGGTGACCCCCCACCCCCCGCCCCCCACCATCCCGTTCGCTGCTCAGGGTCACGTGGCTCCGGACGAGCGGGGCGTCGGCCCGGGGCCGTGGTCCCCGGAGCCTCCTGCGGGCTTAGGGGCAGCCCAGCCGGGGCCCCGGGCGCCCATCCTGCAAGCTGTGCAAACCCCCTGGAGTGCCTCAGCCCCACCCTGTCCCCAAACCGAGGCCGGCCCTGCCCCGACGCCACAGGCCCAGCACAGGACCTTCCTGAGAGAGCGGACGAGCGACAGCCAGGCACACGGACAGGCACTCGCACGCACCCACGTCAGGTGAGACAGAGGCAGAAAGAGATGAGGGTTCAGAGAGACACCGGAAGACAGCGTGTGGGCAGGGGGGGCTTCGGGCAGGATGCCGGGCAGCTTCAGAGACCACCCGGCCCTGAGCAGCAAAAGCGATGGGGGCGGGGGGAGGCTGCCGAGCAGAGGCAGGCCTGCAGAGGCCCTGGTTGGGAGGGCACCTGAGATATCCGCGGTCCGCGCCCCTCCCACCCCAACCCACTGAACGCAAGCCCCTCTCCGACGAAAGCTTCTCCGGAGTTTGATCACCTGAATTTCTATCCTTGTGCTCAACTGAGTGATGACAGTATATTGCACAGCTAGGTCATTTCCAAATAAATTAAGCTTAGTGTTTCACAGGACACCCAGACATGAATGCAGAGACCAGCACGGACGCATGGACACCAACCTTGGTAACTGGACAACCAATGGGAAATTACTGTCTGACTCAGGAGAGAGAAAGTAACCCGAACAGATGGAAAAATTGAACAGAAACACAAACTTTGCAACTCACACCCCAATTCAATTACCGAAAAAAACAACAACACTATAACCATTTTTGAAAAACAATAGACCTCTCCATGACCTTTCGTCCGGTGAGGAATTCTTACACACAACAAAAAAAGCCACCTTTTCCAAATCGAGAATATGTTAGTTCACACATTGATTTTACTTTGAAATGTGTAACAAATAAACTTAAAATCATTGACTCACTATATACGCATGGAAGTATTTTAAACATAAAATATGTTCTATATTATTCAGGAAGCACTTGGCACATCTGTAAGTGTATCAGACCCCAAACTGGAACTTAATGGAAGAGTCAGGATAGTCTAAAAATGAATCCCTAACTCAAAGGAATACACAGGATTACGTAGATCAAAAAGTTTAAAGAAGAGAAACTAGAAATCAGTCAATAAATGTTTTAGGGTTTAGCCTAGAGTGACTAGCCTCTGTGTTACTTTTTAAATTTTTCATGTTTGCATCTTCCAAATTTTCCATGCTGAGAGTAATACTTTCATATCAGTTTCGAGATCAGTCTCACACTAAAGACAGTAAGAGTGGAATAAGAAATAAGAAATGCTTGGGGGGGGGGAAGAAATGCTTGAACTAAAGGTGGTACTGATGAAATTATTTGCAGGGCAGCCAAGGAGTCACAGATGTAGAGAACAGACTTATGGACACGGGCAGGGGGGAGGAAGGAGAGGGTGATGAATGCAGAGGAACATGGAAACATAGTACCATACGTTAAAAGAGATGCCAATGCAATTTGCTGTATGACTCAGGGGACTCAAACAGGGGCTCTGCAACAAGCTAGAGGGGTGGAATGGGGAGGAGGAGACGGGAGAGAGGTTCAGGAGAGGGGAGACATATGTAAACCTGTGGCTCATTCACGTTGATGTTTGGCAACAAAATTCTGTAAAGCAACTATCCTTCAATTGAAAGAAAAAGTCATGTTTGGACTTACCAAACAAGGTCTTGTGTACTTCTAGCATGGCCTTCTGTTTCGTGCTGCCATCCTTAATTCATTCTTCCATATCATTAAACAGACTAGTCAAGTTTTTGCCAAAAACATCTTGAGCTCCTGCATCATGCTGATCAACTGCCTTCTCTCGATCCAGTATAGAATGGAGACCAAAGAAACCTTTTGTCGTTTCTTCAAGTGATTGAAGCCACTCTATGTGATTTTATAAAATAAATGTGGATAAGACGGATATGAGCAAAGCAATCTAATGACAATATCTGTGCTTCATTAAAGCCTTCTGCAGAGAACTAGTAAATTTTTTGTATAGTATCAGAAGAATTTTTTAAATCCACACCAACATTTCTTTCACCTCCGCTAGCCATCTAGACAAGGAAAACTGATTTTACCAATCAATGTCCCTAGTTCTGCTCCCTCACCGATTTTTACGCAATATGTGTTATTCAGGCAGGAGACCCTGGTTCAATTCCTGGGTCAGGAAGATCCGCTGGAGAAGGGATAGGCTAACCACTCCAGGATTAGTGGGCTTCCCTTGTGGCTCAGTTGGTAAAGAATCATTCCTCTGTACCAAGAGTAGCTCAACTCCACTCAAAGCAAATACAGGACGGTAGTCACTATGCAGGACAAAGATGATTCTGTACATTTATACTACTCGCTCATGAGCTTGACAGAGGTTCTAGATCTGTTACCACATTTTTTTTTTTTTTAAGTGATATCCGCATGTGCAGGTGAAAGTGGCTCAGTTCGTGCCTGACTCTTTGCGGTCCCAAGGACTACACAGTCCATGGAATTCTCTAGGCCAGAATACTGGAGTGGGTAGCCTATCCCTTCTCCAGGGGATCTTCCCGACCCAGGACTCAAAGTGGGGTCTCCTGCGTTGCAGGCAGATTCTTTAGCAACTGAGCTAGTAGGGCTTCCCTGGTGGCTCAGTTGCTAAAGAATATCTGCATAACTTTCTATCGATTTGGAATTAGCATTCTGTCTGTGAGCAGGGCCGGTCATAAGCAGCTTCTGTGAGAAAAGAGAAGCATGTCTGCCTGACTTGCTTCTCTGGGGAGCATTCACTGTTCTTGCGCTAGTGCACATGGCAAGTTTCTAAGTGAGAAAGTAATGGCTATTATCACAGCTGGCCACTGAGGTACTTAATGGCAGAGGCAATCCCAGCTCTGCCAAGCAGTAGCCACCACGAAATCAGCTATTGTCATTGTAGCCAAGTTCCGTGAATTTGTGGTGTTATTTGCTGTGTTCTTCAAGAAGATGCCTTCGCCCTGCCAGTAAGACATAATTCCATAACACACAGCCATGCACTCAATCGATGTGCATCCTCCAGTAAAGCCCAGCCCCGATGTCTTAGAGGAGCCTCTCTGCCCATTGTCATAAGCCAGTCTAATTTTGTGTGAGACCGTGAAAACTCAGTGTCTTTATTACGCTTGTGCTTCTGAAGGGAGGTCTGAGAAGGCACTTCTGAAGGTTTAATCCTACCAGTCGTTGTCATATTTATCGAGTCTTTATTTTATATTTTTTCTTATTTTTTACTTCTACAAGTTTCTTGCTACCAACCCGTCTCCCTCCACCCTCGTGCACACACGGTCAGTCATGGAATCCCGTGGACTTCAGCCCGCCAGACTCCTCTGCCCATGGATTTTTCCAGGCAAGAATACTGGAGTGGGTTGCCATTTCCTTCTCCATGTATGGAGTCTTTATAGATTCCATCACTGAGGTGTTGCTTCTCCACTTGTACATGCCCTTCCTCCCTAAGTGCATTAGAAGTCATCCCCACTTCCCAACATGTCTGTCTTCCGTCCTCTGGAGTATATATTGCTTGAGCTCACCACAGCGTCATGATATTCTAGAAACCCTTCTGATTGCAGTCTCTTCGGGAGGTTACAAGTGCTTCAAACCTCAGAATTTTACAAAGCACTTTTTACGACCTCAGCTGAAAGGGAAGTCAACACTCAGTGACAGTCACAGGCTTCCATGGCCTAGACTCGATTATGGGCTGTGCTTTCATAATCATCGTGTTTCCGATACCAACTAAGATGTCACTGAGAAATTTTTTTCTTTCTCATCATTGTATCTTTCATGTTTATTTAGATATATTATGGATTTTCCTATATATCTTCCCTTAGGGATGAGGGTCTTAAGTCAGTAGAACTTACTACAACTGATTTCCAGTTAGCTGTGTTAGGACAGGAAAAAGAATGACCAGCTGCTGGATTCTTAAGATTATGTATGAAAATATGATTCGTTTTACTGTGTGAAGTCATCCGATTCTAACTTTCTGAAGTAGGCATTCAGAAAAATCAAAAAAAATCGCCTAACTACTAGGCGGTCTCCCATCCAAGTACTGACCAGGCCCGACCCTGCTCAGTTTCCCAGATCAGAGGAGAGAGGGCACGTTCATGGTGGTATGGCCTTAGACCTAGGCGGCTGCCAGGCGCTGCAGGAGCCCCGCGTTGCGCTTCCCTTGCGGTCTGACCTGCCAGTCTGGCCTGGGACTGCAGTTTTCGAGCGGGCTCGCGCCGCACTTGAGCCGCACGACCCGCGATTGGACTCCGGCCGGCCAGAGCCTGCAGCTCGGCGGCCAGCGGAGGGCGCCCCCGCTCCGCACACCGCGAGCCCAGGCCAGCACCAGTCTGGCCCGGCCGGCCGGGGCCTGGCATGCCTGCGGAACCTGGGGTGGGGGGAGGGGGGGTGGGTAGAGCAGCGAGGACATCTCGGTTCCCCCTCACCCCCTGTCACCAACCATCCCATTCGCTGCTCAGGGTCAGGTGGCTCCGGACGAGCGGGGCTTTGGCCCGGGTCTGCAGTCCCCGGAGCCTCCTGGGGCTTAGGGGCTGCCCAGCCGGGGCCCCAGGCGCCCATCCTGCCGGCTGTGCAAACCCCCTGGAGTGCCTCAGCCCCGCCCTGTCCCCAAACCGAGGCCTGCCCTGCCCCCACGCCACGGGCCCAGCACAGGACCTTCCTGAGAGAGCGGACGAGCGACAGCCAAGGACACAGACAGGCACTCGCACGCACCCACGCCAGGTGAGACAGAGGCAGAAAGAGTCGAGGGTTCAGAGAGAGACTGGAAGACAGCGTGTGGGCAGGGGGGGCCTCGGGCAGGATGCCGGGCAGCTGCAGAGACCACCCGGCCTTGACCAGCCAAAGAGATGGGGGCGGGGGGAGGCCACTGAGCAGCGGCAGACCTGGAGAGGCCCAGGGTGGGAGGACACCTGAGATCTCCGCGCTCTGCGCCCCGACCCCTCCCCACAACCCCCTGCACGCATGCCACGCCTGGGCGCTCTGACACTAGCTTCCCTGGAGTTTTGTCACTTGAATTTCTCTCCCTCTGCTCAACTGAGTGATGACAGTGTATTGAACAGCTAGGTCATTTCCAAATAAATTAAGCTTAGTGTTTCACAGGACACCCGGGCATGTATGGAGAGACCAGCAGGGATGCATGGACACCAACCTTGGTAACTGGACAACCAATGGGAAATTACTGTCTGACTCAGGAGAGAGAAAGAAACCCAAACAGATGGAATGAAATGAACAGAAACACAAGCTTTGCAACTCACACCCTAATTCAATTACCAGAAAATAAACAAAACTATAACCATTTTAGAAAAACAATAGACATCTCCATGACCTTTGGTCGGGTGAGGAGTTCAAACACACACGAAAAAAAAAGGAAACTTTTCCAAGTCATGAATATGTTAGTTCACACATTGACTTTTACATTGAAATGTGTAACAAATAAACTTAAAATCATTGACTCACTACATAAGCATGGAAGTATTTTAAACATAAAATATGTTCTATAGTATTCAGGAAGCACTTGGCACATCTCTAAGTGTATCAGACCCAAAACTGGAACGTAGTGGAAGAGTCAGGATTGTCTAAAAATGAATCCCTAACCAAAAGGAACACACAGGATTACTGTAGATAAAAAAAGTTAAAGAAGAGAAGCTAGAAATCAGTCAATAAATGTCTTAGGGGTTAGCTTAGAGTGACTAGCCTCTGCGTGACTCTTTAAATTTTTCATGTTTGCAGCTTCCAAATTTTCCATGGTGAGAATAATACTTTCGCCTCCAAACCAGAGTGACTTGGGGACACAAAGGTAGAAGTCGATAATTTTCTTTGCCTATGTCTGAATATTTACAGTCAGAGGTAGAAAAGGAGGAGTCTGTCCCTTGTCTAGATGAGGTCAATCCCCAGGTGTGGGATGTCTCCAGCCCTGGTTTAGCCATAAGTGTTCTACCAGTAAAGATTTCTCTGAGACCAAATGCTCCCTAGCCCTGGAAAAGACAATATCCCTTAAAACCAGTAGCTCTTGAGGGTCTTAAACCATTAGTTAACAAATACCGAGATACTGGAAGCCGAATCAGCTGTGAGTCCCCCTGCAACACCCCAATCTTGCCCGTTCAAAAACCAGATGGATCTTACCGATTCGTCCAGGATCTAAGAGCTGTTAATGAAGCTGTGGTTCCCATCCACCCCATAGTCCCAAACCTATATACCCTCCTATCCCAAGTCCCAGGAAATGCCAAGTAATTCTCAGTCTTGGACCATCAACTTGCTTTCTTTTGCATTCCTCTCCATCCTGAATCCCAAAAACTCTCTGCTTTTGAGTGGCAGGACTTGGAAACAAGAGAGACCATACAGCTCTCCACTGGACTCGACTACCCCAAGGGTTTAGGGACACCCCTCATATCTTCGGGACTTCCTCGGGGAGAGAACTAAGGGAATTAACTTTAACAAACAGTAGTCTAATACAGTATGTGGATGACTTGCTCATAGCTAGGCCAGATTTTACCAGCTCTCAAATGGACACTATTTAAAACGCTAACTTTCCTGTATGAAAAGGGTTATCGAGTATCCCCCAAGTAGGCTCAGATTAGCTTAACCCAAGTAAAATACCTTGGATTTATAATTACGGAGAGAAAAAGAATGCCTGACCCCGAGGGGAGATCCCTCATCTTAAATACACCGTACCCCCAAACAAAACAACAGCTTAGGGGATTTTTAGGAAGGACCGGGTATTGCAGGATCTGGATTCCTAATTATGGCAATCTGGCCAGACCCCTATATGAAAATTTAAGGGGGAAAGAGGAAGAGCCACTCGACTGGCATGAGACCTGCAAGGTGGACTTTAATGCCCTAAAAGAGTCCATCACTACAGCCCCAGCTTTAGGCCTCCCCAACCTGGAGAAGCCTTTTAGACTCTATGTTTCTGGAAGGACAGGAACTGCTCTTGGGGTGTTAGAGCAGATGATGGTGCCCGTATTACAACCTGTGGCTTATCTCTCAAAATAACTAGATGAGGTGGCCAGAGGGTGGCCCACTTGCCTCCGGGCAGTAGCAGCCACCGCTCTTATGGTTAAGGAGGCATCTCAGCTGACCCGGGGTCAGCCCACCACAGTGTATACGCCACACCGGGTGCAAGCAGTCTTGGAAACGAAAGGGGACAGGTGGATGACAGGGGGAAGGATCACCCAATACCAAGCCCTCCTCCTTGACACTCCAGAAATAAAGTTGAGGGTCTGCCAGACTTTAAATCCAGCAACCTTACTGCCAGATCCCCCTACCTCCCCTCTGGATCACCAATGCATACAAATCACAGACGAGTTATACTCTTCTCGCCGGGACCTATCAGAGACACATTTATCTGACCCAGAGGAAAACTGGCACACAGATGGCAGCAGTTTTGCAGAAAAGGGAGAGAGGAAAGCAGGATATGCTGTAGTGAGCCTGGAAGAAACTAAGGAAAGTGGTCTCTTCCCCCAGACACCTCAGCCCAGAAATCTGAACTTTTTGCCCTGACAAGAGCTTTGGAGTTAGGAGAAGGAAAGAGGATTAATGTGTGTATGGACTCTAAGTATGCTTTCCTCATTCTGCATGCCCGTGCAGCAATTTGGAAAGAAAGAGGGATGCTCAGTGCCCGAAGCTCTGCTATTAAACACAAAGAGCTCATTCTCAGGCTCCTGGAGGCAGTCAAACTTCCTGCAAAATTAGCTGTCATCCACTGCAAGAGTCACCAAAAGGGGCAAGAAAAAGAGGCTCATGGAAATAGGAAAGCTGATCAAGAGGCAGGATGAGCTGCCGGGGAAGCTACCTCTGCCACTGCTATCTGCCCCCTTTTCCCCAAGGAAACCCTGACTCCAGATTTTACCCCAGGGGGACATTCCCGATATGCTGAGCGGGGCTGGGAGATTGGGTCACATGGGTGGTTTCAGCCTGATCAGGCCCAAATAATACTCCCTGATTCTCAGGTTTAAAACATTACTAACTCCTTACATAAGAGCGCCCATTTTGGAAAAGATAATCTAGAAATCATGCTTAAGCCTATTCTCTCCCATCCCCAGTTAGCTAAGGTTGTTAAACAGGTCACACAAAATTGTGACACCTGTCTAAAAAATAACCCAAAAACCAGACTTCCTCTAATTTCACCTGTCCAACATCGGGGATCATACCCAGGAGCGGATTGGCAAGTAGAATTTACAGCCATGCCCAAGACCCAAGGGTTTTCTTACTTGCTAGTCTTTATTGACACATTCACAGGATGGATCGAAGCGTTCCCTACTGAGACAGAGAGAGCTACAGAAGTCTGTAAAGCTCTGCTGAAGGAGATGGTGCCTAGGTTTGGGCTGCCTCGGTCACTTCAGAGTGACAACGGGCCCTCACTTACAGCCACGATGCCCCAGAACCTAGCCACATGCTTAGGCATAAAATACCAGCTCCGCTCATCCTGGAGGCCTCAAGCTTCAGGAAAGGTAGAGAGAGCCAACCAGACTCTTAAAAGGGCTCTGGCTAAGCTATGTCAGAAACACATAATAAGTGGACACATATGCTGCCCATAGCCCTCATGAGGCTACGGACATCCCCCAAACGGCCACTATTGTTAAGTCCTTATGAAATGATGTATGGACGACCATTCTTAACTTCTGATTTGTTTCTTGACGAGGATGCCAATACACTCTTAAAACATATAATTGACCTGGGAAGGTTTCAGCAAGAACTCCAATGGTATGGATAACAAACCACAGGAAGACTTGAAAAATCCCCAGGTAAAGCCAGGGGATCAAGTATCAGTAAAGGCCTGGCAAGAAAAAGGGAGTCCAAACCAGCTGTCCGAGAAATGGACAGGGCCATATCAGGTTGTTCTAGTGACTTCAACTGCTGTAAAAGTGAAGGGTCTATCTGCCTGGGTCCACAATTCTAGAATAAAACCCTATGGCCTACAGGAGGGGGAGACAGAAACTGAGACTCCAAAGCCAGAGGACAGCTATTCCTGTGAACCTGTTGAAGATCTCAGGCTCTTGTTCAAGCAGAACCCCATCAATCCTGCCTCAGATAAGTAAAATGCATCATATGATGTTCTTCCTCTTTCTAATCATATCTCCCTGTATGGCTATTGATCTCTCCCTAAACGAGGCATGTTCACTTGCAAACCACACTGCTTCTCAACTGAACCTAAGCAGCCTGGGCTGCATCTGCATTAATGACAAAGGTTGGGGGTATGTCCAACCCATCCCAGGGTATCAATATCAAAGGCCCACCCTTCCAGCCGAGCTATGGGCTGTTACTCAGCGCCCCCATGTGGTCGTAATATGGCCTTTTGGGAAAAGGGGAAAAAAAAACTTCATGTCTTGGTACCAGCAACAACTGTCTCTATTTACCCCCTGGATGACATCTGCAATCCCACCTGAGCCCTTATTTTCTCTCATGACTAACATCCCCCAAGTGACCTTCCCTATCTCTCTAAAAAGCCACTCCCTAACAGGGGTGTCAGTGAGAAATCTAGACGACTCACAATGTGGGGTGACCGTCACTGTTGAAACTGATGGGAAAAACCGGGACAGGCCCTGCAGCTGGGAGACCAGCCGACACCACTCCCAGCCAGCATGCGCCTGGCCCGGCCCGGGGCGCTTCCCGGACCCCGAGCGGCCTGGCGAGGCTGCGGGAGCTCTGGCGGGGGTTGGGGAGGGGGTGGTTTGAGCGGGGAAGACGTCTCGGTGCCCCACCACCCCCCGCCCCCCACCATCCCGTTCGCTGCTCAGGGTCACGTGGCTCCGGTTGAGCGGGGCTTCGGCCCGGGGCCGCGGTCCCCGGAGACTCCTGCGGGCTTAGGGGCAGCCCAGCCGGGGCCCCAGGCGCCCATCCTGCCGGCTGTGCAAACCCCCTGGAGTGCCTCAGCCCAGCCCTTTCCCCAAACCGAGGCCCGCCCTGCCCCCACGCCACGGGCCCAGCACAGGACCTTCCTGAGAGAGCGGACGAGCGACAGCCAGGCACACGGACAGGCACTCGCACGCACCCACGTCAGGTGAGACAGAGGCAGAAAGAGATGACGGTTCAGAGAGACACCGGAAGACAGCGTGTGGGCAGGGGGGGCTTCGGGCAGGATGCCGGGCAGCTTAAGAGACCACCCGGCCCTGAGCAGCAAACGAGATGGGGGCGGGGGGAGGCTGCCGAGCAGAGGCAAGCCTGCAGAGACCCAGGTTGGGAGGGCACCTGAGATATCCGCGGTCCGCGCCCCTCCCACCCCAACCCCCTGAACGTACGCCCCTCTCCGACAAAAGCTTCTCCGGAGTTTGATCACCTGAATTTCTATCCTTGTGCTCAACTGAGTGATGACAGTATATTGCACAGCTAGGTCATTTCCAAATAAATTAAGCTTAGTGTTTCACAGGACACCGGGACATGAATGCAGAGACCAGCACGGATGCATGGACACTAACCTTGGTAACTGGACAACCAATGGGTGATTACTGTCTGACTCAGGAGAGAGAAAGAAACCCGAACAGATGGAAAAAATGAACAGAAACACAAACTTTGTAACTCACACCCCAATTCAATTACCGAAAAAAACAACAACACTATAACCATTTTAGAAAAACAATAGACCTCTCCATGACCTTTGGTCCGGTGAGGAATTCTTACACACAACAAAAAAAGCCACCTTTTCCAAATCGAGAATATGTTAGTTCACACATTGATTTTACATTGAAATGTGTAACAAATAAACTTAAAATCATTGACTCACTATATACGCATGGAAGTATTTTAAACATAAAATATGTTCTATATTATTCAGGAAGCACTTGGCACATCTGTAAGTGTATCAGACCCCAAACTGGAACTTAATGGAAGAGTCAGGATAGTCTAAAAATGAATCCCTAACTCAAAGGAATACACAGGATTACGTAGATCAAAAAGGTTAAAGAAGAGAAACTAGAAATCAGTCAATAAATGTTTTAGGGTTTAGCCTAGAGTGACTAGCCTCTGCGTTACTTTTTAAATTTTTCATGTTTGCATCTTCCAAATTTTCCATGCTGAGAGTAATACTTTCATATCAGTTTCGAGATCAGTCTCACACTAAAGACAGTAAGAGTGGAATAAGAAATAAGAAATGCTTGGGGGGGGGGGAAGAAATGCTTGAACTAAAGGTGGTACTGATGAAATTATTTGCAGGGCAGCCAAGGAGTCACAGATGTAGAGAACAGACTTATGGACACGGGCAGGGGGGAGGAAGGAGAGGGTGAGATGAATGCAGAGGAACATGGAAACATAGTACCATACGTTAAAAGAGATGCCAATGCAATTTGCTGTATGACTCATGGGACTCAAACAGGGGCTCTGCAACAAGCTAGAGGGGTGGAATGGGGAGGAGGAGACGGGAGAGAGGTTCAGGAGAGGGGAGACATATGTAAACCTGTGGCTCATTCACGTTGATGTTTGGCAACAAAATTCTGTAAAGCAACTATCCTTCAATTGAAAGAAAAAGTCATGTTTGGACTTACCAAACAAGGTCTTGTGTACTTCTAGCATGGCCTTCTGTTTCGTGCTGCCATCCTTAATTCATTCTTCCATATCATTAAACAGACTAGTCAAGTTTTTGCCAAAAACATCTTGAGCTCCTGCATCATGCTGATCAACTGCCTTTTCTCGATCCAGTATAGAATGGAGACCAAAGAAACCTTTTGTAGTTTCTTCAAGTGATTGAAGCCACTCTATGTGATTTTATAAAATAAATGTGGATAAGACGGATATGAGCAAAGCAATCTAATGACAATATCTGTGCTTCATTAAAGCCTTCTGCAGAGAACTAGTAAATTTTTTGTATAGTATCAGAAGAATTTTTTAAATCCACACCAACATTTCTTTCACCTCCGCTAGCCATCTAGACAAGGAAAACTGATTTTACCAATCAATGTCCCTAGTTCTGCTCCCTCACCGATTTTTACGCAATATGTGTTACTCAGGCAGGAGACCCTGGTTCAATTCCTGGGTCAGGAAGATCCGCTGGAGAAGGGATAGGCTAACCACTCCAGGATTAGTGGGCTTCCCTTGTGGCTCAGTTGGTAAAGAATCATTCCTCTGTACCAAGAGTAGCTCATCTCCACTCAAAGCAAATACAGGACGGTAGTCACTATGCAGGACAAAGATGATTCTGTACATTTATACTACTCGCTCATGAGCTTGACAGAGGTTCTAGATCTGTTACCACATTTTTTTTTTTTTAAGTGATATCCGCATGTGCAGGTGAAAGTGGCTCAGTTCGTGCCTGACTCTTTGCGGTCCCAAGGACTACACAGTCCATGGAATTCTCTAGGCCAGAATACTGGAGTGGGTAGCCTATCCCTTCTCCAGGGGATCTTCCCGACCCAGGACTCAAAGTGGGGTCTCCTGCGTTGCAGGCAGATTCTTTAGCAACTGAGCTAGTAGGGCTTCCCTGGTGGCTCAGTTGCTAAAGAATATCTGCATAATTTTCTATCGATTTGGAATTAGCAATCTGTCTGTGAGCAGGGCCGGTCATAAGCAGCTTCTGTGAGAAAAGAGAAGCATGTCTGCCTGACTTGCTTCTCTGGGGAGCATTCACTGTTCTTGCGCTAGTGCACATGGCAAGTTTCTAAGTGAGAAAGTAATGGCTATTATCACAGCTGGCCACTGAGGTACTTAATGGCAGAGGCAATCCCAGCTCTGCCAAGCAGTAGCCACCACGAAATCAGCTATTGTCATTGTAGCCAAGTTCCGTGAATTTGTGGTGTTATTTGCTGTGTTCTTCAAGAAGATGCCTTCGCCCTGCCAGTAAGACATATTTCCATAACACACAGCCATGCACTCAATCGATGTGCATCCTCCAGTAAAGCCCAGCACCGATGTCTTAGAGGAGCCTCTCTGCCCATTGTCATAAGCCAGTCTAATTTTGTGTGAGACCGTGAAAACTCAGTGTCTTTATTACGCTTGTGCTTCTGAAGGGAGGTCTGAGAAGGCACTTCTGAAGGTTTAATCCTACCAGTCGTTGTCATATTTATCGAGTCTTTATTTTATATTTTTTCTTATTTTTTACTTCTACAAGTTTCTTGCTACCAACCCGTCTCCCTCCACCCTCGTGCACACACGGTCAGTCATGGAATCCCGTGGACTTCAGCCCGCCACACTCCTCTGCCCATGGATTTTTCCAGGCAAGAATACTGGAGTGGGTTGCCATTTCCTTCTCCATGTATGGAGTCTTTATAGATTCCATCACTGAGGTGTTGCTTCTCCACTTGTACATGCCCTTCCTCCCTAAGTGCATTAGAAGTCATCCCCACTTCCCAACATGTCTGTCTTCCGTCCTCTGGAGTATATATTGCTTGAGCTCACCACAGCGTCATGATATTCTAGAAACCCTTCTGATTGCAGTCTCTTCGGGAGGTTACAAGTGCTTCAAACCTCAGAATTTTACAAAGCACTTTTTACGACCTCAGCTGAAAGGGAAGTCAACACTCAGTGACAGTCACAGGCTTCCATGGCCTAGACTCGATTATGGGCTGTGCTTTCATAATCATCGTGTTTCCGATACCAACTAAGATGTCACTGAGAAATTTTTTTCTTTCTCATCATTGTATCTTTCATGTTTATTTAGATATATTATGGATTTTCCTATATATCTTCCCTTAGGGATGAGGGTCTTAAGTCAGTAGAACTTACTACAACTGATTTCCAGTTAGCTGTGTTAGGACAGGAAAAAGAATGACCAGCTGCTGGATTCTTAAGATTATGTATGAAAATATGATTCGTTTTACTGTGTGAAGTCATCCGATTCTAACTTTCTGAAGTAGGCATTCAGAAAAATCAAAAAAAATCGCCTAACTACTAGGCGGTCTCCCATCCAAGTACTGACCAGGCCCGACCCTGCTCAGTTTCCCAGATCAGAGGAGAGAGGGCACGTTCATGGTGGTATGGCCTTAGACCTAGGCGGCTGCCAGGCGCTGCAGGAGCCCCGCGTTGCGCTTCCCTTGCGGTCTGACCTGCCAGTCTGGCCTGGGACTGCAGTTCTCGAGCGGGCTCGCGCTGCACTTGAGCCGCACGACCCGCGATTGGACTCCGGCCGGCCAGAGCCTGCAGCTCGGCGGCCAGCGGAGGGCGCCCCCGCTCCGCACACCGCGAGCCCAGGCCAGCACCAGTCTGGCCCGGCCGGCCGGGGCCTGGCGTGCCTGCGGAAGCTGGGGTGGGGGTGGGGGTGGGTAGAGCAGCGAGGACATCTCGGTGCCCCCTCACCCCCTGTCACCAACCATCCCATTCGCTGCTCAGGGTCAGGTGGCTCCAGACGAGCGGGGCTTTGGCCCGGGTCTGCAGTCCCCGGAGCCTCCTGGGGCTTAGGGGCTGCCCAGCCGGGGCCCCAGGCGCCCATCCTGCCGGCTGTGCAAACCCCCTGGAGTGCCTCAGCCCCGCCCTGTCCCCAAACCGAGGCCTGCCCTGCCCCCACGCCACGGGCCCAGCACAGGACCTTCCTGAGAGAGCGGACTAGCGACAGCCAAGGACACAGACAGGCACTCGCACGCACCCACGCCAGGTGAGACAGAGTCAGAAAGAGTCGAGGGTTCAGAGAGAGACTGGAAGACAGCGTGTGGGCAGGGGGGGCCTCGGGCAGGATGCCGGGCAGCTGCATAGACCACCCGGCCCTGAGCAGCCAAAGCGATGGGGGCGGAGGGAGGCCACTGAGCAGCGGCGGACCTGGAGAGGCCCAGGGTGGGAGGACACCTGAGATCTCCGCGCTCTGCGCCCCGCCCCCCTCCCCCCAACCCCCTGCACGCATGCCACGCCTGGGCGCTCTGACACTAGCTTCTCTGGAGTTTTGTCACTTGAATTTCTCTCCCTCTGCTCAACTGAGTGATGACAGTGTATTGAACAGCTAGGTCATTTCCAAATAAATTAAGCTTAGTGTTTCACAGGACACCCGGGCATGTATGGAGAGACCAGCAGGGATGCATGGACACCAACCTTGGTAACTGGACAACCAATGGGAAATTACTGTCTGACTCAGGAGAGAGAAAGAAACCCAAACAGATGGAATGAAATGAACAGAAACACAAGCTTTGCAACTCACACCCTAATTCAATTACCAGAAAATAAACAAAACTATAACCATTTTAGAAAAACAATAGACCTCTCCATGACCTTTGGTCGGGTGAGGAGTTCAAACACACACCAAAAAAAAAGGAAACTTTCCCAAGTCATGAATATGTTAGTTCACACATTGACTTTTACATTGAAATGTGTAACAAATAAACTTAAAATCATTGACTCACTACATAAGCATGGAAGTATTTTAAATATAAAATATGTTCTAGAGTATTCAGGAAGCACTTGGCACATCTCTAAGTGTATCAGACCCAAACTGGAACGTAGTGGAAGAGTCAGGATTGTCTAAAAATGAATCCCTAACTAAAAGGAACACACAGGATTACTGTAGATAAAAAAAGTTAAAGAAGAGAAGCTAGAAATCAGTCAATAAATGTCTTAGGGGTTAGCTTAGAGTGACTAGCCTCTGCGTGACTCTTTAAATTTTTCATGTTTGCAGCTTCCAAATTTTCCATGGTGAGAATAATACTTTCGCCTCCAAACCAGAGTGACTTGGGGACACAAAGGTAGAAGTCGATAATTTTCTTTGCCTATGTCTGAATATTTACAGTCAGAGGTAGAAAAGGAGGAGTCTGTCCCTTGTCTAGATGAGGTCAATCCCCAGGTGTGGGATGTCTCCAGCCCTGGTTTAGCCATAAGTGTTCTACCAGTAAAGATTTCTCTGAGACCAAATGCTCCCTAGCCCTGGAAAAGACAATATCCCTTAAAACCAGTAGCTCTTGAGGGTCTTAAACCATTAGTTAACAAATACCGAGATACTGGAAGCCGAATCAGCTGTGAGTCCCCCTGCAACACCCCAATCTTGCCCGTTCAAAAACCAGATGGATCTTACCGATTCGTCCAGGATCTAAGAGCTGTTAATGAAGCTGTGGTTCCCATCCAACCCATAGTCCCAAACACATATACCCTCCTATCCCAAGTCCCAGGAAATGCCAAGTAATTCTCAGTCTTGGACCATCAACTTGCTTTCTTTTGCATTCCTCTCCATCCTGAATCCCAAAAACTCTCTGCTTTTGAGTGGCAGGACTTGGAAACAAGAGAGACTATACAGCTCTCCACTGGACTCGACTACCCCAAGGGTTTAGGGACAACCCTCATATCTTCGGGACTTCCTCGGGGAGAGAACTAAGGGAATTAACTTTAACAAACAGTAGTCTAATACAGTATGTGGATGACTTGCTCATAGCTAGGCCAGATTTTACCAGCTCTCAAATGGACACTATTTAAAACGCTAACTTTCCTGTATGAAAAGGGTTATCGAGTATCCCCCAAGTAGGCTCAGATTAGCTTAACCCAAGTAAAATACCTTGGATTTATAATTACGGAGAGAAAAAGAATGCCTGACCCCGAGGGGAGATCCCTCATCTTAAATACCCCGTACCCCCAAACAAAACAAGAGCTTAGGGGATTTTTAGGAAGGACCGGGTATTGCAGGATCTGGATTCCTAATTATGGCAATCTGGCCAGACCCCTATATGAAAATTTAAGGGGGAAAGAGGAAGAGCCCCTCGACTGGCATGAGACCTGCAAGGTGGCCTTTAATGCCCTAAAAGAGTCCATCACTACAGCCCCAGCTTTAGGCCTCCCCAACCTGGAGAAGCCTTTTAGACTCTATGTTTCTGGAAGGACAGGAACTGCTCTTGGGGTGTTAGAGCAGATGATGGGGCCCGTATTACAACCTGTGGCTTATCTCTCAAAATAACTAGATGAGGTGGCCAGAGGGTGGCCCACTTGCCTCCGGGCAGTAGCAGCCACCGCTCTTATGGTTAAGGAGGCATCTCAGCTGACCCTGGGTCAGCCCACCACAGTGTATACGCCACACCGGGTGCAAGCAGTCTTGGAAACGAAAGGGGACAGGTGGATGACAGGGTGAAGGACCACCCAATACCAAGCCCTCCTCCTTGACACTCCAGAAATAAAGTTGAGGGTCTGCCAGACTTTAAATCCAGCAACCTTACTGCCAGATCCCCCTACCTCCCCTCTGGATCACCAGTGCATACAAATCACAGACGAGTTATACTCTTCTCGCCGGGACCTATCAGAGACACCTTTATCTGACCCAGAGGAAAACTGGCACACAGATGGCAGCAGTTTTGCAGAAAAGGGAGAGAGGAAAGCAGGATATGCTGTAGTGAGCCTGGAAGAAACTAAGGAAAGTGGTCTCTTCCCCCAGACACCTCAGCCCAGAAATCTGAACTTTTTGCCCTGACAAGAGCTTTGGAGTTAGGAGAAGGAAAGAGGATTAATGTGTGTATGGACTCTAAGTATGCTTTCCTCATTCTGCATGCCCGTGCAGCAATTTGGAAAGAAAGAGGGATGCTCAGTGCCCGAAGCTCTGCTATTAAACACAAAGAGCTCATTCTCAGGCTCCTGGAGGCAGTCAAACTTCCTGCAAAATTAGCTGTCATCCACTGCAAGAGTCACCAAAAGGGGCAAGAAAAAGAGGCTCATGGAAATAGGAAAGCTGATCAAGAGGCAGGACGAGCTGCCGGGGAAGCTACCTCTGCCACTGCTATCTGCCCCCTTTTCCCCAAGGAAACCCTGACTCCAGATTTTACCCCACGGGGACATTCCCGATATGCTGAGCGGGGCTGGGAGATTGGGTCACATGGGTGGTTTCAGCCTGATCAGGCCCAAATAATACTCCCTGATTCTCAGGTTTAAAACATTACTAACTCCTTACATAAGAGCGCCCATTTTGGAAAAGATAATCTAGAAATCTTGCTTAAGCCAATTCTCTCCCACCCCCAGTTAGCTAAGGTTGTTAAACAGGTCACACAAAATTGTAACACCTGTCTAAAAAATAACCCAAAAACCAGACCTCCTCTAACTACACCTGTCCAACATCGGGGATCATACCCAGGAGCGGATTGGCAAGTAGAATTTACAGCCATGCCCAAGACCCAAGGGTTTTCTTACTTGCTAGTCTTTATTGACACATTCACAGGATGGATCGAAGCGTTCCCTACTGAGACAGAGAGAGCTACAGAAGTCTGTAAAGCTCTGCTGAAGGAGATGGTGCCTAGGTTTGGGCTGCCTCGGTCACTTCAGAGTGACAACGGGCCCTCACTTACAGCCACGATGCCGCAGAACCTAGCCGCATGCTTAGGCATAAAATACCAGCTCCGCTCATCCTGGAGGCCTCAAGCTTCAGGAAAGGTAGAGAGAGCCAACCAGACTCTTAAAAGGGCTCTGGCTAAGCTATGTCAGAAACACATAATAAGTGGACACATATGCTGCCCTTAGCCCTCATGAGGCAACGGACATCCCCCAAACGGCCACTATTGTTAAGTCCTTATGAAATGATGTATGGATGACCATTCTTAACTTCTGATTTGTTTCTTGACGAGGATGCCAATACACTCTTAAAACATATAATTGACCTGGGAAGGTTTCCGCAAGAACTCCAACGATATGGAGAACAAACCACAGGAAGACTTGAAAAATCCCCAGGTGAAGCCAGGGGATCAAGTATCAGTAAAGACCTGGCAAGAAAAAGGGAGTCCAAACCAGCTGTCCGAGAAATGGACAGGGCCATATCAGGTTGTTCTAGTGACTTCAACTGCTGTAAAAGTGAAGGGTCTATCTGCCTGGGTCCACAATTCTAGAATAAAACCCTATGGCCTACAGGAGGGGGAGACAGAAACTGAGACTCCAAAGCCAGAGGACAGCTATTCCTGTGAACCTGTTGAAGATCTCAGGCTCTTGTTCAAGCAGAACCCCATCAATCCTGCCTCAGATAAGTAAAATGCATCATATGATGTTCTTCCTCTTTCTAATAATATCTCCCTGTATGGCTATTGATCTCTCCCTAAACGAGGCATGTTCACTTGCAAACCACACTGCTTCTCAACTGAACCTAAGCAGCCCGGGCTGCATCTGCATTAATGACAAAGGTTGGGGGTATGTCCAACCCATCCCAGGGTATCACTATCAAAGGCCCAGCCTTCCAGCCGAGCTATGGACTGTTACTCAGCGCCCCCATGTGGTCGTAATATGGCCTTTTGGGGAAAGGGGGAAAAAAAACTTCATGTCTTGGTTCCAGCAACAACTGTCTCTATTTACCCCCTGGATGACATCTGCAATCCCACCTGAGCCCTTATTTTCTCTCATGACTAACATCCCCCAAGTGACCTTCCCTATCTCTCTAAAAAGCCACTCCCTAACAGGGGTGTCAGTGAGAAATCTAGACGACTCACAATGTGGGGTGACCGTCACTGTTGAAACGGATGGGAGTAACCGGGACAGGCCCTGCAGCTGGGAGACCAGCCGACGCCATCCCCGGCCAGCAGCGGCCTGGCCCGGCCCGGGGCGCTTCCCGGACCCCGAGCGGCCTGGCGAGGCTGCGGGAGCTCTGGCGGGGGTTGGGGAGGGGGGTGGCTTGAGCGGGGAGGACGTCTCGGTGCCCCCCCACACCCCGCCCCCCACCATCCCGTTCACTGCTCAGGGTCACGTGGCTCCGGAGGAGCAGGGCGTCGGCCCGGGGCCGCGGTCCCCGGAGCCTCCTGCGGGCTTAGGGGCAGCCCAGCCGGGGCCCCAGGCGCCCATCCTGCCGGCTGTGAAAACCTCCTGGAGTGCCTCAGCCCTTCCCTGTCCCCAAACCGAGGCCGGCCCTGCCCCCACGCCACAGGCCCAGCACAGGACCTTCCTGAGAGGGCGGACGAGCGACAGCCAGGCATACGGACAGGCACTCGCACGCACCCACGTCAGGTGAGACAGAGGCAGAAAGAGATGAGTGTTCAGAGAGACACCGGAAGACAGCGTGTGGGCAGGGGGGGCTTCGGGCAGGATGCCGGGCAGCTTCAGAGACCACCCGGCCCTGAGCAGCAAACGCGATGGGGGCGGGGGGAGGCTGCCGAGCAGAGGCAGGCCTGCAGAGGCCCAGGTTGGGAGGGCACCTGAGATATCCGCGGTCCGCGCCCCTCCCACCCCAACCCCATGAACGCACGCCCCTCTCCGACGAAAGCTTCTCCGGAGTTTGATCACCTGAATTTCTATCCTTGTGCTCAACTGAGTGATGACAGTATATTGCACAGCTAGGTCATTTCCAAATAAATTAAGCTTAGTGTTTCACAGGACACCCGGACATGTATGGAGAGACCAGCACGGATGCATGGACACCAACCTTGGTAACTGGACAACCAATGGAAAATTACTGTCTGACTCAGGAGAGAGAAAGAAAGCCGAACAGATGGAAAAATTGAACAGAAACACAAACTTTGCAACTCACACCCCAATTCAATTACCCAAAAAACAACAACACTATAAACATTTTAGAAAAACAATAGACCTCTCCATGACCTTTGGTCTGGTGAGGAATTCTTACACACAACAAAAAAAGCCACCTTTTCCAAATCGAGAATATGTTAGTTCACACATTGATTTTACATTGAAATGTGTAACAAATAAACTTAAAATCATTGACTCACTACATACGCATGGAAGTATTTTAAACCTAAAATATGTTCTATAGTATTCAGGAAGCACTTGGCACATCTGTAAGTGTATCAGACCCCAAACTGGAACTTAATGGAAGAGTCAGGATAGTCTATAAATGAATCCCTAACTAAAAGGAATACACAGGATTACGTAGATCAAAAAGGTTAAAGAAGAGAAACTAGAAATCAGTCAATAAATGTTTTAGGGTTTAGCCTAGAGTGACTAGCCTCTGCGTTACGTTTTAAATTTTTCATATTTGCATCTTCCCAATTTTCCAAGCTGAGAATAATACTTTCATATCAGTTTCGAGATCAGTCTCACACTAAAGACAGTAAGAGTGGAATAAGAAATAAGAAATGCTTGGGGGGGGGGAAGAAATGCTTGAACTAAAGGTGGTACTGATGAAATTATTTGCAGGGCAGCCAAGGAGTCACAGATGTAGAGAACAGACTTATGGACACGGGCAGGGGGGAGGAAGGAGAGGGTGAGATGAATGCAGAGGAACATGGAAACATAGTACCATACGTTAAAAGAGATGCCAATGCAATTTGCTGTATGACTCAGGGGACTCAAACAGGGGCTCTGCAACAAGCTAGAGGGGTGGAATGGGGAGGAGGAGACGGGAGAGTGGTTCAGGAGGGAGGAGACCTATGTAAACCTGTGGCTCATTCACGTTGATGTTTGGCAACAAAATTCTGTAAAGCAACTATCCTTCAATTGAAAGAAAAAGTCATGTATGGACTTACCAAACAAGGTCTTGTGTACTTCTAGCATGGCCTTCTGTTTCGTGCTGCCATCCTTAATTCATTCTTCCATATCATTAAACAGACCAAAGAAACCTTTTGTCGTTTCTTCAAGTGATTGAAGCCACTCTATGTGATTTTAAAAAATAAATGTGGATAAGACGGATATGACCAAAGCAATCTAATGACAATATCTGTGCTTCATTAAAGACTTCTGCAGAGAACTAGTAAATTTTTTGTATAGTATCAGAAGAATTTTTTAAATCCACACCAACATTTCTTTCGCCTCCGCTAGCCATCTAGACAAGGAAAACTGATTTTACCAATCAATGTCCCTAGTTCTGCTCCCTCACCGATTTTTACCCAATATGTGTTACTCAGGCAGGAGACCCTGGTTCAATTCCTGGGTCAGGAAGATCCGCTGGAGAAGGGATAGGCTACCCACTCCAGGATTAGTGGGCTTCCCTTGTGGCTCAGTTGGTAAAGAATCATTCCTCTGTACCAAGAGTAGCTCAACTCCTCTCAAAGCAAATACAGCACGGTAGTCACTATGCAGGACAAAGATGATTCTGTACATTTATACTACTCGCTCATGAGCTTGACAGAGGTTCTAGATCTGTTAACTCATTATTTTTTTTTTAAGTGATATCCGCATGTGCAGGTGAAAGTGGCTCAGTTCGTGCCTGACGCTCTGCAGCCCCAAGGACTACACAGTCCATGGAATTCTCTAGGCCAGAATACTGGAGTGGGTAGCCTATCCCTTCTCCAGGGGATCTTCCTGACCCAGGACTCAAAGCGGGGTCTCCTGCGTTGCAGGCAGATTCTTTAGCAACTGAGCTAGTAGGGCTTCCCTGGTGGCTCAGTTGCTAAAGAATATCTGCATAACTGTCTATCGGTTTGGAATTAGCAATCTGTCTGTGAGCAGGGCCGGTCATAAGCAGCTTCTGTGAAAAAACAGAAGCATGTCTGCCTGACTTGCTTCTCTGGGGAGCATCACTGTTCTTGCGCTAGTGCACATGGCAAGTTTCTAAGTGAGAAAGTAATGGCTATTATCACAGCTGGCCACTGAGGTACTTAATGGCAGAGGCAATCCCAGCTCTGCCAAGCAGTAGCCACCACGAAATCAGCTATTGTCATTGTAGCCAAGTTCCGTGAATTTGTGGTGTTATTTGTTGTGTTCTTCAAGAAGATGCCTTCGCCCTGCCAGTAAGACATATTTCCATAACACACAGCCATGCATTCAAACGATGTGCATCCTCCAGTAAAGCCCAGCCCCGATGTCTTAGAGGAGCCTCTCTGCCCATTGTCATAAGCCAGTCTAATTTTGTGTGAGACCGTGAAAACTCAGTGTCTTTATTACGCTTGTACTTCTGACGGGAGGTCTGAGAAAGCACTTCTGAAGGTTTATTCCTACCAGTCATTGTCATATTTATCGAGCCTTTATTTTATACTTTTTCTTATTTTTTACTTCTAGAGTTTCTTGCTACCAACCCGTCTCCCTCCACCCTCGTGCACACACGGTCAGGCATGGAATCCCATGGACTTCAGCCCGCCAGACTCCTCTGCCCTTGGATTTTTCCAGGCAAGAATATTGGAGTTGGTTGCCATTTCCTTCTCCATGTATGGAGTCTTTAAAGATTCCATCACTGAGGTGTTGCTTCTCTACTTGTACATGCCCTTCCTCCCTAAGTGCAGAAGAAGTCATCCCCACTTCCCAACATGTCTGTCTTCCATCCTCTGGAGTATATATTGCTTGAGCTCACCACAGCGTCACGATATTCTAGAAACCCTTCTGATTGCAGTCTCTTCGGGAGGTTACAAGTGCTTCAAACCTCAGAATTTTACAAATCACTTTTTAGACCTCAGCTGAAAGGGAAGTCAACACTCAGTGACAGTCACAGGCTTCCATGGCCTGGACTTGATTATGGGCTGTGCTTTCATAATCATCGTGTGTCCGATACCAAATAAGATGTCCCTGAGAAATTTTTTTCTTTCTCATCATTGTATCTTTCATGTTTATTTAGATATATTATGGGTTTTCCTATATATCTTCCCTTAGGGATGAGGGTCTTAAGTCAGTAGAACTTACTACAACTGATTTCCAGGTAGCTGTGTTAGGACAGGAAAAAGAATGACCAGCTGGTGGATTCTTAAGATTATGTATGAAAATATGATTCGTTTTACTGTGTGAAGTCCTCCGATTCTAACTTTCTGAAGTAGGCATTCAGAAAAATCAAAAAAAATCGCCTAACTACTAGGCGGTCTCCCATCCAAGTACTGACCAGGCCCGACCCTGCTCAGTTTCCCAGATCAGAGGAGAGAGGTCACGTTCAGGCTGGTATGGCCTTAGACCGAGGTGGCTGCCAGGCGCCGCAGGAGCCCCGCATTGCGCCTCCCTTGCGGTCTGACCTGCCAGTCGGACCTGGGGCTGCAGTTCTCCAGCGGGTGCGCGCTGCACTTGAGCCGCACGAGCCGCGACTGGACTCCGGCCGGCCAGAGCCTGCAGCTCGGCGGCCAGCGGAGGGCGCCCCCGCTACGCACACCGCGAGCCCAGGCCAGCACCCGTCTGGCACAGCCGGCCGGGGCCTGGCGTGCCTGCGGAAACTGGGGTGGGGGGAGGGGGGTTGGGCAGAGCAGGGAGGACATCTCGGTGCCCCCTCACCCCCTGTCACCCACCATCCCGTTCGCTGCTCAGGGTCAGTTAGCTTTGGACGAGCGGGGCTTCGGCCCGGGTCCGCGGTCCCCGGAGCCTCCTGGGGCTTAGGGGCAGCCCAGCCGGGGACCCAGGCGCCCGTCCTGCCGGCTGCGCAAACCCCCTGGAGTGCCTCTGCCCCGTCTTTTCGCCCTACCGAGGCCCGCCCTGCCCCCACGCCCGGGCCCAGCACAGGACCTTCCTGGGAGAGCAGACGAGCGACAGCCAGGCACACGGACAGGCACTCGCACGCACCCACGCCAGCTGAGACAGAGGCAGAAAGAGTCGAGGGTTCAGAGAGAGACTGGAAGACAGCGTGTGGGCAGGGGGGGCCTCGGGCAGGATGCCGGGCAACTGCAGAGACCACCCGGCCCTGAGCAGCCAAAGCGATGGGGGCGGGGGGAGGCCACTGAGCAGTGGCGGACCTGGAGAGGCCCATGGTGGGAGGACACCTGAGACCTCCGCGCTCCGCGCACCGCCCCCTCCCCCCAACCCCCTGCACGCATGCCACGCCGGGGCGCTCTGACACTAGCTTCTCTGGAGTTTTGTCACTTGAATTTCTCTCCCTCTGCTCAACTGAGTGATGACAGTGTATTGAACAGCTAGGTCATTTCCAAATAAATTAAGCTTAGTGTTTCACAGGACACCCGGGCATGTATGGAGAGACCAGCACGGATGCATGGACACCAACCTTGGTAACTGGACAACCAATGGGAAATTACTGTCTGACTCAGGAGAGAGAAAGAAACCCGAACAGATGGAATGAAATGAACAGAAACACAAGCTTTGCAACTCACACCCTAATTCAATTACCAGAAAATAAACAACACTCTAACCATTTTAGAAAAATAATAGAACTCTCCATGACCTTTGTTCGGGTGAGGAGTTCAAACACACACCAAAAAAAAAAGCCAACTTTTCCAAGTCGTGAATATGTTAGTTCACACATTGACTTTTACATTGAAATGTGTAACAAATAAATTTAAAATCATTCACTCACTACAAAAGCATGGAAGTATTTTAAATATAAAATATGTTCTATAGTATTCAGGAAGCACTTGGCACATCTGTAAGTGTATCAGACCCAAAACTGGAACGTAGTGGAAGAGTCAGGATAGTCTAAAAATGAATCCCTAACTAAAAGGAACACACGGGATTACTGTAGATAAAAAAGGTTAAAGAAGAGAAGCTAGAAATCAGTCAATAAATGTCTTAGGGGTTAGCTTAGAGTGACTAGCCTCTGCGTGACTCTTTAAATTTTTCATGTTTGCAGCTTCCAAATTTTCCATTTTGAGAATAATACTTTCGCCTCCAAACCAGAGTGACTTGGGGACACAAAGGTAGAAGTCGATAATTTTCCTTGCCTATGTCTGAATATTTACAGTCAGAGGTAGAAAAGGAGTTGTCTGTCCCTTGTCTAGATGAGGTCAATCCCCAGGTGTGGGATGTCTCCAGCCCTGGTTTAGCCATAAATGTTCCACCAGGAAAGATTTCTCTGAGACCAAATGCTCCCTAGCCCTGGAAAAGACAATATCCCTTAAAACCAGTAGCTCTTGAGGGTCTTAGACCATTAGTTAACAAATACCGAGATACTGGAACTCGAATCAGCTGTGAGTCCCCCTGCAACACCCCAATCTTGCCCGTTCAAAAACCAGATAGATCTTACCGATTCATCCAGAATCTAAGAGCTGTTAATGAAGCTGTGGTTCCCATCCACCCCATAGTCCCAAACCCATATACGCTCCTATCCCAAGTCCCAGGAAATGCCAAGTACTTCTCAGTCTTGGACCTTAAAGGTGCTTTCTTTTGCATTCCTCTCCATCCTGAATCCCAAAAACTCTTTGCTTTTGAGTGGCGGGACTTGGAAACAAGAGAGACCATACAACTCTCGACTGGACTCGACTACCCCAAGGGTTTAGGGACAACCCTCATATCTTCGGGACTTCCTCGGGGAGAGAACTAAGGGAATTAACTTTAACAAACAGTAGTCTAATACAGTATGTGGATGACTTGCTCATAGCTAGGCCAGATTTTACCAGCTCTCAAATGGACACTATTTAAAACGCTAACTTTCCTGTATGAAAAGGGTTATCGAGTACCCCCAAGTAGGCTCAGATTAGCTTAACCCAAGTAAAATATCTTGGATTTATAATTACGGAGAGAAAAAGAATGCCTGACCCCGAGGGGAGATCCCTCATCTTAAATACCCCGTACCCCCAAACAAAACAACAGCTTAGGGGATTTTTAGGAAGGACCGGGTTTTGCAGGATCTGGATTCCTAATTATGGCAATCTGGCCAGACACCTATATGAAAATTTAAGGGGGAAAGAGGAAGAGCCACTCGACTGCCATGAGACCTGCAAGGTGGCCTTTAATGCCCTAAAAGAGTCCATCACTACAGCCCCAGCTTTAGGCCTCCCCAACCTGGAGAAGCCTTTTAGACTCTATGTTTCTGGAAGGACAGGAACTACTCTTGGGGTGTTAGAGCAGATGATGGGGCCCGTATTACAACCTGTGGCTTATCTCTCAAAATAACTAGATGAGGTGGCCAGAGGGTGGCCCACTTGCCTCCGGGCAGTAGCAGCCACCGCTCTTATGGTTAAGGAGGCATCTCAGCTGACCTTGGGTCAGCTCACCACAGTGTATACGCCACACCTGGTGGAAGCAGTCTTGGAAACGAAAGGGGACAGGTGGATGACAGGGGGAAGGATCACCCAATACCAAGCCCTCCTCCTTGACACTCCAGAAATAAAGTTGAGTGTCTGCCAGACTTTAAATCCAGCAACCTTACTGCCAGATCCCCCTACCTCCCCTCTGGATCACCAATGCATACAAATCACAGACGAGTTATACTCTTCTCGCCGGGACCTATCAGAGACACCTTTATCTGACCCAGAGGAAAACTGGCACACAGATGGCAGCAGTTTTGTAGAAAAGGGAGAGAGGAAAGCAGGATATGCTGTAGCGAGCCTGGAAGAAACTAAGGAAAGTGGGTCTCTTCCCCCAGACACCTCAGCCCAGAAATCTGAACTTTTTGCCCTGACAAGAGCTTTGGAGTTAGGAGAAGGAAAGAAGATTAATGTGTGTATGGACTCTAAGTATGCTTTCCTCATTCTGCATGCCCGTGCAGCAATTTGGAAAGAAAGAGGGATGCTCAGTGCCCGAAGCTCTGCTATTAAACACAAAGAGCTCATTCTCAGGCTCCTGGAGGCAGTCAAACTTCCTGCAAAATTAGCTGTCATCCACTGCAAGAGTCAACAAAAGGGGCAAGAAAAAGAGGCTCAGGGAAATAGGAAAGCTGATCAAGAGGCAGGACGAGCTGCCGGGGAAGCTACCTCTGCCACTGCTCTCTGCCCCCTTTTCCCCAAGGAAACCCTGACTCCAGATTTTACCCCACGGGGACATTCCCGATATGCTGAGCGGGGCTGGGAGATTGGGTCACATGGGTGGTTTCAGCCTGATCAGGCCCAAATAATACTCCCTGATTCTCAGGTTTAAAACATTACTAACTCCTTACATAAAAGCGCCCATTTTGGAAAAGATAATCTAGAAATCTTGCTTAAGCCTATTCTCTCCCATCCCCAGTTAGTTAAGGTTGTTAAACAGGTCACACAAAATTGTGACACCTGTCTAAAAATAACCCCAAAACCAGACCTCCTCTAATTACACCTGTCCAACATCGGGGATCATACCCAGGAGCAGACTGGAAATGCCGCTCTGCATTTAGAATTTACAGCCATGCCCAAGACCCAAGGGTTTTCTTACTTGCTAGTCTTTATTGACACATTCACAGGATGGATGGAAGCGTTCCCTACTGAGACTGAGAGAGCTACAGAAGTCTGTAAAGCTCTGCTGAAGGAGATAGTGCCTAGGTTTGGGCTGCCTCGGTCACTTCAGAGTGACAACGGGCCCTCACTTACAGCCACGATACCCCAGAACCTAGCCGCATGCTTAGGCATAAAATACCAGCTCCGCTCATCCTGGAGGCCTCAAGCTTCAGAAAAGGTAGAGAGAGCCAACCAGACTCTTAAAAGGGCTCTGGCTAAGCTATGTCAGAAACACATAATAAGTGGACACATATGCTGCCCATAGCCCTCATGAGGCTATGAATATCCCCCAAACGGCCACTATTGTTAAGTCCTTATGAAATGATGTATGGACGACCATTCTTAACTTCTTATTTGTTTCTTGACGAGGATGCCAATACACTCTTAAAACATATAATTGACCTGGGAAGGTTTCAGCAAGAACTCCAACGGTATGGAGAACAAACCACAGGAAGACTTGAAAAATCCCCAGGTGAAGCCAGGGGATCAAGTATCAGTAAAGACCTGGCAAGAAAAAGAGAGTCCAAACCAGCTGTCCGAGAAAGGGACAGGGCCATATCAGGTTGTTCTAGTGACTTCAACTGCTGTAAAAGTGAAGGGTCTATCTGCCTGGGTCCACAATTCTAGAATAAAACCCTATGGCCTACAGGAGGGGGAGACAGAAACTGAGACTCCAAAGCCAGAGGACAGCTATTCCTGTGAACCTGTTGAAGATCTCAGGCTCTTGTTCAAGCAGAACCCCATCAATCCTGCCTCAGATAAGTAAAATACATCATATGATGTTCTTCCTCTTTCTAATCATATCTCCCTGTATGGTTATTGATCTCTCCCTAAACGAGGCATGTTCACTTGCAAACCACACTGCTTCTCAACTGAACCTAAGCAGCCCGGGCTGCATCTGCATTAATGACAAAGGTTGGGGGTATGTCCAACCCATCCCACGGTATCACTATCAAAGGCCCACCCTTCCAGCCGAGCTATGGGCAGTTACTCAGCGCCCCCATGTGGTCGTAATATGGCCTTTTGGGGAAAGGGGGAAAAAAAACTTCATGTCTTGGTACCAGCAACAACTGTCTCTATTTACCCCCTGGATGACATCTGCAATCCCACCTGAGCCCTTATTTTCTCTCATGACTAACATCCCCCAAGTGACCTTCCCTATCTCTCTAAAAAGCCACTCCCTAACAGGGGTGTCAGTGAGAAATCTAGACGACTCACAATGTGGGGTGACCGTCACTGTTGAAACTGATGGGAAAAACCGGGACAGGCCCTGCAGCTGGGAGACCAGCCGACGCCACCCTCGGCCAGCACGCGCCTGGCCCGGCCCGGGGCGCTTCCCGGACCCTAAGCGGCCTGGCGAGGCTGCGGGAGCTCTGGCGGGCGTTGGGGAGGGGGGTGGCTTGAGCGGGGAGGACATCTCTGTGCCCCCCCACCCCCCGCCCCCCACCATCCCGTTCGCTGCTCAGGGTCACGTGGCTCCGGACGAGCGGGGCGTCGGCCCGGGGCCGCGGTCCCCGGAGCCTCCTGCGGGCTTAGGGGCAGCCCAGCCGGGGCCCCAGGCGCCCATCCTGCCAGCTGTGAAAACCCCCTGGAGTGTCTCAGCCCCGCAATGTCCCCAAACCGAGGCCGGCCCTGCCCCCACGCCACAGGCCCAGCACAGGACCTTCCTGAGAGAGCGGACGAGCGACAGCCAGGCACACGGACAGGCACTCGCACGGACCCACGTCAGGTGAGACAGAGACAGAAAGAGATGAGGGTTCAGAGAGACACCGGAAGACAGCGTGTGGGCAGGGGGGGCTTCGGGCAGGATGCCGGGCAGGTCAGAGACCACCCGGCCCTGAGCAGCAAACACGATGGGGGCGGGGGGAGGCTGCCGAGCAGAGGCAGGCCTGCAGAGGCGCAGGTTCGGAGGGCACCTGAGATATCCGCGGTCCGCGCCCCTCCCACACCAACCCCCTGAATGCACGTCCCTCTCCGACGAAAGCTTCTCCGGAGTTTGATCACCTGAATTTCTATCCTTGTGCTCAACTGAGTGATGACAGTATATTGCACAGCTAGGTCATTTCCAAATAAATTAAGCTTAGTGTTTCACAGGACACCCGGACATGAATGCAGAGACCAGCACAGATGCATGGACACCAACCTTGGTAACTGGACAACCAATGGAAAATTACTCTCTGATTCAGGAGAGAGAAAGAAAGCCGAACAGATGGAAAAATTGAACAGAAACACAAACTTTGCAACTCATACCCCAATTCAATTACCGAAAATTCAACAACACTATAACCATTTTAGAAAAACAATAGACCTCTCCATGACCTTTGGTCCGGTGAGGATTTCTTACACACAACAAAAAAAGCCACCTTTTCCAAATCGAGAATATGTTAGTTCACTCATTGATTTTACATTGAAATGTGTAACAAATAAACTTAAAATCATTGACTCACTCCATACGCATGGAAGTATTTTAAACTTAAAATATGTTCTATAGTATTCAGGAAGCACTTGGCACATCTGTAAGTGTATCAGACCCCAAACTGGAACTTAATGGAAGAGTCAGGATAGTCTAAAAATGAATCCCTAACTAAAAGGAATACACAGGATTACGTAGATCAAAAAGGTTAAAGAAGAGAAACTAGAAATCAGTCAATAAATGTTTTAGGCTTTAGCCTAGAGTGACTAGCCTCTGCGTTACTTTTTAAATTTTTCATATTTGCATCTTCCCAATTTTCCAAGCTGAGAATAATACTTTCATATCAGTTTCGAGATCAGTCTCACACTAAAGACAGTAAGAGTGGAATAAGAATAAGAAATGCTTGGGGGGGGGGGAAGAAATGCTTGAACTAAAGGTGGTACTGATGAAATTATTTGCAGGGCAGCCAAGGAGTCACAGATGTAGCGAATAGACTTATGGACACGGGCTCGGGGGAGGAAGGAGAGGGTGAGATGAATGCAGAGGAACATGGAAACATAGTACCATACGTTAAAAGAGATGCCAATGCAATTTGCTGTATGACTCAGGGGACTCAAACAGGGGTTCTGAAACAAGCTAGAGGGGTGGAATGGGGAGGAGGAGACGAGAGAGAGGTTCCGGAGGGAGGAGACGTATGTAAACCTGTGGCTCATTCACGTTGATGTTTGGCAACAAAATTCTGTAAAGCAACTATCCTTCAATTGAAAGAAAAAGTCATGTTTGGACTTACCAAACATGGTCTTGTGTACTTCTAGCATGGCCTTCTGTTTCGTGCTGCCATCCTTAATTCATTCTTCCATATCATTAAACAGACTAGTCAAGTTTTTGCCAAAAACATCTTGAGCTCCTGCATCATGCTGATCAACTGCCTTTTCTCGATCCAGTATAGAATGGAGACCGAAGAAACCTTTTGTCGTTTCTTCAAGTGATTGAAGCCACTCTATGTGATTTTAAAAAATAAATGTGGATAAGACGGATATGACCAAAGCAATCTAATGACAATATCTGTGCTTCATTAAAGACTTCTGCAGAGTACTGGTAAATTTTTTGTATAGTATCAGAAGAATTTTTTAAATCCACACCAATATTTCTTTCGCCTCCGCTAGCAATCTAGACAAGGAAAACTGATTTTACCAATCAATGTCCCTAGTTCTGCTCCCTCACCGATTTTTACGCAATATGTGTTACTCAGGCAGGAGACCCTGGTTCAATTCCTGGGTCAGGAAGATCCGCTGGAGAAGGGATTGGCTACCCACTCCAGTATTAGTGGGCTTCCCTTGTGGCTCAGTTGGTAAAGAATCATTCCTCTGTACCAAGAGTAGCTCAACTCCTCTCAAAGCAAATACAGGACAGTAGTAAATATGCAGGACAAAGCTAATTCTGTACATTTATACTACTCGCTCATGAGCTTGACAGAGGTTCTAGATCTGTTACCACATCTTTTTTTTTAAGTGATATCCGCATGTGCAGGTGAAAGTGGCTCAGTTCGTGCCTGACTCTTTGCGACCCCAAGGACTACACAGTCCATGGAATTCTCTAGGCCAGAATACTGGAGTGGGTAGCCTATCCCTTCTCCAGTGGATCTTCCTGACCCAGGACTCAAAGCGGGGTCTCCTGCGTTGCAGGCAGATTCTTTAGCAACTGAGCTAGTAGGGCTTCCCTGGTGGCTCAGTTGCTAAAGAATATCTGCATAACTGTCTATCGATTTGTAATTAGCAATCTGTGTGTGAGCAGGGCCGGTCATAAGCAGCTTCTGTGAGAAAACAGAAGCATGTCTGCCTGACTTGCTTCTCTGGGGAGCTTTCACTGTTTTTGCGCTAGTGCACATGGCAAGTTTCTAAGTGAGAAAGTAATGGCTATTATCACAGCTGGCCACTGAGGTATTTAATGGCAGAGGCAATCCCAGCTCTGCCAAGCAGTAGCCACTACGAAATCAGCTATTGTCATTGTAGCCAAGTTCCGTGAATTTGTGGTGTTGTTTGCTGTGTTCTTCAAGAAGATGCCTTCGCCCTGCGAGTAAGACATATTTCCATAACACACAGCCATGCACTCAGTCGATGTGCATCCTCCAGTAAAGCCCAGCCATGATGTCTTAGAGGAGCCTCTCTGCCCATTGTCATAAGCCAGTATAATTTTGTGTGAGACCGTGAAAACTCAGTGTCTTTTTACGCTTGTGCTTCTGACGGGAGGTCTGAGAAGGCACTTCTGAAGGTTTATTCCTACCAGTCGTTGTCATATTTATCGAGTCTTTATTTTATATTTTTTCTTATTTTTTACTTCTACCAGTTTCTTGCTACGAACCCATCTCCCTCCACCCTCGTGCACATACGGTCAGTCATGGAATCCCATGGACTTCAGCCCGCCAGACTCCTCTGCCCATGGATTTTTCCAGGCAAGAATACTGGAGTGGGTTGCCATTTCCTTCTCCATGTATGGAGTCTTTAAAGATTCCATCACTGAGGTGTTTCTTCTCCACTTGTACATGCCCTTCCTCCCTAAGTGCAGTAGAAGTCATCCCCACTTCCCAACATGTCTGTCTTCCGTCCTCTGGAGTATATATTGCTTGAGCTCACCACAGCGTCACGATATTCTAGAAACCCTTCTGATTGCAGTCTCTTCGGGAGGTTACAAGTGCTTCAAACCTCAGGATTTTACAAAGCACTTTTTACGACCTCAGCTGAAAGGGAAGTCAACACTCAGTGACAGTCACAGGCTTCCATGGCCTGGACTTGATTATGGGCTGTGCTTTCATAATCATCGTGTGTCCGATACCAAATAAGATGTCACTGAGAAATTTTTTTCTTTCTCATCATTGTATCTTTCATGTTTATTTAGATATATTATGGGTTTTCCTATATATCTTCCCTTAGGGATGAGGGTCTTAAGTCAGTAGAACTTACTACAACTGATTTCCAGTTAGCTGTGTTAGGACAGGAAAAAGAATGACCAGCTGCTGGATTCTTAAGTTTATGTATGAAAATATGATTCGTTTTACTGTGTGAAGTCGTCCGATTCTAACTTTCTGAAGTAGGCATTCAGAAAAATGAAAAAAAATCGCCTAACTACTAGGTGGACTCCCATCCAAGTACTGACCAGGCCCGACCCTGCTCAGTTTCCCAGATCACAGGAGAGAGGGCACGTTCAGGGTGGTATGGCCTTAGACCGAGGCGGCTGCCAGGGGCCCCAGGAGCCCCGCGTTGCCCCTCCCTTGCGGTCTGACCTGCCGGTCGGGCCTGGGGCTGCAGTTCTCCAGCGGGCGCGCGCTGCACTTGAGCCGCACGAGCCGCGACTGGACTCCGGCCGGCCAGAGCCTGCAGCTCGGCGGCCAGCGGAGGGCGTCCCCGCTCCGCACACCGCGAGCCCAGGCCAGCACCCGTCTGGCACAGCCGGCCGGGGCCTGGCTTGCCT